>NC_140775.1:126240838-127440838 GCF_044657685.1 Stegodyphus dumicola | reverse complement strand
GAAAGAGGTTGCCTGTTTGAACAAGTCGGGGAAGAAGAAGAAGAAGAAGAAGCTTCTGGATTCTGAAGCGGATCTTGCACGCCAGGTAGGTTCCGGTAAGTCGACCGTTTTTTAAGAGGTAATTTTTTTTCTTCCTCCTCATCTTCAATTGTGATGACTTCAATTTCATTCCGTTGCCGGGTCGATTTTGTTTCGGGAAATAACGGTTTGGTCCAGCTCCTCTTATCATCTAAGGAAGGGATGGGTAAAGGTGGCGGAGGGTTTTCTTCTTCTTTTTCTTGAAACATCATCGGCGATTGGAAAGAAATCTCCTCTTTCAATTGTTTCCAAAGCGAGTACGAGCACCGATCGACGAGAAAGAGACTCTTCTGGGTTGTGACGATGAGATATTGCGTTTTCGGGGGAAAGACATAGTTTTGAAAAGGTCTTAGAATATATTTCTTATATTTCATCCTGTCGCTGACTTTAAAACTTCTTTCCTTCAGATTGGGGGCGATGATTCGTAATAGGCGATAGGAGCGGCTGTGGTTTGAACAATATGAACTTCGTCCTCAGCCGTCGTTCTCACTCCAAACGTAAAATATCGTTTCGTGAGAAAAATATTCTTCCACCGAAAACTCGTGCGCGGATCTGTATATCGCCGGTCTGTTTAAATGGGCCGTCTCGAAGCTCGATCCATCCGATTCCAAGGGAAGGGAGATTCCTCTTTCGTTTGTTGCGATTCGAATAAATTTCTGTATATATTCTGAACGAGCAGGTTGGAGGATTCGACATCTTGGTTGAAAGAAACGATCGCTTGATGAGGTGGTAAATGCGGAATAAATGTCGCACAATGACACGCCAAAAAATTTTCAAGTTGGAGATTTGCTTTAGCGTCTTCAAATCCTCCCCGTTCGAAATCCGTTGAGTTGGAAAAACATCTAATAGCGACATGGCTCCCAATGGAAAAGAAATGATCTCGCCCAGTACTCTCGTCTTTTTATATATCTATATAGACACACACAGACACACATAGAGGCTCTATGACGTCCGTTTTATTTGTTTTTTTTTGTTTCTCTCTCTCTCTTCTTTCCAAGAAATCTTATCTCCATGACCTCTTTTTCTTTTCTTAAAAAGATGAATGTGTGTGGGAATGAGGAAGTGAAAGTAATAATTTAATAAACAAAAAAATTATCCAACCATGACCTTCTTTTTTTTTTTTTTTCAAAGTCAACCTTTCCAATCCAAGGACGTCCAGAGATAGAGGAAGCAGGGAGAGAGGAGGAGGAGGGAAGGGAAGGTCACACTCTCTTTCTCTCTATAAATAAAAGGGGAGAGCCCCAAAGTCGTATTTTTGTCCAAGTGGATCATGAGGAGGCATCCCCAGCTCACTACGTGTATTCCTTTCAAATATAAATATGTTGATCTTTCCTTTTATATCATCCAAGGAGTCGTTTACCTGAAAGCCTCCGATTTTTCAAAATGTGCGGGTTATTATACCGTGGGGAGTTATCAAAAGATGCGGGACGAATTTTTATCCGACGAAAACGTGTTGATGGCTCGTGACATTCCACCTTTGGATGCACAAATTTTGTTAATGAAACGAGCCAAATATTTTTACACGTCCCACTTTCTAACCGTCTCGCAAATGAATAGGATTATGGATCATCTTGAGAAGAAAAAAGGATTCTCGTTCATTTTAGTGAATGGTTGCATAAATGTTTGCACGAACCTCTCTCGATCGAGAAGACTGGGAAGAATACCTATTATATTCTTCTCGAGGAATCTCCTCGTTCGTCTCATCATAGAGAGGCCACGACTTTTGAAAAAATCCTCGAGCAAGAAAAAATAGAATGGTGGAACAACTACCCCATCCCTCTCCACGAGCATCAAGAGGAGCCTGTTCAGAAGAAAAAGAAAAAACCTTTCCAAAAGCTTATCCTCATCCTCCTCGATAATGATGGGGATGAGGAGAAGCCTGTTCAGATTCCTCTCCGTTTGTCAAAACCCGTCGAGGATGAAAAACCTCTCCCTTCCTCAAAACCCCTTGAGGAAGAGAGACCCCTCGAGAAGGAGAAATCTCTCCCATTGTCAAACCTCCTCGAAGATGAAAAACCTCTCCATTTATCAAGACCCCTCGAGAAGGAGGGACCTCTTCCTTTATCAAACCCCCTCGAAGATGAAAAACCTCTCCATTTATCAAGACCCCTCGAAAATGAGGGACCTCTCGATTTGTCAAAACCCCTCGAGGATAAGGGAACCAAAACTTCTCTCTCTTTCGAAGAGGAGGGACCTCTCAATTTGTCAAGACCCCTCAAGAATAAGGGAACCGAAAATCCTCTCCCTTTCTCAAGACTTCTCGAGGAGGAGGAGAGACCGCTCCATGTCTCAAGACAGGACCCCCCTCTATCTCTTGAGGATCCGAGGGAAACGATTCCTATTGAAAAACCATCTATCGACGATCCCCAGAAAAGGTCTTCGGAGGAGATTAGACTTCCATGTAGAAAACGAATCTGCCACAATCATCATCATCATAATAATAATAATATACCCCCTTCTCAACAACAGAATCCTACAACATTTGCAGATAAATGCATTCAAACCAATCCCTTTATAGTAACCCTTTTGATTGGAGAACCCGTGCATTAGCCTCGAAAAATAAAATGAGATTCTAGACTGTTTCTATGACCAGAATGTTAAGCCAATAGATAGGTCTAGCTCAGAATTTTTCTTTTTAAAAGAAAATAAATAAATAATCCAAAGACTATTCGTAAATATAAATAGTAAAGTCTTGAGTCGGCTGGAAAAAAATTTTCAGAGCTGAGAAAAATTCTATAACTCAAAAAAAAAAAAAACTTTTTGTTAATTTTTATCATGTCTTAGACATGATAAAAATTAACGACCCCCCTTCCCTTTTCGTCTGGGAATGTTGTCTCACTCTTTTGAAAAACAAATCGTGATTCATTCATGGAATGATTGCCATTAGAGAAAGGATGAGTCATGGTCTATTTTTAGAAAGGGTGAGACATCCTTCCCAGAGAAAAAGGGAGGGTCATTAATTTTTATCATGTCTAAGACATGATAAAAATAAACCAAAAGTTTTTTTTTTTTTTTTCATTAGAGAACTTTTATCTCACCTGTGAGAAATTTTTTTTCTCCCAGCCGATTCGAGACTTTACCATTTGTTTTTAAGAATGATTTCTCTCTGATCTATTATTTCAAAATTCCAAGTTTCGCTTCAGAACCATCTATGCTGTTGAAGAAGTAACGTGATATATGTATTTTTTTTAATGAGTTCTGTCAAGATTGAATTGTGCAGGATCGACCTTGCGAATTTCTTCTCTGTGTCTTTAAATAATAATGATACCGAACTGCTTTTTGTAGAGCGCAATGGTCAAAACCTTTTGTATGTTTAGGACAATTCATGTGTTCGATCCCATTGTATTTGAGAATCTCTTGCGTCGATCCCGAAATGCAATAAATGGATCTTTGCAACCATTTCTCTAAAAACCGCCGTTTCATTTCTCCTCGCACCCAAACCATGGAAAAAGGTTCCGTCAACATCGTTAACACCCATGGAAAATAACTGTACGGAATTTCTCCTTCGTACCACGACAAGCCGTGATAATAATCACTCGCCCACACAGCGGTTCGTTTTTCTTTCTCGGTGAGCATTTGCCATGGAAACGGGGGTTTAAAAACAAATACCCCTCGAGAAGTACCGTCCAATGTGACGTAAGCCAATTCTTTCACAATAAAGGCTCCTTGAGAATCGTAGAAACCTTCAAAGTCGAGCACGAGTTCCATGTTTTTTATTTCTTTTTCTTTCCAAGGTGACCTTTATTATTATTATGATGGATGTGTATTGAGATACGCACGATATTATTCAAAAACCAAATATATATATACGAATGTGACCTTTCCCAGAATTCATACGACCTGTCACGTGCAACCTTCTCTCTCTCTATATATATAAAAGAGGAGACGGCGAGAGAACGCTATCCATTTTTTCTTTCAGGACACACAGCGAGAGAGAGAGAATTTTGTTTTCTTTTTTTCCTCAATTGAAGAAGATGGACATTTTGAGTGCCAAACCTCTCAAAGATTCCTACATTGTTCTGGACATGGAATACTTTCACTGTTATGATCCAAAGACGGGAGATATATGTTTCATCTTGAAAGAACTGGGCTACATCACTTGCGATTTAACCTTATGCGGATCCATGATTTTCTCCCTCCTGTCCATTACGATGACTTATCGTCCCGCAATCAAGCTCTGGTCAACCAGACTACAAATAACCGCCACGGCCTGCAATGGATCGAGGGTCGTCTTTCCTACGAGCATCTTCCTACAATCCTGAAAATACTGACCGAAAATGTGGAGGTGATCTACGTCAATGGATACGATAAAGCCGAATTTTTCAGCAAGCTCTGCCAGCGATCCGTTTATGAGTTTTACATCCCAGGGAAAACCGAGTGGCGGAACAAGTCGAAATGCACGCGACACCAATATTTCCAAAAGATGATTCATTGTGCCGAGAACAAGGTGAGAAATTTTCGATACCATTTGATGGAGGGTAGTTACGTTTTCCGGAAATTACATTGTTACCCCTCCGAGAGCAAAGCTGTCGAAGAGGAGGCGGAAGAATCTGCCCAGGAGAACTCGTGCGACGATGAGGAGGAGGAGGAGGAGGATGAACTTTCTAATAATAATAATAATAAATTTCTAAGTTGGGATGCTTTAGAGACCCAAGAATATTGGTCTCAACCCTTATCTCACCTAGACCTGAAAGAGGATCCTCAAGTGTACTCTTTGTGGTCCTCTTCTAAAATTTGGTCTTGGAGAGAACCCTTGAATGTTCATGAATGAAATGGTATGTAAATCCCTAGAGAAAAAAAAATAGAAAAAGAAAAGTTCCTTTTTTTTGTAATATGTTGATTTCTTTTCCATAACTCCACCCCAATCGACGAGAAGAAGACGAATTTTCCAAGTTACACAAGACGTAGAAATATTTCACAAGGATTTATAAATCACACGCTCCCACATGATATATGTATAGAGAGAAAAAAACCCTCTGTTCTCTAGCCAATACGTCAAGACTTCCCTAAACTAAGAGAGATCATGAGTACCGAGGAAACCTTAGCAGAGCAAGTGGAAAGACTTTCAAAGAGATTAGAAGAGTTAAGACGGGATAGATTTACAGTTCCGCCGACTAAAGAGGAAACTATCATCGATTTCAACAAACCGCTGTACTTTCATCCCCTACCCCAAAGAATGAGACGAATGGACTCGCCGTTGAACAGTTCCAATGAGAAACAAAATGTCACTTATTTGAATAGCCAATTTCAACACATGAATATTTCATAAGTATTTTTTTCCCTAAAGCGTAGGGAGATCGGATCAGTAGTTTTTCCCTTTTCATCGTCGAAAAAGATTGGGAGGAAAAATCTTTCTCAGCTCTCTCAGAAAAATTTTTCAGCCTTAAAAAAAAAAAAAAAAACCTTTTTGTTAATTTTATCATGTCTTAGACATGATAAAAATTAACTCTACCCCCCCTTTTGTCTGGTAATGTTGTCTCACACTTTCTAAAAATAGACCATCACTCCTCCTTTCTTAAAGAATAGAATTCCAAGAATGGGATCTGGTGTACTGAAAATCGACTCAAACACCCGTTTTCAGTATATTCCAATACAAATTGGCAGTCCACAAAATAAAAAAAAAGACATCATTTCTTTCTTGGATCGAGCTCCATTTGTATAGAAATAGCCTAGAAATCAGTTCGAACGCCCGTTTTCAGTATATTGTAATACAAATGAAATGACATGAAAAATGCAAAAAGAGGAAAAGTAGCCTACCTTGACGGAAATTCTATTCCAAAAGAGGAAAACTTGTATCCAGGTTTGCCCACAGCACGGCCGGAACTCAAGCGAAACTCGATAGGTTGAAATCGATCCATTAAATAACATTCTTAAAAAACAGTAAAGTTTTATTCTATTCCAAAAGGGGAAAACTTGTATCCAGGTGGGCCCACAGCACGGCCGGAACTCAAGCGAAACTCGATAGGTTGAAATCGATCCATTAAATAACATTCTTAACAAACAGTAAAGTTTTATTCACATCGAGTCGGCTGGGAAAAGTTTCTGAAAAATAAATTACCCCCCTTTTTAGTCTGAAAATTTGAAAATTGATGTCTTCAATTTTCGAAAAATTGAAGACATCAATTTTCAGACTAAAAGGGGGTATTTTTTTTTTTTTTTTTTTTTTTTTTTCAGCCAGAGAAATTTTTCTCCGGCTCTCAGAAATTTTTCCGCACTCGACTGGATGAATAAAACATCCCCGTTTCTTTAAGAATGGGATCACTGTTAACTATTTCAGCATTCGACGTTTCGCGTCCAATAATAACTGCCGGGTGTTCAAGAATGCAGATGCACCTACTAGATTTTCTACAGAGAAGCTTGACTGGATGGAGAGAGTGGATGACTTTTTATAAGATTCTCGACTTTGGACCGTCAAGAGGTAATGGATCTTTTTTGTTTTTTTTTCTTTTAAGAAAATTTATGGATAGATTCATTTCTTTTTGAATGGACCTAGAAAAATAGGACAAAGTTCTTTTCCAAGATTGGATGAGAGAGGGACCGAAAAAAATGGGTCTTGGAAGGAATCGAATGCATTTGCACTCATTCCTTCCAAGACCCATTTTTTTGGTCTCCTGATTCCTCTCTCTCTCTCTCTCTCTTCTCAGTCCATTTCCATAAATATAGGGAAAGCGGAGAACCTTTCCCTACTTATTTCTAAAAATCTTTTCTTTATTTTTTTCTCCTGAGTTTATGTCTATATCAATTCAAATACTTTTTAGAACAGTCATCCCAATTGTCTGTCGTCTTTTCGGTTTCATCGTACCAACACTCAGTGGACATAGTCTCAGTAGATTTTGGAGCATGAGTCGTCTGTTCATTGTCCCAACACTCAGTGGATATAGTCTTAGTGGATTTTAGAGCATGAGTCGTCCGTTCATCGTCCCAACACTCAGTGGATTTTGTCTTTGGATCCTATGAAGATATTTTGGGGGTCTCATGAGATTCTTTGGAAGGTTCGTCCCAACAGGCTGCTGGATCGTAATGGGGAATATTTTCAGGTATGTCTCCCCAACCCTCCGTCTTCCTCGAGTTATTGGAGGAAGTTGACGACAAAGAAGAAGAGCCCATCAAGTTTAAAGGCGTATGCTCATCCGGATGTTCCATCACTTGGAAACAGGACAGATTATCCCATTTCTGGATGAGGTTATCGTACACTTTTGGGGACGGATCCTTCTCTAACTGATCGTAGGCCTTATCAAAAGCTTGCAGAGGATTGTCTGCTTCCTCCTGAATCCTCTCCTCTTTCTCCGTTCCGTCTGGATAGACGTGATTGATATGAAAATCTCCTTCCATAATATGCCATCGATAGTTGCGCACTTTGTTTTCGGCACAATGGAAATATTTCATCCTTTGATGATGTCGGGCACATTTTTCCCGATACTTCCAAATGATTCCTTCTGGCACATAAATTTCCGTCACGGGTTTTTGATAATCCAAGGCTTTAGCAAAGAATTTAGCTTTCTGGCATCCCACCACATAAATCGTGGAGAAGCTGTGAGTGAGCGATTGGAGAATGCGTCCTAAATGGTTGTAGGGAATATGACCCTCGTTCCAACGAAGTCCGTGCCGGTTTCTTGTCAGCCAGGCATTGGTCTTTTGGTTTTTTTCATTCAGTTGGTGGAAGGGGTGAGGAGGAGTAAACGTCAACGATCCCACGGTCAAAAAATCTTTTGTCGCATAGCCCAATTCTTTTAAAACGTAGGTAAATTCACCCTTCTTGTGGTTGTAGGACTGGAAACCCTCTAGATCGAGCACGATAAAGTTTTCTGAACACGCCATGGCGATGAATACGGTGATGTCTTCCACAAACAGGAGCAAAAAAAAAGAATCGAAAAGGTATATATGTATAACAGGGAAGATCTAGAAAGGGAAAGAAAACAATAAAACGTTTTAGAGTCGTCGTCTTGAAAGAGACATTTTTCTTTTCAAAGGGTTAAGAAGTTTCAAAGGTTTTTTTTAAATGAAGTTATGATTATTATCATTATTAAAAAAAATTAAGTATCAAATCGAGTTTATAGATAACCATATTCATAGGACCAAAGGGACTTACCAGCTCAGTTCACGTCTTCTTCTGTTCTATGAAGAAATCTCGCGGAGGACACACACTTTTATACTCGCGCGACATCTGTCGGGATCGCGACCCCATCTAAATGTCAGGGTCATTCCAACCTCTTAAAAGGATCGGAATGAAAGAAACACTTTGATAAAAAATATATTTATGAAAAGATATCTGAGGGTCGTGAGAACATTTTCTCTCCCCAACCCCGCCTATTTCAAAAAAAAATAATAAAAAGTCTTTCTTGGATCGCGTCAAGATTACAAAACAACTCACAGGACTTGTTTATCTCGATCTTGTCAGGGTCACCGTTTCACATAAGAAGATGGATGGACCCTGAACTTTAGACATGATAAAAATTAACTCTACCCGCCTTTTGTCTGGGAATAGGGTCTCACCGTTTCTAAAAATAGACCAGATCCCATTCTTGCAATTCTATTCTTTAAGAAAGGAGGAGTGATGGTCTATTTTTAGAAAGTGTGAGACAACATTCCCAGACAAAAGGGGGGGTAGAGTTAATTTTTATCATGTCTAAGACATGATAAAAATTAACAAAAAGGTTTTTTTTTTTTTTTTTTTTAAGGCTGAAAAATTTTTCTGAGAGAGCTGAGAAAGATTTTTCCTCCCAATCTTTTTCGACGATGAAAAGGGAAAAACTACTGATCCGATCTCCCTACGCTTTAGGGAAAAAAATACTTATGAAATATTCATGTGTTGAAATTGGCTATTCAAATAAGTGACATTTTGTTTCTCATTGGAACTGTTCAACGGCGAGTCCATTCGTCTCATTCTTTGGGGTAGGGGATGAAAGTACAGCGGTTTGTTGAAATCGATGATAGTTTCCTCTTTAGTCGGCGGAACTGTAAATCTATCCCGTCTTAACTCTTCTAATCTCCTTGAAAGTCTTTCCACTTGCTCTGCTAAGGTTTCCTCGGTACTCATGATCTCTCTTAGTTTAGGGAAGTCTTGACGTATTGGCTAGAGAACAGAGGGTTTTTTTCTCTCTATACATATATCATGTGGGAGCGTGTGATTTATAAATCCTTGTGAAATATTTCTACGTCTTGTGTAACTTGGAAAATTCGTCTTCTTCTCGTCGATTGGGGTGGAGTTATGGAAAAGAAATCAACATATTACAAAAAAAGGAACTTTTCTTTTTCTATTTTTTTTTCTTTAGGGATTTACATACCATTTCATTCATGAACATTCAAGGGTTCTCTCCAAGACCAAATTTTAGAAGAGGACCACAAAGAGTACACTTGAGGATCCTCTTTCAGGTCTAGGTGAGATAAGGGTTGAGACCAATATTCTTGGGTCTCTAAAGCATCCCAACTTAGAAATTTATTATTATTATTATTAGAAAGTTCATCCTCCTCCTCCTCCTCCTCATCGTCGCACGAGTTCTCCTGGGCAGATTCTTCCGCCTCCTCTTCGACAGCTTTGCTCTCGGAGGGGTAACAATGTAATTTCCGGAAAACGTAACTACCCTCCATCAAATGGTATCGAAAATTTCTCACCTTGTTCTCGGCACAATGAATCATCTTTTGGAAATATTGGTGTCGCGTGCATTTCGACTTGTTCCGCCACTCGGTTTTCCCTGGGATGTAAAACTCATAAACGGATCGCTGGCAGAGCTTGCTGAAAAATTCGGCTTTATCGTATCCATTGACGTAGATCACCTCCACATTTTCGGTCAGTATTTTCAGGATTGTAGGAAGATGCTCGTAGGAAAGACGACCCTCGATCCATTGCAGGCCGTGGCGGTTATTTGTAGTCTGGTTGACCACAGCTTGATTGCGGGACGATAAGTCATCGTAATGGACAGGAGGGAGAAAATCATGGATCCGCATAAGGTTAAATCGCAAGTGATGTAGCCCAGTTCTTTCAAGATGAAACATATATCTCCCGTCTTTGGATCATAACAGTGAAAGTATTCCATGTCCAGAACAATGTAGGAATCTTTGAGAGGTTTGGCACTCAAAATGTCCATCTTCTTCAATTGAGGAAAAAAAGAAAACAAAATTCTCTCTCTCTCGCTGTGTGTCCTGAAGGAAAAAATGGATAGCGTTCTCTCGCCGTCTCCTCTTTTATATATAGAGAGAGAGAGAAGGTTGCACGTGACAGGTCGTATGAATTCTGGGAAAGGTCACATCGTATATATATATTTGTTTTTTGAATAATATCGTGCGTATCTCAATACACATCCATCATAATAATAATAAAGGTCACCTTGGAAAGAAAAAGAAATAAAAAACATGGAACTCGTGCTCGACTTTGCAGGTTTCTACGATTCTCAAGGAGCCTTTATTGTGAAAGAATTGGCTTACGTCACATTGGACGGTACTTCTCGAGGGGTATTTGTTTTCAAACCCCCGTTTCCATGGCAAATGCTCACCGAGAAAGAAAAACGAACCGCTGTGTGGGCGAGTGATTATTATCACGGCTTGTCGTGGTACGAAGGAGAAATTCCGTACAGTTATTTTCCATGGGTGTTAACGATGTTGACGGAACCTTTTTCCATGATTTGGGTGCGAGGAGAAATGAAACGGCGGTTTTTAGAGAAATGGTGGCAAAGATCCATTTATTGCATTTCGGGATCGACGCAAGAGATTCTCAAATACAATGGGATCGAACACATGAATTGTCCTAACCATACAAAAGGTTTTTTCCATTTCGCTCTACAAAAAGCAGTTCGGTATCATTATTATTTAAAGACACAGAGAAGAAATTCGCAAGGTCGATCCTGCACAATTCAATCTTGACAGAACTCATTAAAAAAAAAATACATATATCACGTTACTTCTTCAACAGCATAGATGGTTCTGAAGCGAAACTTGGAATTTTGAAATAATAGATCAGAGAGAAATCATTCTTAAAAACAAATGGTAAAGTCTCGAATCGGCTGGGAGAAAAAAAATTTCTCACAGGTGAGATAAAAGTTCTCTAATGAAAAAAAAAAAAAAAACTTTTGGTTAATTTTTATCATGTCTTAGACATGATAAAAATTAATGACCCTCCCTTTTTCTCTGGGAAGGATGTCTCACCCTTTCTAAAAATAGACCATGACTCATCCTTTCTCTAATGGCAATCATTCCATGAATGAATCACGATTTGTTTTTCAAAAGAGTGAGACAACATTCCCAGACGAAAAGGGAAGGGGGGTCGTTAATTTTTATCATGTCTAAGACATGATAAAAATTAACAAAAAGTTTTTTTTTTTTTTTGAGTTATAGAATTTTTCTCAGCTCTGAAAATTTTTTTCCAGCCGACTCAAGACTTTACCATTTATATTTACGAATAGTCTTTGGATTATTTATTTATTTTCTTTTAAAAAGAAAAATTCTGAGCTAGACCTATCTATTGGCTTAACATTCTGGTCATAGAAACAGTCTAGAATCTCATTTTATTTTTCGAGGCTAATGCACGGGTTCTCCAATCAAAAGGGTTACTATAAAGGGATTGGTTTGAATGCATTTATCTGCAAATGTTGTAGGATTCTGTTGTTGAGAAGGGGGTATATTATTATTATGATGATGATGATGATTGTGGCAGATTCGTTTTCTACATGGAAGTCTAATCTCCTCCGAAGACCTTTTCTGGGGATCGTCGATAGATGGTTTTTCAATAGGAATCGTTTCCCTCGGATCCTCAAGAGATAGAGGGGGGTCCTGTCTTGAGACATGGAGCGGTCTCTCCTCCTCCTCGAGAAGTCTTGAGAAAGGGAGAGGATTTTCGGTTCCCTTATTCTTGAGGGGTCTTGACAAATTGAGAGGTCCCTCCTCTTCGAAAGAGAGAGAAGTTTTGGTTCCCTTATCCTCGAGGGGTTTTGACAAATCGAGAGGTCCCTCATTTTCGAGGGGTCTTGATAAATGGAGAGGTTTTTCATCTTCGAGGGGGTTTGATAAAGGAAGAGGTCCCTCCTTCTCGAGGGGTCTTGATAAATGGAGAGGTTTTTCATCTTCGAGGAGGTTTGACAATGGGAGAGATTTCTCCTTCTCGAGGGGTCTCTCTTCCTCAAGGGGTTTTGAGGAAGGGAGAGGTTTTTCATCCTCGACGGGTTTTGACAAACGGAGAGGAATCTGAACAGGCTTCTCCTCATCCCCATCATTATCGAGGAGGATGAGGATAGGCTTTTGGAAAGGTTTTTTCTTTTTCTTCTGAACAGGCTTCTCTTGATGCTCGGGGAGAGGGATGGGGTAGTTGTTCCACCATTCTATTTTTTCTTGCTCGAGGATTTTTTCAAAAGTCGTGGCCTCTCTATGATGAGACGAACGAGGAGAGTCCTCGAGAAGAATATAATAGGTATTCTACCCAGTCTTCTCGATCGAGAGAGGTTCGTGCAAACATTTATGCAACCATTCACTAAAATGAACGAGAATCCCTTTTGTCTTCTCAAGACGATCCATAATCCTATTCATTTGCGAGACGGTTAGAAAGTGGACGTGTAAAAATATTTGGCTCGTTTCATTTACAAAATTTGTGCATCCAAAGGTGGAATGTCACGAGCCATCAACACGTTTTCGTCGGATAAAAATTCGTCCCGCATCTTTTGATAACTCCCCACGGTATAATAACCCGCACATTTTGAAAAATCGGAGGCTTTCAGGTAAACGACTCCTTGGATGATATAAAAGGAAAGATCAACATATTTATATTTGAAAGGAATACACGTAGTGAGCTGGGGATGCCTCCTCATGATCCACTTGGACAAAAATACGACTTTGGGGCTCTCCCCTTTTATTTATAGAGAGAAAGAGAGTGTGACCTTCCCTTCCCTCCTCCTCCTCTCTCCCTGCTTCCTCTATCTCTGGACGTCCTTGGATTGGAAAGGTTGACTTTGAAAAAAAAAAAAAGAAGGTCATGGTTGGATAATTTTTTTGTTTATTAAATTATTACTTTCACTTCCTCATTCCCACACACATTCATCTTTTTAAGAAAAGAAAAAGAGGTCATGGAGATAAGATTTCTTGGAAAGAAGAGAGAGAGAGAAACAAAAAAAACAAATAAAACGGACGTCATAGAGCCTCTATGTGTGTCTGTGTGTGTCTATATAGATATATAAAAAGACGAGAGTACTGGGCGAGATCATTTCTTTTCCATTGGGAGCCATGTCGCTATTAGATGTTTTTCCAACTCAACGGATTTCGAACGGGGAGGATTTGAAGACGCTAAAGCAAATCTCCAACTTGAAAATTTTTTTGGCGTGTCATTGTGCGACATTTATTCCGCATTTACCACCTCATCAAGCGATCGTTTCTTTCAACCAAGATGTCGAATCCTCCAACCTGCTCGTTCAGAATATATACAGAAATTTATTCGAATCGCAACAAACGAAAGAGGAATCTCCCTTCTCTTGGAATCGGATGGATCGAGCTTTGAGACGGCCCATTCAAACAGACCGGCGATATACAGATCCGCGCACGAGTTTTCGGTGGAAGAATATTTTTCTCACGAAACGATATTTTACGTTTGGAGTGAGAACGACGGCTGAGGACGAAGTTCATATTGTTCAAACCACAGCCGCTCCTCTCGCCTATTACGAATCATCGTCCCCCAATCTGAAGGAAAGAAGTTTTAAAGTCAGCGACAGGATGAAATATAAGAAATATATTCTAAGACCTTTTCAAAACTATGTCGTTCCCCCGAAAACGCAATATCTCATCGTCACAACCCAGAAGAGTCTCTTTCTCGTCGATCGGTGCTCGTACTCGCTTTGGAAACAATTGAAAGAGGAGATTTCTTTCCAATCGCCGATGATGTTTCAAGAAAAAGAAGAAGAAAACCCTCCGCCACCTTTACCCATCCCTTCCTTAGATGATAAGAGGAGCTGGACCAAACCGTTATTTCCCGAAACAAAATCGACCCGGCAACGGAATGAAATTGAAGTCATCACAATTGAAGATGAGGAGGAAGAAAAAAAATTACCTCTTAAAAAACGGTCGACTTACCGGAACCTACCTGGCGTGCAAGATCCGCTTCAGAATCCAGAAGCTTCTTCTTCTTCTTCTTCTTCCCCGACTTGTCCAAACAGGCAACCTCTTTCGGACTCCTCACAGACAGAACCTCTTCCAGTATCCTCTTCTTCTTCTTCTTCTCCTCCAACCTGTCCCGACATCGTAGAGGTAGAATGTCAGACGGGTCCACAAGCTTCAAAAAGTCCCGACATCGTAGAGGTAGAATGTCAGCCGAGTCCACAAGTTCCAACAGGTCCAGAAATCATGGAGGCAGAATCACAGCCGGGTTCACAAGTTCCAACGGGTCCAGAAATCATGGAGGTAGAATCGCAGCCGGGTCCAGACATCCTAGATCCCTCCACTCATCCCAAAGAGACTCCAAGTGTTTCAAGACAGCCTTGTGAGGATCCAGCCCTTCCCGTATGGAATGATTATATGGACTTACAAAATTTGGTGCAACAGGAAGGAGAAGAAAATAATCATACGGATGGGTGGGTCAAAGACTGTTTAGATCATTTAACCTCGAATGAAATTGAACTGTTATGGAATTGCATTTCTGAAATCACATCGGAAATGGGATAAAAACCAAAACAAAGAAAAACAATTTTTTTAATAACAAATTGGAGGAGGGTCATGATGTCATTTTTTAAAAAAAAAATATTATATAGAGTCCAATCTTGGTGGTTCACTTCAGTTTTCCAGCATGAGGTGATCCACGTTTCCCGAAATATGGATCCCATTCCAAGAGAGATTGTGTAGAGCCTTCACTTCAGTTCTTTTTTTTATATACCAGGAGGAGAGGGTCCCCAAAGGGTTACCCATGTCCAAAGAGAGAAAGTGTAGAGCATTCATTTCAGTTTTTTTTTTCAAGTTTAGGGGAGGGAGGTCTCAAAATGACACCCCCCCCCCATTTTTCATAGAGAGATGGTGTAGAGCGTTCATTTCTGTTTTTTTCCAAAGTTAGGGAGTTTTCAAATGGCTACCCATTTCAGAGAAAGAGAGAGAGAGAAGGTGTAGAGCGTTCATTTCAGTTTTCCAACATTAGAAGGTCCCAAAATACCTTCTGAATTCAAAGAGAGATCGTGTAGAGCGTTCATTTCCAGTTCTCCAAGATCAGAAGAAGAGGGTCCGCTTTTCCCAAAAGGGCTTTCCGCATTCAGAGACAGCGAAATGCAGACTTCACTTTTCTCCCTCCCCAAGAATAGAGGGTCCCAAAATGGCTTCCCATTTCAAAGAGAGAGGGAGAGGCGTTCATTTCCATTCTCCAAGATAGGGTCGTCTGCTTTTTCCCAAAATGGTTTCCCAATTCAAAGAGAGAGAGAGAGTAAAAGGGTGTGTAGAGCGGTCATGTTCATTCTCCAAGATAGGGTCGTCAGCTTTTTCTCAAAATGGCATCTCCCCATTCAAAAAGAGATCGTAACCAATTTTTTCCAGTTTTTTCCAAGATGGGGGGAGAAGAAAACCTAGGATGGAATAACACGACACACAGAGAGAAAGAGAAAAAAAACGCCATCTTGTGATTTTCTGATAGGGTACCGGTGTTCGAATACTTTTGTGACCGACTGTACGCACGTAACAGTATAAACAGTACTTTACTACTTTGGTGAATAATAAATATTACAATTTATCATTCGCAACCTATTGTTATTGGTGAATAATTAATATTTAAATATATTCTTTACAGCCAGTCTGTAAGAGATCATAACACTGCTTCCAATTCAGTCTATCTTCATAAGGTGGTAGTGACTAAAAAGGTAAGGCCACTGAACATTAGCAGTTCTACCGGAGTTTAAATCCCGGTGAAAGGGCTAGCTGGGTGGGCGTTTTCTTGTTTTCCTTTTCTGAAACTTCTAATGTGCTATTTTCTCTTACGAAGCTATTCACGAGGGAATCGTTCTCATAAACAGAAAACTCTCACGTATTTAAACTGAATTCTTTTCTCATTACCAAAAAAAAAAAAAGTCACAATCATTTTTTCATCTGAAGGCTTGAAGATGTTTAATCCTGAAAGAACATGATATAAATACTAATTCAGAAGTCAAACAACAAAAATCAGCGTTAATTTACAAACTTTTCATAGGACTAGTTTCGATGGTTTTACCGAACCTTTTTTCTAACATATGCCTCGAGGCATATGTTAGAAAAAAGGAAACACAGAAGTCTTCTATTGCTCAAAATTGTTGGTCCGAAAATCACACTTTCAATTTTTCTGCTGCCAAAATTATTCAAAAAATATCTTCCATTGGAGAACTGGATTTTCTAGAGGCATTTCACATTCATAAAAATCTTTCTGTTCTAGTTAACGATCCTAATTCCAATCCAAATTTGCCTTTGGCTTTTAGAGAAATTATGTTTTAGTTCTGGTTTCGCCAACAGATGGCGCCACTTGCTTATTCTTGTCCAGGCTTTCTTATCTTATCTAAACATTATTTCCTATCTTGTTCATTTGCGGTTTTGCAGCTGAAGATGATGGTTCGGTAAAACCATCGAAACTAGTCCTGTGAAAATTTTGTAAATTAACGCTGATTTTTGTTGTTTGACTTCTGAATAAGTATTTATTCGGCGTGTTATTGTGTCTTAATGATATAAATGTTGAAGCTTGAATTCCTGTCATAGAATTTGCGCCTTATTATGCTCTTTATAGAAGTACTACAGAATAAAGCAGAAAACCCAGAGGCCGATTGAAAGTTTTAGATGCCAAATGATTTCGGTACTCTCTCATATACTTACGTCTGTTTTCCGCTATTTCTTCGCTCTCGGTCTTGGTTTAGTTACGCCAATCCGTGGTAAAACTGGCAGTGGAAATTTTTTGTGGTTTCCTTTTTCTTTGACGCTCTTTCTTTGACGTCTGCTTGCCTGCTTGCTTATTTTGTTTAATGGTTAATCCAGCTGTGTCAAAACGTCTCCTGTTTGTTAAAGAAACATATCGTTAGGTAAATGAAGGGATTTCGTTTTAAAATGACGCCAGCAATTAGTCATCAAAATTCGCATAAACTGCTGAAGTTTCATAAAGGGCAACATATCAACTTAAAACAATAACCATAATTAACCACAAAAACTGACATGTAGTAGAAGTACCAATTAGCTATCCATTAAATCTTTTGTTAGTAAACAAAGCTTAAATGGCGCCAGAGCGTACCGGACCCCGGCTACAGTATTCCTCACTTTCTGAGGTAAATCGTAATTCTACCGAAGCACTAAATAAAAGGGTTCCGGCCCTTCTTTATGTAAGTGAAACACGGTTTCAGAAGATAAATTTTATTCTAAAAATAAATATGCCTTAAAAATTGATTATGATGTCCGAATGATGCATGTCTTTTTCTGGGAAGCAAACACTTTGACGGAGGTTAACACTTTTAAGGAATTAAAAGCTCTATCCATATGTTAAAGACTTATTCTCCAGGTAAGCGCAATGAATTTATGAGAGAGGTTTAAATGTTTTGCTCCCGAAAGTAATGAAAGTGCACGGTTACCTTGCTCATGCACATCCATCGCTAGTGACTTCTAACTGCAGAGCTCCTGCGGACGTGGACTATTAAATTAAATGCGTTGTGGGGGGGCAAAAATTTTCACTTGTGCAAACCTTGTTTCTTCTCATGCTGTAATCGGATCGTATTCGGGGAAAATATTTCCGCGCGTTCGTATTCAGCTTGACAGCTAGAATTATATCGGCAGGTCTTCGAGGTTATCAGGTTCAATGTTCCGTCTTACTTTCTTTGGGAACATGCAAGGACCTGACTCGGAACAGGGAGCTTACTAAAGCTATGTTCAATAACTGTGGGAAGTAGACAAGATACACAGGAAGGGTATACAAAACCCTTTATTTTTCACTCTTTACAATAGTTTCCGTACTTCGGAATACAGAGACCAACTACTTGTGGTCTGAACGTAAGAATATAAAATATAACTAAACTCTAACTTAAATTTGGAATAATCAACAAGGGCCTACGTGTACGATTGGCCGGATATTAACAGGAAGCCGTATGTAGTACAGAGAACTGTTAACACTACAATACGTTAAAAATTATCACGAGGATTAAACCTCTGGCCTGGAAGGCAAACAGCAACCGAGTAAAACTTCTAAGGCAAGCGGCCTGCTTCGACTAACTCCTTCCTCTCTGTCGCTTGGCAAAAAGCCACAACTTAAGTACTTGGCGTTCGCCAGACAAATTTTGCATAAATAAGTTAACGCTTTTAATTCTGGCCGGAAGTAGAAAATAAGAAGTGATAGTAAAGATTTAAAATAAAATAAACGTTAGTAAAACTTAAGATCCTTACAAGGTTAGAAAGAGTTAGATTCTTCTCTCTTTGTTTCCGAAGTTACACATCTGCATTAAAATTTATTTCCATACTCTCATATTTTTCTAGCATTCTCTCTTTTCTCATTGACAATCATTTTTTGTTTTTGTTTTTCATTATTTTGCTGGAAAAGGAATGGCTTTGGTGTTTCTCTCATCTTTTGAAATAGGGCCGATGATATTCCCACCAGCGGTGCGATTATCCGCTTAAGCTATTCGCACCAACATTAACCATGCATGCGCATTGAGTTGTCAGATCCGTCATTTGATCCCAATCGAAAAGAACGGATTCTACGTACGCGAACTGCCTAAGTGTTGTAGTGAATCTTTTTTTTTTTTTTAAAGACGTGTTACTACCTTGGCGTAGTTTATCATTTTTTAAGCGTTGGCGACTTTTAAAAGTTTAGAAAGGAAAATGGGTTTCCTTTTCTTATAAAAAGAAGAAACACATTTCCTTTTCTTAAAATATATATAAACAAAGAGTAGATTTTTATGTTCGCAATGTTTATCGTTTTCCTGAACAGTTGGAATAATTTAAATGACTGATTTGAGGGGGGATGGACAAAATCTTCTTTGCATCTTTTTGTACTTCTTAGAATGCATTTAGCTTCAAACATGTGTTTTGAGCAATCAAGACTTTAATTCATTCCTTTTTGAAAATTTTCGTCTTTGTAACTGATAATTATTACTTGCAAATTATTCTCTTGCTGGTGAACTATTAACAACCCTTTCTATTGCTGAGTTACGGTTAACCACCTTCGCTCTCGCTACCGCCTGCCTTACGGAAATCGGCGTAAAATGCTGGTACCTGGGCTGATTGTGCGCATGCGCGAACGTAGGTGGTGCGATTAGCCACTGCGGCAATAGAAAGGGTTGTTAACAGTTCACTAGCAAAAGAATAGATTGCAAGTAATAATTATCAGATACAGAGACGAGGTCAATCTATATACATGATAATGTTCAGGAAATGATTAGATAAAATAGGGATTTGGTAATGGTTCTAATTGCAAGCGAGGACGTGTAACTAGTTAAAAATCTTTAATGTATTGTCAAAAGGCTACAGAAATTACTTAAATTCTTTTATTTAACAGAGGAATTTTTATGAAAACTTAGACCCTAGTCTTATAGCATAGGACTAACAGAATTTATTATTCAATAAGAAAACTTACTGAAAATTATAATATTCTTATATATTCATCACTTTTTCAGTATCCACACATGTTTATAGGTTCAAATGCCATATTTCAAAATCCAAGTTATTTATGAAAAAAAAATCTGATAAATTATTTGTGTGTGCAAATTTTTAAATCTAAATCTCTAAAATTAAATTATTTCCGTCTTTTAAATTACATCCGATTATTTATTTCAATTTAATTTAGTAATGTGTTTGTACTAATATTTCTAATTTCTTTGAAGTACTTTTTGTGTCTTGAAAATGCCAATTATTTCCATAAAAAAAATAAACAGTCATACAAAATTGTTAATAACCAGTATTATACGATTAATTATTCATTTAATAGTTGCTGTAATCGCTTTTAACTTATTTCATGTCTAAATTTTCTACACAGAATTCCTCAGTCTAATTTTTATCATCTTTTCCCGGACGAAAATTTTCAAAGAGGAATGCATTAAAGTCTTGATTGCTCAAAACACATCTTTGAAGCTAAATGTATTCTAAGAGTTGTTTCAAATTCTAAGAGTTGTTTTAAATGTTTTACTCAGAAATCAACAATGGATTATTATAGAAGTATTCACCAAGTTGTGATTTCAGTTGTGAATCGTGCAGCAAAAGGTTTACGGAAAAGTTTTACGCAATCTTAAAACACATCTCATCTCTCACTCAGGAATTAAACCATACTCATGTGAAATTTGTGGTCGTGGTTTTGTTCTGAGAGGAAATATGAAGACTCATCTTCGAACTCATTATTGAGAAAATTCATCTGAGTGTGAAGGTTGTGGGAGACGTTTCATCCTGAACGGTAATTAAAATACTCATATTTAATGTAATTTATACTCATTTATGTAATTACCTAAATATCTGCTTTTATTTATTAGTTTTGGTAACATCATGCTGGGTTAGAATTTAGCGTTCGTGAGTTTTTATTTTCTATAAATATCTCGTCAGAAGTTCTTATTTCCTCAAATATTTTATATAAAGTTTACCACTTTCCAGAATTTTCGCAATATTATGTTTCAAAGGAAAAAAAAATAATTTTGGATTTAAATCACACAAATTTAAAATCCGATGTGCATTATATGTGGTAATTTGTGAGCTCATAAAATTATCTTCTATAAATACGAAAAAAAAAAAAAAAAAATTATTCGCTGTGATTTTAATCAGTCTGTAAAATAATATTCCTTAAAAAATCTGACGCTTGATTTCATATCAATAAGTGAGTCAAATTAAATTAGTGTTTAACATTATTATCATCTATGTTCATAAATTTTCATCATCTACGAATGAAAATCAAAAGTGGTCTCGAAATTTTGCGGCAATAGTATTGCAGTTAAATCAATACAACAGGACTCAGACGGGCGTAATTTTACATGTCTTCGTGGTTAAGTATATGTGCATTTTACCTTTTAAAATTCGTAAGTAGCTCATTTTATATATACTGTTTTTCATTTTTATACCTTGTACGTTAGATTACTTTTGCTTTTTATTATTGATAGCTTGAAAAGAAAATCAACCAATCACAGTAAAGGAAAAACTGTATCATGCGCCATTAATATACAACTTTAGAGTATAATTAAGATTCTTTTTGTTATAAAGAGAAAAATGAAACTTTTGTTTTTAAATATATTATGCTCTAAATACAGGGTTTCAACAAATTAAAACATATTTTTCCGTTAACGTTACAAATAATACTTTGAAACTGACAGAACTGGCATTAGCTTTTGTGAACAAGCAAACCAGCTAGTTTTTTCAAAGCGTTTTTTTTACTCATCTGATGGCTTTTATCGATATGGAGTTATAGGGTGCCATTGGTTTTGTTTATGTGTAGTGGCTGTTATTTTTGTTCATTATGTGACAGAATCATTTGTAAATAGTGTTTTCAGCATGTTTTTTGCATCAATGATCTAATTTTTTAACTTTAAAATGTGTAAAAAGGCTAATTAGCGTCGATCAACTTTTCTGAGAAGTAGGATCCACTCGCCCATTGTTTATTGTGTGTCGCGGATTTCGCGAAAAAAGGTTTTTGTGCTTTAATGTTTTCCCGTGTGTTGATAAACTATGCTTATTGGTTTATTATTCCTAAAATACAGTTTCTAAAAAGAAATTCACGATGGAACATAACTTTTTACCTTCGGATCTACCGACCCAAGTACCTAGCCTGGCTGCCGCTATTGCGATGAGCTCATGTGCTTACGCTTATAGCATTTTCAGTGATCATCCGATGATGGAAAAACCTCCTATGCTTTCAATTCCAAGCAGTACAGCACGCACAGAAGGTGAAGTTCCAAACCAAAATTCTTACTTAACAACAGCACCATCTAATGGTAATATTAATCGTGTCAATCCGAGCTCGAATGCTGGTCAGTCTGAAAGGGAAGATAATAAAAAAGCGAAAATATTTCCCTGCGAAGTTTGCGGGAAAAAATTTTCGCAAAAAGGAAATTTAAAAAATCACATGTTCTGCCATTCAAAAATAAAGCCATTTAACTGTGAAGTCTGTGGGAAAGGTTTTACCCAGAAATCAACAATGGATTATCACAGAAGTATACATCAAGGTTTAAAACCTTTCAGTTGTGATTTGTGTGGCAAAAGCTTTACACAAAAGGGTAATCTTAAAACACATCTCATCTCTCACTCAGGAACTAAACCGTACTCATGTGAAATTTGTGGTCGTGGTTTTGCTCAGAGAGGAAATATGAAGACTCATCTTCGAACTCATTATGGAGAAAAACCCTTTGAGTGTGAAGTTTGTGGGAAACGTTTCACCCTGAAAGGTAATTTAAATACTCATATTTTATCCCATAAGGGTATTAAACCATTTTCCTGTGAGATTTGTGGGAAGACTTTTGCTCAAAAATTAAGTATGGAATATCACATGAATAGCCATACAGGTAATAAACCCTATAAGTGTGCTGTTTGTGGTAAATGTTTCACTCAGAAAGGCAATATGAAAACTCATATGAGGTCTCACAGTGGGGAAAAACATCATGCTTGCCAAATATGTGGAAAGTGTTTCACTCAAAAGGGTAATATGAAGACCCATATGAAATTGCACTGCCGTCCACCAGATGTTGATAAACCGTATCAGTGTGGTATATGCTGTAAATCTTTTGTTACAAGATCAAGTCTAGAATGTCATATGGCCAACCATGTTAATCGAGGAATTACAGGGGCAAATAAATCCGTTGTTGGCACAACTCCAACATTGTCAGTGAATAGACGCGGCAGACCTCCAAATGATCTGTCATTAAAACAACTTAATGAGCATTTAGCTAAACAGGCAAATGATCTTTCTATGAGACAAATGAATGAAAATTTGTATAAACAAGAAAATAGTGAACATGGAAACAAGCAAATAAATGATCATTCGGTGAGGCCACTGAATGATCCTATGTGTAAGACAGAAAATCCAGTTTCTTTACGGACTATAAATGATCATCTGATAAAAGCTGGGAATTCATCATTCAAACCTAATGATCCATTTAGCAAGCAAGGGAATGAATTATTGGGGAGAGCATTAAATGATTTTGGTAGATCTGGAAATGAAGCGCTATATAGATCTTTACATGAGCATATGGGTAGACCAGGTCATGATTTTCTGAGTAGGTCACTTAATGGCCATTTAGTAGGTAGATTAGGAAATGAAACTCTAAATCGACATGTTAATGAACACATAGAAAGATCTTTAAGTGGTCAGTTAGGGCGATTAAGTAATAATTACCTTGGTGGGCCTAGTAGTGACCCCATGACACGTCTCAATAATGAGCAGATTCTAAGGCAAAATGAACATATGAGAAGGCATGTAAATGAACAAATGTTAAGGCCTACGAATGATCACATGGGTAGACCAAATGCTGACCATTTAAATAGGCAAAATAATGATCATTTGAACAGACCAAACAGTGATCACATGGGAAGGCCAAATAATGATCATTTGGGTCGGCCAAATAATGATCATATGGGAAGACCAGGTAATGATCACATGGGCAGGCCTGGAAATGAGCACATGGTAAGACCTGGAAATGAACATTTGGGGAGACCAAGTACTGAGCATATGAATAGAACTAGCAGTGACCATTTGGTTAGAACGAATGATCACTTAGCTAGATCAAACGCTGAGCATTTAGGTAGGCCAAACAGTGAGCATTTAGGTAGGCCTAATAATGAGCATTTAGGCAGGCCAACTAATGATCATATGGGTAGGCCTGCTGGGGAGCATATGGCAAGAGCATCTCATATAGAAGAGCACTTGGGAAGACCTGGAGAACATTTAGGACGACCAAGCAATGAACATATGACACAACCTGGTAATGAACATTTAGGCAGCTTAAATAATGATCATATTGTAAATGATATGAGTAGATCTACGAATGAATTAATGGCCCGACCTAATAATGATCACATGGTTCAGCCTGGTAGTGATCATATGGGAAGATCAAATAATGAACATATGTCAAATAGAGGAGGAGATCATATGGGCAGATCTAGCCATGAACATATAAATAAGTCTGCAAGTGAACTCATGGTTAGTCCAAATCATGATCATTTTGGAAATGCTAGGAATGAACATTTTGATCGTGTTAATAATGATCATATAGACCCTGCTTCAAATGAGCATTTGGGAACTGTATCTAAAGACCATTTCCCAAGACCAGGTCCTGATCATCACAACAGAAATGAACTTCTGAATAGCCCACATAATGAGCACTTAGTACGACCAAGTAGTGCACATCTTGGAATGACTGATAATGAACCTGTTTGCAGTAATGGCAGCGATCATTTGGATAGGCCATCAAGAAATGCATCTGTTGATCCATCGGTCAATGAAAACATGTCAGAGACAGAAAACGAATTACTGAGGACCCCAGAAAATGAACTTCCTGTACAACTGACTCAAAATTAATCTCCTCTGATATGTGAATAGTGGGGTTAATGCTAGACTGCTTTGTCGTTAATGCTTGGTTTTTAATTTAGGAAATCTGCTTCCATCTGTGACAAGTTAAAAGTTTTAATCTGTACAACGTTTCATAATTCCCTAGCAGTTGATAGCAGAATTAATCACAAAATGTATGCAAAAGACAGATATCATTGCCACTACACATAGCACCAAGAGCCACAAGGACTAATAGAACTTTTAGTAAAAAAGCCATTTAGGAAATTTCCTGGTTTTTTGTCATTCAACTACAGTTTTTTATACAGAGCTTATCACACTAGAAAAATGTTATGCAATAAGAATTCATAAACATCATATGTTATTTTACTTAATGCCTCTATCTTGAGGTGAATGGTTACATAGTTTTGTAACTGTTCATAGATAATAATTGCATTTCATAGCCTTGATCATCTGCCTAGTTATTTTAATTAATCAGTTGTGTCAGGAGCAAAACATAAAATCAAAGAATTTCCTATGCACTTGATCTGCTTCTGAAACAACTGATTTCTCTTTATATCCCACCTACTCACTGTAATATAGTTTCAAAGCAGTAAAAGGATGGCTCAAATTGGAAATAATGCTTTGACCTTGTTCAAGGGAAAGTATGTTTCTGCTCTGTATCAGCTAAAGTACCTAAGTGACTTTATTTGTGTATTGGTAATGTATAGTAAATGAAAATTTCAGTTTAAAGCATAATTGATGTAAAACTTGGAAACGTGTGAAATTGACATTTTGAATGTAGCAGGATGTTTTCCTAAGTACTTATCTATTGTAGTTTCTGGACAACAAAATAGATTTAGTATCGTTAAACATTTTATTCATGCAATAATTTTTATCACTGGGTGCCCATATTGCAGATGAGATGAAACACATATTAAGAATGGAAAAAGTTGCTATTTAATTTAGGTAACTAGTAAGTGATTTTTTTTTTTTTTTTCAGTTTACATTTTAGCAGAGAAATATTTAAATAATTTAAATTATATATATGTAAATATTGGTTAATGAGAAATTTGAGTAACATCCTCAGCATTCTGAAGAAATTTGTTGTTAACAGATGTTTAATATTTATGTTACTAGAAAGTTTTTATACACCTTGAAATTTCTTTACATATAAAAAGAACTATATTACTAAATCATTATGGTGTCAAATGGGGCTATCTAAGAATGATTTAATTTTCATTTATGAAATTATTGATAAAATGTCATTTTTTTCACTACATATTTCATAATCATATTTTTCCATTAGTAAAGATTTAAAATTTTATATAAATTTTTAACCCGTATGAAGATTTAATTCCATATAACAAAATTGTTGGTGATAATTTACTTAGTCCACGACTTCATACTGAAGGTCACTTATTATTTTGAGAAGTTGGCTAATCTAATAGAAATCTATATTATACAATCATGTATCATCTGTGTGCCAGTTACAAAGCAACATTAAGATTTAATTTCTGTAGAATAGAATTCAAACACGTGACTTTTAGGATTTTATCGTTATTTAAGAAATACTCATTTACAATGCAATGCTACGCAAAAGCGTAGCTAAGGTTTTCAGCGCTCGGGGACACCTAAAGATTTTGCGCTCCTTTCTGTGTTCCAAGAATGGAAAGCATTTCATTCTGAAATGTGTATCATCAATTTCGTGCCTTCTGTATGCTAAACCCCCCTTGTCCCACCCTAGCTACACCACTGCTTTCACGTATTACACACAGTGTAGGGCGATGCCGAGGAACCTGACAAAGTGATGTTACCTATTCTGCAATACTCATTTGGCAAACAACTTTCTTTATTTTTGATGGTCATATTAAGCATTGTTTTTTTTTTAAACTTATGTTTAGTATTGTTTTAACATTGGTTGTATGAAGCATTGTTTTTCTACTTAGTATTATTCTCGAATAAATGTTTCTTTCATTTAATTTTCCTGTGCTTTGCCACAGTGGTAAACAATATGTGGCAGCATATGTGGTTTTATGATTTTCAATTAAAATGCTTATTGCAATAAGATACTGTAATATATTTAACATTAATTAAATTTAATTGTTAATAAATTTATCCAGTTTCCTAATTCATTTGTTGAGGCCCTTATGATATCTATAGTCTTCATTTTTTAACTTTTTCTATTTTATTGACAGTATTTGTATTTACTTTGGGTTTGTTAAAAAATTGTAAATTCTTTAAAGAAGTAAATTATTACATTTCATTTGTTATTCTAGGTACATTAATCTATTTTATATTTGTTTTATAGTATCTCTTAAACCATTTCCCGGCATATGTTAGTTTTCAAAGTAGATATATTTAATAAATAGTGTATTTTTCCTCTTTTCTTAGGGTAAATTCTCTATTAATAATTTAATTATTAATAATGCAAAAAATACCCAAAACAAAAGTAAATTTTAAATATTAAAAAACTAGTTATTGTCCTTGATTGTAAATTATCTGCAGATTATTAAACAAGAAGTTGAAATTACTATATAAAATACTAATTTAAATAATTCTGACTAAAGAATTTTTTTCATTCATGGTTTTAAATTGAATTTGTGTTCCTTGGAGATGGTATATGGAAAGTTTTCTTATTATAAATTATATATATATACATACTTGCTATCTTATTCAATTGTTTATAATTTATAAATAGTTTAAAATAATGCAGCTTATGAAATAGTTCATATTATATTGTATAATAGTACATATATTAATTCTATACCAGCTAGTATAAATATTATTTTGAACTTCATAGCTTCCATTTTATTTTTCCATAGTGTAATAAAATGAAAGGAGAATGATAGTATAAGAGTTATTCATTGAAGTAAAACATGAAGATAAATCTATTTTAAGTTGTAAGTTATAAAATTTGTTAAGAATTTTATATCAGTAAAGGAAATTTGTTCTAGACATTGTTAAAATAATTGAAATACATATAATGCATAATAATTTTAGAGTTAAAAATTATTAAAATTTGTTTCTAATGTTTTGAAAAAAATTTTATTTCTGTTACTCTTCTGTTATCAGGACTGGATTTAGTAATGTTTATGTGTATACATGTGCGTGTAGATGTAGTTATATACATTTATGCATGTGTGTGTACACACATGCATATATACATACACTACATACGTACACATGTGTCTACATACATACATTTCTGAATCTGAGCTTTCTTATTATGGTTATTTAGTATGCCAGATGGGACTGAATATATATTCACAAATATTATTTGTGCAATAATGTTTAATTATTCTTTTCTTCATTTTAAAATATTTAGCTAAGAGCAAATAACTTTGAGGTTTCATCTTAATATATTACTTTTATATAGTTCATTTTCATCAGTAATGCTTTTTTCAGTTAGTTTTTTTTGTATATTTTAGACCTTAAGTTATAGGTTCATGAAAGCTGTAATGATCTTAATTATGCATTTAGTACCTTTAAAATTAAACAGATACATATCTAGTATAATAATATGATATTTGTATATAACTGCTTGGTATAATTAAAACATGCATGTCAATAATTCATGAATATATAATTTATATGCATCTTCTAGTCTGTAATGAAATATATTTTATATTCACATAATATCTGATTATGTGTACAAGCTGCTGTTGTGCATGTATAGAGTTTAATAACAGCACAAGGTGGGTAGGTAATTTATTGTGACTAGTTATGCAAATAAAATAATAACAGTTGAACATTTTTGTTTATAGTTCAGTGTTTAACAAGGGCTAAAATTGTGAATGCAAAATGTTTAACCTTTAAATATTTAAACATAATGTAAAAAACATTGATATTTTCCTACTACCTAAGATCTGCTAATATAAAGATTCATTTTGTGGTGTGTAAAACTTTGTTCATTGCCAAAGGTTATTTTAAATGATTTTCGCAATTTCAGACTTGGGAGGGAAAAGGGTTGCAGTGAGATTTTGTTCCTAACCACCTTCATTCGTTCCTTTCATGTTTTTTAACATAAAAATTTGCCATTGGTAGAAGTGTTCGTGGTAAACAGTTTTTAAGTTTATGTCAAAATCATTTGAAGAAAATACTTAATGTTTTCTTAATTTTAAGTAGTTTTATTTGATTACTTCTCTTAGGAAATCAATATTTGTGATCATGTATCTGCTATGAACTCCTTGTAAGACATTTAATTTTGAAAATTGACCCCCTTTTTTAAAATTAAACAAATCTGTTTCTTAGAATTATATAAGGTCTGCTTCATTTTTAGGAAAGATTTGATATTTTAATTAACTATGTGATAAATATTTTAGAAACTTCTATCCCAGCACTGGAATTCTGTACTTCCTCTACTTCATTTTAAAGCATTTCATATAATTTTATTATAATCTGGATTTTTATTGATTGACTTTTAAAATCTATTATTACAGTGTAATTTTAATATATATATAATAATAATAAAATATAGTGCTGTAATCTATTATTACTGCATAATCTAATTGAAATTGTTGCTTACCCAGTCTAACACACATGGTTCATATAATTTTAGTAACTTTAGTTACCATATGAATTAAATGTTTATTTTATACTGTGCATACATATTCGTACATGGTTACTGAAAATATTTTTGTTTTCAAACCTAACAATAATTTGGATATTTGTATGCCAAGCTATAAAATTTTTCAGTGAAACTGCATTTATTTTGGAGTTATTAATTCCTTTTATGTATCTGTGGGCACCCATGTAACATTTAGCAAAATAATTATTAGGGTATTTTAAGAAATCTACTTATTTGCATGATATCTATGCAGATGGTTGAAAATGAAAAACTGAACAAATTATTTTTTATTATATTTATTAATTTTTGTATTTTCATATTATGCATTTCCTTATAATTATTATAATTTATGTCATGCTTTATTGGTCTTTTTGCTTAAATATTTATAAGTACATAAATTTAATTTCAGAGGTGCTAAAAATTTGATTCCTTTCTTTGTTGAGTATTATGTACTGTTCAAACCTTTTACCTATTATGCATTTTGCTATCCAGCAACTATGTAACATTAGAAACTAAGTGATTGCAGAACATTTGCTATGCAAAGTTGTAGTGTGCCATTATTAGACTGTCAGTTTCTACAGGGTAGTTAATGTTATATGGAAATAGATGTGTTAGTAGTTTGTTTACTTGCTGCCGGTGTATTGTATATATACTATGTATCTGTCATAGCAGAATATGTTCAAAGTATAACTATAATGCTTGTCTTACTGCATTTTAAGTGAAAGTCTGAATTAAATCAGATCAGTAAACAGTTTTGAACATTTGTATTTATATTAGCGTTTAATTTACTATTGACATAAACTACTCTACATAAAAATTTTTTTTAAAAATATATTTTGTTTTTATTACTCTTGTTATAGCTGTATGATGTTTTTCCAATTTTTCAAGTGGTAAACATATATTTTATTTTCATGTCAAAAATGAAGGTATCCATAATTAAACAAATCTGTTTCTTAGAATTATATAAGGTCTGCTTAAATATTTTAATTATGTTAATTGGTGAACAGTAATTGGTGAACTTTTAATGTATCTATACTTGTTGTATACAAAATTAGGTTTGTAATTATAAGACAGTTATTTCAATTTTTATGCATAATTTGTATCTCATTTGCGTAGTAAAGTTAATGAGTTTTTATAATCCTCTTTAAATTTAGAGGCTGTAATTTTAGTACTATGAAAAATTTGTTACATCATGTTTTTCCTTTAGTGTTACTGTTATTATTGTTTATAAAGAATGACGGTTATTTTCCAAAAGTTTTACTGAATTGGCATACCCTTGTAAAATTTAGTAAATATATATATATAGTCTAAGATTTAAATCACTATTAATCATTTTATAGTGATAGTTTGTTTGAGACACGATATGCATTGTTGAATAAGTAGACAACAAATTGTCACATTTTTACTTTTATCTGTTTACTTAAAATAAAGCAGTATTCCGACTAATTTTATATTATATCTTATGATATACTTTTCACTGTGTAGTTATTCTCAATTTTATGAATATACTATATTACGGAAATATTTGGTCTTTACATAACGTATATTAAAAAAATTATGAAATTTAAAATTGGATACAGTTTATTTAAGTGTTATTTAACTAAATTTTAATAAAAACTGCAAGTTTAATTATTTTCATTTTTGTATTAAATATATTTAAAATAATATATTTACATTAATTATATTTTTATACTTTTAATCATTAAATAATCAGTTTCTTTTAAAAGTGCCTGAATTCGTTTTATTTTCTTTGACTTTCAAACTTTAAGATCATTAATTTCATGAATTTTTATAACATCAAGATAAAATTAGTACTATAATATGACATTGTTTCTCTTTCTAATGCCATACTCTGCTACTTACATTAATTTTTTGAATGTGTATATTTAAAAGAGATGTGTCAAGGATTGATTACTAATGGAGGTGGAGATTTGGGGAAGAAAATAACCTCCCATTTTGACATTTTATGTCATCATAATTTTTTGGCATGTTATTTTAATTAATTTTTAAGTAGGTGATTGCTCTCCATACATCATTTAGATCTTATTTTTACTGTGTTTATATCATCATGCTTTTATAAAAGCTTTGCATAACGTGTCTCTTGTTTTTGTGTATTTGCTTCTCATGCATGAACAGCAAAATGTGCTTGTAAATATCAATGTCTTTGTGGTTTTGTACAATGTTCAACAATGACTTCAACAGCTTTTTAATTACCCCTTTTTTTACAGTTTCACAGCAGATTTGTAGTTGCGATAACATTAGAATCATAAGCACTTAAACAAGGTGTAGTTTTTATATTTAAATTTGACATTTCGGTTATTTGGGTTGTTGATACGTTATTAAAAATGTTTTTGCTTTGCTCTTTTGTGTCATTATTTAAACAGCAAACTGAAGATAGACACTGGATTGCAATTTCAAGAAGACATCAAAATATAATGCTTAAATAGTTTTTGAAATTCTTCCAGTCTCGAACTTGACATATGTTATCAAATAAAATCATTTTCTTCTATTTATAAGTAATCAACTTTAAGAAGTAAATAACATTATTCATTATCTTATGTTTGTATTTTCTAAAATTTTTTGGAAAGCTTTGGAACAAGAGTTAATTTTTTTTTAAGTCAATCCCCCCCTTTCTTAACATTTACAAAGTAGCTGCTCTTATAAATCCTCTAAAGGGCAAATTTTTAAAATATTTTTGCAAATGAAAAATCATGAATTACTCTGTGGGATATTTTTTAAAATAATTTTCAACATAAATTACAGCTGTTAGATAATCAGTGATCATCAAACTTTGCCAAATTAAGAAACTTCATAAAGCTAGCTGTACATATATTTACACATTACATATGAGGTGTGACCAAAAAAAAAAAAAGAAGAGCGACTAAGTGTGTAGCTTGAAAAGTGGAGTTGACAACAGCTGTTATGGTGACATCATGCCACACACCTCTATCCATGCGGCCAGTTTTGACTTAACTGACCACGCCAATGGGGAGTACTGTGTCCTTGAGCGAACACGTACAACTGCATTCTGCCGGGAAAATGTGTAATTTAAAAACCGAACAGCGAGTCAACATAAAATTTCTTGTAAAACTTAAAGAAATCAGCCACGGAGGAAACATTTCAAATGTTAACCGAGGCTAATGGAGATGAAACTTTTGTCTCATGCTCATGTGTTTGAATGACATAAGTGGTTTTCAAGAAGGGACAGTGTGGAGTTCATCATGATTGAATGGGTTCCAAGTGGTCAGACTGCTAATCAGTACTACTACATTGAAGTACTAAAAAGACTTCATGAAAAAATTAAGAAAAAAAAAAAAAAAAAAAAAAGGCCACAGTTGTGGAGTGATGGATAACTGTTGCACCAGGACAATGCACCTGCTCACATGGCCCTAACTGTCAAACAGTTTCTGCCCAGAAAAAACATTACTGTGAATGGGGCATCCTCCTTAATCAACTGATTTGGCTCCATGCGACTTTTTTTTTTTTTTTTTAAATTTCTTGTTAAATCTTACATAAAGGGAACCCATTTTACCTCAGCTGAAGAGGTTCAGGCAGAAACAGAGAATCTCCTGAAGGGCCTTCCAAAAACCTTGTTTCAGAACTGTTATCAGCAATAGCAGCACCGAATGCAGAAGTATCTGAATGCTGAAGGGAACTACTGTGAAGGTGATAATGTCACTGAGAACTAATTCTGTAAGTATAATGATTTATTGGACCAGTCTCTTTTTTTTTTTTTTTGGTGTGTGTGTGCGTGATACCTTGTATGCTGTACATATATTCACACATTACACATCTGTGCGACACTTTGGGCTTTTGTCATTCTCAGAATACACAGGATGATCAAAATGTTTATGTAATAGGGTATAAGAAACAATGCTAAGAGAAGCAAAGATATATATAATCCTCTCCTGTGGCAATCCAGCATTTTGGCAATGTACTTATTAAAAAAAGAAATATAGAGATTATAGAAAAAGATTATTCATCCTTGCTCTAAAACCTTTTGTCAGTAATATCCATAACATCATCATCACATGAAAAACACATCCAGCAAAGAACATTTTTCAGATTTCTAAACAGATAAAAATTACTTAAAGCAAGATTTGGCAAATATGAAGGGTGGAGTACCACTTGGATTCCTGCAGCAATTTCCTTTAGCAGAGTATTATGATCATAAAGAATTTCCTGTGGTAACTTATATCCTTCTCATAATCAGTCTTCATTTCTTACAATTTTATTATTACTTTACTGCACACAATGCTTTTATGATTGTTGTTCAATGCTAAAAAAAGTCGTCATCAACACTTTAGTATCCCAGAAACACTGGCTATAACTTTGGCTGAGGATGCTGACACAAAAAACTTTTTTTTTTTTTTTTACAGAAGAAAGCATGTTTCCAGATCATGTTTTGTTGCTTTACTGCCAAAGTGGTATGCCCACATTTCATTTGTGTACAAGTATCTATAAAAAAGCTCTTCTGGATCGTGCTGATACACTGTTTACATTGACTCGAAAAATTTCATATAATGAATTTTATATGTCTCTGTTAACTTTCTGGGCTGAGACTTTTCCCATCCTAAAGCGTTATTGATGCGTCCCATCCTAAAGTCTTTCCTTAAAATTGATTCTGTGCTTTCAAGTGATATATGTGCAATTTCTTTCATATGCCTTAATTCTATTACAAACTGAGTTTTTAAATGTCTATATGATATGATTTATTCCACTTTGGCAATTACTTCTCTTGTGATTGATATAAATAGATGATCTGAACATGAATTATCTTCACAAGTAAGGTGGGCTATTATCTCATAATATCTCACTTAAATTCCTGACTCGACTTGTATTTCAAACGTAAATATTTCGTAATGATTCAAATTTGTATTTCATCTATCTATTCAGCTGCTTTAAAAAAGATAAAATTACATTACTGATATTAAATTTACTATTAAATCTTACACTGAGTTATGTTTAGTAAAAATTTCATCTAAAGCTGTCTACTTTTTAGCTTCTCTACAAACATTTTGATTGTTCCTCAAAGACCTTCATCTGATTTATTCTCATTCTTGGGTAGTATGTAAATTTTAACACACCACCCTGACCATTAAGTGGTTAGTAAAAAGAAATCTTGGAGTTTTTAAGTGAATAGTGTCTGTGTAGCATAGGATAAAGTAACCAGACGTCCCTATTTTGGCGAGACAATCTTGCATTTTGGAGGACTGTCTCGCATCCCGTCGATTTTTAAAAATGTCCCGCTTTTTAGAAAACATCTGTATTTCTTATTTTAAATGTACTGTAAAAATATATTACCTATTATTTATTAATTATTATAGTAAATATAAAGAAATAAAAAAACCACATAAAATTCATGCAGAGTAAACTAAATTAGGCGATGCAACGAGTTAGGTTTACTCTGCGGTGTTGGATCATTGTCGTTACATTTCGTCAAGGAATATGTAATGTTAACGGAGGAACAGCTAGCATTAGCTGAAGGTCTATTTGCTTTCCACACCATAAACCAGAATCAAAGTTTCAGATCTATTGACTGTACTGACTGACTGAAAATTTGCAGGGCAAGGAGAAAAGCAATTATTTGGAATGTTTTTTCACTATATTCGTTTTCACAATTGCAGAAAGAATTAGCTAAATGCACATTTATATCCATATATTATGATACTTCCAACCACAAAGATTTAAAATTATTTCCCACCATTGTTAGACTTTTTGATATAGAAACAGGAATTAAAATTAGAATATTAGATTTTATTTCATTGTCGGGTGAAACTTCATAAAGAATTTTTGATTCAACAAGTACCTTTTTTTAAAAAAGAATAATTTGAACAATAAAATTATTGGCTATTGTGAGGATAACACTAACACAGATTTTGGAAGAAAAGCTAGAAGAAGCATCAATAATGCTTTTACGAAACTCAACGATTTGAACCAAAAAGTTTACGGAGTAGGTTGTGCAGCACACATTCTACACAGTACTATTCAAACGGCATCTGACTTACTTCCAATGGATCTTGAAAATTTTATTGCAAAAATTTATATATATATACTGTGTGTGTTGAATATTTGGAAGATTTTTGTGAAAGCGCAGAAATCGAATATAAAAGAATTGGTTCAGAAAAACATGATGGCTAGCTCTTTTACCAGCTGTAGAAAATATTCATAAAATATACGAACCATTAAAATAATACATTTTATGACAAGATAAATGTCCAAGAATATTGCAGCTCTTTTTTGAAAATGACATCACAAATTTGGCTTCAGTTCATCCACAACCAAGCTACATTAGTTCACAATGCTGTGAAAATTATTGAAGGCGACAAAATTTCAATTACGGAAGTGGTAAATGAAATCAAAAAATATTTTTAATAATGTATTAGCAACCATTTTCTGAAAAATAATATTTTCAAAAATGATCTTTTTGATGAGGTGTCATTGGTAAAAAGATACGTTACTGAAGAAAAAATTAAATGTTGGTTGTCTGCAAATGTGGAAACAGACAAAAAATGGACGAAGTTATTCCTTCATATAATATTCCTTATGAAAATATTTTGAAAATTGTAGAACACGTGCTCTCTCTTCAGGAACAAATGCAACAACAGAACGTGTTTTTTCTAGTATCAATAAAGTATGGACAATTGAAAAAACGCAGTAGAGCATCAAAACATTAAAATCAGTATTAAGAGTAAAATATAATTTGACAAACTCATGCGAGAAATTTCACAACATTTTAATAAATGATCTGAATCTATTGCAAAGTATTCACTCGAATAAAAAATATGATCGTGAAAAAAATATTTTTTTAAAAATAAAAAATTAATTAAAAAAACATAATATTCAAATTATAGTTTTTTACAAATATTTTTATAGTTACCAATAGTTAATAATAAATTAATTTTTCTATATTTATAGACAAGTATATGAATGTATATAATATTTTTTTTTGAATTATTAGTCTGCTTTTATAACTAAATTACAATTCTCATTTCATTCCATTTGTTCCACTTTGTCATAGGAGCACTTAAAATACTGGCTGGCCAAATGTCTTTTCGAAAGGTTACGCGTTTAGAGGGAAGAGAGGTGGGAGATCCTTAGATCCATTGCTCAAAGCGTTCTTCATCAAAATTTGAATGGAATTTTCCTTTTCTCGCAGATGTATATCTGCCACACTTGTGTGCAGCTTGTGCTGTGGTCTTGGTGATAAGACATCTAAATAATTTATACGTATCAGTCATTTCCAATGAATGTATTAAAGCGCAAGTATCCAACCATTTGAAACAACACATTTGCTGAACAATAATGGCAGGTTCTCTATGGTTCGAAATACCACTTGTGTTTTTAAAAATTTCACCTTATTGGGCCTAGTAATGCTAAATTTTTTCTAATGTCTAGCTTATTCTTTTCATCAAAACTTACATTAGAAATATTCTCAGTGAGATCAATTTTATTCACTTTAAATATTGAGTTTTCTATATATATAATACCTTATTACTTTGCATTAGGTTATAAAAATTTAAAACATATTCATGTATAATTTCACTTCTATTGAACATAGCTTTCCCTCCGAGTTTTTTCGGAGTTAAATTAACTTGGCTACTTAATTGGTAAATTGTATTCCTTTGATTATTTTTTTATCAGTGTATCCAATTTGTATTTGCATTTTTGTATTAGCATTTCATCCATTTTCCCTTCATTTATTATTTAGAATATATTTTGTGCATATTCTTCACTAAGCTACCTGGATATGGCAGGTGTTCTTAAGAAACTTTCAAAACATGTGATTTCTATTATTTATGTTTCCTCTATTATTTTTGTTCCAGCTCATTGTAGCTTTACCTATTGCTGATGCATTCGATCTTTCAAAATCATGGTCTTTAGTTTGCTTCCCTTCTTTTTGTTCCTCCAATGTCCCTCTCAGTGGCAGCTTGTGCCTAAAATTAGTGGGGGTGCTGTTCCAAAAAAATTTAACTTTTGTTTTAAAATTGTCTAAAAGAAAATAAACATGTATAAAAAGAATATTTATTTTGAAACTTCATGAAATCTTACAAGAAAAAAATTAAACAATTCTTAATTACTTTAACCAAAATTGTTACAGTTCAGTCTTTGTATATTCATTTAAAAATGAAATCCATTCTTCTTGTTTTAATTTGCACGAAAAGATCAATAATTTTCTCCTTGATCTCTGGATGACAACTGAGGAAATTTTTCTTTATTGAAATCAATGCAAGCACATTTAGTCTTGCCGAATTCCTAGTGCTTCTTAGAAAAGTTTTCATTCTTAATGTTGAAAAGCAGCATTCTGCCTCTGATGTAATCATGGAAACTCTCAAGAAAATTTTTATCTGTTTCGTAATTTCTAAGAACATCATCTAGATTATTTTCAAAGATAAATTTCAGTAGCTCAATTAATTTGCAGTATTCATGGACATCAGACCTACAATAGAATACTTTTAGTTCAGTTTCAAGCTTTTCTTTCTCAATCATTAAATATGCTTCAGTGGTCAGTACTATTTCTTCTGTAGAATGTTCATTCCTAAAACTAAGCATTTCTTGTTAAACAATTTAGCAGCTGCCAAGTGTTTAGTGGAAGAATATCTGTGCATTATATCAATACCTAGTATAAAGTCACATATTTCCTTAGCTTCTGCCATCAGTGTCTTTGAAAAATTCATACAGTACTTTGAGTTTCTTAATTCTAAAATAGCAGTTTTGAAATTTGTTATATATTTGTTAACTTTAAACAACACACGAATTTCTCTAGATTACATTTAGTCGTATATTATTTCAACATGAGGCATCTGATAAAAAACGCTCTAACCAAAACTTGAAATTATCATCATATAGTTTTTTTTTTTTTTTTTTTTTTTTTTTTTTTTTTTTTCAAAATTCCTGTTGCTTTTGCAATAGTTTGATCTGCATTTGATGTTGATTGAATTTCAGTAAGGAAATTTTTAAAGGTTGCAAATTTTCATGAACTCTGTTTATGGTCCATATGATGAAGTTCCACCTTGTGCAGGAATACCACACGTGCGGAGTAAAACGAAATAACGTTCCCAACAACATGCCAGAACTTCAGCACTGCAAGAGCGACAGTGCTTCTCTCTCCCTGGCTCGGTGTGCAGCTTTCTGTGTGCACATGTGCAGAACAGTCAAATACCATGTCTGTGGAACTGTGAAGTGCAATAGTTTGATCTGCATTTGATGTTGATTGAATTTCAGTAAGGCAATTTTTAAAGGTTGCAAATTTTCGTGAACTCTGTTTATGGTCCATATGATGAAGTTCCACCTTGTGCAGGAATACCACACGTGCGGAGTAAAACGAAATAACGTTCCCAACAACATGCCAGAACTTCGGCACTGCAAGAGCGACAGTGCTTCTCTCTCCCTGGCTCGGTGTGCAGCTTTCTGTGTGCACATGTGCAGAACAGTCAAATACCATGTCTGTGGAACTGTGAAGTGCGCAGTTCCAAACAAAGACATTCGTACTTTTTTCACAAACTGGGATGTGGCTACTGACATTAAGCTTAAGGATTATGTATTGTAAAAGTATAAAGAAAGAATTAAAGACTAAAGGGCACACTATATTAAATATTAAAAATAATAATAAGTGGAAATAGGGGGTGCTGCAGTTCCACAGTGCTTATTACGAGCCACCACTGGTCCCTCTTCAGAACAATGATCAAGTCTCATTCATGTGAAGTGCTCTTGGGTTACAAGGTAACTGAGCTGGGCATGTAATGCTGGCTGAATTAACATAAGAAATTGGCTCAGTATCCATCAGCTAGTGTTATTGTTCATATTACTATGTATTCTTATTGGAATGTAGATTCCTTTTAAAGAAATAATATGATAGTTACCAATAGATTGTTCATGTCTACTTTTTATATGCTATGTTCTTACTGTAACTACGTTCTTTGGAAATTAAATTAGTCACATAATTTTCACCTCTCAATTTTCAGATGATAGAATTAGTTAAAAAACAAGAAAAAATATGCAAGGAAATATGGTATATTCTTTAATATGGTACTACATAAGAATGTTTTAATTAATACAAATAATCAGACAACAGCAGCAAAAATATTTGATATTTCCAACAATTGCATTACTCAACTTAATTGCCATTACTGAAAATTCAATACCACAATCAACAACAACTTAGACTCAATATATGTTATGCAAATTTGTAGACCTCAAATAGTAGACAGTACTTCTAAAGATTGTAAATAATATGCAGATATAGAATTTGACATTCTTAATGCAATCTTTGACAATTCAGAAATTTCCATTTTAGCCTGTAATTCAATATAGTGTCATAACATTTTGAAAATATTTTATTTCAATAAATTATTATTCTATTAAAATTAACTATCACAAAACTTGTTCAGAATTTTTTTTTTCATCACAATTTTTAAAGTTAACGTTCATCATTAATAAATATTTACACTAGTTTAGAATAACCCTAATATATTTTAATACTTGATAACTTCATATGAGTGCACTACGCACTGAAAAATAAACTTTAGCAACAATTTTTTACTATGCTTAGTGTTTATCAGATGCATTTTTTATATTTCAGAAGTTGAAAATGAAAAAAACTTGTATACTGATATTAGAAACATGCATTAAAAAGATCTACAGTTCAAAAGGGAAATAATTATTTATTTCATAGCAGATCTTTAAAAGCTCAGGCAGATCATATGTGGCCTGTAAAATTTCAACTCCCAGATCTTTCAATTTTTGAGATTTTCGATTTAAATACCATTGTAGTGTAGAAAAAAAGCTGACTGGGAAGATACATTCCTGGACCTCTGTCGATCATATACTACTCACCCGCAAAGTTCCAAATTTTTAGGTCTTATTGGATCTGAGAAATTTTGATTTTAAATCTATTATTAGTCTAACATAATTTAAGCAGACAGTTACTCCTGTACTCTTATCAATACACACATATCAAACTATCTCTTATTAAAGGGGGAAAAAAATCTAGAATTAAATATCAACTTGATACATGGCAGCTGCTTCATTATAGTGCAATATACAAAGAGAAGGGAAATCTGCTAAATTAGATCTAAAGAAAAAGAAATGTCTTTAAATGTATTGGATTGCAATCACAAGTTAACTCTATCAATTTAATCAATGAAAAAGAAATCTGAAAGCTTTCAGAGATTTTACATTACGCCCAAAGGTTTTTTTTTTTTTTTTTTTTAAATGTCTTGTGTGTTACCTTTATTTATAAAAGATCATGCTCTTCGCACTTAAACCATAAAATTCAATTCAACAGCAATATCTCAAAATAATTTTAAAATGAGCATATCTTTAGAATACACAGTCTCATGCACTGGAGATAAAAATGTTGTTTTTTCCCGTACAGTGTTGCCATTACTCACTTTGAAATCGCCAAGTTTATTAATGAAAAATTCGTTAAAAGTGTTACAAAATATGAAATCGATAATAATCAAATTCCAAATTAGGGCTTCCAGATGCCCATATTCCATGGAGGATTACATTATTCAAAATTTGCTGGCTCTATTTACCGTTGTTTCATCACAATGCGAGAAACATGGATACATTTATGCAGATTCTTCATTATTTAATTTCTTTAAATATAATACAGGATGATAATATTTGGTGGCAAGAGTTTGAAAATGAATATCGCATTTCTAGTGATTAAACGCAAAATGCCAAAATGAAATTAATAACCCTTCTGGGCTAACACCCTTTCTGCTAAAAAAGATCTTCATTTACCTAATAAATTGTCGTATGAATCTTAAATACATAGGCTTACAGTATATTAAAAATATAATTCGAAGATGTTTTTACTAGGCTAAAATGAGTAATAATGCAGCATGGAAAATCCCCTATTTGCAAATGGTATTTCAGGAAGACTTCCAGAGTTTATAATTAATTATACAATTAAAATTGCAAACTGCTTTGTCAAAATTTCAAGCAATGAATGTTGTCCTTTACAAATCAAGTATACTAAAAACCAAGGAATTTTTTATACATTAAAATGACTTAAAAAATTTGTGCATTTAAGCAATTTTTGTGTCACCAAGTCAATTTAAAAATAGACTCATGCTTATTTTCATTTCTACAGTTATATTTAAATCACCTTTTATGCCGTATACTATCATTTGTTGCTGAAGTAATATAAAATAATTTGCCTAATTTAAATTAATGATTATCATTTTATTCTTATAAAAATTATAATTTATTTCACATAGATATTTACAATGTACATACAATATTTTCAGAAAACAATACAATTTATTTATTTTCACCATGAACTAAAATCACCAAATTTACCAGTTACATTTTTCTTCTTCTTAATTTCAACTACATCATTTTCAGTTTCTGTCCTGGAAGAAAAAAAAAAGGAGATTATGTCACATAAAGTAATACAAATACTTTATGTATTAGTTTTAATTTGTTTAGTAATATGAAGTCTATTTAGATGCATAATACAGTACAAAGCTGTAATCCGGACTCGTCGGGACTTTGGTGATTAGGGGATTTTTCGGATTATAGATCATCAATTTAAATCCGGTAAGATGGCATGCAGAAATTATACAATTAAAAATATGAAAACGTAATTGATGAAATAAAGAGCAATTATGATCTAAAGGCTATCAAAATTTAGAAAAAAAAAGCTTAATATTTATTTGTTTACTTTATTAGACATTTCTTTCAACGCGCGCATGTGTAATGTATGCGCATTTTCTACGTGCTGCGTAAAGTTTGTGGCTTTGAGGTCTGGATTATTTGTATACTTTATTAAACATTTCTTTCAATGTAAGTTTTTTAAGTTGCTTCATTTTTTGTGCTAATACTTTGTCTTTAATTCTATAAACAGACATAATTTCTTGTTCAGCTACAAAGTTCCACTGTTCAAGCTCTGTAATTGCTGTGTCGAGAATACTGACTAACTTGTCAATCGAATTTTTTTCGTTTTCAATAACCTCTCTGTCACTTTCTTCACTATCAAAAGCGGTATTTTCTGGATCTAGAACCATAGTATAGATTTCACTGTCCATTAACTGATTGATGATTGGGGCATTGTCGTCGCAATGAAAAACTTCTGTTATATCATCTTCATTTATTACCACTTCTCCACATTTCTTTACAAAATCCAATTACTGGAAAATTTCACCTTTAGTTTATGTCCAAAACCTTCAAATTCGCAGCTATCATCTTTATCGTCCTCGCCATGAAATATGGTAACTGGCCATAAATTATTCCAAGCATTTTTCCGTGGTACATTAAGAGCGCATGCGTAAAGGATACAAAACAAAAGTTTGTGGCTTTGAGGTCTGGATAATGGACGTCCGGATTATGGACTTTGTACTGTACAATCAAATCAGAAATTTTTAAAGATTAATTTTCATTTCCTTAACTAAAGTAAACAAAATTTTGATTTAATGAAAATTTTACTTTGATTTAAGAAAATTATCTCAAATTTTTATGTTCTTCCTTTTTTGAACTATTTTAACTGAATGGCAGCTTTAAAACAGGAAATGAAACTTCAACTCATACAATTTAAATTGTTGTGTGTCACCCAGATAGGAAAATGGTTAGTGACTCTCATTGCCATACCGAAGGGCCTGGGTTCAAATCCCAGAAATGGAATGGATATAATTTGCCTATCCCCTTATAGGAGGTAACAGTGGTCTATCTATTAGGTGCCTCCACAATAAAGTGACCACCATTTCTGGCCTTAGGCATGGCCAATGTGTATATAAATGGCTAGAACCCGCCATTAGGGTGAAAAAAATTGTATGTTGTTGATATGATTAGTTCTACTCAAGATTTGTGAAGTTAATTGACAATCACTAAACAAGCAGGTCTGATATTAAAACACGAGATGAAGATACAACAAACTACATTTACGTATGCTTTTCTAGTCTAAACATACCAAAACAATTCCTAGTAAAGTATGAAACAGTACATAGTCCCTAACATTTCCCAAATTAATAATGATGATGATGATAATAATAATAATAACAATTTAATAATAGAATGAAATTTTGAATAAATATTGGACTGTTATATCAGACTTTTCTTTCTGAACAATAAAATATTGCAAAACTTTTTAATATTTAACCTATAATTATGTTTATTTTTGTACTTACTACTGTTAGCAGCTTTCAGCACTATTGTTTCTGTTTCCTTTCAAGGTTCTTTTGTCATTTTCTGATTGGTAAATTTGCAAGGTTTTTTCCTTTAATACTGGTGAATTTTTAAGTTTTTAGTTTTCCTTCCAAAAAGACTAACTGTAAAGTAGGTTAGCTTTCTCTTTACTTTTATACCTGAGCTCAGTTAAAGTCAATTGAAATAAATGAATGTAAAAATTCGCTTTGAAAAACTTGTAAGTTTAATGCCACTTCTTCTCCACTCATTAAAAAAAAAAACCACAACAAATGTTTTGAAAAACATTTAATTGTATTTACAAGATCACTTGTAATAAATGTAACGTAAGTTACATCGGACAAACCAAGAACAAACTTAACATTAGGATTAATAACCACTGAGCTCACATTAAAAAATCTAAAAGTCTGCCTCATAAGGAAAAGAAAGTTGTCGGTAATAATACAGTGATTCTTGAACATTTTCAACTGCACGATTTTGAACAAATTAATATTTCTATTTTGGATATTACTCCCAACACCAAAATAAGACTTTTAAAGAAATCCATTTACATATTACAAAATAAAACACTTTACCCTTACGGGCTCAATTCTTATTTACAGAATAATTTAAGAGATAAATTCAGTTTATAGCCAATTTGGAGGATTCTGTACCAAAACAATAAGAGGAACAAGAGGAGGAGATAGAAATAAAAGACATTTTTTTACTTCAGATTTTGAAAAAGTGTTTACAAAATTTCACTTACTTAAATTCAAAATTTAAGTATTATCAATTTACTCCACATCTTCAAACACAAAATCCTTAAGCAATTGCTATACCACTTTCAATTTAAATATAAATGCCTCCAATTACTAAAAGACATTATAATAGACTTTTGTAAATACAAACTACATAGCAACAAATCTTTTGAAAATAAATATTTCTGTGCTATCAACTTCAAGCATCCCGTTTATAACTGACTAAAATTAATAAGATCTTTAAACTATACCAACATCTGTTTCCATACAAAGTACAGGCAATACCAAGCTATCGATATGAAAGAACACTAAGTAGCTTAATAATTAACCACCATGAGGTTCGATGATGCTCTAGATACTTGAAACTACAAACTTTCAGAATACAGCCCTTATGTCAATCAACACATTTATAAATTTAGAAATTATAGAAGATAGAAATTTAAGGCAATTAATGAAATCTTGGCACCAAATTTCGACCCACTTTCAAAGTTAGCAAAAAGTTCTGCATTCAACAATTCAAAAAAGATCTCACATAATATGCAAGATTTAGACAAGAAAGTTAAAATTTTAAAGGATCTTTTCACCATTACGAATATAAACAAAGTCAGTAACTGGCCAGTAAACAGGCAGTATTATTTGAAAGGCTTTCTACTATAATCTGATTAAAAAAAGAACTTCATAGTGCAGTTACTTACCATAATATTAAAACTACGGCAAATATGCTGCAAAGACATTTCACTGCAATTCATTGAAGACAAAATAACTACGAATAAATTTTCTAATATATTTTCCAACTTATATGCATTGCCAAAATTTCATAAAATGTCAAACAAATTTTGATTTATAATAGCTAAAGGGACCAGAAATTACATGAAAGAAATAGACTACCATTTTACTAAATTACTTTAAAAAGTTCTCTACTTTATTAGATGAAAGAACATAATTTTAACTGGATAATAAATGAGTAATAACAAACCGATACTAGAAGAACTTCACACTTTAAAGATTAAAAATATTTTCTGATACAACTTTGGGAATTTATACATGGCTTTTCCTTTACAAGATGTTTTTGACAGTCTTCTAACTAGATTTATTTCCACAAATTATTACTGTTATTTCAAAAGAAGAATGACAGCTATGTTTAAAATGTATTCTTTTTAATAACTACATTGCATTTAATAATGCTTTTTTAAAACAATGCTTTTTTAATAATTTAATAATGCTTTTTTTTTTTCAGCATCCTGATGGAAACTAGCACTAGGTCTGCAATTTGTAATTTGTACCTTTTCACCAAGGAATTTCATTTCCAACAACAGTTACCTTATGAACAACGTTCATATTACTCTAAGATTTAAAGATACATGGATGGTATTATCGCATTCAACAACTTCAGTTAAAATAAAAATAAATTACATTTATCCTTTATGTTTGAAATGTAATAAAACTAACTTTCAACAAGGAGATATTAATTACCTAGATTTTCAAATTATCAACTTCAAAGATATAAAAGATAAAAATTTACAACAAAAGATGAGATTTTGATTTCCCTACTATAAAACTCATCCATTCGCACTCCAATATCTCCAAAAGAGTAATACTTATACCATACATACTCAACTCCTTAGAATAAAAAATATTTCCAACAATGTCGAATTTACAAGAAGAAATCACTAAGTTAATCACAATTCTCTTACAGATTAAAACACCTCTATTTAACATTTCTCTAAAGCTAGTATTAACTATTAAGCTAGTATTAACTATTTTTTACAAAATTTCTCATCTAAAGTAATATGATAATTGATGCTTAAACCTTAATCGGAGGTAATACATGGATGACTATGATAAGAAATTTAATGTAAATATGTAGAAATATATTGTTTCTTCTCCCTTTTAATTATTATTTATACTATCTTTCTACTATTTTGTAAATTTAATAACTGGCAAAGGGCTTTTGAGCAATTTATTTTGAAAATGTACATGAATTGCATTCCTGGTAAAATGTTTTCTGAAGTATCTCCTCTCATTCTTGGGTTAATTCTTTAAATTTGACAGTGGAAAACTACCCTTTAACTTTTCACTGCTTGCATTCCGACCATACATTCTATGACAAATATATTGTTTGTATAACTGCAGCCTATCACCCAATAAAGTTTTGCCCACTTGTTCAGATTCACCCTGTATTTGATATCCTACATAGTCCTCCCCTTCAAAGGGAAAACAAAGGCTTGGCAATAGAATAGCCTTTTTAGAAGAAAGCATTAGAGTTTCCTAAAAATTTTTCAGTCGCTACCCCTTTTTATTACTGAGATTTTTTTTTTTTTTTTTTTTTTTTTTTTTTTTTTTTTTTGCGACCCTCAGGACCCCATAATATTTAAAAAAAATTTGTGGGACCACCATAAGTATTGTGCAAATCCGGCACTCGCATGAGTGAAACTGTCAATTTTTTCACTAGTACTGTAATATACTATTGCAGTTTTAGGTCACTAACTTTAATTTTTATTTTTAAGACATAGAACAATATTAAAATTTTAAATAAGTAACAGACGAAATGACACTGTCACGTGCAAAGAAAAGAAAATGAATATTTATATTATAAAAAGAATGTGTCGAAACGTTTTCGTTTTTTCTTTGTCTGTACTGTCTTATCTTTATCTATTTTCAGATACATTGCCTAAAAATATTTGTAATTGTAAAATTATTATAATAAGTTAAAGAACTATCAGAACTGCTAAAATTTTTGGCGAACCCCTGCTGCAGGTCCCCCGACCTCCAGTTTAAGAAACCCTGCATTAGAGCATGAATGAGTGAAGATAAATATAACTTTTGGAAAAAATTATAAAACTTTGAATTAAATCATTTTTATTTTTTAAAATTCTATTGAAATTTTCAGTCCAGAGTTTGACGTTTTTTCAAAACTTTTGCAATTCTATATAATTTGTCTCAATTCTGGTACTATGTATAGTGCCGGAGGAGGGGGAGGCGGACAGTTCTATATCTTCCGTTCTACTGGGCCATTTGATGAAATTCAATTTCAGTTTTTCATGTCTCGAAAGCAAGACTTAGGATATATATTACATTTATATCTAGCATTATTCTAACATAAATATTTTGACACAAAATCAGACTTTTTGTTAAATGACATGCCAATTTTTCTCCGTATTTCGATTCTACGACTCAAATTATGCCAAACTGCCAAGTTTTGTAAAAATTGCATGAGTAGTTTTTAAAAATTAGCTCTCAAAGTTTTACCTCCTCAATGTTAATTGAATTGGATATGTTTTTATTAATATCTCTTTTTTTAATTAAACTTACTTGATTCCTTCTTTCAGAATTCGAAATTTACACTTAATATAATTCACACATTTTTTATGATTTATTTTTAAAATTTGTATTTTTAAATATATTTTATAAATTTTTCAAAAAAATTTTTGCATTATGAGTTATAAAATTTTTAACATCCTCTTAAAGTAGACCTATTTCTAGGCACACCTGCAAAAAATTAGATTTTTATTCAAAATTTTCTAAGATATACATGAAATTGCATATTGGCACATTTTGAAATTTGGCATCTTTTTCTTTTAGTGATAATAATGCCAAATGTGGTTTACACACTTTGTTAAAATTATTTGAAAGTATTAAAGATGACTTTTTTCCTGCTCGTCTGCAATGCAAAACAGGAAAGGAAAATTGTGTTGTTATAAATTAAGAAGTTTGCCAAGTAAATTATTCTTGGCGCAAACTGAAAAAATTCCGCCAAGATAAATTTTCGAATTTCTCTGTAAATTTCGCACCAAATTTTACAAAATTGAATATGTAAGCATATTGAATCATAGAATTGAAATATGGAAAAAAATTGGCATGCCGTTTCAGAAAAAGTATGATTTGTGTCAATGTTAGAATAATGCTATATATAAATCTGATATATAAAGTCTTGCTTTCGAGACATGAAAAACACGATTTGAATTTCGTGAATTGGTCCAGTAGAACAGGAAATATAGAACTGTCCCTTTTTTTTTTTTTTTTTTTTTTTTTTTTTTTTTGCAGTGTACATCCTTACATACATTACTGACTTACAAAGAAGAACAGAGGAGAATTGTAGCTCCATTTAAGTTTTTATTCCTGATATACTGATTATGAATGACACTAAAAACACTTTTCTTTTACAATATATCTCCTCTTATGATCCCTAACGCACCCATTTATTTTCCCCTTCATAATTAGTGTCATGCTCCCGTTCTTGACCACATTTGCAATGCCACTGGTCCAAAGTAACCTATGCTTTAGTGATGTTAATTAGAGGTACACCTAGGTAGAAATCAGAGGGTTCTGAGTTCAAATTCTAGTGGAGGCATAGCATATTTTTCACATTTCCTGTTCTACAATGGACATAATGACTGTATATTGATTAAAATAACATTAAAAACAAATATTTATTGATAAAAAATTTGGTTGAATCTTCATAAAAATATCTGAAAATGTCTACAGTACATTAACACAAGATCAAATTTTATCAGATCAAATAAAATTTAACAAGAAAAATTTTATTGAAGATCACTAGGGATGAGGGATTGAAATGTGCACAGTTTAACTTCATTAATTCAATAATGAAAATTAAACTGTGCAAATTTTAAATGAACAATTTAATTTTATTGCTGAAAATTTTCTTCAATAAACGCTAAAAGTTAGAAAAACGAGAGGTGTGATGAAAAACTGGGAATCTCCTGGTAAACCCAGACGAGTTGGTAGCTATGTATGTACAAGAATCTTCCAATTTTATAAAATTTATTGCTTAGCCTCACCAATTAGTTAAATTTGGGTTGCAGCTTATACATTTTTTATCACATGAAACTCTGTTAATAACTGTAAATATACAGATCCCCCCCTTATGGTTAATGATATAAATAAGAAATCAAACCAGTCATTTTAATGATGATTAGTGTGTAGTCATTTCATAAATACATTCATATACATAATATTTCTCAATTAAATCAAATTAACATCTTATGTGACTTTGTGCTTTCTTTCTTTAAAATAAAATAAGGAAAGTGTCATACTCCATGCATGGATTTTATAGTAATTTGTTGAAACTGAGAATTTTACATGCACGAATATGAAATTTTCAGCACCCAAATATTACAGTAGTCAACTATCAAGAAATTTCCTAATGATTGAAATACATTTATTCAATTTATATGTGAAATACAGTTATTTAAAAAGAAGAAAATGCATATTTGCTAATAAAAAATGCTGTTAATATCTTACACTGATTTTGAGTCTATGTATTTTCCTACACCATTATGAAATGTTTTCAGTTTCTTTTGCTCTGGTTCAACCTTTTTCACCAACAAACTTTCTTTTTCTTCTTTTTCCTGCTCTCTTAGTTTCAGAAGCTAAAAAATGAAACAGAATAATTTTATTTAAAATAAGTATCTCTGTGCAACAGTTTGTAAAGATTGAAAAATACAAAGGGAACAAATTGTATAATTATAAAAATATGGGGAATACTGTATTCCCTAAAACTGTGCATTAAGGAAAACATCATTGTACTCAAAATGAATGCATTATGACTGGTAACAATAAATTACCATCACAGATCTTATTCAGATTTATTTATAAAAGTTTACTATGAGCTGCAATAAGGACATTTTGATAAAATTCAATTTTGTTAATAAAGCTATAAAGTATTACTTAATGGATAAATACAAGTGAAGACCCTTGGCAAGCTATACACTAGCATGGTGATTCTGTCAACTCAGGGAATCATAAAATTATTTTGGGAGCTCAGGTAATCCATACAATTATAATTATCTTTTGGAATTCCTATCATTTTCAAAAAGGCTCAAGGATTTAAAATCTATTAAATTGTAATTTGGAAAAATCAAAAAACATTTCAGAAATATAAAATATATATTATAGAAACTGATCTACTTCATGTTAATTTTACATTAACTGCTCTGAAGATCAATGAAAATCTATATTATTTACAAACAAATCTAGGATGGCTTTGCAGAGTAAATTCAGATGCTGACTGTAAGGAAACAAGTAACATGATATTAATTCCTGTGAAAGAAATATTAATAGTATTTCTAAGTTGTGCCACTTCTGACAGATATACTAATTTGTATTTGCTTTTTAAGAGAAACACAAATGCTCGCAGAATATGATCCTGGATCCATTTGTCATAATATGATCCTAGATCCATTTGCAATATAAGATTTACAATAGGATAACTTGGCTGCATACCAGTGTAAAATATTGATGATACATCCAAAAGCAGAGTATGATATATTTGGAACAGTAATCAAAAATTCCTAATGAGTATAAGAGAAATACACCACAGAGGCATGTTGCTAGGCTCAGTCTTCCTTCTTAGCATGGAATGACTCTCTGAGGGACCACAGACGAACAATGGTTTGTTAACATCAACATCTTTAGCACCATTATTGACAACCAAGACTATAAGATTGCCAGGAATGACTATCTTTCATATTGCGATAATTGTCCATTTAATTTCTTACAGTTATCTCCAGTTATTTTTTATATAAAAGAAAAGTTTGATTTAAATTTTTGAAAAATATTATAACACCTTTATCACATGCATACTAATGCTGAAACAAAATTGCTTTCAATATTCACAAATTTTATGAAAAAACAATTCTAGTCATTATCAGCAACATATACTGTTGAAAATGTAGCACATATTTCATTAATTAAAACTCATCAATGAAAGAACCTCACATAACTTCAATAGTTAAATACTAAGAAAAAAACTTACACGACAACTCAAAAATAATATTTGCCATGCATTAACAGATATATATATATATATAAATTTTATTTCACATATACTATTTTCTTCTTGCATGAAATGAAAATAATCCATTTTCTCATTTATGTGATAATAACTAATAAAAAATCTGATGTGTATACCACATGATTTCCTTGCATGGAATATTATTTGCATTTTTCCTTGCATTTCATTTAAACTTACTAGATTGAATTAAATCTACTTCGCCGATGCATAAACTACACTAGAATAAATGCACTCTTTAAAGTTCACTATATTTGTTTACCACAGTATTACATTTCGTTCATATTATAACTCAGAATGCACAAAATTTATATCATTTGAAGAATTATCTAATTGCTGCCACATGTCCTATTCAAATACTATAATAAATCTGAAACAATGTATAACAGAAATTAAGCAAACAAAACAAAAAATAAACAGCTTTTGACAGACGATTCAATATTTCTCATTCAATTAATTATTTCACTTCGCAACAAGGCAAAAATACATAAAAACTCAAAATATCTATATTAAAAATTACAAAGTAAATCTTTATTTCCTCAAATAAATTCCAGAATGGATTAAGCGTGATTTAATTCACAATAATAAAAAGAAGGTGTTATCTTTGTTATTGTGAAGCTTAAAATCTCTAGATTCGCAACAAATCTGCTATTCTAGTAAGTTTCAAATGTAAACAAACATGTCCACCATAGCAAAAATAATTAGGCTTAGCTGCACTTAAACAACTTTTAAATTGTTGATAATTCTACAAATATTGCATGCAGATTTACTAGAGGCATAAAAACCTTAACCAGAAGATAAGAACAACATAATTCAATCATTTTTAAAGCAAAAAATGCATAATTTATGAACACATAGGAATAAAGAAACTGTGATCACTGACCCGAATAACAGATTGGATATATATATACACATATATTTATATACTTTTGGTGTGCCTGATTGCAACCAAAATACGAGGTGCACATCTTCATGTTATAGCAGTCCTATATACAAAATTTCAACATTCTGAGGCTACTCGTTTTTGAGTTATGCGAGATGCGTACGTACGTACATACAGACGCCATGAAAAATTCTCTTCAGAATTCATTTTATATCAGTTTTATAATATTTTGGGGGAAAAAAAGAGTCCTGTATTTTGTCCTTACATACAGATGTCACGCAAAAACATCATTAAATTGCATTCGATAGTGGTGAAAATGGATATTTTTGTTGAACTATGATGCCTGAAATCCTTCCCGATTACAATACTTCCTTTTTACTTTATACAAGGAAATAAAAAGGATCTTACAATTAATTAGATACTGATTTGGGATATACTGAATTAGTACCAATAATATTGTCAATGGAATTATACTAGTAAAGTATTAATACACTTGTTGAACTCGAAGTAAAAGTTATGATGACTTACAACAGTTACTCGTAAATTTAATTAAAACTCTAAATGTGAAAAAATAATTGTGACAGGAATTTTGTTGCTAGAATCATTTATATAAAAGTTATTGCATTTTAAGATCATTTACAACAACCTTTGACAAATGAACTCTAATATTTTGGTAAGACTCCAAACACTACAAAAGAATTTTTTGTAACAAATATAATTCACAATAATCAATCTGTAGTCTGTTGATGGGTACCATCAACCAAGGCTGGTATTGTATAGAAACAAAATAAAAATAATTGCATTATCATCTTCGGAAATATTTGTCTGTAACTGACACAATGCGCAACAATAAATCTACATTACCTCATCAACCAAGGGTGTTATCACACAGAAATACCAAGAAAATAACATATGAATTGCATCGAAACATAATCAATGATCGAGAGGACATAATAAAATACCTATACGTGCTTATGTGAATAAAATGAATTAAGAATATGACAGAGTAGTCACAATATTTCATTATGCAAGATACATTGCACTTATATTATATAATTTCATAATGGTGTGCACTATGACTTTTCATCATCCATTAAAACTGTCACTAAATGCCACTGCATTTTTTTTTAATAACAAGATATTCTCATTAAAAAGTAATTTTTTGAAACACCCCCAAATTTTAATATCATCTTAAAGAAAGCATAGGGGGAAAAAATAAAACACTACTATGCATACTTCATGCATAAGAATAAAATTTGGCAAAAGTAAAAGTCTGAAATGAGAATTTTGCATATTTTAGCAGGTGAAAAAAATTACAAATCATTGTTTTTTTTTTAAACTACCATAATAAAATAAATTACTACAATAAAACTGAAAAAAGAAAAAACTAAATGAAAGCTATAACAGTAGCATCACTTTAGTGTTACATGAATTGTCTTTAACTACCTACTTCAATTTTCATTCAAAAATTCAAAATGATTATTTCATATCTAATCACTGATACAGTCAAATACCGAAAATCCGAAGACCTGAAATCCTCATTGCCTCTAAAAATATAAACATTTTGTTTATAGGTTCCGGAAACCACAACATGGAGTAAGAAATATCAAAGAAAAAATACTTACTGGATAATGATGTAATAATTACCGAATAATAATGAGTCATAATGGAAATACCAAATTATTGACATCATGATAAAAGTTTTTTCCCTCCAATCTGCATCGAGGTAAAAAAGCAGACGATTAACTCTTCTTTCAAGTTCAAGCTTCACGTTGTTGTACTTTCTGAGCTTTGCTATTTCACGAAATTATTTAGTAATGTCATTTTTTTTTTATCCGGATATTTTGTGGATATATTAAGAACATTTTAATTTTAGCGCTTTTTAATACAATGACAGATGAAAAACGCTCTCGTGATTTTACAGCTTGCAATGTTGAAAAAAGTAAACACGTTGCATTGACGGTATTGAAAAAAGTGGAAATTCCATCTAAAGATGTAGGCAGGTTCTACTGCTCGGTTTATAGCAGAATCATATGGAATTGCCACAGGGACTGTGCATGATATACGGAACAATAAAGAAAAGCTGTTGAAATTTTACAGCAACAGTGATTCTAACACTGGAATCCGAAACCGGAAATCTTTACATGAGGCGAAATTGGCAAACCTCGATGCTGTCTTGTACGAGTGGTTCCGGCAGCGGTGAAGTAATGGGGTAACTATTTCAGGACTACTCCTGAGAGAAAAGGGGAAGCAGATTCATGCTGATTTAAAAATAGAGGAGCCTAATGTAAATGAACAATATAATATAATCAGTTTATATATGTAATAATAATTTAATTCATATAATTAATTATTGTATTAATGTATATAATAATTTAATTAAATGTATCTAATACACCTTATTTATTTTGCCCTTTTAGTCTGAATATTATCTTTTCTGTCCTAAAATCTGAAAAATCATAATATCCGCACTATCTCTGGTTCCAAGCGTTGCGGATTTCTGAACTTCTACTGTATTGGTAAATTCTACATGAGTTCACTTATATTTCACAAATATGAAAATTGCATACCCTATCTAAGACATTAAAATGCATTTAACTGGTAACTTAATTTTGCTTGAATAGATATAATTATATTGAATTATTTGTATAATATGAATAATAATAATTTTATTTTTAAATGATTTAGATCAGCAGTTCCCAGACTGAGCTCAATGGCGCCCTAAGGGCTCAATGCACACTCTGCATGGGCTCTGTGGTCACTTCAGGGAAATAAGATTACATAAATTGAATTAAATTACAAAATAAGAAACAAAAAGAAGAATCAAAATAAGAAAATAAAAAATTATATTTTGAATAAAAATTTTCAAATTTGAATTTAGTGCTTCCTTTAGCAGATTTACACTCTAGCAGATGACTCTAAAATTATTACAAAGAAAAACAGAAAAGATAGTGAGGCAGAGTGGAGTATTGGCCAGTCATGCACACTCTGTATTTTAATGTGTGTCACAGTTAATTCTAATAGCAATACTTCAAAGATTTTTCTGTATATGTGAGCTCTTTGCGTAGTTGTATAGCTGCATCGTTACTTTAGAATAGAAATTTTGTCATAACCATGGGAGTGACAATCACAGCAGATGATTTGAGTAGCCTAATTTTCCTCTGCATTTTAGTGAGTTTCACTTCATGAAAGGTGCATGAATGAAAGTTCACTTGTACTATATTCTTAAATGAGGAGGAAATAAGTGCAATGCAGAGGTAACAACTCATGATCGCAAATAGGGAGGTCTTGCAAAGGCTTTGAAATGCCTATTTTAAAGTAATAGACTATAACAGATGTCCATAAACTGACTATAATATATGTTCAATAAGTGTATTCTGTACTACAACTAAAAAAATAGCAATGCAATATTTAGAAGAATAATGTTAGATTATTGACTGACTTTTGCTCTTTAGTTTGCAAGCAGGTAAATATTTGTATTTTGTTATAAATTTTTTATTTGCTTTAATTTTTGTATGAGATGAGTTTACAAAAGAAATCACTTCTGAGTCTACATGGCCATTTCAATCATTATTTGAAAAACTCAATATAATTCTTTTAAGAAGGAATAAATACAGTACAGAATCCAAGATCCGGACGTCCAATATCCAGAATGATCTAAAATCCAGACCTCAAAGCCACAAACTCTCTTTTTTTTGTATGCTTTACACATGTGCATTTGATTTTTCCTTCCATAATAAAACACGTAGAGAGTCCCGATTATTAATTTCACTTAGGCACTAAATAAAATACTTCGTTTTTGAAGAAACAATCATGTAAGCATAAATTTGTGAGATTAATAATTTGGCTCCGTAGCTGCATGTCTGCTTGGCATACATCTAAAACCAAAACATTCTACATGGGAACAGCATTGATTTTAAACTTACTGTATATCTCTGATGCTGGCCTGGCTTATCATTATTTATTATATTTTGCTTTCATCGCTGCATGTTTATCAATACATGACAGCTTCAGTAATGACTCATGCAGCAAATGTCTAAACATCTGACGGCAGAATTTAGGGAAGACAAAATTTTTGAAATTTGGAGAAGCACCGAGCAGCAAAATTAAGGGATGACACATTTTTTACAATTTAGGGAAAGCACTGGGACCGAAAGTTTAGGGGTGGTGAAAATTTAGAACTTGGGAAGGCGCTTTGTAGCAGAATGTAAAACCTGCAGACTGCATAAGGTGGTACCTAGCACCAGCTCTAGATAAGGCTTAAGTATATGTGGGAGTTTATTTATTCAAACTCAGATTAGCCTTAAGCATGTGCAAGAAATAGACGTAGGTATAATAACTAATAGAATTTAGGCATGATTCAATATGCATTAGAAGAAAGACAAAATTCAGCAGAACGACTTGCCTTTCACTGCCAATCTTGTGATACATAGCCAATAATAATGTACAGCGGATGCTATCAAGCTAGGCTAAAATTATCTTCACTGATTCTAAGGAATTTCAGTTAATGTAGCCGACTTGTGCTGCTTCTTAATCTTCTAATTTGATCCAGCTTATTATTTTTTGCAGACTGTTATTATTATAGCAATTTTACAAAAATTAAAGCTTGAATTTTCGATTATGCCGAAAAGAGTTTCTAATTCTGGAGCTGCCAAAGGATCTGCAAAGCGAAAGCATGTTTCGATGTCCATTAGATAAAAAGTGGAATTGCTGCAAAAAATCGATAAAGGCATATCCGTCTCAAAATTATATGAGAAGTATAGCATTGGAAAGTCAACTGTGTATGAAAGGAACTTTTGAATTTTTTTTGTTTGGACACCCCACTTACAATGAGTAACAGAGTGATGATTGAATGGGTCAGAAAGCATCGCAGCGAGGGCATGCCAATGATGGGTTCAATGCTAATGGCTCAAGCCAAACTATTTCATGAAGAAATGATATTAACAACTGAGTACACATATTCAACAGGTTGGTTAACCAAATTTAAAAATCGTCATGGTATATGGCAATTAAAAATTTCAGATGCCCCAACATCAATCAGTTAACGGACAGTGAAATTTGTAATTATGTTTCTAGATCCAGAAAATACTGCTACCGATAGTGAAAACAATGGCAGAGAGGTTATTGAAAACAAAAAAATTTTGATTGACAAGTTAGTCAAAATTCTGGACACAGCAATTACAGGACTTGAATAGTGGAACTTGTAACTGAACATGAAATTATATCCGTTTATAGAATTAAAGAGAAAGTATTAGCACAGAAAATCCAGCAACTTAAACACAAAAAGCTTCCCTCTCACAAAATGCTTTTAGAATGAAAATAACATCAGGAATTCAAGATAAACACAAAGAAATTTAAAAAAAAAAAAATTAAATTAAAAAAATAAATAAAACATATCTTGAAGCTTTGAAATACTCGTTCAAACATTATTTTCTGTTAGGTCAAATGAAGATGCTTAATGACTTTAAATAGGTACTGAATGAGTTCAACATGAACACATAAAATAAATCATTCAACAGAGCAGAATACAAAATTCTCATAGATTTTCCATCTTACACAGAACTAAAAATCCTTAAACCAAAGTGTATCAGAGTTCTGGCCGCATTTACAAGATGAATTGAAATTTTGTCTGAGGAAAGCAAAACTGGTATTATTGCCTTTCTCAATTACATATATCTGTAAAACAGTGTTCTCCACCTATACAGGTTCCAAAATAAAATACAGAAAAACACAGAAATGCAGAACTAGATACTTCCCTGTAATTAATATCAACTGAAACTAAAATAAGGAAGTTGTTAAAAAAGGTGCAGTTACAGATGTTCCATTACACATTTATATGTTAATTAATGTTATGTCTTAATTTTGGCCTGTGTTGTTTGTTCTATAGTGTACATAGTTAGTAGAATTAAATTAGAGTATCTTTTTTTATAATTAATAATAAAATTCTGAATAGAAATAATGAGCATATACAAATCTGAATTTAATTGGAGGAATGGAGTTTATTGTGTGGACCTTTTTTATCATTGCTCTTAATGTACTAAAACCTGTTGTAAGTATATGCCTTCATTTATTAAACTGCAGATGGATGTTTATATATAGCCATGTTTTGATAACAGCATATATATTAACGATAACTGAGAAAAAAGTCAGATATAATGATAAATATCAAAGATCTTAGAACGCAATTTCATAGCATGCCACCGTGCAATTGTTTAGACCTCTCTTTATAATCCCTTAATATATATATATCCCCTCTTCTCTACCCCCATACTATTACTCCTAAACACCATTACCTAGTAAGACATGATAAGCCAGAGGAGCTCCGCAACTGAATGTCCATTAAAAAAAGTAGCCTCATGTTCCTCATTTTCAAGACTCTTGGACAAATGAATATATATTCCGACATAAAAAGAGTTGTATTGTATGTGTGTTATGTCACAAAGCATTCGCATGTCACACATTAAGTATACAAAGACGTTTTCAAACTAAACATCACTCCACATTTCAGAATTCTGATGAGAAACTTGAAGTTATAAAAAGAACTGCTTCTGGATATAAACATTTTTGCATTTTTGGTCAAACAATTGGAACCAAACCTAAAGCAACAAATATAGTATCATAACTGCTCATTGTTTAGTTGCCAAAAGCAAAACTTTCATAGATGGCGAATATATTAAAAGAATTTTTTAAAAGTGTTGAAATATTGTTCAGCGATTTACCAAATCTACAAATCATAGTACCTCGAATTCAAGAAATATCGGCTTCTATGGGAACTATTGATAGACGATTCACTGAAATAGCAGAAAATGTAACAACAACACAGAATTCTGGATTACAAGAAATTGTTGAAGTGAGCCTTGCTCTTGATGAAACTACTGAAGTGAACGATGTTGTAAAGTCAAAAGTCTTTAATCCGGACTCATCGGGACTTCGACGATTCCAGATTATAGATTATCAATTTAAATCTGGTAAGATGGCATGCAGAAATTATAAAATTAAAAATATGAAACCGTAATTTATGAAATAAAGAGCAATTATGATCTAAAGAGTATCAAAATTTATAAAAAAAAGTTTAATATTTATTTGTTTACTTTATTAAACATTTCTTTCAAAGTGGGCATGTGTAAAGCATACATTACGCATAGTCAAAATTAGAAAATTGCAACCAGAATACTATTTGATGTGTATTCGTGATATTTATAATGACGAGGAATTTGATTTAAATCATATCAGAGTACATCGAGATGAAATACTACATTTAGTAAGGAATTATAAGCCGAATAAAATAAAAACATCTGCCCTGAAGATAAGGATAGTGCTGACAGATCAACTTCCAGTTCATTGCGCGCTGCATTTATTTGTATATAAAATTACATTATATTTTATACTATATAAAAATTTATATTTTTGTTTATTTTATATTAATAAATACATTTAAACAATGCATAATTGATATATAATAAAACTTTAACTCTGCATGCATTGCTGGGGGAATTTAATTTTTCAAATATTTCCTACTGTGTGGTACCCTGAATCATATTGGTGGATTAGTTTGGCACACCACAGCTATAAAGTTGCTGACTCCTGTATTAGACCGAAATATAAAACCTGATTTTTGTTTAATTCAAAAAATTTTATACAATTTATAAAAATAAGAAATAAAAATTGGTGGGACTGCTTGTTTATTATTCCATTTTCTCTTCTGATTAAACAGCATATAAAAAATTTGACAGAATTAGAAGTGCTCAGAATATGAATTGACATATAATTAAAAGTTTAAAAAAAAAAAAGTCACATCTGATGCATTCTGAAACTTAATCCTATTTTATTTGTTTACATTTCTTTATTATGTTTCTTTGTTATTTTTGATTGGTTGTTTTCTGTGTCTTAATTGTGATTCGTTAAACCATGATCTACTGTAAAGTTATATATATAAAAGCTCTATAAACCTTTTTGGTGTGTGTATTTCTTCTTTTTGCTCTGTAATATATGTTTGTTTTTCGAACCACTGTGTTTTAAATGCTCAACAGCAGAGCGTGGTTCGTCAAAAGTTAGAATGCACTGATCTTTTTTTTATCTAATTTTCTATGCCAGTGTCATATTTTATGGTTTGCATGATTTTGATTTTGTTTTGGTTTTTTGTGAATTATGGCTTTTTCAAGTGGAAGTGAAAAAGAAATTTTTTGTGTTGCATCATTTGATGGCGTTAATAACTTTACTGTTCGGTGTCAAAGGGGTTCAAGCAGTATTTACTGCACAGGAATTGGATACATTTTAGAAGCAAGTGTGGACAGAGCTGCAGATGTTTTGAATTCAAAAAAGGTTTGTGCCTTAATTCTTGCGCTTTTAAGTGATAAGTCTTGCTTTTCTTCAAAGTGAAGACATGCCACGTAAAATATGGAAGAAACTGCAAACTACGTATAGTGCTAAAGGTGCAGTGAGTCAAATTTTAACGCGGAAATGTTTAGCTACCATAAGAAAATTTAAAGTTGTGTCAATGAGACAACATATCGACAACATAATGAACTTGGTTAGTAATCTACGCATCTCTGGATCTGAAGGAAGTGATTTTGATGTAATTATTTACATTCTATTGTCACTGCCAAAGGAATATGATAATTTTAAGGCATCACAAGAAAATCAAATAATAATAAGTGATAATTTGAGTTTGGATTTTGTTACAAACAGACCTATTGATTCTGAATCCCTTATGTTTGATTACAAAAGTGAAAATAAGTATTCTAAACCAAATATGGACAACCCTGTTTTTATTAGAGCTTGTAAAGAACTGTTTTGTATTTGTTGTAAAAGAAAAGGACATTCTGTTAAATTCTGTAGGAAAAAGAACTGCATCTGTCATAGCTGTGGTAAAACTGGTCATTTCAAAAGTGAATGTTTTGATAATACTAAAAAGCAGGCAAATTCAAATAGTAATAAGTATGCATCACCTGTAATGTGTTTTATGGCTGGAAATCTTGTGCATGACAAATTTATTATTGATTCTGGTGCAACTTCTCCCATGTCTTCTCACAAGGAATGGTTTACCTCAATTAAGCCTAAGACTGGAACTGTTAAATGCACGTACAAATCGGCAGTTTTAGAAATGGAAGGCATTGGTGACATTTGCTGCAAAACTAAGAATGGTGTTGAAATAATGTTAAAAGATGTTCTTTACGTTCCGAAATTAAACCAACAATTAATTTCTTTAAAAAACATTGAAGCAGCAGTTTTAAGCGTAATTTTTTTAAATGAAATAGTTTACATTGAAAACAAAAACAAACGTTTTAGATTTGGATATTTGGACAAATGCGGACAATATTTTAGTGATTTTTCTCCAAACTTATATACAGCTTTAGCAGTAAAGAATGATGATTTATGGCACAGAAGATTAGGACACTGTTGTGATCAAAAATTAAAACTAATGAATCTTCCTGCAAAAGAAACATTTTGTGAAGTATGTGTTCGTGCCAAACAAAGTGCATTGCCTATAGGAAAGGGTTCTTGCAGAAAAGAATCCAAACCATTTATAACTATAAACACTGACATATGTGGTCCAATAGAACCTCAAACACTCCATGGGGAAAAAGTATTTCATGACTATAACTGATGACTACTCGTGATTTATGAAAATAAGACTGCTCAAAAGAAAAAGTGACATTGCTGATGAACTTAAACTATTCTTTAAATTGAATCCAACTGTCACAAAACTGCGCTGTGGCAATGCCAAAGTATAAGTCAGTGGAAAAATTTATGAAGTTGCTAAAAGAGCAGGTGTAAAAATAGATCCTGCACCTTCCTATACACCTTTTCTAAATGGTGTTGCTGAAAGAACAAATAGAATTGTGTTGAAAAAAGCAATGATACTTCAGGTAAATTTACCAAAATTCTTTTGGGGTGAAGCAGTACTTACAGCTGCTTATACAGGGTGTTTCATAGATCATAGGACAAATTTGGAGGGGTGGTGGAGTGTACTAAAACATGCATTTTTTGTAAAGGAATGTAGAGTCTAAAGTGACGGGTTAAGGCAGGAACGCAAAAAAACGACATGAGAGGAAAATGTGTTTATGTACAAAATAAATGCAAAGTGCTTCTTTGCAGCAATACATATTAACAACAAATGTCCAAAAATGGGAAATAACAGTAATAGGAACTACAGCTGTGATTGGCTGGCAATGCTGTGGTAGAGGGCGGTAGTGAGCCGGACAAACCATGATCCGATGCATCAGAGGATCATTCGCAATTCTAAAGTCGAGCATGACGGGTGAGTTTACACACAAGGAAAATGCTGACATGCATCTCATGTATGGTGCTGCTAATGGGAATGGTAGAGCAGCTCTACGGTTGTACAGAAATAGTTTCCAAACAGGCGTATGCCGAAGCACACAATGTTCAAGAGGTTGCACTGGTCTCTGTGTAAAAGCGGGTCATTTGAAACCACCTCTGACACTAGGAGTGGAAGAAGTGCATGACAACCTCGCATTGAAGAATCTATCTTGAACATTGTGCATGAATCACCTCAGATAAGTACAAGAGCTATTGCACGTTGTCTGCAGCTGAGTCATTCCACCGTTTCGAGAGTATTGCATGAAAATGGTTTGCACCCATACCATTTGCAGAGAGTTCAAGCCTCGCAAGAGACAGATTACCCTCTTCAAGTTCATTTCTGTCATTGGTTCTTACAGCAGTGTGCAGCGTTGGCATATTTCCCATTGGATGTGCTATTCATGGATAAGGCAACTTTCTCACAGGGCAGCATCTTCAATAGCCACAACATGCACGTGTGGGCAATTCATAATCCACATGGCACACGCCCACATGCAACCCACCTCTCCGTGAATGTGTCGGCGGGTATTGTTAACGACTACCTCATAGGCCCATACCTGCACGTACAAATGGCTTATGTTATCATATTTTTCTCAAGAGGTGCTACTTGAATTGCTGCAGGATGTTCCGGCTGTTGTTCGTGATTGCATGTGGTTCCAGCATGATGATGCATCAGCCCATAACCACGTGCGGGTCCGCAATTATTTGGATCGGACATTTCCGGGCCGATGGATTGGCCATGGTGGACCCATTCGATGGTCACCCCGTTTGCCAGATTTATCCAGCTTAATTTTTTTTATGGGGCCATCTGAAGAACATCATTTACGAGACTCCTTTGACTCACTGGAGGACCTCGTTGCACGACTATCCATTGTGGCTGCAAGCGTGCACAAAATGTCTGTCGTTTTTCAAAATGTTCGTCAATCTCTTCTGCGATGTTACCAAGCATGTATTACTGCTGCTGGTCGCAATTTTGAACATTTATTGTGAATACTGTATTGCTACAAAGAAACACATTGCGCTGATTTTGTACATAAACACATTTTCCTCTCGTGTTTTTTTTTTTTTTTCCCTGTCTTAATCCGTCACTTTAGACCCTGCATTCCTATAAAAAAATTCATGTTTTAGTATGCTCCACCACCCCTCCAAGTTTGTCCCATGATCTCTGAAACACCTTGTATAAATAATCGACTCCCAAGTTGTTCAACTGACAATCATGTTCCTTATTTTCTGAAGTACGATGAAAATCCTAATTTGACAAACATGTGTGTATTTGGCTGTGATACTTCTACTCTTGTGCCACCATCCCAAAGAAAGAAACTAGATGAAAAATCTGTCAGAATGATATTTGTAGGTTATTCCACAATGGAATATCATTTAATGATTCCAGAAACAAGACGCATCATTGTTTCCAGAAATTTTAAGCTCAATGAAGAAAAGAAGAAAGTAAAAAGTCAAAAATACATTCCCAATAATTCTGATTTGAGTGAAAATGACAATGATGACATTAAAAATGAAGACAAATCAGTTTCAAACACTGATAACAGTGAATTATATGCTTCAAATGAGAAGAAGGAACAGAGAAAATCTTCAAGAGAAAAGAAACAACCAGTTAGGTATCCTAATCCTGAGACTTACCAAGTGATGTTTGCTCAACAAGACACTCTGACATTTGAAGATATTGTAAATCTACCACACGTAGAACAAGATCTATGGAAAAGAGCTATGGACGAGGAAATGAAATCTATGGAAGATAACGACGTTTGTGATCTACAAAATTTACCCCCTGATAAAAGAGCTATTTCCTGCAAATGGCTTCAATGTAAAAAACGAGATGGAACTTATAAAGACAGGCTTGTTGATCGTGGCTTCATGCAAAAAGAAGGCATAGACTATACAGACACATTTTCTCCAGTAATTTGTATGTGCTCTTTACGTTAAATCCTAGTAATCATCAATAATGAAGGTTTACAAACTTTTACTTTAGATGTCAAGACAGCTTTCTTGAATGTAAGTTAGATGAAACCATCTACATGAACCAGCCCAAAGGATATCATGATATGAGTGGTAAGAAATGCAAACTTAAAAAGAGTTTATATGGTCTTAAACATTCTCCTCGACAATGGTATCAGAAATTTCTTAAGTATGTTATTAAATTAGATTTTACGCAATTGGACTCTGAACCATGTATTTTCATCAGAAATCTAAATTGTAAAAAAGTAATTATGGCTCTTTATGCGGATGACTTATTAATTGCAGGTTTGGGTGTAAAAGAAACAAGTAATATAATATCATTGTTATCTAATGAATTTTAAATATCAAAATCTGCAAGTGTCAGAATTTTTAGGCATTAGACTGAAGTATGAGTCGAGTTGTTTATACTTAGATTAGAAACCATATATTGAAAAATAACTTGATAAATTTAAAATGTCTGATTATAAAACTGCCCAAACTCCTATTGAACCAAAATCTACAGCAGCTGTTTTTTAGAAAGGAAATACATTCAGGGTTGCCACTTAAATAAAATATGTGTAAATCTTTAATAAATCAGACTGGATCTCAGTTAAAGTAATAAACAGAGGAGCGTTCTTCCACACAACATTTATTCACGAACACCAAAGACGAACTGATACATATACATAATTGACATCACAGTTTCTTTTTACAAACAAACATTACCGCCATCTATTGGCGATCTATGGATACACAATCCTAAACTTAACACCACTCAAACAGGAGAATGAAATTCCCTGACTTTTCCAGGTTTTCCAGGTGCGTTTCAAGAAAATTCCAGTCTATCCGCGTAATGTACGTTGGCTACGCTAAGAGGTAAATTATGGTATTACTTGTATTGTGTGTAGCAAATTCACTTAATTATTCAATAAATCCCAGAGGACATTTATTCTTAATTATTCTTGGTATACTTTGTTTGATAATTTTGTTTACTTTTCCACTTAAGAAACTTAATAAAATTTAAGATATATACATTGGATAACAAATGTATGTTTTATTTAATTATTACTCATGATCATCACCAGTTCAACACGAGGCTAATCCGGTCCTTATAAATCACAACGCAATGCTAAATAGTTAGGTTAGATTTTAGGTAAATTTAATTAGGTATGTTCTTAAAAAGCACCTTAACACTTGAAAACACAAATATAATTATAATAGTTCTTCAATCAAACTGGAGCTGCGAAAATTGGCTCTATGCCAGCAGACACTCACGTGATAGGCAATTCGCCAAAAAAGTTATCTCTTCCGACGTCGGCGCAAAAATCGCTTTTTTTGGCGGGATCATTGTATGAACTTCCCTGACTTTTCCAGATTTTGACAAAAATACTTAAATTCCCTGACTTTTCCCTGAATTTTTTGGTCAATTTTCGAATTCCCTGACTTTTCGCGGTTCTCCAGGTAGCGTGGCAACCCTGTACATTTCATGGCCCATATAAAGAATTAATTGGATCTTTACTTTACTTAGCATATATTATTACAAGGCCAGATATTTTATTTACAGTAAATTGCTTAAGTCAACTGCAGGAGCATCCTACTGATGTTCCCTGGTGTGCTCTAAAGAGAATTCTTAGGTACTTGAAAAACACCTTAAATTAAAAATTAATATACAAAAAGGATGATTTGGAAATGGCAAACTTATGTTTGTATGTAGATGCAGATTGGTGGTGGGAGAGATACTCAAGATAGGAAATCAATTACTGGTTACTTTATAACGTTTTCAAACTGTCCTATTATGTGGTGCTGTAACAAGCAAAAGTGTATTGCACTGTCATCAACAGAAGCTGAAATAATTGCTTTATGCAAGGTATTCAAGATGTTTTATGGATAAGAAATGTAGTAAATGAAGTTTCCAGTGTTAAAAATGTTTATATTTTTGAAGATAACCAGTCATATATTAAAAGTATTGTTAATGAAAACTTTTTAGGTAGGTTGAAACATTAGGATATAAAATTAAAGTTCACTCGTAAGACTTTTAAAGAAAATAATATTAAAATTGAATATGTACAATCAAGTTTACAAATCGCAGATATGTTAACTAAGGCTCTGTCCAAAACAAAATTTTATGAACTATTGTCATTGAACTGTTTAAAAATTGTGTCATTCTTTTAACTTTTCTATAATGTGCAATTATTGCGGAGTGTTGAGATATTTGTAATCGCATTTTTATTGGTTAAAAGGAATTATAGCTTTCTGTCACATCCAATGCATTCTGAAACTTAATCCTATTTTATTTGTTTATATTTATGTTATTTTTGGTTGGTTGTTTTCTGTGTTTTGTTTGTGATTCATTAAACTATGATATGCTGTAAAGTTATATACATAACCTCAGTAAACCTTTTTGCTGTGTGTGTATTTCTTCTTTTTGCTTTGTAATAAATGTTTGTTTTTCGAACCACAGCGTTTTAAATGTTCAATACTATGCAAAGCTGACTTTTTTAAGATAGCTTTATTTTTTTACGATGAAGGGTAACTAGACATAGTAAACCATCAAGCATAATAAAAAATTATAATAGATGATAATGCTAAAAAAATTCAAAATATTTCCCACTAGTATCATAATTAAACAATCATTTGATTATGCCGTTATATAATATTTATAACTAAAATTCTTGCACTAAGAGGGAAAAGGAAACTAATAAACAGATATAACATTTAATCCATTTTTTGAAAAAACACAAAATTTTTCCTGGCAGATAACATACATAAAGCCTTCAGAAACTTCTTATTTACCATTTTTTAAGAGCTTCTTTGTATTATATGAAATTTCATTTCATTTTTATATACTTTACCTGATCATCAACTTCTTGAAAAGGATCCACAAAGACTATAACTTTCAGTATTTTGATTTCTTCCTACAATATGAAAGATTGCTGCTGAAAGTCTTCACATGATTAGACATGCAATTAAATTGAGAAATATAACATTATTATTAAAATGTGTACTTTTAAATGTGAAAAATCTATTTCCATAATCTATATCAATAAAAAAGGAAGGCTATAGAACATTTTTTGGCTACTTAATTTTTTTTTTTTTTTTTTTTTTTTTTTTTTTTTTTTTTTTTGCTGTTTATTCCATTTGCTGAAGTGCTCACAGACAGGAAACAAAATGACTTATGCACTAGAAAATCAATGACGGATTATTCTACACTATTTCCCACCTCTCCCATTTCCTGTGAAAACACTTCTGTGGGAAATCCTTTGACGCAGTTATGTGACATGAATTCAAGGACTTCTTTGTATGCACAATCTCCAAGTTTTATCTGCTAGTTATTGCACAGCTGCAGGAACACTGGCAAAGAGGACTGGATGCTAAAGGACCACTTTGATACATAATATACTGAGTAACATATGCTGTATGTCTGTCTGTTTCTGATGATCTTGAATGGAAAGAACTTTTTGGTTACTTTGTATACTCATATACTGGCAGATGTCTTTTTTTTTTTTTTTTTTTTTTTTTTTAATCATTAACTTAAGTTGTAACTTAAGTTTCTCTCAATATACATCTAAGCTTCAAATCTTTTATAATTAATGTCAGTTAAAAGATTCCTTATTTCCTTTTTCAGCATTCTCAGTTTTATAATTTATTACAAGATCTGCATGCTTAAAATAGTTCTTTATTGCATTTTCTGAGACAGTTTTAAGATATATCTCAAATATGTACACTCTGCACAAAAATAGGGGGGGGGGGGCAGTTGTATATCTCAAACTCTAATGGGTCAACTGATGAGATTTAACTTGTGTTTTTTGTGTTTCTCATGATTCAAAAGTGTGACTTAGAATATATATTAGATTTATACACAGCTTGATCTAACATAGGTATTTTGACAAAAAATGGTACTCTTCCTGAAATGACATACTAATCTTTTTTCCATATCTTAGTTCTACGACTCAAATTATGCCCAAATATTAACTTTTGTAACATTTGATGAGAACTTACAGAGAAATTAAAAAATGCATCTTCATATACTTTCTTCAGTTTGGTTGTCAAGAATAATTCACTTGGCAAAATTCTTAATTTATAGTAAGCTATTTTCCTTTCCCTCTTTTCACTGTGCACATGAAAAAAAAAAAAAAAAGAAGAAGAAGAAGAAGAAGAAGAGGTGCATCATTTATTCATTCAGATAATTTTAACAAAATGCGTAAAACTCATTTGGCATTATTATTGCTTATAACAAATATGCCAAATTTGAAAAAGTGCCAATACATAAATTCATGTACATCTTTGAAAATTTTGAATAAAAACCTATGTTATATATATATTTAATTTATATCCGAAGTCATGCTTTTGAGACATGAAAAATACACGTTAAATTTCGTCAATCAGGCCATTAGCAGGATATAGAGAACTCCCCACTTTTTTTTTATTGCAAGGTGTACAGCATCAAGAGAAATAGGTCTCCTGAACCAGCTTATATTTATATTTTCTATGTTATGAAGGATTTCTTATAACCTGATATCCTTTCATCATTTAAGTGATCTCTTAATTACACGGTTAAATTACATATGAGGTATTTGCTGGAAAGCATAGAATACAACTTCAGTAAGATTTTCATATTGTGCTCTGCATTACTGCTAATGTAAGAAGTACATCATTCTTCAATTATCATCACATTAAAAAAATATTAATTAAAAATTCCTATCATCAGTTATGCACTTGACAATTTTATCTTATATTTGGCTACTTTACTTTAGTAAAAAATAAATTCCTATTCTATAACATTTTAATCATATAAATGACTATTTTATTATAATAAATGATGAATTCTATATGTTATTATACATAAACAAATAAATAACTATATCTGAATGGTAACATTAACCATGACCACATTAAATTACAGCTACTGTACTTTTTTATGCATGATTTTCTTTCAATGCTGGTGTGTCTTTATTCTGAAGATCAAGGTAGTGCTGCTATAACTGTTTGCAATTTTGGCACCAATGTTGCATTTATGCTTAAAGCAAAAATTTAAGCATGAAGATACTAAATAATAGGTTCTCATGGAAAATTCAAACAATATACGTTACATCAACTAATAATATATTCAAAAGCATATCATTCATTTGCAGTTCATAAATAATATTGAAGATGCAAATACATCTATTTTACTAATATTAGCCTTTAAGAGTTTCTGCAATTTCACTTATGCATAGGATAGCACTTAAATAAACGAGGAAATACTAAACACATATATAGTATAAGCTTAACTATCATGCTATATACCATGCATTTTTACAGGAGCTAATAAAGTTTTGCACTGGTTGATATACTGGTAATCGAGAGAAAACACTAAGCACATATACAATATAAGTTTAACTATCATGCTACATAACATGTACTTTTACAGCAGCTAATAAAATTTTGCACTGGTTGATGGCTTTGAGCAAGTGTCTATAGTTTTTGTCACTGCTTCTACCTTTTCCTCTCAAGCTTCTTCTGCTTGTGAAGAGCATTCTATCTTCTACTTAACTAATTCCTTCAAATAAGTGGACTAATATTAAAAACCAAGGTGACTTAAAACTCTTTTTGTTCTTTGTGCTTTTAAAAATGTTGCTATACAGACAGAAAGTGATCTTATTTGCCAGTAGACAAGCATCCTTACATAACAAAGGAATTAATGCCATAATAATACTTGACAATGAGTTCTATAAAATGTTATTAGAATAATGAGCAGTTTTGTGGTAGCTCAGTCATTTTTTTCAGCATATCTTATACTATGATTCTAATATCATATGCATAAAAATCCATCTAGTATTAAAATTTCTAATTAGTTTGATATTCAGTTTAACTCTTTGAAGACCATATTGGCCCAGACAACCACAACCAGACCAAACAGCTGAAATTCTGATGTAGTCTTCTTCCCTCCCCTAAGGTATGCAGTAGCAGGTGCAGTTTCCCCAAATGCATTATATCAGTTTATTGCAGACAGCTTACCCTAAAAGGGTTTATTTGTGGTTTCTTAGCTTTATTAATTAGAAATAGAAAGGATGCATTTTGAAATCTTCACTCTTCTTTGTTTCGAAAACCATTTTGAGTGTTTCGGTATTTTAACATACAGGTTAGCGACGACAAGCACTTTTAATGAGTTAAAGACCAAAATTGCAACTGTCTATTGCCAATGGTTCAAAAATTGTTAATTTTAAGTTTTGAATCACAGAAGTTTTCATACACTTCACATATAGATGAAATCCAGTTTACACATAAATACAAATTTAAGAACAGATTACTATTTTAAAATAATGCAATGAAAAGTATAACAGAAATACTTTAAACACAATAAAAATAAAAAAGTCATATTTCAAGAATTTTATTACGTTATGTGTTTCATGAATATGTATATTGCAATAATACAAATATCATTCCATATTTACCCCATGTATAAATATTATACAAAAAATTTTTGAAATAAAAATAAAATCCTGTCAGAATAATAAAGTTAAGCAATGCAATAAAATATCAATTATTTGCATAACACTACTGAATAAGTACACAATACTAAGGAAAAAGTATGACAAAACAATGACTTACAAGCGGTTTATCATTTTTATCGGTTTCAATTTTTTCCATTTTGCTGAGAGTATCCATGCCTCCTACAACCCTTTAAAAATATATCCATTAAGAAAATGATCTTAGCAATTTAATGTTCTGTGAAATTAAATATTTAATTTCAACTGGAAATAAAAATAGAAATAATTGATAAACTTATAAAAATTAAATAGAATTAACATAGGATAAATAAAAAATATGATTATTTAATTTGGTTTTAATACATTGACTGCCCCAGCACTTTTCGGATTCTGGTCCAAGACGCCAAATCGATTTAATCATATTATATTATTAAAAATACTAATTATGATTCATAACAATCATTAAAAAGTTTACAGGAACTTTTTTTTGTAGAAAAAAGGGTCTTACAAATTATCTCGTAGTCGGCTTTTGTTAGACAAAGCTGTACACAGAAGCCCACTACAAGTTGATTCGTACATACATCCTTCGACTTGTCGCCTCGGTACAGCTAAAACAAGCACTAAGGGAGTAAGTAGCTCATAGAGGCGCAAAAGTGGCAAGTAAAGAAACTACGAGATAACTCATATTGGGCATACTGAAGAAGAGCGCTAATACAAGTTATCTCATGTTGGGCAGTCAACTGGCTAACTATAATACTTATCTGTCCAAAATGCATACAGCAGAATTTTCAAAATGGAGTAGATTTCAAGTGTGCTATTAGAAGAAACCATTCTCCAGTTCTAATACATGCTTGAATGTGAGCTGTCTTTAAATGTTTGCGATAGTTGTTATAAAAGTGCATGTCACTTCCATTACATTTAGAATGATAAACTTGTCATTCAGTTGACGACTGAAGCAATCAATATGATTAAAATTTATTATATATCCATGCAGGTTAGGAATTCTTTTTTAGTGTTGGCTCTCAAAGTTTACATAGTGCTACTTTAAAGCACAGTCAATATAAATATATTAGAATTTTTTATTATTACCAATAATTTTGTTTATTATTTTAGGTTAATATATAACTAAAGTTAAAATAGGTGAAATAAAGATAGGAACTCTTTTCAATGTTGGTTCTGGAACTAAATATGAAAATTTCAATTTGATGGTGAATGTTCTCAGCTATTATCATAGGTCATAATATTCATTACAGATATTTTAATACTATTTTAGTAAAAAAAAAGTATTTGTATATTGAGCAGATATAAAATATAACCAGTACGTTAAAAATATCCCAATTAAAAATGAAAGTTTGACTAGCTATGACATTTTCATTATGAGGTTACACTGAATAACAGGGCCTAGAGTCATCAAGGCAAGAAATGCCACTCAATACAGTAATTCAGTCATTTTAATAATACATTTATGTGAATTATAATTTCTCTAGACAAAAAATAAGTATGTGGTTTGTTTACTTGCTTAGTGCATGCAACAGTTTTGTGCACTCACCTGGTATCAGACTTAAAATAATAAAAAATGTTACAAATAAATGACGGAGGAAAGTCTTATTCCTGAAGGAATGGTATTTCTGATAACTTTAAATGGCAATGGAGAAAAATAGTTAAAAATAAGAGCAATCAAGGCAGAAAAGAAATTATTATTTATTTATTATTTTTAAATGCTACAGTGTCCAATTAAGTAATTAAATTTTGATATTCATCCACCCTTCAGACTTATACAAAAGTCAGTACTTAGTACATTTATATTAAGCTACTTAATGGAAATTTCTTGCATGTATACTATAATTACATATTATAAAAATTTTAAAAAAAAGTTAATGAAATAAGTCTGAAAGCTTTCAGATTTTATACTGCGCACAAAGGTTTTATACTGTGCCCTTTTAACATTTCGTGCATTTACCTTTATTTATTAAATATCATATTCTTCACACTTAAACCACATAAAATTCAGTTCAACAGCAATATCACAAAATATTTAAAAACAGCATATCTTTAGAATTTCCGACAGACACTCTAGCACGCTGGAGATAAAAATGTTTTTTTCTTTACAGTGTTGCCATTGCTCGCTTTGAAATCGTTGAGTTTGTTAATCGAAAATTCATTAAATTTTACAAAATGTGAAATACAAAACAAATTCAAAATTTGGGCCCATATTCCCATCATAACTAAAGGCCATTTGGGCAATAATAAAAGGTGCCCATATTTGGGTGGAGGATAACGTTGTTCAAAATTTGATGGAGGTACTGTCGTTTTTTCACAATGTGAGAAGCAAACATACATTAATGCAGATTCCTCATTATTTAATTTCTTTAAATATAATACAGGATGGTAATATTTAGTGGCAATAATTTAAAAAGTGATTCACTGTTTATAGCGTAACCGCCACAAAATGCCGTTTGAGACTAATGGCTTTTCTGTTCTACTAAAGCAATAAAATGTTTTATACCATGCATAGAAGTTCATATTACACTTAAGAATTATGTAACAAATTGCAGAAAATATCATTTTACATGGGAATGAAAAAAACTGAGTATAAGAACATTAAAAAAATTAGCACTATTATCTGCCATGCCCTATTGCAAGTTGAATTTGAAGAAAAAATTTCAAATGCAGAAAATATATATATTAAAAAAAGCATAATATTGATATTATTTTTATACTTTTTCTAAAAAGAGGAAATACAGTTATTTAGAAAGAAATTAATTTCTTTTTGCCATCAAGCTGTGAAGCCTCCATTATCTATGAAGAATGGCATTGCATTCAGTGAAAAAAGTACAATCGTAAGCATGTTCAGAGAAAGAATTAATTGGGTTAAACCAAGGGTTCCCAACCTCTTTTTTTACTTGTGGACCTCCTAAACCCGAACTTATAGTATGTGAATCTCCAAATACACATATGTAATATTCCTAAGAGAAATATTAATTTGTATCATAATAAAAGCTAATAATTAAACATTTAAAAATTCCTAAATGAAATATTTATTTATAGGTTATTAAAAAGTAACAGTTAAACAATTCCAATACAATATAAAAAATGTAAATTAACACTTTTTGGACATTTTTAAAGGGTTCACTAAATCTTTTGCCTATCCACATACTTTCTAATTGCTCTAAACCAAGTTACAAACTGAGGTACTATTACGATGTCTGATAACCGTGATCAAATAATATTTTCAAACAGATTTGGGTCATAAATGATGAAGCAATGTAAACTAGAATATTTGGAAGAGAAGCACATCAATGTGAAATTTAATATTTGGCAAAATAAAATTTTAGATTACCGTATTTGACGGCATATAAGACGCACTTTTTTCCCTAAATTTGGTCTCAAAAAAGTTACCCGCATCTTATATGTGAAGGATACAGGTTAACTTTCAATACTGAATGCTATTTTTAGCCCAGATAAAGGTCTAGACTCACATAACCTTTTTTACATCTGCCATAATTATTCTGCGCATGTGTGAAATATCTGCCGCCAAGAAGCGCCAAAGCTTGAAGCTGATGTCGAAGTTCGAACATGTTTCAACAGTCACATTACGTCTATGAAGCCTTTCCTTTACATAGACTTTCTTTGACACAGCCGACACACATTTTGGTATCGGTGCTACTCCATGTCGATATCGATGCTTAAAACTATTTGTTAAAAAAAAATACCCTGGAAAATATGACTACAGGAAACGAGATTAAGCTATAAAATTCAGTATAAACTAGGAGTGTTAAACTACGCCAAAGTGCAGGAAAACAGAACAGCAGCAAGGCATTTCGGTCCACCACCTACCGAAAAAATGATACGTACTTGGCGACTGCAGGAAGATCAACTGAAGACTACTAAAAACCAAAAACATAACCTTCGATGCCCAGCTCTATCTTGGCCTGAACTTGAAAATGCCGTAAAAATGTGGGCGATAGATAAGAGGAAATCTGGGATAAGTGTTTCAACCAAAATGATAATCAATGAGGACAAAGGATTTGCAGAAAAAGATGGGAATCAGAATTTTTCAGGGTCTGAGGGCTAGTGCTACAGGTTCATGAAAATGAGGCTTATCAATGCGCACAAAAAGAACTATTGTACAGAAAATGCCAGCAGATTATGAAGAAAAAATACTAGTACAGTAGAAGTTCAGAAATCCGCAAAGCTTGGGACCAGAGTTTGTGCGGATTTTAGGATTATGCGGATTACAAGACAGAAAAGATAAAGCATTATATTCGGACTAAAAGTGCAAAATAAATAAGGCATATTAATTACATTTAATTAAATTATTATACACATATTGCAATAATTTATTATTACATATATAAATTGATTCTATTATTCACTGTACTATATGTACACAGCATCGAGGTTTGCCGATTTCACCTCATGCAAAGATTTACAGTTTTGGATTCCGGTGTTAGAATCACTGTTACTGTAAAATTTCAACAGCTTTTCTTTATTTTTTCATATATCATACACAATCGTGTTGCAATTCCATACCATTCTGCTATAAATCAAGGAGTAGCACCTGTTCCATCTTTTGCAGAATTTGCACTTTTTGCGTTACCGTCAGTCAATGCAACGTGTTTACGTTATTCAACGTTGCAAGCAGTAAAATCATGAGTGCGTTTCTTATCTGTCATTGTAATGAAAAGGGTTGAAATTTAAAATATTTTTAATTTACCCATAGAATATCAGGATAAAAAAAGGCAGCACTAAACAATCTCGTGAAATAACAAAGCTCAGATAATATAACAACGTGAATCGTGAACTTGAACGAAGAGTTGAGTGAATTGTCTGTTTTTTTACCTCAATGCAGAGATTAGAGGGAAAAAACTTTTATCTTATTTTTTTACACTTTTTTTTATGTCAATAATTTGGTATTTCTGTTAGGACTAATTATTATTCGGTAATTATGACATCATTATTTGGTAAGTATTTTTTCTTCGATATTTCGTACTCAGTGTTGCGGTTTCCAGAACCTATAAACTGAATGTTTATATTTTGAGAGGCAATGCGGATTTCAGGAGTCGGTAGATTTCTGGTCAGCGGATTTTCGGTATTTGACTGTATTTCATAGGTTTCTTATAAATGCATGCAAGAAAACTTCTTTTGAGCTTGGTCAAATAGGAAATATGGATGAAATTCCACTCACGTTTGATGTACCATCCAACAAGACTGTGAGTATTAAAGAGTCTAAATCAATAACCATAAAAACCACAGGTCATGAAAAAACCCGATATACGGTAGTTCTAACATGTTGTGCTGATGGCACAAAACTACCGCTGTTTTCATATTCAAAAGAAAAACTCATCCGAAAGAAAAACTTCCAATGGGTGTAATTGTTCATGTTCATCCGAAAGGCTGGATGGACGAAGCTGGAATGAAACTGTGGTTACAGAACGTATGGGCGAGGCGACCTGGTGGACTCTTAAGAAAACCCTCTCTTTTGGTTTTGGATCAATTTAGCGCCCAACTGCAGCCTTTAGATGTATCGGTGAATAAGCCATTTAAGGAAAAAGTGCAAGAACGATGGAACAAGTGGATAGGAGAGCCAATTGTTAAGTCCTTTAAGAAGTGCGGAATCAGTAATGCTCAGACGACGCATTATTCGAAGAAGATGATACTAGCGATGACGAAAACAGTACTGATAACGATATTCTCGTTTTCGATGATGAATCATAGTGAAAAGGATTTTTATGGTTTTAAAAGTGATTAAAGTCTAATTTCATGATAGGCAAAATTTTCCTTGAATCGGTGTTTTTTGTTGTTCAAATATCATGTTCAAAATAGCTTGCCGTTTGTTAATTTCCTTAATAAAATTGTGTTTGGTAATTGCATTCAATGATTGTTTATTTGGCTTTTACAAAACCTGAGAACTAAAAGAAACCACATTTTAAGTTACTGTAATACCGTGCTGTCGTGCAGACTATTGAAACTTTTTTCCCTTGTGTGTGGCCTTCTAAATAAGGGTGCGTCTTATATGTCATCAATTACGGTAATGTAGTACAAAGTTCGAGATGTGGACTCGTCGGAACTTTGGCGATTCTAGATTTGGGATTTTTTTAGATATTAGATCATCAGTTTAACACATTGATGCCAGCTCGGATATTCGCAGTCCGTTCCGTTCGGCGAAGCTTCAACTAGCGGTCCATCCTGGCACCACATTACACTGTTTAATGCTTGTGCCCTAATACCCACTAGCTGATTCGAATAGACCGAATTTTCAAAATTCTCGCATGGCCCGTGCTTGAGTTGGCCTGCCGATAGGACCCACGGTGGCCAGTCGCATGAATTGGGAAAAATCCTAATTCATTTTTTTATGGCCATAAGCCCAGTCGGCGAGCAAACGATGCATATGGTCAATGTCGTACTAGGAAAATGAAATAGTCGGGCATTTTTTGTAAATTATGTTGAGTGCGAGCGGTGATTTCGTCGAACCTACGACTGACAATTTCTAGGCGGCCAGGCACTCGAGGCCCCAATAGTATTTGGTTTTCTGGGCCACTGACAAAAGATATATATTGCTGGGCTAAATGGCTGGGGACTATTGCATGGTTTTCCAGAGATCGGTTTGTTTTTCGTTTGGAAAATCGTAGGCCTTGGAGTGGGCTTTAGTTGGGCGAACATTGACCCGCCTCCAATTAGAAGTACAGAACTGCCCACACATAGTGGAGAAAATCTGCAACTTTTTGGGAAATGAATATGCCCCAATTGACACGTTTTGAAATGACCTAGTAATGAGGGACTATTATCGAACATTTAGACGACGATGTGAGTTTTACTAAGTTTAGAGTTGACGGCAAGAGAGAAAGAATACTGTTAGTGTGCAAGTAGTCTGTGTGAAGTGCCTGTGAGGTGCGAGGTCAGTAGAGTTCTGACATAATGAATTATCTGAGCACACATTTCTTCCAGTAAGTGTAATGGTAGTAAAAAGTTTCTTTCCTTCTAAAAAGGCAGTTAGCATTTTTCCTTTTTAATTTTTGCCCATCTAAATATTATATGATATGGAATTCAGTGATTCGTCTGATGAATCCGTATCTGGAATCATGCAAAAGAGACAAAGAAATAGAATACTTTCATCATCGTCGGACACGGCAACTGATAGAAATACCACAGAGGAAGAAGTTTGGGAGTTTGATGTATTTGACCAAAATGATGACGTGGAATTGCGGAAAACAGCAGAAAAATTTGCATCAGAGGAAGAGTATTCGGAAGAAGAAGAGCTACTGATCGAAGATACGGACTGCGACGATCCTGTTGCATTATATAAATTATTCTTCATGGACGAGATATTGGAGATCACTGATGAGACAAATAGGTATAGTGAATAGTGAGTGATACCTGAATAGTGCATAGTGAATACGGCATATGGCAGGAGACAACATCAATAAGCATGGAACTCCGTTACAAAAAGTGAATTTAATACCTTTATTGGTATCTTGCTTATTATGAGTGTAGTGCAGGTACCCGAAATTCGACTATATTGGTCCAAAAAAGGGATGTATGCGAATGCGTGTATACAGAAAGCAATGAAACGCGATCGATTCATGGAACTCCGTTAAAAAAAGTGAATTGAATACCTTTATTGGTATCTTGCTTATTATGATTGTAGTGCAGGTACCCGAAATTCGACTATATTGGTCCAAAAAAGGGATGTATGCGAATGCGTGTATACAGAAAGCAATGAAACGCGATCGATTCTTAGCAATATTGAAATACTTGCACTTTTCCGATAATGAAACGGCTAGAACCGAGGATCAGTTACATAAACTCCGAAATGTAATTGATAAAATTCTTTGTACATTCAAAGATGCAGTAAAACCCAATAAAAATATAGTGATTGAGGAAAGCATGGTTTCGTGGAAAGGGCCCCTTAGTTTCATCAATATATACAGGTAAGCGGCACAAGTATGGAACAAAACTGTACAAACTCTGCCTTCCGGATGGATATACATACAATATGCATATTTATTCTGGAAAAAATGAAACGAAAATTGTAAAAACACATTCTCATGATGTAGTCATGAAATTTAAAGGAGATCTATTATTCAAGGGCCGGATTTTATTTACCGACAGTTTTTATACAAGTATTCCTTTAGCCGAAGATCTTCTCACTAAAAGATCATATATTTGCAGTACAGTCAAAATGAATAGAAAATTTCTACCGGCACAGACAAAGCAAAAACAGAAACGGGGGGCAACATTATATCTCTTGAAAATTGGAGCAGCGTGAAATTTTTAAAGTGGAACAGCAAATGACCCCTGTTCATATTAACCACTTCGAGATCTCACATTTGTGCCATTATTTGTGGAAAAGATGATAAATTAAAACCAGATACCATTTTTTCTTACAATAGTGAGAAAAAGTTGATATATCTGACCAAATGTGTTCCTATTATAAATGTTTATGGAAAACGGTATCGAAAAGTTGTCATGGAGCTAATATGCAGGACCTCTTTAGTAAATGCATGGTACATCCACAAAAAGCGGGAAACCAAGCATTATCAAATTTTAAAATTTAAAGAAAAAATTATTGATTATCTATTGAAGAATGTTGAGAATCCCCCTAGTGAAGAATTAATAGTAAGTAGATGGAAAAAACATTTTTTAAGTTCACACCAAGGATCTGCGAGGAAGATGAGGAAAAGATGTAAAGAGTGTTACAAACGCTTAACAAACTTAAAAGATACATAGTACGGCACAAACAAAACAAAAAAAGTAATGACCTTTTGTAGCAGTTGTCCGGATAAGGCGATACTTTGTTTAAAATTTTTTAAAAAATTGCATCGGTAACATAAGTAGTTATATTTTGTTATATTTAATGTATTGATTAAAGTATAAGTTATGTATTTTGTGTTAAATTTTTTATTATAAGTTAGAAATGCTAATGTATAATGTTAAATCAACAAATTACATTTTGTACTACATATTTTTTGATATACAAACGTGGCCCATCGGTGATGCATGGCGCCCCACGCAACAATCTAGCATAGGCCACCGGTGGGTCAGGTCGCTCTATGAAACAGACAAGCATGGGCCACTGGAGGGTCATGCCAGCGTCAAAGTGTTAAATCTATTAAGATGGCAAGTAGAATTTATAAAATTAAAAATATGAAATCATGATTTATGAAATAATGAAGCATTTATGACCTAAAGTGTATCAAAATTTACACACACACACACATACAAAAAAGCTTAATATTTATTTGTTCTTTCAATATTTCTTTGAATGTAAATTAGTTAAGTTGCTTCGTTTTTTTTTTTTTTTTTTTTTTTTTTTTTTTGTGTGTGTGTGTGTGTGTGTGTGTGTTGATAAAACTTTTCGGCTTGCCGTTTGCATTCCATCCATATATTCTATGACGAATATTACTCATATACCTTCTATCAACCCCTTAAATTACCCTCTACCAATTAGGATAACTGTGCAGCCAATAATATTTCTGACCTCTTTCTGAAAAATATTGCTGTCCTTTTCTACGAATACAGCTTCTAAGACTCAGCCTTTTACCAGAGCATTATATAAGCTTTTAAATGTCTTTACAGAAAAAATGTTCGGACACTGATAAATAGAATTGAATCTTGCAAAAATGTATTTTGAACGAGATAACTAAGCTGCTATCTCTGCTAGAGGCCATGAATATTACAATCAATGCACACGCTTAATCACTCAAAACACAGTTAAAATCTGTTTTTGAAAATGTGTCTTTTATGTAGAAGAGTTAGAGCAATCATAAGCTACACACAATGTTTCAGATGTCAGTGAGAAAATTTAGGAAGATTCATTTTTTGACTATATACCAACTGATGGCAATATTGAGACAGCATGTGTAAAATTGACTACAGTAGTATAAAAAGTATTAAACTGCAGAAACTGATAGTAAAAATGATACCAAAGTAAATAAATGATATGGCAACATCAACCAAATGTAGAAGAGCACTGCAAATTCAAAGAAAAACTCTTAAATTGGGAGGTTTTAATTAAAAAAGCTATCCCCAGTTTTATGAAATTGAGAATACAATTAAAAAATTATTGATGAACAATACAAAACAAACATGGATGGAACAATACTTTGTAAATCTAGTCAGTTAATTTTTTTAGTATATAATAATTAAAATTTAAAAATTAAATTTCAAAATTGCATAACTATTTTAATTTTTAACATTTTATTTATTAATTTAGGATTAATTGTTAATTATTAATTTACTAGATAAGTTTAAAACTGATGTTAAAATTTGAAATAAACAAATCAATGCCTATTAAACTAAGTCATTTATTAAACCTGAACATGAAAGTAAATGAAAATTATTTTAATAAGTGGTGGGTACTGTATGTATGTGTGTGTATATATACATATATATGAATATATGTGTGTGTGTGTGTGTAAGATTAAAAACATGTAAATCAAAATTATAATTTAAATTAGCATTAGTCCTTTTTATTCCCCATTTTAATTTGACTATTTCTTTTTTTCTGTTCTAAATGGTTTATAATAATTTTTCTGGACTGTGTTTCCAATTAATTCATTCATGCTTCCTTATGTAATTCTCCTGCATTGCAGATGGTTCTCATCCAATCATAGAGTCTATAAATACCACTGCTACTATTGCTCTGCCCTCTTTTTTCTGCCTCACCTTGCTGCCAGCCACATAGAGTTTGCTTTTTGCTTCATCCTTTGTCTAAGAAGGTGCAAGCTGTACAAAAGAAGGCAGTTCATCTCTCACCCATAAATGCTGCTGTATGAATCTGTTTATGCATATTAAGACTTGTTCTGTTACACAAATAAAATTATTTGTTTAATTCAGTGACCAAGTCTGAAAGCTTTTCTTTCATCTTAATAATCCATGCAGCTGTTTTCTGAATCCTCAAATCATCTACTAAGTTATTACATTTTAATTAGTCAGACAGGATCCCTTAAGTGCCTAATGGGAAAATTATTTAGGAAGCTCTTCAAATCCTCACATATTTGATAATTCAAGTGCTATAGCATGTTAATAATGCATCACTTAACCTATCAATGCTTCAGAATATAACCATGCATAGTCATGTACAAAGATGTAAGCTTACAAAAAGAAGGGGTTCATTTCTCACCCATAAATGCTGCTGTGTGAATCTGTTTATGCTATTAAGGCTTGCTCTGTTACACAAATAAAATTATGTGTTTAAATCAGTGGCCAAGTGTGAAAGCTTTTCTTCCCTGTTCTTTCATCTTAAGTATCGATGCTGCTGTTTTACGAATCCTAAAATCATTTCAAAAGTGCTTTGAAGATCACCCAACTGCATGTTTTAATTTTTGCTTCCTCCAACTCTTATGCAAATAAATTAGTCACATTATTTTTCACTGGTGCAGAATTGAAAATTGTGTTTGAAGTGTATGCTAGAAAATTATTTTCAATTCTGATTTTCTAATCACACTTATATTGCAACTTCATATTTTCCTTACTATACTATATTTTGAAAATGTAGCATTGCTACATGAAAAAAAAAAAGTATACTTTTATGGTATTAGAAATTTGATTTCTACCTGATTTAGTAGAGTAAGTAGAGAATTAAAAATTTTTTAAATTATTTTTAGGGTTATTAAGATAGATGTTTACAATTTTATGTTAGCTCACTGGTTAATAATATGGTTATTAAGATATATAATTACACTTTGAATTTATGTTGAAAATGTTGAATTATTGTAAGAATTTTATAATTATTTTGAGAACAATGCAAATATGGAAGCAGAATGAAAAAATTCTGAAATATTAGTACAGAACATGGATATAAAATTATGCTTTGAATATAATACAGAAAATATGTAATGTGTAAAATATTAAATATTGTTATTAATATTTCAGAAATAGTAAAAAATTAAGAGATTGAGTAATTGTGATAGTTTATATGACTAATGTAATTAAAAAGTAAAATTGTTTTGAAATTATGGTAAATGAATGTTATATAATTGTACGAGGCATATTCAGAAACTAAGTACCATTTTGAAAAAAAAAAAAAAAAAAGTAAAACAATTTTTTCGAATCCAATTTTATTTTTACATGAAAATACATGTCTTAAACTATTTTTCAACATAGTTTCCGCCAATGATCAAACACTTGTCATAGCGGGTGACCAGTTTTTGTATACCATCGTCAAAGAAACTTCCCGCCAATTTCGATAACCACGACTCCACAGCATTTTTCGTGTCATCGTCAGATCCAAAGCGCTTGCCACCAAGCTCGCGCTTCATGTGCAGGAACAAGTGACAGTCGGACGGCGCCAAGTCCGGGCTGTATGACGTGATCGAACTGCACCCAATGAAACTGTCGAATTAACGATTGAGTGACACCAGCAGTATGGGGCCGAGCATTGTCATAGAGCAACACAATTCCTTTACTGAGCATTCCTCTTCGTTTGTTTTGAATGGCACGCCTTAGTTTTGTTAAAGTCTCACAATATCGTGCCGCATTAATGGTTTCACCTCTGGGAAGATATTCAGTAAACAAAACGCCTTTCCTATCCCAGAAGACAGTGCACATGATTTTTTGTGATGACATTGTCACTTTGAACTTTTGTTTTTAGGGAGAATGAGTGTGTCTCCACTCCATCGATTGTTGTTTCGATTCTGGTGTGAAATGACACACCCAAGTTTCATCACCTGTCACAATTTGGTTTAAAAAGTTTTCTCCCTCATCACTGTACAGCGTGAGAAATGTCAGGGCACTACCAAGTCGCTTTGTTTTGTGAACATCAGTGAGCATTTTGGGAACCCATCGGGAACACAGTTTGCGATAATTCAAGCGGTCAGACACAATTTCGAACAAAACAGTACGTGAAATTTGTGGAAATGCGTCTGAAAGAGTTGTCATTGTGAAGCGTCTGTTCTCATGAATTGTTTCATGAACTTTCCTTACCAAATCATCGGTGACAACAGAAGGCCGACCACTCCGAGCCTCGGCGTGGACATTTGTTCGACCTGCATTAAACATTCTTACCCACTTTCTCACCATTCCATCACTTATCGCGTATTCACCGTAAACTTCTGTCACTTGACGATAAATTTCGGCCGGTTTAACATTCCTCGCGTTCAAAAATTTAATCACGGCACGAATCTCACAGTCAGCGGGAGAACTAATTGTCTTAAATATTTTGAATGTGCACAGCAAACTGAAAACACAACATAGAGCAACAAAAATGGCGACAATTGAAAGTCAGTGAACAAGAAAGACTAGTGCGCATGCGTGGGATACCTACCACAGCGCTGCGACGGCGCTAGAATGAAACGGTACTTAGTTTCCGAATACGCTACGTATGTAATGATAGAATATGTCGAGAGAATGCTGGTTCAGAAACAGAGGCTTGTTTTTACATCTGTATAATTGTTCCTTTTACCCTCCTCCATATAAGATAAACTTTGAAGGCTTTCCTTAAGAAAAAAATGCAATTTTTTTTTTACACAGAATTATTTTCATTTTTATTTTTTCATATAATTGAGTTTTATTTATTAATTTCAATATATAATGGAATGTTTTTGTGTAGTTCACTAAGCTAATTTGGAACTCAAAATTCCGAGAACCAAAACCCTTCCCTTAAAAAGCTTCCATATTGGATAACTTTCTGCCCTTCAGCCTAAGTAGATTGCTGCTTCTATTTTTACAGCACAGCTATCAAAAATGTAAAATGTTGAAATGGCATTGCATATACATATATGTATTCCTTTTATCATGGGTAACATTCATATAACATATATTGATTGGCATTATATTTATTCAGTATTCATTCTACTTTTTTTTTTATTCACTTAAACCAAATTACTTACTTTAATAAGTAAGCATAACTGAAATCTCACCTTCCAAAAATTGAATGCTTTTTATCCAAATGTTGACAAGAACGATATGTGATAAAGCTGAAATTAAAACAAATTACTTATTGCATGATTTTAAAAATTAATTCACAAAAAGATTGAATAAGTTAACTTAAAATTGAAATACATACAACAGAAAGCTTAGTTAGTTTTAAAACTTAATTTAACAATATCAAAGATTTAATTTTCTCAATTAAGTATCTAGTTTTCATTCAAATGAATAAAATAAATTGCTTTTGTGCAACTAAAAATACACAAGTGAAGGTAAAATATACTAACAACTGAGATTTATTTGTATTTGGGCCTGAATTTGCCATACTGAGAATTCCTCTGCCTTGATGACTAAGATTTGGGCTAAATTCATCTTTAAAAGCCTTTTTCCAAACTGATTCTCCACCATTCCCAGTACCAGTGGGATCACCACCTTGAATCTATTTAACATTGCAAAATAGTTTCAAATTATATCATGTGACATACATATATATGACTACATTAAAATGTGTATAATAATTGTAAAATACTCACCATGAAATTACGGATTGATCGATGAAAAATAGTACCTTCATAATAGCCATTTTTTGCTAACTTAATGAAATTTTCGCATGTTTTTGGTGTAATTTCACAGTGTAATTCTAAATTCAGTGGCCCTAAGTTAGTTACAATTCGTGCATATCCTTTTTTCTTCACTCTACCATATCGCACAATGTCATCATCCAGAACAGCTACAGTAAAAATAAAAAATTTCACATAGCAATAAGAATTTTTTAAGCATATTTTTAACTAAATAATTCATATTACATAAAATATTTATTCTAAGCTTTAAAAAAATCCATTTTATGGAGACACCCTGAAAATCAATATACATACTAGCCATTACATCAAATTTAGTCTGATACTTTAAACATAGTATAATGAAAAGCATGCACATTAAAAGTTATACCAAATGTATGCAATTACCTTCAGTTTTGAATGAAGAAGAAAAACTCTTCTAGAATATTCAATCACTGTGCCAAGTTTGGATGTTTTTATTAACAGCACATAGAAGAACACTTCTGTGTAAAAACTGCTTGTTCAGTGGTTTATCAAGAAATATTAGAAAGGGATGCATATGAAAGATCATTATAAGCAGCATTCAAAATTTACCAGAAATAATTTACTACAACATAATTTTTTTAAATGACTAGAAATGGATTAAAAAAAAAGTTGTAAGTATAGCAACTATGAAGAATCTATTACATCAAATAACATATGATATAGCATAAGTATAATGAAAGTTAAATATATGAAGAATCTGTATAGTTTACAAAAATAAAGGGGAAAAAAATTAAACTAAATTATTATATTTGTGTTTTACCATTCAGTTCTTAGAGACTCTGTAATTGAATTCAGAGAAATTTGTATATCATCAGACAATGTATTTTATTATACGATGGTTAAACTTGAAGTATTTTGAAGTTTTAATTGAAAAAACATGAAGCTTGCCTCCTATAGGCTTCTACAGTCAAGAAAGGGAATTGGGGGGGGGGGGCATTTTAATAAATAATCATTGTGTTGGTCTCTCAAGCAATTTCAATTTTTACTTATCTACAAAATTTCCTCCATTTATAAATTAGTTCTCCACGAAACTCCTTCTTCACAGAAAACTTTCATGTGAGAACCAGTCCTAACAGTGACTAGTATTTGGCAGAACACAAGTAAACATCAATATTAATAATATAGGTATCTGCAAAGACCATTCTCTAATCCAAATGAGATCACCAAATACATTTATTCATGACCAACAAAGCATATTAACTTCATCAATGTAAAATATTTCCAAGGAAAATACAAATTAATAAATATATCTCCAAACACAAGGGGGGAAAGGGGAACGCGAACAGGGATATGGTTGTTCATAAATTTCCGAGACAAATTTGATCCATATCTCAGCATGAGGTGATTTATCTTACAGACTTGTTTATTATGCTATACAGTCAAAAGTCCTTAATTCGGACACCCATAATCCGGACCTCAAAGCTACAAACTTTCTGCGCATGCGCGTAAGACCTTTATGGCTGTGCATATGCATGTACGCATGCGCATAATACATTTACGCATGCGCATTTAATGTATAACGGACGGTATAAGCTAAAATTATCTATTTCAGTTAATGTTGCAGATTTCGTTGTTCCTTAATCTTCGAATTGGATCCGGCTTATTATTTTTTGCAGACTGTTAGAGCAATTTTATAAAAGTAAGCTTGAACTTTCGATTATGACAAATAGAATTTCTGATGCTGGAGCTCCCAAAGGATCTACAAAGCAAAAGTATGTTTCGATGTCCATCAAACAAAAAGTGGAATTGCCGTAAAAAATGGATAAAGGCATATGCTTTGTTTCTCTAACCATTCCAAAATCTGTTTATCAATTTCGCGCTGCCTTGTGGAGGGGGGGGGGGACATCGCAGAGCGCTATGAACTGGAAGTTGATCTGTCTGATCCTTATCTTCAGGGCAGATGTTTTTATTTTATTTGGCTTATAATTCCTTACTAAATGTAGTATTTCATCTCGATGTACTCCGTCTTTGATATGATTTAAATCAAATTCCTTGCCATTATAATTCGCTTCCAATAGTGAAAAAAGTGACACAGAGGTTATTGAAAACGAAAAAATTTCGATTGACAAATTAGTCGGTATTTTCGACCCAGCAATTATAGGACTTGAACAGCGGAACTTTGTAACTGAACAAGAAATTATGTATGTTTATAGAATTAAAGAGAAAGTATTATCACATAAAACGAAGCAATTTAAATAACTTACATTGAAAGAAATGTTTAATAAAGTAAACAAATAAATATTAAGCTTTTTTTTCTAAATTTTGATACCCTTTAGATCATAATTGTTCTTTATTTCATAAATTACGGTTTCATATTTTTAATTTTATAATTTCTGCATGCTATCTTACCAGATTTAAACTGATGATCTATAATCCGGAAAAATCAATAATCCGGAATCGCCTAAGTCCCGACGAGTCCGGATTAACGACTTTTGACTATATATTCTAAATCAATGGTTTCGAATTTGCAACCTGCAAATACATTTTATTTGTGTATTTGTTGCAAATACAATGCTTATAGTTTAAGAAAACATAAAGATACGGATAGAGCTCATGTGCCCAACTACTACTAAAGGAAAAAAAAAGGGTAGGATTGATAGGTTGGGGCTTCTTTGTCACTGTATGCTTGTTTTCCACACCATATGACTAAAATAAGGTGGCAGAATTTCTCATACTGGTACAATCAGCATATTTAGTTTGCCAGCCGACAGCTACTGGTGCTTTAATATTAGTGTTTCCAATTTTCCAGCTTAGGTCAAAAGTAAGTTATTTAGTAGTTCATCAACATATTGCAATTACCTGAAATATATATCAACCTAAAATTTGATATTTAGTTGTTAATACATTGAATTATACAATTATAAACAAGAGAAATTTCTAGCAGGTACCAACCTCTAGACTTCAGCTAGAAAATAAACATAAATTCAAATTTGTTTCCATTGTGTTATTACTATTATTTTTTATGTATGTTTTGATAAATATTTCATAAATCAAATTTTAAATTTAGGCCTTTTTTTTTTGGTTTTGTTATGAATGTTTTTAAATTTTGTGAAAAAAATTGTTCACACTGTCAGGTGCCTTCAGATCAAGCATTCGGCCCGCATGTAGTTTCAACTTTAAACTACTGCTCTATATGATTCATATTACATGCTTGAAGTGTTTATACCAAGTTTTCCACTTCCTGTCTGAGCAGCTGATAAATACGGCAAACCAATTTTCAGTATTACCAAAAGGGAATGCATTTCTGCTTTTGAGATTATCACAATTAGCTACCTTTATTTCAAAATTATAGGTCAGTTGATGCATCTGTGCAGTACATTCCATAAACATTAAGTGATTAATCTTATACTAAGGCACAAAACAAAAAAGCACAAAACAATGTTAACATTCACTCAAAATGTTGCTGGCAAAGGAAACTTTCACATCCAAGAAAAGCAAAGCAAAAGTAAATAAAAATAAATAAATAAATAAAATAAAAGGGAGCAATTAAGAGTGCAAATTTCATAGAGTGAATACAGAGTGTTTTTGATATTACTAAACAACATTTATGAAATAAGGCTTTTATAAGCCCCCTTTGCATAAAAATCTCTTTTTCAAATTAAAAATAATTTTCACAAATTGAATTTGAGAAAATTAAGAATGAAATAATTTATTTCTCACGATTTTATTTTTGGTGCATTATTTTTTGAAGTTATAAATTTATTAATATAACATTATCAATAAACCAATATATTTCAATACACTTCAGTATTTCTGTTCAACAGATTTCAAGAGCAATTTCTTTAACAGATTTGAACAGGGTAAATTCATTATGCTGATGGATAACTGCAACCACAATAATTTTCTATAAAGCAATCATCTTCATAGAAAACCAAAATTGTCTAGAATCATGGGTCATCATCTCAAAGAGAGAGTTCACTATATATCTCTTCTCATAAATTCCATATAATAGATGATACTACCAGACCCTATTGCAGTTTTATATAGAATGAACAGAGTAATTTTTACCATGCAGAAACAGAACCGTATGTTCTTGATAAATGCATCAGCCATTTTTTTAATGCAGAGCTAAATATTTTATTTTTACAACACACACAAAAAAAGAAAAATTGAATCTATCCATTAAGTAATGCAGGCATGCTTTTTTGGGAAATTTAAGAGAAAACATGAACATGTCATGTCATGAAGACTTCAATCTTCTAAGCTTCTGAACATGACATGTTCAGAAGCTTAGAAGAAGCTTAGAAGATTGAATATTTACTTTTCTTCATTCGTTGAATGTTCACATTCAATGAATGTGAACATTCATTGAATATTCAGGCTCAATATTTATTTTTCTTCTTTCAGGTATCGTAGTTTTTCTATATTAGTTTTTGTTAAATAAACCGATATCATATCAAGAAGGAAGTCAAAAAAATAAGAAATGTATCTTTTCACATTTTTTATCGAAACTTAACAACACGTGCACAACATTACACCGACATTCATAGCTCGCACGCAGAGAAGAAACTTAGTGTTGCCAACATGGTAAAGATAAATGTACCAAACTAACAGTTTTATAGTGAAATAATTTTTATTATAAGCTCATTTTAATATTTAATGTTCATATATATATAAACTAGAAGCATGGATTTTCTACAGCTTTACATCTTTTATCTCATGTACATGCCTCTGGATGCTCCTTAAAGGCTCAACTGCTGATGTTAATGCCATGGAGGATGTAGTGAGTTTTAAAATGCTACCAAAAGCATGAAAAATAAGATTTTGTATGGCTGAAGTAAACAAAACACCCATCACAAGCATGTTCTGAAAATTCCACCTTCTGAGGATGGGGGATCAGGATAGTATTGGTAGGGGTCTCAGTACACCTGTATTGTTTCCTGAGATACGGGGCATCAAAATATTTTTTACATATTTTATTCTAGGATTAACATGGAAGATGACTTTTGAAAATGTTATTTGCTGAAGCACCAAACTTTTTTTTCTGCTAGCTTTAGCTTGACAACCTCTATCTATTTGGGCTAGTGCAAATATCCCAATAAAAATACTGGCCCTTCAAATTCAGCACTGAAATGTTTGCTACATATCGGATTTCATTACGATTTGATAAACATCTATGAAGATGATTTTATATATGTGAAAATGAAGACTGGAAATTCTTCAAGCCCAGCTCTGATGACTGCAAGATGATTCTTCCTCTCTGCTTCCTAGAAATATGACAATATAAATAAAAGTCGCACAGTATTGTAAAGCTTTTCTTCCGTGGATGTATACAGGCTGTTTTTCAAGTGATAAGTGGTGTTGTACGAATGTTTACTCCAATGAACTCTCAACAATTTCCAGTGACTGGACTGTGAAAGAAAAAATTAGAAAAGTGATTTAAATTTAATGCTGTGTGTTGAAAGTTCATCGATCACGAAGTGATGACATCTGATAAGATCTGCGGGTGCTGTGATCTGCATGGGTTTTCCTGTTTCAAGGCCGTGTGTAATGTTTAAAAAGTCCTGTGCTGTGCTTTTCATCAGCTACATGATGAAAAAATTTCGGTGTTTATAGCAAAAAAGTGTCTTCAAGTCTTTATCTAGTGATGTGTGTGCCCATACCAAGTGTTGTGTGCTGTGCAAAGTGATTGGTGAAAACCAATTCAGTTATTTAATGTGAATTCCTCAGAATTAGTTTTGATTACCCTTTTCAAGCAGCGTTACCTAATGTTGAAAGATCTCGAGTTTGGGAGAACAGATGAATTTAGGGGGAGATTACCAAACCTAGAATGTTAATTTTGAGGTCGGCAATTATTTTTTAAAGGAGCTATCATATTTTGTTATATAGTCAAAAGTCTTTAATCCGGACTCGTCGGGACTTTGGCGATTCCGGATTATAGACCATCAATTTAAATCTGGTAAGATGGCATGCAGAAATTATAAAATTAAAAATATGAAGCAGTAATTTATGAAATAAAGACCAATTATGATCTAAAAGGTATCAAAACTTAAGAAAAAAGCTTAATATTTATTTCTTTACTTTATTAAACATTTCTTTCAACGCGCGCATGCATAAAGCATACATTACGCATAGTCGAAATTAGAAAATTGCAACCAGAAAACTATTTGATGTGTATTTGTGATATTTATAATGACAAGGAATTTGATTTAAATCATATCAAAGACGGAGTACATCGAGATGAAATACTACATTTAGTAAGCAATTATAAGCCGAATAAAATAGAAACATCTGCCCTGAAGATAAGGATAGTGCTGACAGGTCAACTTCCAGTTTATTGCATGCCGTTACGTTCCCCTCCCCCCGCAGAGAAGCGTGAAATTGATAAAAAGATTTCGGAATGGTTAGAGAAACAAAGGATATGCCTTTATCCATTTTTTAGCAGCAATTCCACTTTTTGTTTGATAGACATCGAAACATGCTTTCGCTTTGTAGATCCTTTGGCGTCTCCAGAATCGGAAATTCTTTTTGACATAATCGAAAGTTCAAGCTTACTTTTATAAAATTGCTCTAACAGTCTTCAAAAAATAATAAGCCGGATCCAATTAGAAGTTTAAGGAACAACGCAATCGGCAACATTAACTGAAATAGATAATTAGATCATTTTAGCTTTGCTTATACCATCCGTTATACATTAAACGCGCATGCGTAAATGTATTATGCGCACAAGTAAACGCATATGCGCATACGTAAAGGTATCATGCGTTTACGCATGTGCAGAAAGTTTGTAGCTTTGTGGTCCAGATTATAGATCATTCCGGATTATGGACGTCCGAATTAAAGACTTTTGACTGTGTCTTATATATATGACATAATAAAAGCAAGAAAAAGACGGAGCACTGTTGATGCGTAGTTATCCTATATTGAAGAGGAAGTATTATGATTACGTCGTAAGCTAATGTGTTGACTTTGTAAATAAAACTTGGTAGTCGAGGTGATTTTAATTCAATTTTTATTTCCAATTGACATTATGTGGCCACAGATCACTTGGCACCCTAATTGTGCCTGTTCAAGAACATTTACATTATTGCTATTATTGAAGTAGGAAGCAGTGTCGTGAAATTGCATCCAAACACATCACAGACAGCAGCTGAAGTGCGTAGTTATGAAAGATGGAAGCACTCGAAGAGAAAAGTTGGGTTGGTTTATAATGGTAATTTCAATTCCAAACTATTACGTCATCAGAGCTGCACAGGCCATAGAGTGATCTAGAAATGACGCAATCCAGAAAAGTTATTGCGATTTTTAGAATAGAGAGGGAGAATTAATGTTTTACCGTTAGTTTAAATTATAATTTTGATTCACATATTTTTTATCTTATATATATAATATAGTAAAATTATAGTACAAATTAAGTCCATATTAGGCATGACAATTTTACTGATAGAATGGCAGCATAATCCAGTCTGTTATGTAATAAAATCCCATAAATATTACTCTTTGATTGCTTTTGAACTAATATGGGCATAAATTTCAAGTTGATTACCTATTGAGAAGGTAACAGATACCTGCATAAATACTTCGGTATAAAAAAAGACAACCAAAATTTAGAGCAATATATTGATATCAAATTTTGTGTGAATGGAAACAGTTCTACCAAAATATAAGTATTACTGAAAATGACACACAAAAATGTCATGGAAAAAAGTGATTGTAAAATGAATTGATTCTAAGCTATATTAAATGAGAGAGAAGTATATCAATTTAAAATTTAAAACTAGATAAAACTCAATCTCAAACTGCTACTGTTTATTTAAGGGGGGGAACAGTATCATGACAAATTTTTGCATAAATAGACCAAATCTAAGCTCTAATTGACTAATTTTAAGCATTGCATTAGTAGCCTGGCTATTATTTTAGTTTACTCTTTAGTTATTACAACAATTATTTAAGCAGGCCTAAAAGCTAATCTTTTTACATTATAAATGTGCAAAAAATATTAAAACATATACAGTACAAAGTCTGCAATCCGGACTCGTCGGGACTTCGGCGATTCAGATTAGAGTTTTTTCCGGATTATAGTTCATCAATTTAAATCTGGTAAGATGGCATGCAGAAATTATACAATTAAAAATATGAAACCGTGATTTATAAAATAAAGAGCAATTATGATATATAGGGTATCAAAATTTACCAAAAAAAAAAAAAAAGCTTAATAGTATTTGTTTGTTAACCAAAAGCTTAATAGCATTTGTTTGTTTACCTTATTAAACATTTCTTTCAATGTAAGTTGTTTAAGTTGTTTTGTTTTTTGTGCTAATACTTTCTCTTTAATTCTATAAACAGACATAAATTCTTGTTCAGTTACAAAGTTCCACTGTTCAAGTCCTGTAATTGCTGTGTCGAGAATACCAACTAAGTTGTCAATCGAAATTTTTTCATTTTCAATAACCTCTCTGTAACTTTCTTCACTATCGGAAGCGGTACATCGAAACATGCTTTCGCTTTGTAGATCCTTTGGCAGCTCCAGAATTTGAAACTCTTTTTGACATAATTGAAAGTTCAAGTTAATTTTTATAAAATTTCTCTAACAGTCTGCAAAACATAATAAGCCGGATCCAATTAGAAGATTAAGGAACAGCGCAATCTGCAACGTTAACTGATATGCCTTAGAATCAGTAAACATAATTTTAGCCTAGCTTATACCATCCATTATACATTAAACGCGCATGCGTAAAGCATAAAAAAAAAAAAAAAAATGTGGCTTTGAGGTCCAGATTATAGATCATTCCGGATAATGGACATCCGGATTACGGACTTTGTACTGTAATAATACACAGACATTTAAATGCCTTTAAAATTACAATCTAAAAATTAACATAAATTAAATAGCTTAACTTAGAGCTACTTAAATTTGTTAATTTTTAGATAAACTAAGACTTAATAAAAGAAAACAGTTTAAGACTTATACAAAAATACCTGCTTCATGAAAAGTAGATGGTTCTACAGCAGTAGATGTGCTACTAGCAGCAACAGCACCAGTAGAATAATGTGCAGCATTAAACTTGTCAGCTTTTCTCTTCACATGTGTCTCTTTTTCCTATGAATAAATATTAAATATTTTTAAAATAAAGGAAATATGAATTTCCTCCTCTCTTCTCACTGTTCTTTTCTGAAAAATTTATAAAATAAATGTTATGATTTATTAGAATTATACCATGATTCTTTGAGATTATATTATTTTAATTAATGTACAAATACAAATATATTTTTCAATTTTTATTCTGAAGTTCTGGCTGTTCCAAAATTATTACAAAGAATATTGTTCCTTGTATTATATAGATATGTATGTATATGATATATATATGTATACCTTTGTGTGCATGTGTGTGTACATACTGTATATTTATGAATATAAGCGCCGATAGTGCATTTTTTTATTAAAAAACTTATCAAAAACTCAACACCCACATATAGGCTGAAATGATAGGGAAGGAATCCTATAAAGTTGAAACATGTGGCCAAACAGGTAAAACGGGTAGAATATTTTCCAATGAAACTGTTGTAGAGTAAAACGCAAACATCAGCGATGATAGTTTTAACTTCTGCTAACCCTACATAAAGTTAAGTCATTTTTGCTGTTCATTTGTTGTTTTGTATATGATTTGTAGTATCAGTGCTAGTGTTTTGTTATTTTAATGATGCAACAAACCAGCAATATAAACGATTTCGAAAAAGAAAAAAACAGATAAGTCATTTCAATAAAACAGATAAGTCATTTTCATAAAACAGATAAGTTATTTCAATAAATAAAATTAAAATAAAAAAATTTTCCATAAACTTAAATATTATGAACTCAAGAAATAAAATGCTATACTTGGTAATGTTTGCTTGTGCTCAAGTGACAGAAAAGTACCTACATTTTTTTGAATTCATATATAAGCTAGCCAATGTAATTTAGCTTTAAAAAAGTTTTGAAAATTCTCAGCTTATACATGGAATGTGTGCATATATACAGTGAAAATCATTTAACACGAAAGAGGAAACTGAAATATTTTTTAAGGTATTGCAATGTATATATCTATATACATATATATATACATATTCAACCAAATAAAGTTTAATTAAGTCAAACAACAAAAATGAGCTTTATATTTTCAAATTTCCACAGGACTAGTTTCGATGGTTTTACTGAACCATCAACCTCAGAACAAATGAACAAGATAAGATACAGTGATTCGGTAAGATAAGAACTACTGAACAAGAGTTAAGCTACTGCCACCATCTGTTGATGAAACGAGAACTAAAACATAATTTTCTTATAGGGTGAAGTCAAAGCTGGATTGGAATTAGTGTCGTTAACTAGAACAGAAAGATTTTTTTGAATGTGAAATGCCTCTAGAAAATCTAATTTACCAATGGAAAATGTTTTTTGAATAATTTTGACTGCAGAAAAATTGAAAGTGTGACTTTCGGACCTGCAATGCTGGGCAACAGAAGACTTCTGTTTCCTTTTTTTCTAACCTATGCCTCATGTTGCTTAACGCGAAATTTTAAGGCCATCTTAGTTTGACCAATGTATAGTAAACCACACTGGCAAGGAATTCTGTAAATACCCCAGGAATTAATATCCAGAATGGGATCATTGAGTACAGAAATTGGAATTTTATTGATGGGAGAATAAACAACCCGAAAGTTAAATTTCTCTGTTCAATTTTATAGCTAATTGATGGAAAGAAGGGAAAGACAACAGAATTCTTATAATCTCCTAAAACAAGAGTGTGCCTTTTGGTGTGTGGAGATGAGAATTAATAATTTAACTGCTGGATTAATAATTTTGGGTAAAAAGCCCCTGTCAATAGCTACTGCTTTTAAATAATTTAGTTCTTCATCAAGAGATAGTTTGGAGGAGCAAACTTGAAGTGCACGGAAAACATAGGAATAAAATGAAGCTAACTTTTGTTTAGTCAGATGACATCATTTGAAGTGTGGTAAAAGGCAAACCGATGAAGGTTTATGGTAAACCGTAGTACTGAAGTTGGATGTGTTATGCGTGACCAGAATGTCGAGGAACGAAAGAGATTTGCATGTCTCAGGTTCGAAAGTGAATTGAATAGCCTGCAATAACACGCTGAATAAGTCAGTCTTTCTTATCTTATCTAATCACAATAGCTTATCTCATTCATTTGTGCTTTTGCAGCTGAGGATGATGGTTCAGTAAAACCACTGAAATTAATCCTGTGAGAATTTGAGAATATAATGCTGATTTTTGCTGTTTCACTTCTAAATTAATACTTGCTTGGCATGTTATTGCATCTTAACTAAGTTTATTACAGTACATTTTGTTTACATAGATATGTATATATGCATGTAGTTAATAAAAATCAATGCAACAAAAACATCCACAAGAACTCAATTTAATTCAAAATTTTCAAGTTTTTCGAAAAACAAAGCATTTACCATATTTACTTACATAACGGTCGCACTTTTTTTGCCAGTTTTTCATTGTGAAAGTTTAGGTGCGACTATTATGTGGGGAAATCTACAGCACAATATTATACACTTTTGACGATTTTTTTCTGCTTCAAAACGGGGGTGCAACTATTACACGAGTAAATACGGTATTCAGGTTTTGGAAAATAATCTGATATTTTTCTTTGCATTGTCTGTTTTAGCAGCAAATTGTCAACAAATTATTCAATGTCGTCCATTTTGTTATTCATTTCACCACAGGAATGTGTGTCTAAATAACTGTGCATGCTTTTCATGATGTTCCTCATTTCGGATGACATGGGAACAGGAGCTGCATTATTCGTTTCATTTTTGTCATAAGAATCTGCATCAGGGATATGCAGATTCTAATTAATCTTTTAGCTATGAACAAACTCCAAACTGTCTTTGTCTGACATCATCGGGGCTGTACATACATCATCATCATCTGCTGCAACGAATTCTTCCAATGATGCAGTAGGAAAGCCCAATAATACAGAAACTTTCTCAAACATTTCATTAGGTGCCGGCTCAGGTCCTTCTCCATTTCTTTTTCTCACGCGAACCAAACTCACTGATTTTTACACACACTGCGATGTACTCGTCACTGAATTTCAATGCCAACTGATGAGAGATGAGAGTTTTTAAGTGCCATTTGTAGGGGTTGAAGGTGAAAGTAGCTTAGATAAACAAAACTGGCTCATGTCACAGGCTATTCCGAAAGTAATTTAGAGCCAACTTAACTTCATTTCTATGAAACATGCGAAAACACCTCTCTTTCATTTCACATCTCTCTTAAATCTCACTGGTGCAGCTGGTGTTTTCCATATTTTGTTCATTCCCAGAAGGGAAAATCTTTACATGTTAAGCGATTTTCGTTTCGTGTCCAAAGAAAATAAATAGCAATTTGTCAGGACCGTTGCATTATTTTGTGTTAACTGATGTTTCATCTTAACTGTTTTCGCGTTAAACATATTTCACTGTAATATGAACCAAAACGTTATGACCATCCCCACATTTTTCAATAAACTCATTTAATTTATGAATTGCTTTTATATTTATGTTGATTAGTTAATTACTACAATTTAAATTTCTTTTTTGGTGGATTTTTAATTTTTTATAATGTATCACACATAGAAATTTACAAAGGACTATGCATAAACTAAGAATAATTACAATATATACTGATGAGCCAAAATATGATGACCCTCACCACATTTTTCAATGAACTCATCAGGATGACATGGAGGGCACATGATTAAGTGGGAATGGTATTTAACTGCTGCTTGGAGAAGGTAAGGAATCATTCTTATACTTACTTTCATAAATGATTGGAAAGGCTGCTGATCTAAGTGAATTTAATAGAGGGCAGATTGCAGTGGCCTGAAGACTCGGAATGAGTATCTCCCAAACAGCACGACTGGTAGGTTGTTCTCGATCTGCCGATGTTAATATTTATGCAAAATGGATAAATGATAGTAAAACCAGCAGTAGACACCAAGGTGTTGGACATCCATATGTCATCAAAGAAAAGGACGTTGAGGACTGTCCCGCTTGGTATAGCAAAATCGGCACCAAACAGTGGCTCAGATGACAGCCTAATACAATGCAGGTCCTAGTGCATGTGTTTTGGAACACACAGTTCAGTGGGCACTGTTGTATATGGAACTTTGTTGCAGATGTCCCACCCTTGTGTGCCTCTGTCGACCAAGCATCAGTGTCAACTATGCCTACAGTGAGCCCAGGAACATCGAGACTGGACCATGGATAAGTGGAAGGCAGTTGCTTGGTTGGATAAATCAAGACTTTTCATTCATCACATCGATGGTCGTGTCAGGGTATGCCGTTTTCCAGGTGAACAGTTCCTCCCCTGCTGTACAGCAGGTCATACACAGGCTGGTGGTGGCAGTATTATGCTTTGGAGGATATTTTCATGGGTGGCTCTCACACCCTTAGCTGTGATAGAACTGACCATGAAAACTGCAGACTACCTGAACATAACTGCGCATCAATTGCACCCTCACATGGCGTTTGTCTTCCCAAGTAAAAATGGAATCTTCCAGCAAGACAATGCCCCATGCCACAAGGCTTGAATTATGCTGGAATGGTTCGAGGAGCATAAGTCAAATTAATGTCCTGACCACATAACTTACCAGATCTTATGCCGATATATCAAATTTGGGATGCCATGGAGCGACAGCTGAGAGCTTAAACACCATTAAGTCAGAATATCTCGATTTTACGTGACGATCATAAAGTTTTGGCTCTTCAGTGTATATATATATATGTATGTGTGTAAGGAAGAATAAATAATATATTTAAAATTTGTCCCAATTCAGAACAAACTATATGTGATAATAAAAACCTGAAGCATTATGGTACACGTATGAAAGGGGAAAAAATGTTAAATGAAAAAAAAAGTAATTTACATCTTTTGTTGCATTATCATCAGGGGGTTGTGGTAGGAATGAAGTAAATACATCAACCTGAAGTAATAATGCCAAAAATTAAAAAATTAGAATTTAATATTAAAATAATCTCAGAAAATTAATAAAAGTAATTTTTCTCTTTCTCAGTCTAACTCCTACAGGCAGTAGTAACTAGTGCAAAAAATTGAAAAATTATAGCATTAAACCATAAATAAGGTTAAAATTCTAAAAACAAAATTAGAGCAAGAACTGTTTAGAAAGAAAAAATTAATACGTGCCTAGTAGGACAACACTGGAGATAAGCTTCAAAAAGGAGGAGAAAGTTTCCTGGTGTTAGGATATTGAAATTCCTCATACATTACTAAAGCATAAATAAGGTTTTAAATTACTTGCTTTAAAATGCCATATCTTTCTTTGTTTACATTATGGTAACTATCAGACATTCTTTGAACAATTTTTCTAGTTTTCTCAATTAGTGGACATAGATTTTGATTTTTGATTAATGGACCACATAGTAATCTTCTAGACACTAAATAAGATGGTGGGAATTTTCTCAGAGAATGTGTTGTATTATTGTATTCTTCAGTAACCTGTGGCAGCAATTTGGTCATTGCAATATTACATTGATAAGAATTTAAATTATATTTTAATCTAGTTATAATAATAATAAAGTTATAATAAATCTAGTTATAATAAATATTGATTAACTCTTTCTACTTTACCATTATTTTGTGATCACTTAGCAATATTTAATAACTGCATGACATAATAGTTTCTCAATAGTTCCATAACAGTTTTTTCCAGTAGTTTGGTGAGAAGAGATATTGGTATTAAAATTTTATACAATCCATGTTTCTTTAGTAAACACATTATTAATTTTCTCGAATTTACAGTTACAAACATTATCCAAATTTTGATGATTTTTAATTTCTTTTAATGAACATAAATTAGTTTGTACACACAAATGTTGAAATCCCTGATTTTGCAAGTTAATTCTTAGCTGACATCCCTAATTTTCCTAGTTTTACAAAGGATTCCTAGTTAACATACAGTAGAACCTTTTTACTTCCTTGTACGAAGTAAAAAGGAAGTATTGTAATCGCGAAAAGTTTCAGGCAGCATATTTCAACGAAAATATCCATTTTGACCGCTATCGAATGCAATTTAACGATGTTTTTGTGTGATATCTGTATGTAAGGACAGAATAAAATACTCTTTTCCTTCAAAAAAATTATAAAACTGCTTTAAAATTAATTCTGAAGAGAATTTTTCGTGGCGTCTGTACGAACGTATGTACGTACGTGTGTATCTCGCATAACTCAAAAATGAGTAGCCTCAGAACGTTTAAATTTTGTATATAGGACTGCTATAACATGTAGATGTGCACCTTGTATTTTGGTTGCAATCGGCCGCACCAAATGTATATAAATATATTTATATATATATCCACTCTGTTACTCGGCTCAGTAATCTCAGTTTCTTTACTCTTATATGTTGGTAAATTGTACATTTTTTGCTTTAAAAATGATTGAATTATGTTGTTTTTATCTTCCGGTTAAGGATTCTATGCCTTTAGTAAATCTGTGTGCAATATTTTTAGAATTATCAGCAATTTTAAAGTAGTTTAATTGCGCTAAGCCTTTTTTAATGGCGGCCATTGATGTTTACATTTGAAACAGGAGACTAGTGGATTTGTTGCCAATCTAGAGAAACTTAGCTTCGCAACAACAAAGATAACGCCTTCATTTATTATTTAAATCATGCTTAATCCTTTCTGGGATTTTTTCGAGGAAATAAGCGTTTAAGATTTACTTCGTAATTTTTAATATAGATATTTTGAGTTTTTATGTATTTTTGCCTTCTTGCGAAGTGAGAACTGAATTAATTAAATGAGAAATACTCAATCGTCTGTGAAAAACTGTTTCTTTTTTGTTTTGTTTGCTTAATTTCTTTTATACATCATTCTAGCTTTATTATAGTATTTGAATAGAACATGTGGCAACGATTAGATTATTCTATTCTTTAAATCATATAAATTTTGTGCATTATGAGTTATAATCTGAATGAAATATATAAGTTAACTGTTATATAATTATTGGATTATATAACAGTTAACTTAGTTTCCGTTATAAAATTATTATATAAGTTAACTGTTATATAATTATTAATACTGTTAAGTGAATCTAGCGCCAGAGTGTCGCTACGGTAAACAAATACTAGAGTGAATTTTAAAGAATGCATTTATTCTATTGTGGTTTATGCGCTGTCGGCGAAGTAGATTTAATTCAATTGAATAAGTTTAAATGAAATGCAAGAAAAAATGCATATAATTTAATATTCCAATTTAATATTTCAATACAAGGAAGTCATGTGGTATACACATCAGATTTTTTATATTTTAAATCAAAATCATGCACAGATAATTTTAAAGATCACTGAAACAACCTGTAGATGTTTCAAATTCCTAAGCCAAACTAAAGCAACACAATCAATATATCCAATAAAATGGCTTCTATGGAAAAAGTAATAAAATATGTCTATAGCGTCTACAATTGCTAAATATTCCAATTCAGTGATTGCACAATTTTTTTCATAAGATCCTAATTTTCGAGAATGGAAAGCTATATAGTGCCAGTTACCATTTGGGTGCCTTGTTTTGAAACTGCACCAATAACTTCTTTAGATGCATTACAAATACATGACAGGGATATTTTGTATTACATAAGGTTAAAATGGCTCTTGAAATTAAAACATCTTTTAAATTTTTAAAGGCCATTTGGCATTTAGTTATCTACTTATATGGAATATCTCTTTTAAGTAAATTTGTTAGAGAGGCTCTAATTTTTGCATAATTTGGAATAAATTTATGATAGACATTAATTTCCAAGAAGTTTTTGTAATTCATTAGCATTTTAGGGGGGTTGTCATTTTTAATAACTTCAATATTCACATTACTGGGTTGATATTTTCCTGCTTAAACTTCATGTAATAGAAAATTTATTTTTTCTTTAGCAAAGTGGCACTTTGATTGTTTTAATTTTATATTTTCTTTTTCCCATACATCAAATATTAACTTTAAGATGTTCTAAATGTTTTTCAAAATTTGGGAAAATACTATGATATTATCAAAATAATTTAAAGCATAATGAATTTGATATTTATTTTAAATTTGTCTAACAGCTCTTCAAAGAAACTGGTTGTAAATGCTAATTTTTCAGTATATTTTTCATTTAATTTTATATGCCAATAACCAGATCCTAAATTTGATGTAGAAAACACATTTGCATCCATTAATTGGTGTAGTACTGCATCAATTCTAGGTATGAGTTTGGAATCTGTTCTAGCAATTTGGTTAAGTTTCCTATAATCAATACTCTAGTTTTTGCATTTTCATCTCTTTTGCAGGCTAAAGTAAGTTTTTTTTTTTTTTAAAATTCTTCATTCCTCTAGAATTTGTCACTTTAAACCTCCTTTTCAGCATTTTCATGTGCTTCCTTGATTGCATTCTGTAAACGCCTTGATCAAACTTTACACTGTCATTCCCAGAGTGTACCACTGCTAACATAGTGTATGTTGGTTAGAGCTTTGGCATATTTATACAAGTTAGTAATAAATTCCAGAATCAATACGCATTGGTTACTCTTCCAATAATATTAGAATCTCATAATGCACACATTTCGTCTATTTATTCACTAATTTTACTTTATTTACTTATGCTGCAGCTAATAGCAAGTATTCTCCTGCTACCTCTTTATTTTGCTTCATTGAACAAAAGAAAGAGAAATTTTTCATTTAATTTTTCATACACACACACACACATACATACATACACAGTAAGGCAACATGTATCAAATTCACAGACAACTGGCAGAAATAACTGCACAATCAATAAAGCTATGCAGTAGTAGTACATTATATCAAAATTTCTATGTTGTATTTAACTGGTTTTTCTATATGCAACAATGAACTCATTTTCCAATACAATCATTTTAAAATTACACCATTCAGTTATTATGTATTAGGATTTACATGCATCCATATTTAGTACTTAATTTACAGTTTGCATTTTAATCCTTTGATGGGCACCAGGCACTTTTATCAGTTTTCCTCTCCCAGATGAAAGCTGCAAAATTCCATTTAACCTTTTGAAGACGGGATGGCCATTATAGTGGCCATAGAGACCTCTCTTTGAAAAGACGGGGTTGTCCACTTTGGTGGCCATGTCTTTTCCTCCCATTTTCCAGGCTGAAAAGTGGGGTGAAATGTCAAATTTGACGTCCCTAGGGTTTTAACCACTTATCTCTTTCAAAGGTCTTCCTTGAAAGGTCTTCCTTTTGCGACATAGATGCACCCCTCTGAGAATCCATTAAACTACACACAAGAATCTTTGTTGCAAATAGGAGGTGATTTCTTAAAGGGGGGAAAGCATTCGGTTCAAGATTCCCCATCCTTTGGTAGCTTTTATTGCTACCAAAGCCCCGGCCTCAAAAGATTAAAATACATACAATTTATATATAAGTTAACTGTTATATACCTTTGATTTCTCTAAATGAGATAATAATAAATAATTATGTTCTCTAAATGAGATAATAATAATAAATAACACCTTTGAGTTCTCTAAATGTATAACAGATGGCAGCACTAGTATTCATTCATGGAAATAATATAAATAAAAATTCTTTACAGGTCTAATTTTGAAGCAGTTTTTTTTATTTATTTCTAATGCAATTTAAATTATCTGAACAACAACTTTTGGTGTTAGAATGAATATTTTTATGTAAAAGTTCCCTTTTCTTCTAAAAAAAAAAAAAAAAAAAAAATTGAATTTAATATATTACTTAAGAATGGTTGAAATTAAACGGTTGGACCAAATACATCCCATCAAGCATGTAGGAATTGCTGCTACTAGATGGCAGCACCATTCAAATATTTTTAAATTCAAGTAAAGTATCAAGTATGCTGATAATGCAAATTTTTATTTTTTAATAAATTGCAATAATTTTAAACTTGAAAAATATTTAGTATTTTTTACGAAAGAAATGAAAATATAACTCTGTAACATGAAATGTCATTGAATACTGAATATGTAAGTGATTACTTGCATGATATGTAAGTGTGATTCACCATAGAAAAATATCTTAAGCAGAGGAAAGAGAGGTGAAATGTAAATCATGACGGCCTTCCTTTTCAAACCCATAGCAAATAAAGTACTGGAGCCAAAATCTTTTCTGTTTCAAATCTATTATGAAATCATTAAAAAATATCTAAAAAGTCATACAGAGATCGATTTTTAAAAAAAAATTTTTTTTATTTTGCAAATATATCAATATTTTCTACATAATTATTCAAAAACATTTTTTTATGCTAAAACTAGCACTTTAGATAAGCATGTTAGGAGAATTTACGCTGTGGCAAAAATGCCATTTTACTGCTCTATGTGCACGGTGGGACAAGTGGTATCCCACCATGTCATGAATTACCTAAAAGGTTCACATGTTTTTTTTACCCCCCCCCCATGAAATAATATTGTATGAGGAGCTAGTTATCTATGTGTAAAGTTATTTTTTTTTTAATGCATCGAACTTCAAAGGCTTAAATGCCCTATCCATTAAGGAAATGTCCATACTTTTAATCAATAATAAAACCATAGATTTTTTTAAGTTTTTAAAATTTATTATGGTAATATACAAAACAGCTATCAGCCTCATTCCTTCATGGAACACTTTCTATAAAATACTGAATCATATTCATGTTACACATATGGAAGATTATGATTATGATCAAACATCCATGTAACTAGCCCATTCACGTTGAAAAAAATCAGTATTCAGCAGCCTTATCCCCTCAGCCTCTAGAAGGCTGAGGCTTTTGCAATGGATGTAGTTCACAATTAAATTATTAGCTATTATTATCAGTACCTATTAGCTTGCCCTTTTGCTGCAATAGATTCATCTACCAATATAATAGAAAAATGCAAGCCAATACAGAGGGTGTTCGCACAATTTTGTAAAAGATTTATATGTAAACAAACCATAGAATTTTATTTTCTAATATGTTTAGTCTGATAGCTCTTTTGTTGAACCATCTAGGACATTCTTTTGTAATGCTTTTCTTCCTACCGTGATACAGTCAAAAGTCTTTAATCCGGACTCGTCGGGACTTTGGCGATTCCGGACTATCGGTTTTTCCGAATTATAGATCATCAGTTTAAATCTGGTAAGATGGCATGCAGAAATTATAAAATTAAAAATATGAAACCGTAATTTATGAAATAAAGAGCAATTATGATCTAAAGGCTATCAAAATTTACAAAAAAAAAAAAGCTTAATATTTATTTGTTTACTTTATTAAACATTTCTTTCAACGCGCACATGCGTAAAGCATACTTTACGCATAGTCGAAATTAGAAAATCGCAAACCAGAAAACTATTTGATGTGTATTCATGATATTTATAATGACGAAGAATTTGATTTAAATCATATCAAAGACGGAGTACATCGAGATGAAATACTACATTTAGTAAGGAAATATAAGCCGAAAAAATATAAACATCTGCCCTGAAGATAAGGATTGTGCTGACAGATCAACTCTTCTAGTTCATTGCACGCCGCGACATCCCCTTCCCCACAGAACAGCGTGAAATTGATAAACAGATTTCGGAATGGTTAGAGAAACAAAGGATATGCCTTTATGGATTTTTTGCAGCAATTCCACTTTTTGTTTGATGGACATCAAAACATGCTTTTGCTTGGTAGATCCTTTGGCAGCTCCAGAATCAGAAATTCTTTTTGACATAATCGAATGTTCAAGCTTACTTTTATAAAATTGCTCTAACAGTCTGCAAAAAATAATAAGCCGGATCCAATTAGAAGATTAAGGAACAACGCAATCTGCAACATTAACTGAAATAGATAATTCGATAATTTTAGCTTAGCTGATGAAAGTTTGTAGCTTTGAGGTCCGGATTATAGATCATTCCGGGTTATGGACGTTTGACTGTACAGACTTTTGACTGTAGTACCAAAAATGCAAATGTTCTGTAAATAGGCCCTACTGGAGTGCCAAGTAGATTGCAGCCACAAATGTCAATTTAAATAAAAATAAAATTTAATCTGCCTCAACTTCCAAGTTCCTATTCATTATGAATTAGCATTATATGCAATCAAAATTTTTTCTCTTCAGTATGGATCCTTTGCATTATATGGATCTATGTGGTTCACAATCATTATTTCTGCATTTCTACATCTAAGTGTTCCTTCATCAGTACTTCTAACTTTTTTATTACATTTTTAGTCAGTAGGAGCATCACATATAGAGGGCAATAGATGGCAAACGTTACAAAAAAAAAAAAAAAAAAAAAAAAAAAGAGGAAGGATATTTTTATAACTTGGATGCTATAATTGTAATTAAAACATACATATATTACAGTAAGAAAAGAAAAAGAATTCTCCAAGTTTGCAGATTTCAAGTGCCAATAAAAGGCACTGTCTTATAGAACTATAAAAATTATAAGGCTAATATCATGCACCAAGGAAATTTAGGGTAGGGGTAAACAACACTTTGATACAGTTTTTACATAGTTGCCATGTATAGAAAAACTGGACTGAGCTGTTATTCCATATGACAATAATCATGAGAAACTACATGCTGATAGCTTATTAATAGATACGTGAAATCTACAAACATTTGCATATGGGAGGAAAAAGAGGCGATTTTTATTTTTCAGTAATAAAATTTAATTATCCCTAATACTGCTTTTTTGGACAATTAATTGTTAAAGATCTTGAAGTTAGCTACTTGCTCTAAAAGGGAACCTTTATTTTATTATTATTATTATTATTATTATTATTATTATTATTGAGCTGTAGACAATTTTTTCTTTCTTTCTTAGTTCTTGTCCAACATAATCAGGGAATATTTCTTCAAAATCCTTTTAATTATTGTTAGTTTTATTCTCCCTAATTTTTTGAGAAATTGTGCAGCTCTTTTTCTCCCCTTCCTTTTAAATGAAACTTTGAAATAGTTTTATGACAAAAGTCATAATTTAAAAAAAAATGGCACATGTAACTTATAAAAAAGTCAGTTCTAGAATGGTATATTTTAGTGTATCAATAACACCAAAATCGCCCTAAGATTTTGGATTTATACTGTGCGCTTTCAAAGGCAGTTGCTAGGAGAGGTTTCATTAAATTTATTTGGCACAAAATATTTCATTCTAATTTTCTTTAATCAAATTTTTTTTCTATATTTTGCTTTTGTTGTTTTGTAGTTTCAACTAATAATAACAACACAAATGGAAAAAAAATGCCTTTTTAAAATTTTCAAATAATTAAGAAAAAAGAAATACTTGAATTAATAATAAAATAAAGTTGCTTACTGCCGGTTTATTCATAGCTTCTTTCTTTAACTCATCTAAGACTTCCTTAGTAACAGAATTTATACTTTTCAAGTTGTGATAACTATCTTTGCTTTTCTCCTCTTTATCCTCTATATCAAATCAGAATTAAAAGAAATGAAATTTATTAACACAATTTAATTGACTTTCATTGTGTGAAAATGTAATTACAAATTTACTACTTAATTTTAAAAGGTTTTTCTGAAGAGTAAAAGTAATAATACTAATTCACAAAAAGAAAAGAAAAAAAATAGGCTGTTTTCTTCTTCCACAATGAGTTTTGTAGGGATTTTATCATAAAATCAGAAAATGCTCCTTGTTGCTGTTCCAAATTCTGCATTGTCTAGTATCAACTGAAGGCATGGGGAAAGAAATAAACCAAAATACATCAATATGATGCTGAAAATGTTTGGTTGTTTGGCATGTCTTTAATGGAAAAGTACCCAAAATTCTGAGTAATCAAAAATTGAAGTTAATAGAATTTCAGGAAATTACAGCTAAAAATATGCTGGATCTTATACAGACTGCATATAAAGAAATATTTAACTAAACAAGATAGGATTTAGTGTTACTAAATTACTTAAGTATATGTCGTATATTGAAACATATTTAAAATCAAGATATTCAGTATTTTAAAGATACAAAATATTTTCCTTGAATTTGTTAAAATTTTTTTTCTTTCAACAGCGTTCGTACACATTTCTGCACGTGGAAATTAAGTACTTTTAAGGACTATCAATGAAAAAAATTAAGGACCTATCAACAAATTCAAACTGAATAATCTAAAGCCATTATCTACACCTGAACTTCACTTTTGTAATTTGTATGAATAAAATAAATCTGCAAATAAGATCATTAAACCTAATCTAATATTTAACTTAATTTTAAAACAAATACAAGAATAAAATGAACTTCATAATTTGTTTTCAAGTAATTAGTGTTAAATTATGAATTTTCTTGAAACATTTATACTTATAATAGTCCCACATATTTTAAAAAAGTTATGAGACTTTTTAATTTACTAATAGTTAGTTTCATACTGATTCTTTCAGTACTCCTCATTTCGTCATGTACTCGCGCACTCCAAAGGTTAATGCAGATTTTATGTCTGGTATTAATTAAATTGAGAAGTAAAATAATAATCAGCATGACTTATAACATTAGTTTGGCTGTTGCCTCCTGCTTGCTTAGAGACAGAGAGCAACTGATCAGAACACACATGAATGCTTGATATGGTTGGTAAGTGTTGAAAGTTAGCTGCATTTTGTCTGACCCAGTTAGTATTATAGCTTCATGTACATTTGCTGGAGTTGTAATGCACAATATAATAACAGTTAATACACAGTATTTAATATAAATATTTTTTTTGTACTATTCAAAATCTCATTAGTTTTAAGGAAAAAACTAAGATTTAATTTTTACATTTTGTGTTGTAACTTACATCCACAATAAGGAGTAAAGAAAAGCGGTAATACAACATGTAGAGATGACTTATATGGGTAAGCAGTTGGTTATAAATAATAAATTATGTAGTTAAGATATTCTTAGTCAAAATAGATTTACATAGATACAATTATAGTTTTTTTATTATTAGTTTTAAAAAATATCCAATAAAATTCCCTAAGAACATTTTATAGCAATTAAAATTTATGATATTGATTCTAAAATGATCTTAATATAATTGTAGGTGAGCTATCATGAAAGGCTCCAAGTATCCAGAGGTGTAGTTACAAGATGCTGTTTGTGGTCGGTGACTTTTCAAGGATTAAGCGAAGTTCACACACAACATTTATTTTGATGATGAAACATTATATACAATATTATATACATATTTCAGGGTGGGGCTGCAGGATTTTAGCCCTTTCGATACTAGCATGACACACGTCCGCTGATGCTGAGTTACAAGATCTAATTCTTTTGACGCGTTAGCGCCACCTATCCTAATACTTCATAACAATAATTATACAAAACATTTATTTTTTATAGCCACAGCAAACAACAAAATATTTATGTAAATTTTTAATTTGAAAATTTTCAACATATTTTAGTTAATTTACATCCGTTTCTTTCTCTTAGTTTCAATAAATATGTCAATGTTCCCACTAGGCTCTGCTTCATCTCCAAATTTGTTAATGTTTCAATAATGTGCCTCTCAAGAATAATTTTCTTTCTTTTATAAAAGCAATTTCTTCTTCAATGAATTTCCTCTCCATTGTCGAATTTTCAGATTTAATTAAAGATTCCATTTATTCTAAAGAACTGATTCTACTTAGAATGTGTAGAAGCAACTGCTAATTTTATTTCTTTAATACGAGGGTAAGTTGAAAAAAGTTTCCCCTGTCGACTGTGGTCAGAGTTGTGTATGAAAGTCAAAAAATAGAATGAGACATTAAAGATATGACATACCTTTATTTTTCCACATAAGGTACCAAGTACATTGAGACATTTGTCATATCGCTTGATAAGCTTCAAAAAGCCCTCCAGGAAAAAATCAGGGCTCTGCATATGGAAGAAGCGTTGAACAACTTATTTCACTTCAGTATTGCTTCCAAAGCGCCTTCCCCCGAGATTTTTCTTCAAAGCCGGAAACAGATGGAAGTCGCTTGGTACGAGATCAGGACTGTATGGCGGATGATGTAGGCGCTCCCAACCAAGAGTTGCAATATGGTTTTGCGTGGCTGTCGCCGAATGTGGTCTGGCATTGCCATCCAACAGCAAAACGCCAGATGTGAGAAGGCCAGGCCGCTTTTTCCGAATCGCCTCTTTCAATTTCGACAGGGTGTCACAGTAGCGCATAGCATTGATGGTTCCAACCTCCAAAAAGTCCAGCAACAAAACCCCTTGGGCATCCCAGAAAACTGTGAGGAGCACTTTACCTGCAGAGAGAGTTGTCTTGAACTTCTTTCGGACAGGTGATGACGGATGTTTCCACTCCATAGATGCGGCCTTCAATTCTGGCGTGAAATGGTGGACCCACGTTTCATCCCCCGTCATAATCCGAAACAGAAAGTCATTCCCATCTTCATGGTAACGCACGAGATGTTCCAGGCTGACCCCCATGTGTTGTTCCTTGTGTGTCGAGGTCAATTGTTGGGGCACCCATCGTGCTGACACTTTTCTGTATTGAAGAATGTCGTGGATGATGTTTTGAGCTTGCTCATGTGAAATTCCAAGTTCTTCCGCTACTTCATCGATGGTGATACGCCGGTTCACTCTAATCATGTCATCCCCCTTCCTGACATTTGCATCTGTAGTGGCCGTGCGCGTCCGTCCAGCTCTCGGTATGTCCTCCACTTGCTGACGTCCATCACTGAATATGCGACACCATCTCCGCACCATTTGCTTCGACATCACACCTGGCCCATAGACTTCCACGAGGCGGTTATGAATTTCTGTTCCTGATACTCCACGTGCCCATTCATAGCGGATAACCGCTCTCACTTCCTCCTTTGACCACGAATTCAAAATGCACCTTCTGTCCATACCAACCAGGGCTCAAATGAGAGGCTGGTCTCCGCTTTGCGCAGGCACTGCAACAGCGCCATCTGCTTGATTTGCAGCGACCTCTACCCAATGGTGTATCGGTGACTTGCGCGTTTTCCTGCTGTGTCGTCTTTTGCCCATAGCCGCTCAACGCTTCTTCCATATGCAAAGCGTGAATTTTTCTTGGAGGACTTTTTGAAGCTTATCAAGCGATATGACAAATGTCTCAACGCACTCGTACGAGAATAATAAAATAAAGGTATGTCATATCTTTAATGTCTCATTCTATTTTTTGACTTTCATACACAACTCTGACCACAGTCAACAGGGGAAACTTATTTTTCAACTTACCCTCGTAATATGAGTATTGAGAAAAAATTTGAAATGACATAAGGTCAGAGCTGTTGCCAGAGCCTGGCTGAGAGTTATATATATATATATATATATATATATATATATATATAATTTACTTAAGCATCGAGCAACAAAATCTAGGGATAGCTAAATTTTTAGAATTTAGGTCAGGCACTGATGTATGTATAAGTGCACTGAAACATATAAGATGAATCTTTTAAGAAACTGTTGGTTTTTAATTTCTTTGCTTGCTTCAAAGCTTGTGTCTGGTGGAAAGATAAGAAAATAAAGGGAAGATAAATATGTCTTCCATGATCAAAAGGAAAAATTCAAATAATTTTGTTTTCACTGTTCTTTAAAAAAGTCTTCAAAGATAAGAAATCCAACCCCAATTCTCTATGAAACATGTCCATTAGTTAGTATATGAAATCATTTTTCATTTCATCATATTTTTCTAGAATTAAAGGGCTATAAATCTTGCGTTTAAATCCTTCTAAAACTTCTTAAAATCATAACCAATTCTGTAAGAGGAAAAAGCTATACAATTTTTGAAGGGGGAAAAGTCCAGAAAAGAAAAGTATCGAGTGAATTTTTTATTTTGTTTATTTTTTAAAATCAAAATATTCGTAAGTCACAAAAATGGAAAGTAATATTACTTTAAAAGAGGGCAGGAGAAAATAAAAATGTTTTAAGATAAATTCTTAAATATAATTTTAATATATCATTATTTTCATGATATTTATCAGTGTCATTATATTTGTAAAAAAAAAAAAAAAATCATTCTCAAAATTATCAATTCTCAAAGTATACAAATTGACCTTGAAATCATCAAAATATTAATAAATAGCCAAATTTAGCATCCCATAATAAAAGAACTCATATTTCAAAAAATAAACAGTTTTTCTTGATGTAGTATCTTATGAACTGTTCATTCGCACACACACACGCACAAAAAAAAAAAAAAAAAAAAAAATTGAAATTGTTATTGTTATTGTTTTAATTGAGACAGTGCCTCATGCCTAAAGCTTAAGTATATACTGTTTATACACTACCGATATTGAAAATGCAATGCGAAGAACGACTGGCCCGAAAATTATGCACATTTTATGGTAGACATTTGTCACCGAATTATGCGAATGATGTGAAATATGCAGCTCTCCAGTGCATGAAGAAGATATAAGCAAAAAACCTGCAGAATGTTCAATTTTCTTGCCATCATTTCTGCTAGGGAAATCATCATACAAAATGTCTTCATCTCTCAGAGGATGCATGTAACAGAAAAGAATGGCTGGCTGTCATCAACAAAGGCAATTTTATGAGAGGCATGGTGATCGGACTGGAAGGCCATATGGCAAATTTCAGCCAACATACCCCTGGATGCGACCACAATGCACTGGCTGTGGTGACAATGCTTGGAACATGAAAATGTGGTAAGTTTGAGGGGTGCCAGTGCAGCTAGATAAATGTCAGCATGCATGGATCGACACATCCACCGTCAAGCATTGGTGCACCCTTGCTTCTACATCCATTCTCAAGACCCCGTGGATGTTCCCATATCGACCAGAACCATTTGCCATTGACTGGTGGCTAGTGGTCTGCACTCGTGGCATCCATTAAGAAGACTGACATTGACCCCACACCATAGACAGTCTACAATAGTACTGGGCTCAAGCAATGTAGACGAAGGAATGGCACAGGATTGTGTTCTCATATGAGTTATGATTCTGTTTTTCCAATAATAGTCAACATGTATGAGTGCAGCATTGATGTAGAGACATTGCCAATCCAGCAGCTATTGTGGAACGCTCCATCACAACAATATACCAGCATGGTTTCAGGCCAATTGCATATGATTCCAGGTCGCCTCTAGTTCATATTCAGGACACTATGATGGCTCAACCATACATGGATGATGTGCTGCAACCACTGACATTCCCCTACCATCAAAGAGTGCCCAATGCCCTTTATCAGAAGGATAACGTCCGACCACACACTGCTCGCATCAGCCAACGTGCTCTGCAAGGTGTACAGATACTTCCCTGGCAAACGTTTTCTCCTAATCTCTCACCAGTTGAACATATTTGGGATGTGATCGGATGCCATTTGCAGACCCTACCATTGTCGCATTCGGAAGATGAACCATGGTAAATGGTTCACAAGGAATAGAGAGCCATTCCTTAGGACACCATGCATAGTCTCAATGAGTCTGTACATCGACATGTTGCTTCGTGTATTACTGTCCAAGGTAATCCAACAATCTACTGAGCCGACGCTGTTCTCACTCTGTATAATGCATATTATTTCAAAATAAAGACCACTTATTGTTCATTGCTGTTCCTCTCTGTTTGCCGAGTTTCATCATTTTCTGACCACCCGTTGGCGTTGCATTTTCAATGTCGAGCAGAATATTAAGTAGTGGTAAAGAATTCAAACATTAAACCATCAAACACATATTTGCCAATGCATTGCCAAAAAATATTCCTTCAAAATGTTAATTCACACTCAAAATAGCAGTCATAAAAAAACTAATGGAAATGTCAGATGAGTAAAATTAAGAACCTTTTGCCGATTTTGGTCAAAATTAAGGACTTTTTAAGATCAAAAATGGTTTCCAAAAAACCTAAGGACTTTTAAGCATTTTTAAGGACAGTACGAACCCTGTTCCAAAGAAAAAATATTAGTGAAAATGTTAATATGAATGACAAAAAAAAAATTAAAGCTATTATAGTACAATGTCCGAGACTCAGACAACGTCGAGGCTTTGGCAATTCTGAAATTGGAATTTTTCTGGATATTAGATCATCAGTTTAAATCTAGCAAAATGGCATGTAGAAATTATAAGAAATAGTGCTTTATGAAATAATGAAACATATATGACTTCTAAGGGAATCAAAATTTACAACAACAAATAAGGCTCAATATTTATTTGTTTATTTTATTAAGCATTTCTTTCAATGTGAGTTATTTTATTTGCTTCATTTTTGGCGCTAATACTTTCTCTTTATACATAGTCATAATTTCTTGTTCAGTTGCAAATTTTCATTGTTCATGTCCTGCAATTGCCAGTTCAAAAATTCCCACTAAACGGACAATCAAAATTTTTCTGTTTTTAGCAACCTCTCTATCAGTTTCTTTAGTATTGGTAATTTCCTAGAGTTAGAACCATACCATAAACTTAGCCATCCATTAGTTGATTGTTGATTGGGGCATTTCCATTGCAATAAAAGATTTACCTATTATATCATCTTTGTTAATTACTTCACATTTCTTTGCTAATTCCATTAATTGGAAAATTTTCACTTCTTGTTTGTGACAACTGAAAACTCAAATTCGTGACTATCATAGCTTAGTTAGAATCTGCCATACACTATTATTGGCAATTTTTCATCAAATTGGCAACTAAAGACATGTCATTCTGCTAAATTTTGTCTTGATTATACCACACGCTAATGAAGATAAGCCTGAATTATATTAGTTTAGTTATTTATTATACTTAAAAAATTAAAGCTATTATAGTACAATAAAGACAAGTGACTATTTCCTTCCCATGCTTATGGCTTATCTGAGCCCTGAATAAATAATTCATGCATATACTTAAGACTTATACAGGCCTGCGCTAGACATTTTGCAGATCAGCACACTCTCTGCGGTCTGAAAGGATTGCAAGGATATGTCTGACTTTTTAAGTACGGCCATTTCAGCTTATCAGCAATTAAAATCCACTGTTGTTAAACCTGATGAAGAATTAATTGCAGGAATAATTTTAGCTAATTTATCTGATAGGTTTGAACCTCTTATAATGGGACTGAAAAACTTTAGTGATGCAATAACAGTTGATAAATGTTAAAAATTGCTTGTTGGCTGAAGATTCAAAACTGCTAGTCAATGAATGTAAGGAATAGGCATTTGTTGATTACAATTTTGGAGGCAAAAGGTACTTTAAAGGAAAATGTTTTAAACGCAATTTGTTTGGCCACAAAAGCTCCGATTGTCAGAAGTCAACTCTCAAAAAGGGTAGATATAATGAAAACAAGCTTGATAAAATGTTTATGTAGCTAATTTGAATCCAGATCCCAAAATTTGGTACATGGATTCTTGTGCTTTTTACCACATGACTTCACATAAAGTTATTAGATGATTATAAGGATGCTAGTATTCATCAAATAAAAATAGGAAGTTCAGTGATAGAAGTAGAAGGTAAGGGTAAAATTTCCTTTTATTTAGAAATAAAAAAAGGGAGTCTGTAACCTTTAATGTTTTACATGTGCCCATGTTAACAGCCAATTTACTGCCCATTAAGTATTTAAATGAAGTATTTGGAATGCTTATTACTTTTACAAGTGAAAGATGTTTTGTGTTTGTTGGTAAACATTTAGTTGCTAGTGGAACAGTTATGGGAGACAATTTTTGTATTTTCATGATTTATGTAATGAATGGACTTTAATTACTACTCAAAATATTTCAAATGAATTATTACATAAAAGAATGGGCCTTCTAAGTGAAGGAGGAATGATCAGATTAAAAGATATGGTTGAAGGTTAATTAAAAATTGTTAAATTGTGTATCATGTATTAAAGACAAAACACAGAGACAACCATTTCTTAAGGGAAAAGCTAAGCATGCAAAAGAGTTACTAGGCACAGTACACAGTGACCTGTGAGGGCCTAAGAATGTTTCATCAATTAGTGGTTCTCACTACTTTATTAGTTTTATCGATTTTTTGTCATGAATGATTTTCACGTTTATTTTTTAAAAAATAAGTCTGAAGTCTTTGAAAAATTTAAAGTATTTCAAACATTTATTGAAAGGCAAACTGGCAAATCAGTCAAAGTCGTTACGTTCTGATAATGGTACTGAGTATGTAAACAATGAGATGGATAACTATTTAACATCAAATGGAATTCAGTATCAAAAATCCATTCCATTTACATCAGAACAAATGGGTGTAGCTGAACGTAATAACAGAACTCTTGTTGAGTGAGCATGATCAATGTTGGTGGATGCTCACCTTGATCAAAATTATTAGGCTTAAGCAGTGCAAACTGAAAAATCACAGCAAAAATAAATCTCCAACTATGGCAGTTGCAGGTATGACTCCTTATGAAAAATGGTATAAGCCAAATTTAGAATACTTAAGAGTGTTTGGATGTCATACATTTGCTCACATTCCAAAACAAAAATGTAAAAAATGGGATATAAAAGCAAAGAAATTAATACTTAAGACACAATAACAAGCCGAACACATACTAATTCAGAAGTCAAACAACAAAAATCAGCGTTATATTTTCAAATTTTCACAGGACTAGTTTCGATGGTTTTATCAAACCACCATCCTCAGCTGCAAAAGCGCAAATGAATCCGCCTCGCAAATTATATTCTATATCATTCATTTGCGCTTTTGCAGCTGAGCATGGTGGTTCGGTAAAACCATGGAAACTAGTCCTGTGAAAATTTGAAAATATAACGCTGATTTTTGTTGCTTGACTTTTGAATTAGTAAATTAATACTTGCTGGATACTGTCAGGATAGAAAAGGATATCGATTAATAGATTGCGAAACTTATGAAATAAAAAATACACAAGATGTACATTTTTTGGAAAATGTACCTTAAAAAGACAAGTTATATGCCAAAATTTTACAATGAATCCTCATTCAATGCGAGCATGATTATGGCATTTTCAGATACTGAGAATGCAATAGCAGATGATCAGAATAGTGAATTGGAAGGGATGGTTAACGATAGTACTAAATCTGATCATCATGAATTAGTAAATGATAGTACTAAATCTTACCAATATGGACATAATACTGCTCAAAGTAATGCCATGATAACAATAATATAGTCGATGAGCCTCTATATTGACCAGAAATAGAAAAATTAAATTCCCGAAAAGTTATCAGGACTTTGACACACACGGGATGCCAAAAGTGCAAATGCCAAATTTAGATCGTATATGCTTTGTCAAAGCTTTAGCAGCAGTAACAAATGATTTATATTCTGAACCAAAAACCATTGATGAAGCATTAAAGGGCAATGATGCGAACCAGGGAAAGGATTCTATACGTGAGATTATATTAGGTTATATTAAAAACAAAACATGGAAAATAACAGATAAACCTTATGATACAAACATCATAGATAGTAAATGGGTTTTCAAAATTAATTCTGTAAGCAAGATTGAAAGATATAAGGCACATTTAGTTGCTAAGGGTTATTCTCAGATTGAGGGACAAGACTTATGACACATTTGCACCATTTGTCCATTACGTAACATCAAGAGTTTTATTAGCTACATTTGATTGGGAAATTGACCAAATGGATGCTGTAACGGCTTTTGTACAGAGAACTCTAAATGAAGATATTTATATGAACATATCAGATGGTTTTAGTGAAGTTTATAAGCAAAACTTGAAGAGAAAAGTCCTAAAATTAAACAAAGCATTAGATGGTTTAAAGCAGAGTGGTAGAGACTATGGTACCAAATGTTAGAAAAGGGCTCAATAGAAATTGAACTGAGGCAAAGCTCTTTTGATAGTTGTGTCTATATTAAAATAAATGGAAATAAAGAACTAGTTATTGTCACTATTTATGTTGATGACTTTTTAGCAATAACATAGAACTTAAAAATTGGGTAAAACAGCATCTTAAAGAAAAATTTGAAATAAAAGATTTGGGGCCAGCAAATTATTGCTTAGGGATTAAAATTGAATGAGATAGGACTAAAGGGTTCATTAGCCTTAGTCAAACTCAGTATGCAGAAAGTAAGCTTTGCAAATATAATACGCATGAATCTCATGGGGTAAAAACGGCACTAGACCAAAATCAAATTATCTAAACTTCAGTTACCAACCAGCAAGGAACAAAAACTAGCTGTTCCTTATCAGGCTGCCATTGGGAGTCTTCTTTCTGCAGCTCAAGCAACATGGCCAGATATAACTTATGATGTGAATTTGCTTAGTCATTTCTCCAATAATCCAGCAAACAAAGGTCGCTAAAATGTTGTCAAGAGCATCATGCGATGTCTTCGAACTGCTACAGATGCTACATTGTCTTTTTCAAAGGACTATAATGCTGATATCCTTGGTAACAGTGACTCAAACTATAGAGGTGATGCTGGGGATTGACAATCAACCACTGGATATGTTTTCCTCATCAGAGGTGAAGTAGTATCATGGTATAGTAAGCACCAACCTAACACTGCAACTAATACAACAAAAGCCAAATATATGGCTCTTTCTGCAGCTACAGAAGAAGCCATATGGCTCAACAAAATTGTTACAGAACTTGGACTTACTACTGCAAAACCAGTATTAATATACTGGGATAACAACAGTACTATTAATCTCAGGAAAAATAGTGTGTATCATGGGAGATTGAAACATATTGATACACAACACCATTCTGTGTGAGAAGCTGTGAAACTTAAACATACTGATACACAAAATATAACCACTAATGATGACTGCAGATTTTTTGACAAAAATTGTAAACAGTGTAAAACCTGAGATGTGTGCAAGGATGATAGGTTTAAAATGAAGACAAATATAATTTAATGTTTTGTTATATGTATGAGTGTTAAAGTAATTCCTTATTGCATTTAATCAAAGCGATACTTGATATAAACCTAAAATAGTAGCGTAAAAAGGTTAGCTTTAAATATGGTCTTGGTCCATAGAGGGTGCCACTGGTTTGTATACTTCTATAACTGTGCATATACAATAAAACACACTTATGTTCCAAACTCCTAACAGGTATGTTGTGTGTTATTTATTTTCATGCATGGAAGTAACTACTCTCTGCTATATTGAGTTTCTAATAACATTTGTTTTTGGTTCGTACTTCAATGAAAAGGTCACTTTCATAGGTATGAAAATATGCTCTTTCACAAGTGCTCAGTATAAAGAACATTTCAGAACTCAAGCAACAAACAGTCATTAATGACATTTTATGAATGCAAGATGATGCTCCTCTACACATCACCATATGTGTCCAGCAAGAGTTGCAACAGAACATTTCAGTTTTGTGGCCACCACGATCCCACAACCTCATTCTGAAGGATTTCTGGTTCTGGGGTTATCTGTCATCTACAGTGTATACTGCAAATCCACAATATTTGTCAGAACTAAAAGATGTTATAAATATGAAATTATACAGATTCCTCCTGCAAATATTCGTTCGTCATCATTGTCAACAATTTCTAGCATGCAATACATTATTGTCAGAGAAAACGGGCAGCCTGAACACTTGTAAATCCAATAAAATTTTTTCCTCTTTGTTATGTTATCATTGGTCCTTTACAATGCTCTTCTTTGCTAATGTTTTATGCCGGTAATGTTTGTCATATGTGTATTGTTCCAATGCCATTAATGGTTTCTACATGTGTTGATCAATTTGTGCAAAGAAAAAGGTGGGTGTTGCCATTCGAAAATTTCAAAATTTTTTCACAGTAACTGTAACCACGAGAATTCTATTGTTTAAAATCATCACAATCTTGAGCACATACCTTCAAATAACAATATCTGAAATTTAATTTCGATTGGTTGAGAAGATAGGGCTCTAGGGATTTATATAATAGGAAGTGCTTTCATGACCAACCTGTACTTTAAAGTAACAAATACTGACAAATGAAAGTTTGTTCCTTTTTTTTTTTTTTTACTTTATATATCTCAATATTTTAGAGTTTGAGAGATACTTTTAATTTCGGTAAAACAGAAATACACAAAACGAAATAAAACTTAAAACTATAACCCTAACATTTATTAAGTTTAAAACACAACTTTAGATTCCAAAAGACATTTGAAATTTTTGATATTTTAATTAACAGGGAAAGAAAATTTATATTTTTAAAACATATTGTATTCAGATTATTAATTTTCAAAAACTCTCACTCTTTACAAGCTGCAGTCTTATGAACAATTATCTACATCAATATAACATCTGTAGCTATTCAAATAAACACACTTACACAAAACATCAGAATAAAATAAATAAAAAGGAAATAATTTTTCCAACATGTAAGATAATTTTAAAATATAATATTAAAATTCCAAATTACCATCTCCAATAACCATTTTGTTTTTTACATGATGGAAATTATGAAAGTTAAACTTTTCAAGATTCGATGGATCCTAAAAAATTAAAAAGAAAAAGAATGGAAGTTAATAATAAATCATATGCCTATTTCTAGATATAAAACTCACTTAAAATTTTAATTAACATATAATATATACTTGCCTGTAAAGTAACTATATCATTTCTTGTAAAAGGTTCATCAGTGAGGAGATCTTTAAAGTTTTTAGGTTTGAGATTCAGTTGTTCAACAGCCTTCAAAACAAATAAAAAATGATGTGTAACAACATTTAAATGCAAAATACAAATAATAATCTCTAAGTAATAATTCAACAATCAAATAATAATTCATTGTGAAACTACTCCCATCCATGAAGTCTGTTTTTGTACCTTACTGACAGATAGTTTTAAATTTGTTTTTGTGCACCCTCAGACCATAGCATCTCTAGAGTCACTGGCTAGTTTTTATTTATTTTACTTTTTTTTTGCCAGTAGCAGTATAGTCCAAGTTCAAAAGTTAGGAGAGGAGAGAAAATTCATCTGACTTCAAAATGAGAGAAGAAAGGTTATGGTTTGTTACAACCTTTCCCTCTTGCTTTGACATTGTCCTGACAAGAAACTGGCAGTAAGCCTTTGGGATATCCTCTTTTATGAAGGTGGTGCAGATGATGTATTTTAGTCATGGCATAATGAATCATGGAAATAATATGTAACTAAAGAAGCACTTGAGCTTGAAATTTCACAAGTAATTGGTGGGCATTGTGTCATAATAGCATAACGGCTGCTTTGATGAGCACAAACTTGAACATTTTCTGTTCAACAGCAGGTTTAGTTAACAAGGTGCTTGGAAATCCAAACTTAATCTCCAGATTTAAACTCATATCCTCTTTCATCAGCATACTGCTTTTGAAAATATTGTTTCTTTTTAGAGTTATCTTACCTGGTTTACTGTGGTGGCAAATCTTTTCAAACATAGAATAATTTCTGCAACAAAATTGCCACTAGAGATCATATTCCTAAGGTTATGTGTAACACTGTTAAGCATATATAACTCTCTTTTAAATTGAAGGAATGAGACAGTTTGGTTAGTGGTGCACTTTTGACTATTCATTACGAAAGAAATTGTTGGTGGTTTTTTGGTCTGAGAAGAATGTTTATTTCTCATCAATTTTGATGGTAGAAGCTTGCTAATGACTTTTGTGGTCGGGCTCAAGAGTCACTTTCTCCTGCACACAGTTGAAAAGCAACAAAAGATCAGGACAGCAAGGCCCACTCTGAAAGAGCAGGTTCTGAGCTGGTTCAAAGGCATGGGAAAAAATTTGTTACGGAAGCCTGGCAGTGCAACTACCAATGAAGTTTTAGTACAGTGAAACCTCGAGATATGAGCTTAATTTGTTCCAGCATTCAGTTCGTCTAGCAAATTTCTTTATCTAAAAACAAACTTTCCCATTGAAAATAATGGAAATCCAGTTAATCCGTTCCGCACCACCCCAAAACATCAACATATAAATCAATTTTCCTAAGAAATAACACTGGTAAATTACACCTGGTATTTTTTGGAGAAGATCCAAGTACAGATTCTTAGCCTTAGTGCAAATGATAGCTTCTGACACCAAATTGCCTTTTAACTGCTTCTTGTTAATCCACACTGACAACAGCTTTTCAACATCTTCTAGGAGTTTTGGATGGAACTTGGAAGTAATGGTAACTCATCAAGTTCCTTAATTTCTTCCTTCTCCTTCAGAACAGTGCAGATCATTGATGTTGAATGGCCATAAGTCTGCGCCAATTCCTTCACATTTACACCATGCTTACATTTATCTATGATTCATTTATTACTTTCAACGGTCATGGCTTTCTTCTTTTTCTTTGCAACACTATCTGAGCCAACAATCTTCTTGGGAGGCATTATGAAATTATTATTTTGATGTTAAATGTAAATAAACAATTAACTCACAAGCGCACAAACACGTAGATCAAAGAAAACTGAGTGATCTGACGAGGGTATTCCAGAGTTGAGTAAGAACGAGAAACACACCCCGCATGCCAACAACCTGGCTCGCTACTCGAGTCGATCTTATCTCGAATTTCTCATATCTCAAGGTTCCACTGTATCTTTAATGCCACACTGATTTTCTTACAGAAAGAGATGACGTTGTTTACAATCTGGAGTATTTGGGAAAATATCAGATGGTAGGGAAAGGATTGATACTGTTTACTCTACAAAAAGTTTACATCTTAGAATTACTATAAAGAAGAAGACTTTTCTGTGGCTGAAAGAAATGAACAGAAGATAGCAAGCTCTAGCATGTTATTGGATGTATTGAAGCAGGAAATTCAGAGATTCCACTCTTTCCTTTGGCAATGATCATTTGATAATTTTGGAAATGAAGAAACAATTCCAAACAAGCCAAATAGTTTGTCTGGAGACCTCTGCCCCATTAATCAAGGATTACTTCCCCTTCTGATGATTGGTTATTGCTATAGTAGTCATGCAGAATTGACATGCGACCTCCAGAGATGTTGCATCCATGGTTACATTACTTGACAAGACATCTGCCAGGACTGAAGTCTTCACATGGAAGGACTGTATTACCTGAGTACCAAGTATTTGTGTTCCACTTACTGCTCAATCCAGGCCACTTATTTTAAGGTGACTGGATCTCATCTACTTTAGCGTGAACAATACTGACTAAAAAAAAACTGGAATCTTTCTCTGTATGCAACTTTGCGAAAAAAACCATTTGACTTCATTGAGACGGAACAAGGCTTCAAAGTGCTTTAGACCAATCACAGTATAGATAAATTATGTAGTTTATGCATGCGGAAGATGAAATTTTAGGAATATTATATTCATTTGCTCTGGACAGGTCAGTCACATAGTGAGAACTTTTGCTGCTCAGGTGGTGCCTGAATTTATTGCCCCTCTTGATATACAAACAAGTAACTAAAAAAATGTCAAAATGACATACAGAAAAATAAATTTAATTTATTTTTGAAGACAGCCAGAGTGACTTCAGAACTCAATCAGTATCTCGATTTGCCAGTGTCAATAAGTACAGTTAGGAAGCACCTTCATAAACACAAACTTGCCAACCTATGACACTCAAAAAGCAGATTTTTCTCAACAACAAAAAAATGTCCTAAACTATAAAAATATATCTTTTATTAATGAATTAACTTTAATACTTTATTAAAATACAAATATAAAATTTAAATACTTTACTTCCTTGCATGAAGTAAAAACGAAGTATTGCAATCGCAAGTTTCAGGCATCATATTTCAATGAAAATATCCATTTTCACCGCTATTGAACGCAATTTAACGATTTTTTGCGTAACATCTGTACGTAAGGACAGAATAAAGGACTCTTTTACCCACAAAAAATTATAAAACTGATTTAAAGTGAATTCTGAAGAGAATTCTTCATGGCGTCTGTATATCGCATAACTCAAAAACAAGTAGCCTCAGAGCGTTTAAATTTTGTATATAGGACTGCATAACATGTAGGTATGCACCTCATATTTTGGTTGCAATCGGCCACATCAAAAGTATATAAATATATGCATATATATATAGATCTACTCTGTTACTCGGCTCAGTGATCTCCATTTCTTTATTCTTGTATGTTTGTAAATTGCGCATTTTTTGCTTTAAAAATGATGAATTATGTTGTCTTCCGGTTGAGATTTTTATGCCTTTAACATGCAATATTTGTAAAATTATCAACAATTTAAAAGTGTTTAAGTGCCGCTAAGCCTAATTATTTTTGCCATGGTGGCCATGTTTGTTTTTACAACTGAAACTTAGCATAATAGTATATTTGTTGCCGATCTAGAGAAAGTAAGCTTCACAACAACAAAGACAACGCCTTCTTTTATTATTGTGAATCCTTATTATTCGAAGAAATAAGTGTTCAAGATTTAATTCTTCGTAATTTTTAATAAAAATATGAGTATATATATATTTTTGCCTTGTCACGAAGCGAGAAGTGAATTAATTGAATGAAAAATACTGAATCGTCCATGAAAAACTGCTTCTTTCTTTCTTTTTTTGTTTTGTTTACGTAATTTCTTTTATATTTTGTTTTATATTTATTATAGTATTTTAGTAAAATGCGTGGCAACGGTTAGATTATTCTTCAGATGTTATAAATTTTGTGCATTGTGAGTTATAAAAATTAGCCATGAGATTGCTACTACTCAAGAGACTGCTTTTAAAGATGACGATTTCACATGCCATCTTATTGCTCCAGTCATAGATGTACCTCCGAATTTTCGGAATTTCACGAACTTACGTTTTTTGAGAGGCTATGAACTTTCAGTGATATATGGGAGTAAAGATCTTCTGATCGCACACTTCGCTACATAACTGCCAATTTACTGAGCTACCGTTATAAATATGAATGATATGTAACACTGTTAAGTGAATTTAGTGCCAGAGTATTGCTATGGTAGACAAATATAGTGAATTTTAAAGAGTGCATTTATTCTATTGTGGTTTATGCGCTATCGACGAAGTACATTTAATTCAATCCAATAAGTTAAAATGAAATGCAATAAAAAATACATATAATTTATTATTTTATACAAGGAAGTCATGTGGTATACACATCAGATTTTTGTTTAGATGGTACGTGCTAGTCAAAAGGTTGAGAACCACTACCACAGAGAATTGTCAGTAGAACCAACATTATTTAAGATAGTTCACTATACTTTAAAATTCAATCAGTAACTTCCAGTTTTCCAATTAAACTCCACTGGGTGTCAAACCATGTTGGTTTTATAACTTTATCCAAGTTTTCTAATTGTAAACTGCAAAACTGTGACTACATTTTATAAGCTGCAACATCATCATCTTTCAAAAACTGGAAATCTATTTGTGAGGTTCCATTCTTTTATCTCGCAACTAAATGTGGAGGAACCTAGTAAATAGCTAAGCAAATAATCTCTTTAGTTCAGGAACAGATACATAAACTTGAGAAGGGTTAACTAACTTTTATTGCTCAAAATAAGAGTTTAACAGATGGCCCCTGTCTCAGGACATACAGCAAAGCCTCCACTTGGGGCTTGAACTCAAAATAATGAAAAATAAGACTTAGCTAATGCTTAACTAAAGAAATATAGCCAAAGCTTTTAAAATTCTAAGTAGTTGGTTCCTAAATATCAAACAAGCTAGCATAGCTACCAAAGGCCTGTAATATGGCCGAGCGTAAGTAACAGCTTAGAGAGTCATAGCCAAAAGACAAACACGCACTAGTCAGAAACTCTGAGGCTCTCTCTCGACGTCAGTGGAACTTCGACTTAAATGCTTCTCCTACTCATTTGCATTAATCGCAATTCTAAAAACATATTCTAGTAGGAAATTGTAAGCTGAAATTAGGATGGACAAGAAAGTAGCTTTAACTAAAAAATAACTGTTAAAAACTTAGAATGAACCTTACATATTCGAAAAATATATCAGAAAAAGATACATTTGCTAGTAGCATCTGCAACTTTTACATGTAAAATCACTTCATTGTTGACTGGAAATTTATGTAGTATGCAATCACAGACTTGGGAAAAGTAGCTTATGGAAATAAAATTTATTTTTGTCTTCCTCAGAAAGTTCTTCCACTTCTTTGTCAGTTGCAGCCCCTATTACCAAATCTTCATCTTTCTTCCGTTTTCTATTTCATTATATATAGAATTAGAAAACAAAGCAAAGCTTGGTTTTACAAATTTTGATCAAATGTATTTAAAGAGATCATAAATCACTAATTGCAAAACATGAATTAATTAAATTCTACTTTGTAGAACTGTGTTCAGAATATCGAATGATGGTAAAATTAGTTGCATAAAAAAGCAAAAAGCTTTGTTAAACCCGAAGACAAAAACATAAATATTTGTTCTTCACAAGATAAACTTGCAACAGTCGGAAAATGTTTCCCTTGTTCAGCAATTTTTTTTTAATTTTGAGGTAAATTTGTATCAGCTTTATACTTATGTTTTGTAGTACTATTTTGAAAACTGTCAATTAAATTACTCACTGGTGCAGAAATTACTTTTCTCAAACCTATATTTAACAGCGGAAGTAGTAACTACATCTCCATTTATTTTAGGTATAACTTTCAATTGTGCCTTTTATCTTAATCGTAGAAGCACTTATTTAAAACATGCAGAAATTGGGTTCCATTGGTCAAGGATCCTAGATAAATATTTTTGTAAAGATAGCCAGCATGTACACTGCTCAAAAAAAAAAAAAAAAAAAAAAAAAAAGGTACAGTGCTTATCTGTACCTTTATATCTCCCGTTCTACTGGGCCGATTGACAAAATTCAAACTGCGTTTTTCATGTCTCGAAAGCGCAACTTATATATATTAGATTTATATATAGCACTTTCCTAACATAGGTATTTTGACACAAAATTGGACTTTTTCTGAAATAACATACCAATGTTTTTTCATATTTCGTTGGCAAATATGTTCATGTTGGCAAATATGTATTAATATCTCTTTTTTATTAAACTGTTTTGATTTTTCCTTTCACATTTCGAAATTTAGGTTCATTCCAAATAAAATTTACCCATATTTTGTGTTTTATTTTTTAAATTTCTATTTTTAAATAATTTTAAAAAATTTTCGAAAAAAATTTTGAATTATAACCTATAAAATTTTTACTGTCATCTTAAAGTAGGTGTATTTCTAAGCATACTTGCAAAAAATTAGACATTTTTATTCAAAATTTTCTAAGATATACACGAATTTACATATTTTCATATTTTGAAATTTTGCATCTTTTTCTTTTGAGCGATAATAACGCCAAATGTGGTTTATGGATTTTTGTTACAGTGAATTGCCACAGCTATTTTTAACCTTAAATTTCAAATAACATTTTACGGAGAATTAGTTATATATGAAATTTTTTCCCTCAATGATGCGTAATAAATATTTATTAATACTACATGAAAAGCTATTTTTTTTAAATTATAGATGATATTATTCAAATTTTTATCTATTTTTTAAAAATTTCTCTCTTTTTTCCTTTTTTAAAAAAAATATTTGTAAGAGTAAATTTTTATCTTCGGCGTTTTATCGTCTGCTACTTTACTGTAATTTCGTTTAAATCGAATTGTCTAAAACTGAGAACTTTCGTTTTATGTTTATTTGAATTTTATGACATTAACTGCTAAATTTATTTCTAAAAAAGCTGTTACTTATGAAGTGGCTGAAAGAGCAGTTGATACTATCATCCATATTTTTAAAGCACAGTATATTTTTATAGAAACATAAGATTTAGAATAATTATTTTTATAAAAGCCAAATTATGATATAAAATTACAACTCTCTAGAGACCGAATTAATGGAAGTTCAATGGTTATGTAGAACTGATCTGCAGCTACTTAATGGCTGCATAAGTCAGCAGGTTCTGTGGACAAGTAAGAATAATTATATAAACGATACTCAACATTCAGGATTCAATTAACAACGAGGGTAAGATGTTTATTAAATGAATTTAAGAAAATTTGAAACATAAAAAATCCACTAATTTTTTATCCTAAAAAGTTTTTTTTTTTTTCATAGCGTATTTTCATTATATCCTTAGAATTCTAATTTAGAATGTAATTGTCGAGAACTGAATTTTAATCATCAGTAATATAATAAGTAATTATTACGGTTATTAATAAATCCTTCTTATAAAGTAGTTGCAAATATTTCAAAAAACTTTCTGTCTGAATGCAAATATTTCTAATTTTATATTAATTAAGATTGCACAAGATATTATTTATTTACACTTCAATTCTTACCGTCAGCTCTAGTAGAAGTTACAAATCAATTATATTTAATTAAGGAATTACCATCTAAGTTTAAAAACAGCGTATCGTAACAGCAATTAAATTATTGGTGCCGTATCTTTCATGTTACTCCCGATTGGCAAGTTATATGATTTTTAATGAGTATTCGGGTTTTGCTAGTAACTTAACTTGGAAATCGCACTTAAACTAGGTTAGTTGGTTATTTGAACATAGAAAGAACATGGGAGCTATTTGGTTAACATGCTTTCATAGAGAACCCTTGTAAAGGTTTGGTTTGGTTTACTTAATTATGGCAAAGCACACTAGGGCTATCTGACTAAGGGGAGGGATGCCTTCGTGGAGGACTTTCTAAGGGAAACTGGCTCTTATACACATTACACATGGGGAAAACCACGAAAACGCCCATGCAGCCAGCCCATTCGCAGGATTCAAACCTCGAACCAAACTACCAGTGTTTAGCGATTTTACTGCTCTTAAACTGTCACACCATGGGATGGTCTTTATACAGTCACAGTTCAGATCAGTAGGAAATACAGTTCTAAGCCTCAAGTCGTTCATTATCCCTTTGGCTATAGTATATAGTCCCCATAGTGCACATAATGTAAGTAGAGCATAAGTTTACTGACATATTTGTATGTAAATTTGCAAATTTTTGTATTTAGTTATTGCTTTAGCAACTGATTTGCCTGTCTAATGTAACATAAAAATCTATAGGAAGAATGCTCTGCTGGAAAAGTACGAATACAGGGACAATAAAGTTTATTTAACAATGAGTAAATGGCTATCCTACTAATGTGGAAAGATATCACCAAGTTAGCAACAGTTTCGGCGACTAACTTTTGTCACCAACTTTGGCAGGAAATCGCCAAAAGTTGCCAACTTTGGCGACATTTTGTTTTGGTTCCTGAATAACTGTAATTGATCCTCTAGGTAAGTCACCAACATTGGCGACGTTTTGGTTCGGTCCCTGAATAACTGTAATTGATCCTCTAGGTAGCTGTAACTGTAATTCGCTGCAAATATGCCTTCCAGTAATTTTGACAAACAGAAAGTACTAGAAATATCTCGGAGGTCGGGTGAAAACTATATTAAACCAGAAAAAGCATCTGTCCTCAGCTGTCAGTTCAGCATGAGTTTGGAGTACTGAGATATCTCCGAGTCAACTTCACTCTTTAAATGTGCTTTGCATTGCATTCTGTTAAACGTTCTTAGTAGTTCCGAGTGTAACTACTAATTGTACTCTGTGATACTGTGAAGATTTGCAAGAGCACATTTCTGTGAAAAGTTCTAGAACTCTGAAGTGTTTCTTTTGGTAAAATAAATTTTATCAACCAATCATCGGACCTGTGTGCATTCAATTTATTATGAACCAACACTATTTTACATGACAGCAAGTAAAACTATGTTAATACAGTTAAATCATATTCAAGTCTGAATATTCAAGATTCAAAAACATTTTGTGGAGAACCAGATAAAAGCTGAAATTTTGCTATCATTCAATCTATTAAGACCCTGTACACGCACAACAATATTTTACGACAGCAAGTAAAAATATGTTAATACAGTTAAATCATACTCAAGATTCAAAACATTTTGTGGTGAACCATATAAAAGCTGAAATTTTGTTATCATTCAATCTATTACTATCCTGTACACACGCAACAATATTTTGCATGACACTAAGAATATGTGAACATAAAGAAGTCATATTCAAGTCTGAATATCAAGGTTCAAAAACATTTTGTGGAGAGCCATATGAAAGCTGAAAATTTGTATATTCTTACTGAAAATTCTCGTATGACTAAAATTATCATAGACAGCATATGCTTTATTTGATTTATATTTCAAGCCACTCCTCTATGATCATTCAAGATAAATTCAATCATGATCACCTTTTTTTTATTGCAATCTATATACTATTAAATTTTCCCAAATGTGTTGTGATATTTAAAAAAATGTAAACGAGTACTGATCTTATGTATATATGTGAATCATCAAATTATAAAATACTACAATAAAAGCTAAACTAACAAGTAAAGTTCAGGAAATGTTTAATGCCAGATAAGTGAAAATTGCATATAGTTGAGCCAAATGAAAGAAAGAATAAATTTCTGGTGTGAAATTATAAAAACACAGTATCTTATATACAATCAGCTGCAGTACGTATACAATCACCTTATACACAATCAGCTTCAGTATATACAATCAGCACAGTATATTATATCCAAGCAGAATATCTTATATACAACCAGCTTGAACTTTAAAAGTCTACACTTAATATTATATAAAATTTTGAAGGGAAAAAGTGTGTTTCAGACATGAACCCCATCTTATTTTTGTAAATATGAAATTTACAGTAACGTATGAAAGTAAAACATGTTATCTAATTATGAAATCCTGTTGACAATGAAAATTGCTATAGGTCCTGCCAAACTTGCACAAATAATTTTGGCAGAAGTATGAAAGAATCGGTCATTCTTCATTTAGTTACATAATCAAGAAATACAAATTGCAGATATAGCATATAAAAACACTTAAATTGCTTGTCATAATTCTTCACACCGCATTGCCATTTTTTATCCATTTTCAAATAAAGTCACATGTACCCATTAAAGTACACTTTTCATGATGCCAGAATCCCATAATTACTTCAGTGCAGAACTCTTCAAGGCAGGTCTTAAATTTTAATATTTTTTTGAAAATGTGAAATAAAACAGATAAATAGCAAATACCTTAAATTCTTCTTCACTAAAATTAAACTGGCTTGTCAAGAATTAATCAGGTTTACATACAACCAAAACGATGACATTATCACTGCGTTGTGACATCCTATTTATCCAATACTAAATCATACTGTTTGGTGATGCATTTTGTTTGTTCTTTAATAGACTTACATTTGCTTTATAATGGCTTAGTGTTTAATTTTTCTGTATATTAATCTCGATCACTTGCATATATGCATTTAAATTACTTCTGACAGAAAACAGCAAAATAATTTTGTAGTGATATTTCAGATTTAATAATTTTCCCAAATGTGTTGTGATATTTAAAAAAATGTAAATGAGTACTGATCTTATGTATATATGTGAATCACCAAATTATAAAATACTACAATAAAAGCTCAACTAATGTATCAACTCAGAATGTATATGGAAATCAAATTAGTAATCAAGTGTCATGTGGAAAAAGTTAATCAAATACTAATACTGAAAATTATTTCATTAAGAGATTCATGAATCTGATTCAGTATATATATTTAAAATAAAACTGAACTAGTACTGATCTTAACATTCTTAGCAGAATTTATAACTCTTTCACATGAAAGATGATGAATGTATTCTAATTGTGATTATATTATGAGCGAAGAAGTTTCAAAACATTTACCTGGTTCTCAGATATATTTGTTGTTAAATATACACTGTTGTGACCTTTAATTATTAAATTCATATGCAAAAAACGTAAGACCTGTATTAAACTTTTCAGTTTTTTTAAAAATCACAATGCTCAAGAAAATGAAACGCGGTGTTATTATAAACCATCCTATTCACAAATATCGAAAAGCTTAAATTAGTAGATTATGAAAACAAAATTCAGCAGATCATTGTTTTTCAAAACCATACTGAAGATAAGAAAAAGGGTCTTTTAAAACACAACTGCAAACATGTGCACACTCTGGAACATAAAAAGAATAGACATAAAAAACATAAAAGTTTTTTGTAAGATGATTTTCTTCAAAAGTTAAATAAGTCTGAAATAGGGCAGCAATCAAAATGAATGCATGCACAGCAATGGAAAGCTACCTTAAACTGTGAATGCACCAACCATTATCACTCATCATTTTTCAATTTAGGTGTGTTTTTCATATAAAATTTTGATTCAAGAATATACCATTAAACCAAGGTTGGGCAATACTTGATGATCTTTTGCAGATCTATTATTTATAGGATGCAATGGAATGGGAAGGGAAACATTGCCAACATTTCTTTTAGAAATTACAATTAAAAAGTAACATTAAAAAATTTACAAATATGCCAAAAATAAGATCTGTTCTTATTGGTCATCAAGTGTATACTATTTCATCTTCAAATAAAAATTTAGAGATGAAATGTTTTCCCTCTAAGCTAATTTTTTTATCAGCCTTTTTAAAAATATTCATATGTCATTGTTTAGTTTCTAAATTAATTTAAGCTGTTAAAAATGACATGACTATATTCTTCAGCAGATGCACCTGCTTTCTAGCATATCTAATGTTTTCAGCTTAGGTTGATTGTTAATATAATCTTGCATACATATGCACATATACACTATAACTATAGATGAAAACTCCTACTGCTAATATTGGTATTTTTGATTTTTGTACAAAATAGGGTAAGAAAGAGATTAAAATATTATCAATTAGGATTTCATTATGGACCAGATTAAGCAATTAGAAGGGTCCCATTTGGCCCATAGGCTGACTTCTACCCACCTTGGCTTTAAAATATGAAATAAGGAAAAGGGAATCCATAGTAAAAGACAGTTAAAATACTTTCAAGATAAAGTTACAATTCAGGGCTGCAATAATGAACAGAACATATCCTTAAGCAGCATGCACTATTTCAGGCTATATTTTGTGCCAACATTTATTTTTGAGAATGATTTAAAAGGGTTATGCTTTCTCATAACATGAATTTTTCAGAGGGAGATAAGCAAAACAGAACATTTCAGAAGTCAATATTCCACCAATCATAAATATATTCTCACTATCTGAAATTTAAATTCATTACTTGTACAAATTACAAAGTAATATGAAAAAGTGAATGTTACTATCTGTATCATAGAAGGTTGTCACTCTGCAAATTATTTCATAACACTTTCATGACTGAAGACTGATTTTCAAAGAAGTCTTAAACTTAAATATTTTAACAAAAACATATGCTAACAAAATGAAACATATAATTTACGTGTTTCTAAATGTATGTACAATTAAGGTTTTTTTTTACATTTAAAGGTACAGTTAAAAAAATCATAATTACCTCATATGAAAATACATTTCCAGTTGTTCTTATTGCCACAATGTGTGAATTCTCATTGAAAACTTTGAACAAAACAGGGCAGTGATAAAATCCATCTGAATTTTTGGTAAAATTCAGTTTCAGCAAAGATTTTGAATCTAAAGGCTAAAAGAGAAAACTTTGCAAACTATTATACAAACATACATGATTATAATTTAATTACACATTTAAATTTATTTAAAAAGCACGATAAACTATTCTCTGGTAAAAACTATTATCATCTATAAATCGTACCTTCTGGTAAAAGACTTGAATTAGATAAACTAGCTTTTCTTTTATTACATTACACATAAAGTTAGATGAAATGAATACTGAAATATGGGAAAAAAACTAAAAATGAAAACACCAACCAAAATATTTTGCTTTATCTCAGTTGTTACCTTTAAAGTAAAGGATAATTTTACTCATCCTCCTCTACAATTCCCCCTTTCCTTGAATTACTTTTTACAAGAAACTGACTTTTTCCAAACAAAATTATTTTTAATTAGAAAAAAAGACACACAAATTTAAATTTATCAGATAATTTCGAAATTACTAAAAAAGTATAAATTTTGCCCTGCCAAAAAAATCTAAATAAGCCTTCCAAACAGAGACATATGCATTAAAGAACATTCAGGAAAACATTCACTTTAAAGAACATTCACTTTATTTCAAACATCTATTACTTAACATTGCAAAAGATAGCTGCTAACAACTTATTATACATGATATTCTAAAATCAGCTATAATTTCTGCAATCAGACATGCTGCATGGAAAATGCATAAAATTTTATTTTTTGGGATACAGAATCACTACATCACAAAGAAGATTATAGCTAGACTCATGGTATAAACTGCAACAGTACCAGATACTGTCATTTTTAATGCTGCTAATTTAAAATGAGAGTCCATAAATAAGAAGAAATTTTTAATTTGGAGCAAAATTCATAGTTTCTAATTTTGATAAAAGGTCATTCTAAGAAATAAATGCTTAATAGATTATATGCACTCAATGAAGTACGAGTACTATGTACTCAATAAATGGCCAATTAGAATTTGAGTGCATGTTCAATATTTTACCTGCTAATTAATAATAAATATATGAAACTGTTCCATCTCCTTACGTTTAAAAAGAAAATTAGCCTTTAGTAAAGCAAAACTAAAATTATTCAAAAAATAAATTTAAGAATGTGACTATTTTCTTTTTAAAGAGGAAAATATATTATAATCAAACCCTACTATAATGAAATTCAAGGAATTAAAAATAGTTTACTACATCTAATCTGACACACACAGAAAAAGGATCATCTTACAAAATGGTGTAAAAATCAACTGAAGAAACAACAAAAAACTGATTCGCATTGCCATAGCATTAAAAAAAGTGAGTAACTCTACTTAAAAAAAAAAAAAAAAAATCATATTACAGGTTAATTATAATTATTATTGTATGCAATTATTAAAATTTTTTACACTGCTTTTCAGTTTTACTATATGTTAATTATTTTAAAAGCTTAATTACTTAACATAGAAGTCATCGAGATTAGTGTTTCTCAACTGGATTTACTCCAATGACTGGTAAAATAATATTTTGGTATGTTCTTGCGGACCGGTAAGTTTAATAATTCGAACCATTGGCACAATTTTTGGACAGATAGCTGATTTTTGCCAGATATCTGGATATTTCGCGGACCGGCAAATATTCCTTACGGATCGATGCCAGTCCGTGGACGGTCAATTGAGAAACACCGATCTAGATCTCACCTTCTAATTACATAGTTTTATTCAAAACAAATATTTATAATTATCAATAATCCTTTTATCCATAAAAAATTATAAATAAAAAAATATTCATGAATTTACTTTTAATTTTAATTTGTGCTAAACTTCTGAGCACAAAAACAGTCTCTAATTCTGTACAGGTTGTACGAAAATTTTATAAATATTTTTGTTTCAAAACTTAAAAGATGTTAATCACAGTATCAATCATAGTAACTGTAGAACCATTTTTGGTTCTACAGTTTAATTGAATAGTTTTTTTTTTTTCTTTTTTTTCTTTTTTTTAATGACATACATCATAGCATTGCCATCCATGGTAGTAAAGAATTTGCTTCCACTGTGGTGCGGAGTGTATTGTGTTTTTCAACTTTTCATAAACATCAGAACAAGAATCATTGATATTAGCAATTCTCATTTTAAGTGCTGCTGCAATAGCTTCAACAAATGAATCTTTGTAGCAATATTATCATTGAAGATTTTGAAAAGCTTTATCTCACATTCTGAAAACAAAGAAGCACAATTTTTTCTAAATATCAGCAATAAGCAAATCCTCATTTTTATCATCCTCCTTTTCAGCATCCTTCTTTGTTCAACTAACACACCAAAAACAATTCAAAATGTGCAATTTTTCACCAAGTTATCAAGACTAACAAGTTATCAAGATTAGTGCTGTTATTACATTGAGAAATGAAGTGGTATAATCTACTTGATTGTCCTACTTTCCAAAATGAACTGCTTCCTCCAGTAATATTTTACGCTCCTGATCTCATTTTGGTCCAGCATTGCAACTGAGAACACAATTATTCCTTGGAAAGTTGCAGTTGGGGAGGGGGCGGCATGAAAGTAACTTTAATCTATTAAAAGTTTTGGACACCAATGCATGTAGTATGTTCAAAAGAAGTGTATGTCAATAAAGAATAGAGTATTTCACTTTTGGAGTTAAGAGTTCTTCATCCCATTTTCATAATTCTCCCTCAAATAATTCTGATAAAATCCATATCTTTGAATTAGCTTTACAGGCAGAAGTTTTCTATTTTTTAGCATTTTGACTTTTCCCATTCTCTAATCACCAAAATTCTATATCAGTCAATGTCATTTATACTGGCACACAAAAGAATTGCGATTGGCAATTCTGACAGATTTTGCTAGAGCATCTTTGGTTTTTAAATTTTAAAATCTGTTTTGGCATCATCTTTTTTAGAACAATCCAGCTTCACTGGTGCTGAAAATACCTTTTCCTTTGCACTGATGACATACAGCTTTCCAATAGTTTTTTGTCCAGGTTCTTGACATCTATTTTGGAAACAATTTCTAGTTCTCCAACAATATTGTTGTGCTTCATAAACTTATATAACTAGTCATTTCAGTACAAAAAGGCAGACTCTCCAAAGATATTGATAAATTTATTGGCCTTTAATTACAAGCTTTTTTTCCGCATATTGGTAGATTGTGGTTTCTTTGAATAGTGAACCATACTGGCAATGTTTCTTCAACATCCTCATACTTGCTCTTTCTCAACTCATTCCTCGTATCCAACTTTTTTCTATGAGTACAAACTATCTAGTTTTGATTTTTTCACAATACTTACTATATAAACTGTAATCCAGGTAATTTGTAATTTACTTAAATTAATTCTTTATTTTTTGAATAACATTCACATTATCTTCAATAAATCACTCTACATTTACAACTTAACATACAGATGAACTTTTAGTACAAACAGTTTCTCCAATGCAGAGTTAAATAACAGAATACGTGAAGCTTTACCATCTAGAAGATACTAAAAGTGAAGACATTAAACATAGCAAAGTAAACATAGTAATCTGTCTGTCAATGAGACGATATTCATTTTTCCCAGAATATGTATGACTGATTGTAAAGCAAAGGTGCAATAGCTTTTATAAAAAATATTCTAAATCCTTCAAAAAATATAATGCAAAAAGTCCTATTCAGAAGACACAATCTGGTCAATATTTTAAAGAGTGAAACAAAATAAGCTGATGAGTATAAAAAATGTTTTTGAAACACAAATCACCACTCGCCCGAAGTTCAAATCGCCTGAAATTCATAAGAATCTATTCAGTACTTCCTCTTTACCTGAAAAGCAAAAATTTCGAAATTTTCATCATCATATCAGCTTTGAACAAAGCTATGTCTGACAGCTCAATCAAAAAACTTGAATACAGAATCCATTTAAGTTACTTGGTTCAATGGTCATATACTGGTTCTCCAACCACTCCATATGACACTTGCCTGCCAAAAGTATTTGTTTAGAACGTGAAGATAAAAGAAGTGTAACATAAGAAAATTTTCGGCTAACCTAACATGAATCAAATATGGATTCTAACATCCTAAACATGGAGTATTTTAAGGGTTAGTAATATTCAGTTGAAATTTGCAGAAATTCTGAGAAACATCATTATGAAAAATACAAAAAAAAAGTTATAAAAGTTCATTATATTTGATTTTTATTTATTTGAAAGTTCATTACAGTAGGATAAAACTGCACCGCGCATACAGAAAATTAGATGGGACAAAGAATTCCTTGTTATGTCCAAGGGTTCGGTATCAACCAGATTCACAGCAGTGGAATTTGGTTATATTTTCAGATCCTTCAAAATATTTGAAAATTAAATAAATATTAAATAAATCTGACATTTGCTCATAATAACATAAAATCACAGCAGATGGAAATAATGTGCTAAACAGAAATATTACTCTGTGAAAAGCAACGCAAGACAAATTTCAACCTATGTTAATAAATGATGTATCTAAAAAATGGAAAAATACATACCTTTCCTGTGGCGGGATCAATATGATATTTCTTAAGAAATGGAACTATATGCCTAAAAGGTGCATAAAAGGTGCATTGTAAAAGTTTTAGAATATGAATAATATATACATCTTTTGATATAGCACAACTTTAGCACAATAAAAAGCTGAAGATTAATAGATAAAAAAATTATGTATTATTTTATACTAATTTAATTTCATTAATAAAGTAAATATTAAGTACAGGGTAATCCAACTATAATTACAGCAAAAGCTTTTTAAACCAAAAACATTTTACATAATAAAATTTAAACAGAAACAAAAGGAAGAGCAATTGTAGTGCTTAATATAATTGCATTAGCAGTATTTGATAAAATGCTTAGTTTAGCATAAAATTATTAGAATAATAAGAAAAAGGAAAGAAAGAATATGCTTAATAAAATGCTAAGGTTCTTTAATGAAATTGAAACTTACATAAGATCATATATAGTGCCATCTGGAGTACATAAGGGATGTTCAAATGGTTGCAAAGATAAAGCACAATGGTCAAAAGGTAGCCGCCGAAATTCCGCGCCACCAGTATTTGCAACTATTAAAGATATTAAAATATTAATTAAAAAAATATCTGAAAGGTTTCAGATTTTAAATTACGTCCAAAGGGGTATTTTTTTAACATTGTGTGTGTTACATTTATTTATTAACTATCACATTTTTCACACTTAAACCATAAAATTCAGTTCAACAGCAATATTGCAAAATAATTTTTTAATGAGCATATCTTTAGAATTTCCAATACAGAGACTCGTGCACTGGAGAGAAAAATGTTTTTTCTGTACAACATTGCCATTGCTCGCTTTAAAATCCTCGAGTTTGTTAATAAAAAATTCGTTTAAGTTTTTCAAAATATGAAATCGATAATAAAACAAATTCCAAATTTCAAATTTGGTCTTCCAGATGCCCATATTCATAGGAGGATTACATCATTTAAAATTCGATGGCTCTATGCACTGTTTTTTTATCACAATGCGAGAAATATATATACATTTAAGCAGATTTTTCATTATTTCATTTCTTCAAATATAATGCAGGACTCTAACATTTGGTGGCAAAAGTTTGAAAAGTGAAACGAACATTTATAGTAACGCAAAATCGCAAAACGAAAACAATAGTCATTCAGGGACAAAGCCCCTTTGGACTAAAAACATACACACAATTAATTTTGGTGCAAATAAAATAAGCGCTATAACATTTATTTTATGCTCAATCAATAAAACTTATGTTTTAAATTCATAACATATTGAAGAATTAAAAGGTACATGTGGTTAGAATGAAGTTAAAACTGAAATACATTGTTCTAGATACACTAAAACCACATTTACACATTTAGTACAAATAAGTAAAATTAGAAGCTATGGCAGATGATTCATTGAATGAAGCAATAGAAGAAGGGGAACTTAGTTCAGTAATCCGATCATCCCAGCTCTAACTGACGAAGTAGATGAGTTGTCTAAGAAATTTCACCTATTTTTACTTACATTGAGACAAAATTTTATTTTGTTTATAAATTCATAACCTTTTCAAATAGTTTTAAAATATTAAACACAGACATAGGGAAAGCATGCAAACCTTATAGCAAAATTCAGTTTCAGAATCTGCTAATTTTACTTAAATACTCTATCCACTTTTACAGACATTTTTTAAATTAATTTTCTGTCGATCTTTTCTTGAATAGTAGCGATGTGCATTAGATTAATACTTGAAAAGCATGCAGCATTTAATTAAAATCAATATCAATTAAATCAATTTTTTGCCTAAATTTAATCTGTACCAAACATTTTAGCCCAATAATAACAGAAATAACAGAATAATCAAAATGACAACTGCAATAAAACTATGTTTAGCCCTAAAAATTTCAGAACACTGTCCTATATATGTCCTACTGTCCATTTAATTAAAGAAAATAGATAATTGATTTAATCATGCAGGAACTGAATCAGAATGATGTCACTCAAAAACATTTTTACTCAAATTTCATTAAACTCTTCCTCAAAGAAATCTTTTTAATCTTTACAAAAGTATAATTCCCAATAAAATGAATGCAGTGCTTCTGGTTCCTAATACTGTGCAAATAAAATCAGAAAACTGTAATGTAAAAATTTTGTTTTTTTTCTGTTAGCAGGAACCCACTTAATGATAAACATAAATGCTAGCGCAAAATCTAACTAATGATGGTAATCATAATGATACATAACTCTTCATGAAAGGAATAACTACTTTAATTTGTCATGAATATCCGAGATATGGACTTGTTGTATTTCGGCGATCTTTCTAGATGTAATACTTTTCTAGATATTACACCATAAGTTTAAATCTACAGGCATGTAGAAATTATTAAATTAAAAATATGAAATCCTGGTTTATGAAATAATGAAGTATTTATGATCTAAAGGATATCAAAATTTACAAACAAACAAAAAAGCTGTATATTTATTTGTTTACTTTATTAAACATTTCTTTCAATGTAACTTGTTTAAGGTGCTTTACTTTTTGTGCTAATACTTTTTTCTTTAATTCTGTAGACACGTAATTTCCTCTTAAGTTACAAAATCCCATTATCCAAGTCCTGTAACTGCTGTATCGAGGATTCTGACTAACTTGTCAATCAAAATTTTTTCATTTTTTCATTTCCTCTCTGTCACTTTCTTTACTATCAATAGTGATATTTTCTGGATCTACAGATTTCGCTGTTTTTTAATTGATTGATTATTGAGGTATTGTCATTGCAGTGAAAAACTTCTGTTATATCGTTTTCATATATTACCGCTTTTCCACATTTCTTTACCAAATCCATTAACTAGAAAATTTCCCCTTCAGTTTGTGATGTCTGAAAACCTTCAAATTCGATGGTATCATCATCATCTTCACCACGAAATATGGTAGCTGGCTGTAAGTCAAGCATTTTAAAAAATATCTGGAGACATAATTTATAGTTTATTTCTGGTATGTTTACATGATTGCTAAAGTAACTATAATAGAGATTCTAAGACTAATGTTAAGAAATAATTACTCAGTAATAGTTTGATTTGTAAAACAATAGTACCGAATTGCTGCATATATTTTGATTTTCCAAGTAATGGATATATATATAAATTGCAATAAGAGTTAAATAAATAAGTTTTTTTTTTTCTAGATCAATCAATGGTTAATTCATTTTGTGTGCTCATGATTTTCCCCAGTTTATTTCTAAAATTGATTTTAGGGTTAATCCAGACTAAACACAATGCAAAATGATAATTTTTATTGATACCAGTATCTTATTGTTGAAATGAGTATTTTTAGTGTTGTGGTCAACTAGTAGGTTACCTTATTGGTAATTTTAAAAACGACACAACAAAATTGATATCCTCCCACAATTTTGTGATGCTTCACACAGCAGATTTCAAGCAGATGCATGCTAAATTATTTTTTTAATTATGAATAGTTTGGCCATTATGCAAGAAATTTAACATGGATTTTAAAACGGCTACTTTATATTTGCATTTCAGTGCACATACTATTCTAATATTCATAGGCATACAGTTTGGGGGAAACAATAATACGGACATGTTATCTTTCACTAAAACTCTGTATGAGCTTCTGAATTGAAGCATGAGCTGAACAGTTGATCAGGACAATTTTTGCAGCATCAGATAAACCAACTGATTTCAAATGTTGCTAAGCCTCGAGTATGAAATAATTTTCAAACCAGCATTCATTAGCACTTGTTTCACACATACTCTTTTAGTATTTGCATGATATATAACAGGGAGAATCTTCACTCCTTTAAATGCTTGAGGTCAAATTTTGTTTTCCGATAACAAAAAGTAAACACTTTAGCATTTACACATTCTAAAATTGTTAGTCTCACTTTGGAATCTGACACCAGTTGGAGGCTTTTCTGTAGATGTTGCCGAGGTATTTCATGGTACATATTGTCAGAGAGACAAGTTTCATCAGCATTGTAAATTTTTTCTGGAGATATCTTTTTACTATTAACGAGTTCAATGAATTCATCTGCAAATAGTTCAGCAACATCAGTATCAGCTAAAGCTTTTTCATCTGAAATTTTTAATTGCCTTACACCATGGTGATTTTTAAATTAGGTTAACCAACCTGTTGAATATGTGCACTCAGCTTTTAAATTCATTTCTTTATGAGATTATCGGATCTTAACAATATCCCGCTACAGCAAATATCGTCTGCACAAACAGTTCACATTGTCATGTTTAACCATATTTTGTCAAACAATTCTTGGCATTTGAAAGAAAGATACTTATTTTAGAGCTATGCTATGAAATAAATAAATTTAAAAAAAAATATTTTAACTGTGCTATGAAATTTGTAAAAAATATAGTGTTATCATTAAGTATAAGATGTCTGAAATGGAGCTATCACACTACCAGATTAGAACCATCATGTACTTCCAGTTCTGTAGCAAAAAGTCAGAAAGTCACCAAATCATGTGCACAGCTTTATGTACTAATGTTACATCATATGACACTGTGAAGTTTTGGTATCAAAAGTTCAAACCAAGGACTATGGCATTCAAGAAGCAGAGCACTCTGACCAACCTACTGTTGCTGATGAGGCCCGTCTGCAAGAACTTGTGGAAGAAGATCAGTATGCAACTAGTGGACAGCTTGCTAAGGAGTTAGACGTTAATGCCATGTCCATTTAGTTGCGCTGTGCATTGCATAAACTTGAACGAGTTCAATTGTTGGGTGCGCATGAGTGGACTTAAGCAGATAAAGACAGACGTGTTCAGGCCTGCACTAATCTACTCGAATATTAGCAGAAATACAAAATTCTGGACTGGATCGTCACTTTTGATAAAAGTAAATTTACTTTAACAACACAGGCCGAAAAGGCAATTGGACACCCTTGACAAAAAGACACTGAAGGTGCAGAAACACTTAATTCACTATTCTGCTAAGTTTCAAATGCAAACAAATATGGCTGCTATGGTATAGAAAAATAGGCTTAGCCACAATTAAACTACTTTTAAATTGTTGATAATTCTACAACTATTGCATGCAGATTAACTAAAGGCATAAAACTCTTAATCGGATGATAAGAACAACATAATTCAGTCATTTTGTCATTTTTAAAGTAAAACACATACAATTTACTAACATATAAGAATAAAAAAACTGAGCTCAGTGAGCTGAGTAACAGAGAGGGTATATATATATATAATTTGGCACTACTCTTATATATGCTCTCAAATTGCCAAATGCGGCGATATGTGTTGTGCATTGGTTTTTCGCACGGTTGTGTGTTCTGCGATGGTTTTGGGGGCGACATTGGTTTCTATGGCAACCCCTTTTACATTGACACTTGGATTTTACTGTTGTAAAATTTTAGTCGCGTGCCTGGTACAACTACTTTTTCGGGTGGCTGGAAATTCTACAAGTATTTAGGAGAAGAAAGTTTTGAACATTTATTTGTGAAAGATAGTATCAATTTTGTGGACAGTGAGTCTGGCTGTCACATAAATACGACAGAGATTATATGGCAACATGTTAAAGCTACCTTGCCTACTTATAATCGGAAACGCGATTTTGAATTTTATTTGTTGGTTTATATATTTTCCCATCATTGTTCTGAAATGGAAGAAGATGCTTTTAACAAATTTATGGTGAAATTGTTTTGGTGATGTTTGAAATTGGTATTTCTGCTGTTCAAAGAAGCATTCATTCATGGTAAGTGCATTTTATTTTATTCTTGTTCTTGTTTTGTAGACTGTTATGTTCATTGTTTTTTTAGTACGAATTTCTGTTGTTATTGTTATTTTTTTTTTTTTTTTTTTTTGAATTCCTAGAAATTTATTTGTTATTTTAGTTTATTCTGTTGATTAGGGCGCAATGCCTAGATTGTGCAATTCGTAGAGATGTTTTTTAAAATTTAAACAGAATGCTGTGTACATGGTATTTTTGAAATTTACTGTTTTTAATTTATTAAAGCGAGGTGTGCGTAGTTTGTAGTTTCCTTTACTGCTTAGATTGTGCAATTCATAGATTTTTTTTAATGTTTAAACTGAATGCTGTGTACATGGTATTCTTTGAAATTTATTGTTGTTACGTTAATTCATTAAAGCGAGGTGTGGGTAGTTCGTAGATTCCTTTGCTTCCTAGATTGTGCAATTCACAGATGTTTTTTTAAGTTTAAACAGAACACCGTGTACATGGTATTCTTTGAAACTGATTGTTGTTAAGTTAATTTATTTAAGCTAGGTGTGCGTAGTTCATAGATTCCTTCATTGCATAGATTGTACAATTCCGTGATGTTTTTTCAAGTTAAAACATATCACTGTGTACATGGATTCTTGTCAAATATTTTTGGTTAGAAACTTTACGTTTTAGCTTTCTAAATTTTTTGTTTTTGTTTTGGACTTTTAGCTTAAATTGTGTGTTTAAAACATGGTTTTAGCATTTGCAAAAACCGCTTTTTTGGAAACATTTTAGGCTTAAAGTTCGAAATGCAAACTAAAAATTTAGATAGTAATATGGCACTGTGGAGTTTCTCACCAAAAATATTTGGCGAGAAATTTATCACCAAGCGAGGGCGTATATAAGAGTAGTTCCTATAATTTATATACTTTTGGTGCAACCAATTGCAATAAAAAAAAACTGAGCTCACGAAGCTGAAGTAACAGAATGGCTTCATATATACACTTCTGGTGCAGCCAATTGCAACCAAAAAGGGAGGCACACAACTACATGTTATAGTAGTCCCACATAAAAAAATTTCAATGATCTGAGGCTCCTCGTTTTTGAGTTATGCAAGATACGTACATATGTCATGAAAAAAAGTGATTGCGATTCCATTTTAAATCCGTTTTTGGAAAAAGAGTCCTTTATTCTCTCTTTATGTACAGATGTCATGCAAAAACATTGTTAAATTGCATTCAATAGCAATCAAAATGGATATTTTCATTGAGAAATGGTAACCGGAATTTTTCATGATTACAATACTTCCTTAACTTCATACAAGGAAGTAAAAAACTGACCTCATCGAGACGGGAACTTTTTGAGTGGACAATTGCAACAAAAAAGGGAGCTGCACAACTACATGTTACAGCAGTCCCATACACAAAATTTTAACATTCTGAAGCTACTCATTTTTGAGTTAAGCAAGATACAAATGTACACAGGTACAGATGTCACCAAAAAACACTCTTTTAAATTAATTTTAAATCCATTTTACAATTCCTTTTGGAAAAAAAAGTCCTTTTTTCTAAACATATGTACAGATGTCATGGAAAAACATCATTCAAATGGATTCAAGAGCAGTCAACATGGATATTTTCATTGGAATATGATACCTGAAATTTTTTGCAATTACAATACTTCCTTTATTTTGAACATGGAAGTAAAAAGAATGAATGACATACAATTGCAAAAAAATATTTACTACATAAATACATTGTTAGGTATTTATTTATATTAACCAGTTATTTTACGTTATGTATTTTTACGGTCATTTCATACTTTTTTCCTGCCAGTATGCAAATTTTAGTTTGCGCGTGATAGTATTTGAATAGACGAGGTTAAATGAGGTAGAAAGAGACAGTATTTAACGGAAGGTTTTAGATTGCTTAGACACAGCATGTTCCACCTGCTGAGGGCGACATTACTACTTGAATTTTTACGATAGCAGTCCTGTCTTTAGCGCTGTTTTACTCTTGCCAGCAGTGCTTGGCCGATGTAGGTTTGAGCCAACTCGCATGTCTGTTTAGCCTTTGGGTAATGCCATATATGCTAGTTTGTTTTGTAAATATGAGAACTGCCTTCTGTTCAACTATGCAGTGTTCTTAATAAAATGGTCTTTTACACCCTTCTTACATCTCTGTGTGATTAAGGTCCATTTGAAAAAAGTTAGGAAGACTGTGATTTTTTTTTTTTTTTTTTTTTTTTTTTTTTTAAGAAACAGAAATAGGTAACAGACAGTGGAAAACACTAATCAGGCCAAAAAATATTTTGATAGAAGTGATATGCAAATGTTTAATGATGTTTTACAGGAAGCGCAACATGAAAAGACAGCCAGCCAGTAACAATGGCAAAGTTTCACTAACATTGCAAATATACACTCCTGGAAAAAAGAGATGGGGAACTGCAAATAGAGAGGAAAATCCAAAAATATTAAGATTGGAAACAGACACTAGAAGGAACAAGACACCAAGGAAACAACCAAAAGTACAAATATCCAGGAGTTCCAGTGAACAACCTATAGACAACCAACATACACACAAAGTGTTGAAAGAAAGTCAAGTGCTTATTCTGAAGTACAATGACGGACCCGTACTGAAGGTTCTATGGAAGAAGTGCCCAGCAAAGGAAATTCCAACACCACAGAGGAGGCCACAAAAGTTCCAGCTATCTGGTTCGCCTAATTTGCCAGCTAAGAGGTCTAGTAGAAAGTCTAAGACTACATCTCCAATTTACGAAATGGCTAGCGAAGCCAGACTTCTTCAAGGACATGGAAAAGTTAGAAGATTCTGGGAAGAAGCCCAGGAGAGGAAATGGCAAATTCAACCAGATGGTGTAACATAGCCCTGGAGACAAAATAGAGAGCGACAAGCAGACCTCTTTCCCTCCTGGGAATAATTTATTACCAAACAAATGGAGGAATTCTGAAAAACTAAAAGAGAAGTGAATCTTTTTTACCTTAACAAGATCGTCAAAGACCTTCATTACAATTACTTAAATTCTGGCAGGGAAAACTGTAAGGTATTTATTTATATTAACCAGTTATTTTATAGTGCATATCTTTACTATCATTTCTCCCTTTATGTTTACTTGCCAAAAAGCAAATTTTAGATCATGTATATTTAAATGAGAAAGAGACAGGGGCTTAAAGGGAGGCTTTAGATTGCTTAGATAGAGCATATTCTGCCTGCTGAAGGCCATGTTACTAGTTGAATTTTTATGATAGCAGTCTGTCGTCAGTGTTGCTTTACTCTTGCAATAGTGCTTGTCATCTTGGTATAGGTTTGACCCAACGTGTGAGGTAATTATTTCTGTATAGCATTTGGCAAATTTATGACTTAGATTTAGTTTGAATTTCAATTCTATCTTTTGAGTTATGCAATAAATGCTGGCTGGTTTTGTGAGCACAAGAAGTGCTTTCAGTTCAATTATATTGAGCTCATAATTAAAAGAGCCTCTTACACTCTTATGTCTCTGTGTGATTAATTCGATATAGTGACATGTCATGATCATTTTTTTTTTTTTTTTTTTTTTTTCAAGAGTCTTGACTTAGTATATGCTACTCAAAACAGTGAAACTATACAAATATATTTTAGATTTTAATTACTTATCTCAAAAAATCTATCAATAAACCTACTTTATTCTCCTACTTTATTTATGAAGAAATATTATTTCTGTAGAAATTTCTCTCAGTTTCTTCCACGGCAGCATATTTTAAAAGTGACTTGAAGACAAAACATATTCTCCTTTATTAATAAAAACCATTGGAACTAGAATGCATGAAAAAAGGGCAACACTGCTAGTTAAAAATAAAGAACTGTTATACACATGATTGCCAAAGTTTGGTCATATTCTGAAAATTTGGCACATTCTGCTAATGTGGGCACTAATACCTAAATATTTAAATTTGAAACATTTAAAAAAAAAAAAAAAAATACCAGTTTTCTTTCCACCATAAAATTGACTCCATTCTGTTGCAGTCAGGTACCTAAATAATAAAAACAAAAAGTATTAGAAGATAAATGCCATAAAAACCATGTACATGCAATGAAAGTTTTTATTACATAATTTTAATTTTTATGCACTATTTTCAAAATAAACATTATATATGAGTGAATTATTATCTTTTGATAATAAAATAGGAAAACCTGAATGGCAAAAACAAATTATAGTCTATTCATAAAGAAAGACTGGAAATAAGTAAAAGCAGACAAGTTTGATAATAACTGCGAAATCATGGAGCATATAAATGCTTGTAGACATTCTGCAGTCTCTTCACTGGAAATTTGAGCATTTTTCTAATGTTTTAAAGGTACTTTCCCGTTTTGCCGGCACAGGTGATAAATTCGCCAATAATGGTACAACTGACGCCAAACGTAATATCCTCGTTGGTAACCTTTTACGTCTCATTTTCAAAACAATTCGCAGCCATTTCTTATCAGATTGATTGTTTCTTTCAATACTGGCATATAATTACATAGAATTTTTACCAGATAGTTCAATTTTATGCCCTAAGGCCATTCATGGTAATTAAGTCAATTAGGAAGCAATCACACCACTCACCCGAAGGCGAAAAATGGCAAGGGTTAAATTCATCAATTCTAATGAGAATGCACTAGTGAAGTAAAGCACTACGGTTTTACATAATTTCTGATCGTACGAATTGAAATAATTCTTGCATTTAAACTTGTATTCCAAATTAAGATTTAACTCAAAATTAATGTAGATAATTACTGAGAGAATTAGATTTTTGTAGCTTAGTTTACGTGAGATGAGATCACTTGGTGTCACGTGATATGAACCGTCGAATCAGGATGCTGAAACATGAAAGCATAGTCAATTCTTAAATTAAAGTCTTTTTACAAATTTGTTGTCTTTATTTATTGGCTATTTACACAATTTTAAACGATATTAAAATGTTTGAGTTCAAAATAAAAAAATTTTTAGAACTAACATTTGTTAACATTTTTTATGTGTATACTGTCACTGATGTTGTGTCACAAAAAAGTCTGCTTGGCGAGATTTGTGCCGGCAAAGCAGAAAACTACCATTTTAAATTACATTGGCTTAGAAATGCTTCGTATTTAAAATTACAAAATTTTACAAATATTTCATATTTTAAATGAAACAAGATGCATGTAATATGAGGTGAACAAGAATCCAAGAACAGATAATTCTTATTTCAAGAAGAAATAAATATATTTTTCCTATTTACATTCAGCTTATCAATTAACAGGAAACATCGGTTAGAAATGAATTTAGGATACCCCTTGCATTATCGTGAAATTGCTATTTCATTTATCGCCAAGTTGTTTCATTTATGGTAGCCTGAGTAGTTGAATGTTATGGAAACCCTATTATGACATAATCACTGCGGTAAATTCGTAAGGGCTTGTGTGTGTGTGTGTGTGTTAGGAAGTATATTGCTTGTTTCGTGGTTTAGACTGTAAAATGACCGAATCTGGGAAGATTTATTTAAAGTTTCTGTACGATTTGGAAAGGAAGGGAAATAGAGCATTACTTGACTGGCGTGTAAATGAAAGTTTACTTAGTAGCCATTTTAAGGTGTCCTGTTTCTAGGGAGCAAATGGGTATGGTTGAACTTCGTTACGAAGGATATTTTTTATTCTTATTTTGGGAATTTATGCAGCGATGCCAGTATACAGATTCTAAATCAGATAATTTTAGGAAGTTTTGGGATGCTGTTAAAGAATTTTTGGTTGATCTTTACAATATGGTAACTGGTAGTTTGGCGACATTTTGGAGGCGATAAAGGTTACTACCTGGGACTTTGGTAATAATGTGAGCAGTACTCAGTTCCGATTACGCATTATTTTGCATGAGGGAAATGAGAGATCATGGGATATGTCATGTGATATTAATGGACGAATTACGGTTCTTTAATCGGAAAAGGTGGGAAATCGGGAAAAAATCTGGAAATTTTGTATTTAGCTTTATTCTGTGTTGTATGAAACAGTGTTGGTTAATTTTTGGATCCCATGGCCCTAACTAAAGTGAATTCGAAATGGGTATTTAGGCATTGTGATAAAGAGAAGTTTGCTTTTTATTTAGCGGAGGAAGTATGGAGGAAAAATTCGCAGAAAAAATCTTTCAATAATTTTATTGAATGAATTAGAAAAGTGTATCCGCCACGTAATCAAGATTCTGAAGAAGATTAGGTAAGTTAGTATTTTTAATTATTTGAGGATATTATTTTTATGCATTGTTCTAAATGTAAGGTGGAAAGGAATTTGGTATTATTGGAAAAATTGTTATTAGCAATGATTTAATTTAAAGTAATTAGGATTGTAAGGTAATTTTTATTAATTTAATGTATGTGCTCATTTATATTTTAAGTAGTGTTTTTGAATTTAATTATATTTTAATGAAATGATAGTTATTTTGTGAATTTTATGTTTGTAGGAATTTGGTATACGTTTTAGTTGAAGTAAACGTGCATGGAAATAATTTAAATATCTGACACTAAGTATTTGTAATGGTTGCGGTATGAATTCGTTGGTGACGTTTATAATATAATAAATAATTTAGAGGTAAAAGTTTTTGGATATTTTATTTATTTTATATGTGGAAATGTTCATATTTGAAAAGGGTAAATACTTTTTCGCGATCAGGTAATTTCATATATGTTCTTTTTACTGGGTTTAAAGATTGAGAAAATTGTCATGTATTTTCGTGAAATTTTTCTAATTTATGAGAAAAAAGCAGTGTACATGGATATAGTGAAGAGTAGGCGCAATGCCATTTTTGTGCAATTCTGGGATGTTTTTTTAAGTAAAAATAAGTCGACGTGTACATGGTTTAGTGATATTTTAATTAAATGATAGTTATTTTGTGAATTTTATGTTTGTAGGAATTTGGTATACGTTTAAGTTGAAGTAAACGTGCATGGAAATAATTTAAATATTTGATACTAAGTATTTGTAATGCTTGCGGTATGAATTCGTTGGTGACGTGTATAATGTAATAGATGATTTAGAGGTAAAAGTTTTTGGATATTTTATGTATTTTATATGTGGAAATGTTCATATTTGGAAAGGGTAAATACTTTTTCGCGATCAGGTAATTTCATATATGTTCTTTTTACCGGGTTTAAAGATTGAGAAAATTGTCATGTATTTTCGTGAAATTTTTCTAATTTATGAGAAAAAAGCAGTGTACATGTATATAGTGAAGAGTGTGCGCAATGCCATTTTTGTGCAATTCTGGGATGTTTTTTTAAGTAAAAATAAGTCGGCTTGTACATGGTTTATGTGTATGTGTTATTTTGAAAAACGCGTAAGGAGTATGGTATTGTGCACTTTTTCCCAATTTTGCAGTGAATATTTGTCATGATTAAGCAGTTTTGTTTGATAAAATTTCTAGCATAGCATTAATTCTAGTAGATTGTTGGAAGAAGTGTTCAGTAGATAAAAAGAAAAGAAACATGTCTTTACTTCGTGAAGACAAAATGGCGGCGGGGAAAAAAAATAGAGGGTTGCTGTAGGAGAGTTGGTTGCCAAATTTTCGCCAAAAAAATCGCCAAGTTACCATAATGTAAAGATCAACCGAATTTTCTTTGGCTGAAGAAGTGTGAATTCGTAAATAAGGTAAGTGGATATTTCCTTTGTGTAGTGCAAAGATGAATTTCCTTTTTCATGTTATTTCAATGTTTGATTTAAAATGTAGTTTATTGAGATTATATATTTTTTTGTTGGCTGCTGCTTTGACTTTTGAAGTGCATATAGTTCGATGTGTACATGGACAAACTCAAGGGAGTGCGCAAAGCCTAGTTTATGCAATTCTCTGATTTTTTTTTTAAGTGAAAATAGGTCAATGTGTACATGGATAAAGTCAAGGAAGTGCACATTACCATATTTGTGCAATTATGGGATTTTTTTTAAGTGAAAATAAGTCGATGTCTACATGGATACCGAGTTTGTGCAATTCTCTCTCTCTTTTTTTTTTTTTTTTTTTTTTTTTTTTGCTTTGTGTAGCAGCGATTTAGTCTAGTTTGTGCAACTCTATGATGTTTTTTTAAGTGAAAATCGGTCGATGTGTACATGGGTAAAGTCAATGGAGTGCGCAATGCCATTTTTATGCAAATGTGGGATTTTTTTTTTAAATGTGAAAATAGGTCGATGTTGAACATGGATACAGAGTTTGTGCAATTCTTTGTCTTGTTATTTTGGCTTGCGTAACACGCCAAAATAACACGTCAAAGAATTGCACAAACTCGGTATCAATGTATCGCCAAGGGGTATCCTTAAATATACTTTTACTGAAATATCATTTCAGACTATTCTCAAATTAGAAAAATACTCACAATACTCTGAAAATGAATTTGGAATTATTTATATAAGCAGTTTACAATTTTACGTGTAATAATCCATGCTGACACATTTTCCTGTTGAGATAAAATTCAAAAATATTTAAATCTTTTTTTTTTTTTTTTTTTTCAGTTATATAACATCTTGTTTACTAATTTACTTGTAACGGCATTTTTTTTTTTGTAACGTTAAAAATAACACATCATAAATTTTATTAATTGAAATCTTTTCAATTTATAGTTATATTTCAGATAATGCATTACAATGATGCATGATTAAATTAATAAACTTAGTTACTAGCTTTAATTACTTATTTTCAGCTCATTTTATGATTAAGAATTTACAAAAATTACACACATTTTAATTCCTAGCTGTGCTGATTTATTAACATTAAATTTAGCTCTTACAACCTATAAAGTATTGAATAGAATGAATAATTCATTTTCCTCAGTTAATTTTTGCTGCCTATCGTTATTTTTTAACCCTTTGACATGCAGTGGTTGCGCCCTGAAACCACCAGTTTTCGAATTTTTTTCTCCTCTTCTTTCCGAAATTGTTGAGAGAAAATTGATTGATTACTGATCTTTTACCTCTAAATAACACAAAATGACTGCAGAATCATACATGTGTTAGGTCTTAGTATTTCAAATCAGATGCCTTTTAATTTCTTTTAATTTTAAAATTTCTTTTCAATGAAACAAAATAACTTCCTTTTATTAATATAAAAACTTTAAATTTCAAAAGTTATTCATCGCACATCATGATTTCTATCATACACAATAAAAAATAGCAATAATTAAACTGCATATATAAAAAAACTCATCTATATGTATGGCATTTGCTTTGTGGTTTCAGGGCGCGATCACTGCCCCACTAGAGCATTGTGTCAAAATGGCTCGCTGGTCACACCTTGAAACCACTGCTGGTTGATCTTTACATTATGGTAACTTGGCGTTTTTTTGGCGAAAATTTGGCGACCAACTCTCCTACAGCAACCCTCTATTTTTTTTTTCCCGCCGCCATTTTGTCTTCACGAAGTAAAGACATGTTTCTTTTCTTTTTATCTACTGAACACTTCTTCCAACAATCTACTAGCCGAATTACACTTATGCTAGAAATTTTATCTAACAAAACTGCTTAATCATGACAAATATTCACTGCAAAATTGGGAAAAAGTGCACAATACCATACTCCTTACGCGTTTTTCAAAATAACACATACACATAAACCATGTACAAGCCGACTTATTTTTACTTAAAAAAACATCCCAGAATTGCACAAAAATGGCATTGCGCACACTCTTCACTATATACATGTACACTGCTTTTTTCTCATAAATTAGAAAAATTTCACGAAAATACATGACAATTTTCTCAATCTTTAAACCCGGTAAAAAGAACATATATGAAATTACCTGATCGCGAAAAAGTTTTTACCCTTTCCAAATATGAACATTTCCACATATAAAATAAATAAAATATCCAAAAACTTTTACCTCTAAATCATCTATTACATTATACACGTCACCAATGAATTCATACCGCAAGCATTACAAATACTTAGTATCAAATATTTAAATTATTTCCATGCACGTTTACTTCAACTTAAACGTATACCAAATTCCTACAAACATAAAATTCACAAAATAACTATCATTTAATTAAAATATCACTAAACCATGTACACGTCGACTTATTTTTACTTAAAAAAACATCCCAGAATTGCACAAAAATTTCATTGCGCACACTCTTCACTATATCCATGTACACTGCTTTTTTCTCATAAATTAGAAAAATTTCACGAAAATACATGACAATTTTCTCAATCTTTAAACCCAGTAAAAAGAACATATATGAAATGACCTGATCGCGAAAAAGTATGTACCCTTTCCAAATATGAACATTTCCACATATAAAATAAATAAAATATCCAAAAACTTTTACCTCTAAATCATCTATTACATTATACACGTCACCAACGAATTCATACCGCAAGCATTACAAATACTTAGTGTCAGATATTTAAATTATTTCCATGCACGTTTACTTCAACTAAAACGTATACCAAATTCCTACAAACATAAAATTCACAAAATAACTATCATTTAATTAAAATATAATTAAATTCAAAAACACTACTTAAAGTATAAATGAGCACATACATTAAATTAATACATACATAAAAACCCATTTCGAATTCACTTTAGTTACGGCCATGGGATCCAAAAATTCATGAACACTGTTTCACACAACACAGAATAAAGCCAAATACAAAATTTCCAGATTTTTTCCCGATTTCCCCCCTTTTCCGATTAAAGAACCATAATTCGTCCATTAATATCACATGACATATCCCATGATCTCTTATTTCCCTCACACAAAATAATGCGTAATCGGAACTGAGTACTGCTCACATTATTACCAAAGTGCCAGGTAGTAACCTTTATCGCCTCCAAAATGTCGCCAAACTACCAGTTACCATATTGTAAAGATCAACCCCACTGCTCTTCACAATGGCATTTCTTGCTTCTCAAATAGGAATGTTTATTTTTACCCAGATATAGATAAGGGGTTTTGAAACCAGAGTTATTTCATTACTAAACAATTCATGCACCTGCTTAGTAAAAATGTCTTTCTTTTCCAGAGACTTTTCTCTGACCTCAACACACTTGTTCCCAGCGCTTAAAGTTTTATTTAAATTTAAAATATTTTCTGAATATTTTGGGATGAAATACGAATAAAATAAGTATGAATGGGAAATGAATGATTCGTTCCAAAGCCAAAAAGACCAAGCTCCCCTCCCCCCCCCCCATTAACATAAAAAAACACAAATTTCTTGTGCCAGATGAAAAAAACTAAATAATGCTATATACCAGTGAAATTAAGATCCAGGCAGTGTACATTTCATAGCACAAGGAAGAAAACTCATAGAAGATACATGTGTGAAACGTGCAATGTGGGTCTATGCACGTACCAAAAAAGACAAAACATGCTTTGAACAGTATCACAAAAAAATTCATTCTTTGAAATTAAAAAAAAAAAAAAAAAAAACCACCGAGTCTTTTTTTTTTATCCTTATTTTACTTAGTTTCTTTATCCATTTAGTCAAATGTCCTTATTATGTAGGCACTTATATTTTCACTGCTATAAAAAAATTACATAAATGTTTATTTTTTTAATTTTTTCTGAAGAATTACTTTGCAAAATAATTTTAAAAAATTATATATAATGCAATTCTTATATACATTTTTTTAAAATTCCTAAATTTCGTCATTTATTGGAAACGCGAACGGAGAAGGTAAGTTTTTTTTTTTTTTTTTCCTACTACCTCAGTAAAGTGTCAAAGTCCTAGACTCTCGGTGGTTTCACGGTGCGACCACCACCCACAGAACAATGGACAAGAGTAGATTTTTTTTAATTCATATATTATTTGTCTCTACGATCATAATATTCAATTTCTAGAGTTTTTAGTTAAAAAATTTATAAAAATAATATCGCGCGCGTCAAAAGGGTTAAGCTGGTTTAATCAACAGATTAATTCGCTTATGTGATCACATCTTTACTTTTATACAAATAGTTAAATATAAAGATACATATATATATTTATATACGCACATTTTGTCTTTTTGATGTTGTTTCTTCCCCATTTTCTCTAAATATCAGCAAACGTTGATTAAAAAAATTACTTTTAAAATATCTTTTCTAAATACCACACAATATTTTTACCAAAACGTTTTTCTTTCCTACAAAATAACGGAATTCGTTGTTGACAGGTTATCTTCACGAGAAAAAGGGGGAAAAAATGGGAGGAGTTACGAGATTCTCTGGGTTGCATGAAGATCTACTAATAACTTTCTCGCCAAGTAATTTGGCGTCATTGGCTTATTCTTATTTCTGGAACTGTGGTTGAAGAGTGGTATGTTTTTGATCCGTAAGTATGCTAAAATTCTATCGTAAATTTTTAATACCTTGTTTTCCAAATTTACACATTTTGCTTGATTTATTTGAAGTTGTTTGTTTTTAGATGTGCGCAATGGCAAATTTCAGATTATTCGTCAAATACCCAAGGTTTCTATTTCTCTGGTAAGTGTTTGCTTTATATCTTATATTTATTATTAAATATGAAAAGTAATTTTTGCATGCGTATATTTTTTCATGCTCATTTTCTGTTTTATGTGCTGGTAGATTTCTGGCCGATTACCGTGTTTTTAGATAAATGCGCCATTTTCATTTAGGTCGTGTAGAGATTACTGTTTCCATTTTTTTTAAGTAACCACGAAAATTCTAACACATGTAAAAGCTTTACTAGTAAACTTTTGATTGAGGATATTTCAAGTAAATGTGCCATTTTTACTGAATTTGTGTAGAAGTTGCTCTTCGTTATGCCTTTTTTGAGCCAATATGTTAATTAGTTGTATTATTTTAATGTGTTGTTTTGCAGATTAGTGCAGTTTATTTGACAGATGTGTAATGCTGTTTGTTGAAAAATGCATTAGAACCAATGATGGTAAGAGCTTGGCCTAGCAAATTGGTAAAATATTACCTGCTCTTAATTACTGAATCATATTGTAGGATAAAATCTGCTGTTTATGTATGAAAATTTGTACTTTATCTCTGATTATTTGGTATATGCCCAGAATTTCATTATTAATGATCGATTCATTAAAATTATTTTTAATTGTCTACTTTGTTTTGTGTTGCTGCTGCTCATTCTGCATTTTTTTGGGGGGGGGGGAGTAGATATAAAAATTAATTCTTGTTTTTTCTTTTTTTTCCCTCCATGTCTCTTTTTATTGTGCTAGTAAATTTCTGACTGAACTCATTTCAAGTTGAATGTGGTATTTTCTTTAGCTCATGTAGAGATTCATCAAGTTTTTGCTGGTAAATTTTTGACAAAATTTCAAGTAAATGTGCCGTTGTTACTTAGTTTGCATAAAAATTGTTTTCTTTATGCCTCTTTTGAATAAATATGTCAATTCTTGTTTGTATTATTTAATATCTTGTTTTGCATATTAATACAGTTTATTTAACAGATTGAGATGCGAGAATATTCATTAAAACTAATGCGGGTAAGTTCTTGGCCTAACAGATTGGTAAAAGATTTTCTGATCTTAATTACTGAATTTTATTATATTCTAGGATAAAAGTCTGCTTTTTACGTGTGAAAATTTTTATTTTATCTGATTATGTGCCAAATTTGATGATTCAAGAAAAATGCCATTTCTGTGTGTAGCTAGTTCGTTGTTGCTGTTCGTCATGCAGTTCTTTTGAATATGTATCAGTTTGAAAATTTATTCATACATGTGTATTTTTCTCATCCATTTTTGCTGTGCACTTTTCCTGTGAATATTATTTTTATTTAGTCTATATAGAATTTCCTCTTTGTATTTTTTTGAATAAGTATGATAATTAGTTCTTGTTTGTGTTATTTTAATGCCCAACAATTCACTTTCGAATGTTTGTTAATTATAGAAGCTAATTTTACTTTCTGCTTGCAGTTTTTAACTCTCTACCTTTTATCCAGACATTAATAACATCTGCCTTTTCATTTCTAAACTTAAAATATCGCAGTCGGGAAAAGGTTTCAATTTGAAAAGTAGTGGCTTTTCTAATTGCAAGAATTTCTCTTCAGAATTATAATTAACATAAGCTGTGCATTCTCTGCTGAGTATTTCATTTCTCGAAAAGTCTAGTAGACCTTTTAAATCGCAATTTTAATCTTTAATTTTTTGGATATAATTAAGAACGAATTCATTTGGAAGCAATTTAAAAAATAAAGGTATTAAAATATTTCTGTATAAGTCGGTATATTTTTAATGTTGCCGTGCAGCGTAAAAGCATCTCTACTTTCTCCCAGAAGTCTTGCTATTTTTCAGATTTCAAGGTTGACTTCTGTGCCTTGCTTTGCAGATTAACATGCTTTATTTGATTGCATAGAAGTTAACTTTTCGTAAAAAGGCCTTAATTATAGTATCATTATTGGTAAATTCAATGCTTAAACAGATTGGTGAAATGTTTGACCTTAACTACTGAATTCTGCTAATTATATGGGATATGTCCATAATTTAAATTTTCTCATAGTACTCATAGATCAGTTGGAACAAAATGTGAAATGAATTTATTAAAGAGTATGTCATTTGCTGTATTTATAAATTTCCAGCCATGCATATCATTTAATAATTATTTATTTTTAGGATAAAAAAAAGTAGTAGCAGATGGTCCTACCAATTTGAATAAATATGGAATTTAGTTTTTAATAGTTTTATTTATTTCATGTAATTTATGGTATTAAAGTATAAAGGCTATGCTCGTGGATTTTCTAGTAAAGGCAAGTTTCCAATCAGTAGCAGTTTTTAGTGGTTGAGCTATGTATCCAGCATTTTTTTACTATGAAGACTAATCATACTAAAAAAATTTGAGCATTTTTTTCAAGTAAAAATTAGTATTGTTACGAATTTGGTATTTAAAAAGCTAATGTTAGTTCAATTATAAATTAAATGGTTTTATTTCTCGCGCAGTGCAGCGCGTGACGAATATTAAAAGAAAGCTAAGCCGGAAAAATTAAAAATACAAGAGCGCGTGCGTTAAATAAATAAATATCTCTTTTTGATTTCGAGAAAGTACTGGAAAATTCTAGCGCGTGATTTTAAAATCTTATAAAAGGAGGAAAACATCTCAGTTTGTAGTAGTTGCTTAGTTTGTTGTTGTTTAGAAAACTACTGTTGTTGATTGTAGCGAATTCGCGGATTAGCGTTCTTTAGCTGTTTTGAATTACGTTCTATTGGACATTTGAGTAGTTAAAAGAAAACTACTGTGAGATATTGTAATACTGCGTGATAATTTGAGAAAATTTAAGCATTTTTGTTGTGATAATAATAAATTTTTGTTCATTTTTCATCGGACTTGTGCATTCATTTAGTAACGAATCCGTACGCACGCAACAATTTTTGGTGTCAGGAGTGGGATTTGAATGCCAATAACAAGAGCGATGGAAGAGCAGTTAAGGCAATTGATAACAGCCTTTGCCTCGTTTAAAGAAGAAATGAAAGAAGAGATGAAATCTAGCCAAGGAAAGATGGAAGGGGCCGTCAACTCTGTTAAGGACGAAATGAAAGCCGTTCAAGCTGGTCAAGAAAAGATTGAAGCAGGTCAAGAAGAAATGAAAAGAGAGATTACCTGCATAATAGAAAATAAATTTGAAGCTATGGAAGGCAGAATTGACACAGTTGAAAATAAAGTTGGACTAATTGAAGAAAGTTTCTTCGGTGAAAGAAGAAATAGAAGAAAGAATTTCTTCTGTAAAAGAACATATAGAAGGGAGAGTTTCTGCTGTGGAGGAACGAATTGAAGGAAGAGTTTGTGCCGTCCAACACCAAATCGAACAACAAATTGATGAGAGAGTTTCTGAAGTTGCCAAAGAAATGGATACTTTAAAGAAATTCGTAGCGTCGGCAGGGAGCAGGAGTGATGATTTTAAATTCTTACCAATGCCTGCTCGTCCACCTCTGAAGCTATCCACATATGATGGGAAGACCTCCTGGCAGGTGTATAAGACACAATTTTCTATCGTGGCGAATGGATGGGATTCCCAAGCTAAGGCCTGTCATCTCGCCGCTTCTCTAAGAGCCGACGCAGCGGATATCCTTCAGACTCTTCCCGAAAACAAAAGGTTAGATTTCGAAGCTCTGTCCGGCACCTTGGAGTTGAGCTTTGGGGAGAAGTGTTTAAAAGACTACAGCAGGCTCCAATTAAAATCTCGTCAACAGAAGCCTACCGAAACACTTCAGGAGCTCGCCGCGGATGTTGAAAGGCTGTCCCATCTCGCCTTTTCGGAATGCCCGACAGAAACAAGGGAAATCCTGTCCTTGCAATACTTTATCGACGGCATCCGAGATACTGAAATACAGAAAGCTCTACGAATGGCGGATGTTAAAGATCTGAAAAGCGCTTTAGTGTATGCCATGAAATTTGAGGCAGCCCAGCAAGCAACTCTTAGGGATAGCTACCCAGTCAAAGCTGTGCGAGTCCACGACCCAGGGGACCAATTGATGGCTCATCTAGATGATTTATCCAGACAAGTCGATGCTTTGATACGGAGTAGCAGTGAGAACAAAGTGGCTGTAAGATGCTGGAGATGTGGTTCTGAAGGTCACCTACGACGGCATTGCAGAACACCCCAGGGCATGGATAATAAAACAGATGAGTTGACAAGACCAGTGAATGCTTTAAGATGGAATAGTGGTGAAACAAAACCGACCCTAAAGTGCTGGAATTGCAGTGTTGAAGGCCACCTACGAAGGAACTGCAGAACTCCCCAGAGCACGGAAAATAAGGCATACGATTTAAACAGACAATTAAATGCCACGGGAAGGAAAAGGACTGACAAGAAACCAAAGTGCTGGAACTGTGGAGCTGAAGGCCACGTACGAAAGAATTGCAGAACACCCCAAAGTACGAAAATTGAGACAATTTCTGAGCAACGACGCAGGAAACAAATTAATGACCATATCAAGGAACGGAGGTTGCCAGATAATGAAAAACCCTGTTTTAAAGCGCTTAAGATCTCTATAGTGAGTGGCAACAATAACGGACTGTCCATCAATGGGAATATCGATGGAGTTACTTGCAATATGATCATTGACACAGGAGCTAATGTTACCATCATCAGGAAAGATTTAGCTGAACAGTTTAAAGATAAACTTATTTGGACGCCATCCTGTGTTACCCTTCAGACTGCGTCTGGTGACAAGATCGACATAACTGGGAAGTTAAACGTAAACATCATGTTTGGAAGTGCCGCCCACCATCACACGGCATATGTGGCGGATATTACAGATCCATGCATACTCGGATTGGACTTTTTAAGGAAATACAATTTTTCCTTAGATTTCAAAAACAATAAGCTGCATTCAGCATCTGATGGCATGACTATCCATCCTCAAAAGGGATCCTCGCCTGGAAATGTCGACGCCTTGTCCGAAAGATCGAGCTCGGGAAGCTGCCGAAATCATACCAGTGTCGAAAAGAAACTCAAGACTACCAGCTATTCTCCATCCCAGAAGCTCTTCGGTCGAGACCTTCGTCTGCCTTGTGACCGCCTGTTTAGTCGCCCTACGGATGCGCCTTCATCGCCTGAGGAACACATCCAAGATGCCCAGGCCCGGTTTGAGGGGATGCACCGTTCTGCACGAAAGCGAGTCAACTTGGCGACGGAGAAAATGAAGATCAGATGCGACACAAGAGCTACTAGACAGAGATCCAACAAAGGAGACAAGGTGTGGTTGTGGAACCCAATTCAACGAAAAGGACTGAGTCCTAAATTACAGTCACCTTCGGATGGTCCATATACAGTGCTGAACACGAATGACGTCGTGGTTCGGATCCGTGAGTCTTCGAACTCTTACGACAGGTTAGCTTATTACTATGGCCATAGTACGTAATGTAAATAATTGTAAATACTATCAGACCATGGTCCTTTTTGTTTTTAAATGTGTATTTGATTTGCATTTAGTATTTGATTTGTATTTAGTATTTGATTTGCGTTTAGTATTTGTTTTGTATTTAGTATTTGATAGCATTTTATTTGTTTAAGTTAGTTATTGCATTTATTGTTTATATTGTTTGATATTGTAATGTAATGTTTATGCCTCAGTTGCATTTATGTCACAGTTGTAAGTTTAGCTTCCTGTCCAGGGATTGTACTGCCCGGGACGTGCAGTCCTTGGGAAGGGGGCGGTGTTACGAATTTGGTATTTAAAAAGCTAATGTTAGTTCAATTATAAATTAAATGGTTTTATTTCTCGCGCAGTGCAGCGCGTGACGAATATTAAAAGAAAGCTAAGCCGGAAAAATTAAAAATACAAGAGCGCGTGCGTTAAATAAATAAATATCTCTTTTTGATTTCGAGAAAGTACTGGAAAATTCTAGCGCGTGATTTTAAAATCTTATAAAAGGAGGAAAACATCTCAGTTTGTTGTTGTTTAGAAAACTACTGTTGTTGATTGTAGCGAATTCGCGGATTAGCGTTCTTTAGCTGTTTTGAATTACGTTCTATTGGACATTTGAGTAGTTAAAAGAAAACTACTCTGAGATATTGTAATACTGCGTGATAATTTGAGAAAATTTAAGCATTTTTGTTGTGATAATAATAAATTTTTGTTCATTTTTCATCGGACTTGTGCATTCATTTAGTAACGAATCCGTACGCACGCAACAGTATGTTATGGCTGTGCCAGTATCATTCTGCATAATGACAAAAGTTCATTAAATATGTTAGTGACATTTAAGTGTTGGTTTTGATTATCATGCAATACTGAAACTAAATTCAGAATTTCATTATTGACAAAAAAAAATTTTTTTTTAATTCTGGGTATGAATGTCTGAGCATGTGTGTAAATTTTAAGTCATAAGAAACGAAATTAATTTGTTAAATTTGTTTCTTTCATTTGATTAATTCGTTAAACTTGCTGTTGTCTGTGAAAAATTTTCCTATTGAACTTTACCTTCATTTTAGTGGCACATGTGATAATAGATTTTTAACCCCCCAAAAATGAAAATTTCCAAGTGTGGCTATAGAGAGTATGCTCAAGTTCATAAAATAACTTAGTTTTTCTTTATCATCACCTTTCTGTTCGAGAAGCTGTTCTGCAGCATACATTGACCACCCCTTTTCTATTATAAGAATACAGTCAGAAGTCTTTAATCTGGACGTCCATAATCGGCAATGATCTATAATCTGGACCTCAAAGCTACAAACTTTCTGCGCATGCTCGTTTAATGTATAACGGACGGTATAAGCTAAGCTAAAATTATCTTATTCAGTTAATGTTGCAGATTGCGTTGTTCCTTAATCTTCTAATTGGATCTGGCTTATTTTTTGCGGACTGTTGGAGCAATTTTATAAAAGTAAGCTTGAACTTTAGTTTATGTCAAAAAGAATTTCCGATTCTGGAGCTGCCAAAGGATCTACAAAGCGAAAGCATGTTTTGATGTCCATCAAACAAAAAGTGGAATTGCTGCAAAAAATGTATAAATGCATATCCTTTGTTTCTCTAACCTTTCCAAAATCTGTTTATCAATTTTACACTGCTCTGCGGGGGGAGGAACATCACGGCGCGCAATGAACTGGAAGTTGATCTGTCAGCACTATCCTTATAATTAGGGCAGATGTTTTTATTTTATTCGGCTTGTAATTCCTTGCTAAATGTAGTATTTCATCTCAATGTACTCCGTTTTTGATATGATTTAAATCAAATTTCTCGTCATTATATTACGGATACACATCAAATAGTTTTCTGATTGCAATTTTCTAATTTCGACTATGCCTAATGTATTCTTTACGCATGCATGCATTGAAAGAAATGTTTAATAAAGTAAACAAATAAATATTAAGTTTTTTTTTTGTATATTTTGATATCCTTTAGATCATAATTGCTCTTTATTTCATAAATTATGTTTTCAAATTTTTAATTTTATGTTTTCTGCATGCCATCTTACCAGATTTAAATTGATGATCTGTAATCCGGAAGTCCCAACGAGTCCGGATTAAAGACTTTTGAGTGTAGTAATTTTAGAAATTTATCTGCATGTCTCCTGTGGACTTTCATTTAATAGATAACTAAAGCCAGTATGGAAATTAGGACATTTTTTATATTGAAGAATAATTCATTGCTGCCTACTCTCCTTTTTTAAATTTTTAGTCTTAACAAAGGAAAATGTTTCTCAGAAATAAATGGAATGTATTTAATTAAACTTAAATTAGGCAAATTCCATTCCCTCAATCTCTAATGATTTTCAAAATTTTTAAATTCTATTTCATTTGAATTGTACTTTTTCTTGTTACATTTTATTAAATTTCATTTGGTCAGAGTTGTCTTAATCTGTAGTCATTTCTAAATTTTTATATAAAGATTTAAAAAATGGAATTAGCCAGAGAATATAAGAATTAAATGTTAATATATTTTACAACAGAATTGAGTTTCAAATAGTTCAATAATCTAGTCCATGTAAATTTGAACTGAATTTTAATTTGATTTTTCTATTAATTCATTACATTTATTTAGGCGCCTAGAATGTGAACATGGTAAATAAAATGGCAAGTACCCGTTCCTCAGTATATTTTGGTGGGAAAAAACTTCTGAAATTTATGTTCAGTTTGTAGTAATATTATTCAGTTAACTTCATATTTGTTTAGGAATTTCACAGGGTGGGTGATCTGTGCAAGATACTGAGAAAATTTTGATATTCTTTATGCTAAGAATAATTTCAAGAATTAATAAATTTCAGTTTTTTTATATGATAGACTGATTATTCAAAGTAATATACACCAAGGTCACCTTGGATGATCAAGAGCTTGTATCATACATGCATATTAACTGTTATAGGATAGCTATGGACTTTGGTCCTTCAAATTGTTTTATTAATATATATATACAGTATTCAAAGAACTACAAAAGGGTGGAATGTAGTGAATAAAACATTTTTGCTTCTGATAGAAGTGTACAACTGACTGAAAAATGTAACAGCCATCGTTAAAATTCAACATCATTTGAAAGATCTTTCTTAAGTATAGTACATATTTTTAAAAAATGAAACTGTATACAGTCAAAAGTCGTTAATTCGGACACCCATAATCCAGAATGATCTATAATCTGGACCTCAAAGCTAAAAACTTTCTGCGAACAAGCCGCGTTGGCACATGCGCACAGGCGTTTTACGCGTGCGCGTAAGACCTTGACTACTGCGCATATGCGTGTGCGCAAGTGCAGAATACGTTTTCGCCTGCGCGTTTAATGTATAACGGACGGTGTAAGCTAAAATTATCTAATTATCTATTTCAGTTAATGATTGCATTGTTCCTTAATCTTCGAATTGGATCCCGCTTATTATTTTTTGCAGACTGTAAGAGCAATTTTATAAAAGTAAACTTGAACTTTCGATTATGTCAAATAGAATTTCCGATGCTGGAACTTCCAAAGGATCTACAAAACGAAAGTATGTTTCGATGTCCAACAAACAAAAAGTGGAATTGCTGCAAAAAATGGATAAAGACATGAAGAATGTGACAGAGAGGTTAGTGAAAACGAAAAAATTTCGATTGACAAGTTAGTCGGCATTCTCAGCACAGCAATTAACAGGACTTGAACAGCGGAACTTTGTAACTGAACAAGAAATTATGTCTGTTTATAGAATTAAAGAGAAAGTATTATCACATAAAACGAAGCAACCTAAACAACTTACACTGAAAGAAATGTTTAATAAAGTAAACAAATAAATATTAAACTTTTTTTTTTTTTGTAAATTTTGATACCCTTTATAATAATTATCATAATTGTTCTTTATTTCATAAATTACAGTTTCATATTTTTAATTTTAGAATTTCTGCATGCCATCTTATGAGATTTAAACTGATGATCTATAATCCGGAATCGTCGAAGTCCCGATGAGTCCGGATTAACGACTTTTGACTGTATATGAATTTCTGGAATAATGTAACATATTAAAAGAAGATAAATTATGTATTGAAGTGAATTATGCATTCAGTATTTCAATAAATTTTCCATTTTATACATTCTTAAATCAATATAAGAATTATCAGTATTTTTAAAATTGTTAGTGCAGTTGTTTTAGGAAAACTTTGGTTTAAATTCAGGCTTAGATACTAAGAGTTCTGTTTTATGAAGCAAAAGTATCTAATATTTGTTTTGCAATTAAGTTGAGCTCAAATCATTAAATGTGAATGACATAATAGAAAAAAAATCAGAGTCATTTTAATGACTGTGATGATGATATGTTATCTCTTATCACAGGAAAATACTTGGTATTTTATTTCAAGAAAAAAAAAAACCAGCTGGGATGTTCTGTGGAGCAAGGTTTTTAAATTTTTAAATCCTGTTCCTAGAGCAGACTTGCTAGTTCTTGGTTGTAGGTAAAGTTCAAATGGTATTTTAAGAACCTGAGGCTTAAAAAAAGCGGGGAATAAATAAAGGTTTATTTTTTATAGAAAAATTAATTTATATTTCAGTAGTAGTTATTATATTGTGTGGCTATTCAATTTCTTCACTAAAACATTCTCCAGTACTTACATATTATCTCATCGACTGTAAAAGTTAGGGAGATGCTACCAAATTTCTGTTAGTTGTTCCTGTGGAACTCTGAAAACCTGACGCATCTTTATTTAACAAAAAATCAGTGTTCAACCTGCTTTGTAAAAAAGCTTTCATCAATTTCTATTAGTTTGTTTTGTCTTCCTGATTTTACTTGAAGCTCTGTTTAGAATGCTATGAGTGCAGACTTTCTGCAGGTAGTTTACTGTTTTGTTGAACATATTGTATAGATTACACTTTTTTATGTCAGATTTCATAACTTTGAAAGCAATCTGCTGCTTGCTGTTCTGTAGAAATGTTTCCTAATTAAATTTTTTTTAGCTTAAAATCTTACTGCATACTATCAGGGTCGAATTTATGTATAAGCTACACGAGCTATAGCTGAGAGCCCCCACTTTCTTGGGGGGGCCAAAAATTAAGATATAGTATAAATAATATTAAAATATATTACAGTACAAAGTCCATTATCCGGAATGATCCATAATCCCGACCTCAAAGCCACAAACTTACGCATGCGCTTAAAGCCAGTAAAGCGTTTACCCACGCGCAACTTCCGATAGCGAAGAAAGTAACAAAGAACGTTATTGAAAATGAAAAAATTTCGAGTGACAAGTTAGTCGGTATTCTCGACACAGCAATTACAGGACTTAAACAATGGAACTTTGTATCTGAACAAGAAGTTATGTCTGTTTATAGAATTATAGAGAAAGTATAGTATAAAGTAGAGAAAGTAAGAATTATAGAGAAAGTTGTTTGACTTCTGAATTAGTATAGAGAAAGTATTAGCACAAAAAAATGAAGCAACTTAAACAACTTACATTGAAAGAAATGTTTAATAAAGTAAACAAATAAATATTAAGCTTATTCTTTTTGTAAATTTTGATATGGATTAGATCATAATTGCTCTTTATTCCATAAATTACGGTTTCATATTTTTAATTGTATAATTTCTGCATGCCATCATACCAGATTTAAATTAATGATCTATAATCCGGAATAACCAAAGTCCCGATGAGTCCAGATTACAGATTTTGTACTGTATAACAGACTTATAAAGGGCCCCATATCTCAAATAGCTTAGGACCTTATTAAGTCTAAATATGGTTCTGCATACTGTTAAGCACGAAGTTGGAAGCAAAATGGTTTGTATATTTCTCGCTGCTCCTGGAATGGGAAATTTACTTTTGTAGGTTTTTTTTTTTTATTATTTTTATTTTTTTTTATTTTAAACAGCTTTCCTATATTTTCTTGTTTCCCACCTACAACTCCCTACCAAAATGATTTTTCAAAATCCCGTTTTATATAAACGAGGTGGAACCAGTATTTAATAAGAAGTCTCAGGAATGACCACATCAATTTTTTTTCTTCTACTTTCTAGTTACTTCCGTGGAAGAGCTTAGTAATGCGTGTCTTCCTTTCTGGCCACGTCATTGCTTTAAGCTAAATCTTACTACGTTCAGCCGTATTGTTACGTGCCTGTTTGTATTCACCAGTGAGGTTTAATTAAGGGCCAACTCTATTAGTTATTTCTGTACAGCTTTTTCTAGTTTTTAGTTAGTTAGCATTAGTTTCTTATTTTCTATCTTAAGTTAAAGCCCAAGTGGAGACTTCATGTAAGCCCAGGATTGGCCAACTGTAAATGGTCTCAAGTTAAATATCGGGTTGGAGGGAAAGTGGGAAAGTTCTGTAGTATTTTAAATAGGCAGGTGATTTTTCTTGTAAATAAAAAAAACATCTGGCTAGTGAGTCAATCGGATTTTTGTTTTTTTGTTTTTTTAGCTGCTGTATAATATAAAAGGTGCCCTTTTTTACCCTTCATCATTTACTTGTAATATTTAAAGTGAAAAACACTGCATTTTATATGAATTCCAAAAAGGAAGCAACGCACCTGTTGCATGTAAAAATTTATGTGCGGTATTTGGAAAAGATATTGTAAATGTTCGTACTTGTCAAAGATGGTTTAGCAAATTTTGTTCCGGGGACCTGAGCCTCAAAGAAAGTGTTCGATCTGGATGACCATCCAAGATCGATAATGATGTTTTGCGATCCATGTTGGAAAATAATCCACATTTAACAAGTCGAGAAATTGCAGAAGAGTTTGGCATTCATCATACAACTGTTGGACATTAAATCTCTTGGGTTTGTGTTAAAGCAAAGTGTTTGGGTTCCACGTGAATTAACGGAAAAGAATTTGTCTGATCGTGTAAGAATATGTTCATCACATCTGATTAGACACAATGTGGAGCCGTTTTTGGACAGGCTGGTTACTGGAGATGAAAAGTGGATTCTTTACGAGAATATTAAAAGAAAAAAATCTTACTGCAAACCAGGAACATCATCAGCAACAGTTCCAAAACCAAGTATCCATCAACGAAAAGTACTGCTTTGTTTGTGGTGGGACAGGAAAGGTCCAGTGTATTACGAGTTGCTGAAACAGGGAAAAAACATCAACGCGGATCTGTACTGCAATCAGCTTGATAAATTGAATGCAGCTATCAAAGAAAAAAAGGCCAGCATTAGCGTCCAGAAAAGGAATAGTGTTCCATCACGATAATGCTCGCCCGCATACTGCAGTGGTGACACTACAAAAACTGAATGCGTTAGGATGGGAAATCCTTAGTCACCCCCCGTATTCACCTGACATTGCACCCTCTGATTATTACCTGTTCAGATCTCTGCAAAATTATCTAACGGGAAAAAAATCAAGTCTTTTGAAAGTGTTTCTAAGGCAGTTGCTGACTATTTTAACTCCATGGATGAGAACTTCTACAAAACAGGAATTTACAGGTTACCTGGAAGATGGCAACAGGTTGTAACAAATAACAGAGCATATATAATTGATTAATATTAAACACATATTTTTATAAATGAATTCAAATATTTTCTTTAAAATACGACAGAACTTTCCCTCCAACCCAATAAAAGGATATTTAAACCCTACTTTGGACTTGTCGCTCTAGACTTTTAGAAGTCAATGAATAGTCGCTACACAATTCTCAAGTATTCTAGATACCAAGGGCAACCAATTTTACTAGAATCTTGTATCATTTATAGTGGAAAATTATATAGATCAGTATATAACTATTATGAAAATTTGAAACCATCTGCAAGAAAATTGGAATGCAAAATACATTCATGTTTTATCAGGATAACGATTCTAAACATGCAGCCCTAAATGTTGTTCACATGTGGTTTTAACTGTCCAGAAGTTATCACAACTTCTTCCTTCATTTAGTCTTCAGACTTAAATCAAATTGAACATGTACTGAGTGAGTTGGAGAAAAGAATAAGTAAAGTAACATTTCTTCAAAAGTTCTATTTAAAGCTATTCTTGTGAAGGAATGGTGTGTGTGTATGTGTGTGTGTATTGAGAATACGGCAAAGCACACTAGGGCTATCTGCCTAAGGGGAGAGATGCCTTTCGTGGAGGACTTTCTAAGGGAAACTGGCTCGTATACACGTTACACATGGGGAAAACCACGAAAACGCCCATGCAGCCAGCCCGTTCGCGGGATTCGAACCTCGGACCGAACTACCAGTGTTCAGCGATTTTACCGCTCGGCCGCTGGTGGGCTGTGAAGGAATGGAACAACAGTTACTCAAAAAATATAGATAAATGCATGTGAAAAGTGTAATTTTAGCTAAAAGATATCTAACCATTATGAGTATTGAATGTCCCATTATTTTATTAATTTATTTTATTTTTTTATTGACTCTTTCTTCAAAGTATTCGAATACTTATATGAGTTAATTTTCAAAACATTTTGAATATCTTTTCTTAACCAAAAAACGCTCAGACCTTTTTTTTTTTTTTTTTTTTTTTTTTTTTTTCTTTCAAAATAAGGAACAATAGTACATGTGAAAGAAAAGACATTTTACTGATTATTATTAACTGATATTTGGAAATAAAATCAAAGAATGCAAGTGTTACAAAATTAATTTCATAGGTTTTATAATTTCATGAGTTAAAACTGATATTTTAAATTTAAAAATACAAAAAACATGAATATTTGTCTTATTCAAAACATGTTTGTAAGTGCAAGTATATATGTCTAAATGGCTGGCAGTTACATAAGGCATAAGAACTTTTAAAGACATACGATATGTTAAACTTCATATCTTAAAATAATTTACATTAATGTCATAGTAGAAAGACAATTTGACTGCACTATATGTGATTTCTTTAGGGTAATTAAAGAAAATTACACCACATGTGCTCTTTCCCACCTTTCCATCTTATTTTGCAAATAAATTGAGCAGAACGTAATTTTTTTGGCCATATAAAACCTTCGGTATGACATACCAGGCTCTATCTAGTAATGCTGAAGTGGCACTTGTAGTAGTTCATTCAGGAGAAGGAAAGATTGAGAAGATTGAAGGGGGAAAATTGATCGCAATCAGGCATACTGGTGGTCCTGGTACGTACGATGAGACAACAGTTCAGTGATTCTTAACACAAGTTGATTTTTATGTTATAATGTAACCTGCTTGTAAACAAGATTTTTCTGAAACACAAAATAAATATAACAGCACAGAAGGGCTATTTAAGTCCCAGAAGTATGTTGATAAGTATGTTTTTCATTCAATCTTAGCCATTTGGTTAGGTGAACGGATCAACAGATTATCATGGAGAGAGAGGAGGCTTTTAGAAGGACCGAGCAATGGTGTTTAAATCATACTATAGAATTACATCCATCTAATCTTATGCTTATTATGCAAAAACTAGAGGAAGAATATTACTCACTTAGAGATGTTCCCAATCAGTCCGAGGAATAATTAGCTTATCTTAATGATCTCAAAAATCAAATCGCAGCACTAAGCCAGTACGTTATTGAACTCAAACTGAGGATGAACCCACTAATTACTCCCAGCTACTATGGAAACTCAATCTACCGAATCTCATCAATAAATCTACTCAATCAATAAATCTACCGAATCTACTAACGCTAAAATTAAGCGTAAGAAAAACATAACGGATAAAGAAGGTTTTACTACACCTCGCATAACACATAAACGCACTCTTTCAAACGCAGAGATTAATGAACCAGCACAGAAAAACAAATTCCAGGAATTAAATCTCGAAGACAATATGTATTCTACTAACGAGCAGGGTGACTTTATAGCCCCAACAAAAACGGCAGGGCATATCCCCTCCCACTGTCCTAGCCGATTTCAGGCGACTGAGACAAATTAAAAGATGCTATTGAAGAAAAGTTACGAATCAAAAAATTCCGCGGAAATTTATCCGGTAGAACTCTTACCATCAGAGTTTACGACTCTGAACATTACAGAATGCTCACTGATTTTTTAGATAAACTTGAACTCCCCTACCATACTTTTAAAATGAACATCGAGAAACCGATTAAAGCTATAATCGAGAAACTGCCAAAGACTGCTAATATTGAACGTATCAAATCTGAAATAAAAGAAATGGAAATACCCTTCCAAAAAAACCGTCAAATCACTCATGTTATTGAGGGGAAAATTATCCATTTACCTGTATACTTAGCTGAATGCACCCGCAATAAAGAAGGTAAAGCTATATATGACATAAAGAAATTAAGAGGACTCGACGTGTTCGTGGAAACCTTACAAATCTCGCCCTGGCCCCATGCAATGCCATAAGTGCCAACGGTCCGGACAATACACGGGATCGCCGCAAATACAAAGCATGCTGTTTAAAATGTACAAAACCTCACGAGACCTATACTTGCTCCCAAACAAAAAATGATGAAGATAAACCTCCAGTCTGTGTCCTCTGCGGAGCAGATCACATTTCTTCTTTTAAAGGTTGCCCTAAGCACCCACTTAATATACAGAAACAGATTGAAGAAATTAAAGCCAAAATAGAAGCGACGAAGAATCAATTCCATTACGACAAAAATGAATTCCCGGCCTCAATCCGAAGGAGATCCCTAAACGTAGTCCTGCCTGGCAACCGCCATCCAGAGATAAAAGCCAACCGAAAGGATCAAAAACTAGCCAATTAGGATTTTATGAGAGGTTAAAGTTACAAATTAAAGATTTCTTCTAAAAATTTTAAAATGCTAAAGGAATATTTGAAAAATTAGAGGTCGGCATGGCCGTTTTTGATTATCTGTCAAATATTGATTATGAATTTTAAGCCGATTCATAATATTCCTAATCTTATTTCAGCTACCAAAAGCTTTATAAAAATTAATTTCTTCAATGCTAACGGTATCCGTAAGCAACAATCTCAGCTCATCTCTTATTAGGGTATGGATAAACATGTAGTGGTAAAGGCTATCGGGTTGAACATCACTTAACGAATGATGATCTCCGATCTCCGACTTCCAAAAACATGACATTGATGTCATGTTAGTCAATGAAACACATCTTCGAGCTTGTGACAGATTCAGAATTCATGGCTATCAGAGAGGATAGACCACCACAACAGAGGAGGCGAAAATGCTATCATAATTAAAAGCCATAATAAAGCCACTAAATTATCAACAACGTAAAGCCAAGGCTTTGATAATATCTCAAATGAAGGGCTACAAGCACTGCCTAACAGATGTATAGTACTTATCACTAATATTTTCAACGCATGCATTCGTCACTGCTATTTTCCCTCTCAGTGGAAGCATTCAATAATTATTAACATCTTGAAACCTGGAAAAGACCTTAAATATGCTAAAAATTATTGACCCATCAGCCTGTTACCGGCTCTCTGCAAAGTTTTTGAACGTGTCGTCAGTACAAGACTTACCAAATTGGCATTGATAGGAACAAATTTGGTTTCCGAAAGGGACACTGTACTACTCATCAGATACTCCACCTGGTAGAATTTATAGCCCAAGAATTTAGAAAAAAGAATGGAGTAGCAGCATGCTTTCTCGATTTTGAGAAGGCATTTGATGCTTGGCTTACTCCACAAATTGTCAAATTTCCTTCTGCCTAATAGCTTCATTAAACTTACCTACTCTTATCTCTAGTGTCGCACGTTTCAAGTAAAGATGTGGAGAAATTCTCTCATCAAGAAAGAGATTTTCCGAGGCGTCCCTCAAGGGTCTGTTTTAGGACCGAACTATTTTAATATTTTTATAAATGACATGCCTTTCCCACTACACTCAAGTATTTATAAATATGCGGACAATACAGTTATCTTAACCAACTCTAGAAATCCACAAAAATGGTCTTGACAAACTCCAAATGCAAGCTAATCTAATCAACAAATATTGTGAAATTTGGAAAATTAAACTTAACGCAGAAAAATGTTGTGTTGTTTTATATCGCAGATACAGAAAAAAATTTCCAGTTAATTCCAATATTAAAATAGATAATTCACCTGTTCCAGTAGCAAGCTCATATAAATACCTAGGAGTGTACGTCGACAAAGCTTTAAATTTCAAGGACCAGTTTCAAGGACTGGTATCCAGTATACCATCAATAAAGCTAATGCAGCGTTTATGTCTCTTTACTCCCTGCTTGGCAGGAAATCTAAATTAAATCTGAATACTAAGAGAAATCTTTATATCACCCTCATCAGACCAATTCTACTCTATGGAGTTCCTGCATGGGCAGCTGCCGGATAAATTGAACGCTAGAAAAAAAAACGTCTTACCTAATAAGATTCTCCGTAGCATAACAAATGCACCTTGGTTTGTGCGGAACGCGCAAATCCATAAGGGTTTAAAAATTCTCCCGATTCATGATCAAATACTAACTACAGCACACAACTTCTTTGAAAAACTGAAAAACTCACAATACCTAGCCATTAAAGAACCCACAGATAAAAGACCGCGAACTATACATCATAATGCATTATGGGTGGTAGTGTACAGTGTATATCTTTTATTTCTACTTATTTTACGTATCTTATTACTCTTCATTACTCAAGATCAGTTTACGTTATGGACTATGCTCTGACAAAGCTTATGGACTTTGATTGCAACTTATATTTCTTACCTTTTATTTTTATTTAACCAAGAATTTATTTAGTACTGTGTAGTGTTTTAAAGCAAAGACTTTTCTTTCAGTGAAAATTTTAGTTCGCGGTCTTATGACTCCTTCACTCGCTATTGGCCACCTCGCATCACGTGGTGTTTACTGTGCAACTTTAAAGAAATTAATTTTCTAGCATGATTACTTAATTTTACTGTACCCAAATTGTGTTTCTGAAGAATAAGGACATTATTAAATCTTCAAATTCACCTTTTTTTTTTTTTTTTTGAACTCTACAGACTTATTTGGGCTACAATGAACTTCTGGTTGAGGGGATACCCCCATTTTAATGGATAATAAAGAGCGAAATAATGAAATATATCATTATTTCGCTCTTGGGGACTCGCATGCCATGGCTGAAGCTATGGCAGCGGTATTATAAATACTCGTATAACAAATAAAATACTTCACGGACATAATTAATGTTTTCTAAAATCAAAGTTTTTTAGGGTACTTGAAAAGAATCTTTATTTAACACGTGGGTGTGTAATCTTTATTTAACACAGTGCCACAGAAAAATCTGGTAAAATAGTCTGTCGGATCATTTTTTTAATTCTAGTGGTTTCGTGTCTTTTTTATCCTAAAAATCAGTTCAGTACCTAATCTGAATATATTTTTATGAATATTTAATAAATAGATAAACAAATAACAGGTTTAAAATATAAATCCTATTTATATTTTAAACAATAAATTTATTACATTTCAGTTCATTGTAAATTAACACAAGAGTTCTATGTCTCAATAGGAAAAATTGGTAAAATTAGACAAATACTGTATTACAATACAAATAATAAAACATAATACATAACCAAAAATAAATAACTTAGTGAATGTGTAAACATCTTAAAAAATATCGCTAGTCTTGTATTCTTTCAATAAACAACACAATGTGTAAACTGTTTCATTTGACTTATGAATAATTTAATGGGCAGTTTTTTTATTACGCACATTGGTGCTACATAAACTGCCATAAAAAATCAGCAAGACTAAGCTAATGTTTGGTCTTCATGACAGCTGGACGTGCTAGTCATGAGAACAGGCAAAGGCCAAATGCGATCATGACCTGCATTCTCAAATATAATTTTTTAAAACTGTTTTCGATAATTCGAATAATGTTATATACCAAGCTCGCAATGCCAAAAATGAAAAAAGTGCCAAGCATATTAAAAAAAAAAGTGTTTAAATTATAGCAATTTAAAAATCTGGTTAACTGATAAATGTACGAATTATTCAAAGTTATTTAAAATTTATAAAAAGTATTGTCAGTCTGTTATTGAACAGTTACATTATTTATTATATTTTTGAGACGAAAATGCATAGTTTCTAGAGATTCTTAGATTCAATAACGGTAACTGTTAAAAGTTAGCTGTGGATATTGTCTTTAAATATGGTTAAAAAATGGCATAACATTTGCATCATATTCAAATATCACACGAAATAATTTAAAAAAAGTTTCCCTTTATTTAATTATAATTAACAGGGCATAACATAAAATCATTCACAAATATTCAAACGTGATGAAATCGTTCATCACCTTATTTGTGACGGAATAAAACAAAATGCAGTAAACTCTCTAGTTGCGTCCATCTCTGAAAAGAACAAAATATTTCTAAGTCTAATATCGGTACTGAAAATCACTTTCGCACAAGATCGAAATCATATGGAACCTTGAGAAGTAGAGAGGATCACCTCAAAAACAGGTAAGATCCTGAATACTGTTAATTTTTTAAAAAGTTGAAATAATTTTTTAGAACTATCCTGAAACTGAAAGCGAAACTAACGATATATTATTTCAGTTAGGTGTTGCGTTGTTTAGAATAAAGGCATAAATACAGGAGAACTTCATTAATGTTTCTTAAACTTTCTATTTACACAGGAGTTCATCTGTCAAATTTATTGTAAATCACTTAAAATCGCTGAATATGAATTATTTTAAAATTACGCTATGAATATACATTTATAACAGAGAAAGGAATGTGACATTCCAAGTCATTTTATGTCTCATGATTATCAATGAAGCTCTAAATAAACATCGGTAAAATAAATTAACATCTCTCCAAGATCTAATATGAGGTATGGTCTTTTCTATAGCCAGACAGGTCGTGTAGCGTGACGGCATACTAGACAGGACGCAGATGAAGAGCCCTTATGGCAGTCGGTCTCATTCCTGCAACAAGACAGTTTTCAACTCCAGGATGGTTCTTGGAAGGGGGAAAATTGCCCTTCTAAGAGCGTCCCAGACATGCTTTATAGGGATATATTATTTCAGTTAGGTGTTGCGTTGTTTAGCCAGGTGGCGAATATCCTCACTTTCCAGGTTACTGTTGACCAGCTGAGCCCTATGTGGACGAGCTTTGTCATCCATTAACAGGAACACCAGACCAACTGCGCTCCTGAAACATACGATCTAAGATTGCCTCTCTATACCTCATAGAAATCAGAAAGCCTTTGTCAAACACATGAAGGGAGGTGTGGGGCTGTTCAGCATAATACCTACCCAATTATTACACCTCCACCACCGTAATGATCCTTTCTCATGATGAGAGAGGGATGGTATCGTGTTCCAGGCTCTTTCCAGATGCAGGCACAATAAGAATCAATGGCCAGGCATATCTCGGCCCGTGTAAAAAGCACGCACTGAAGTCTGTGTATTGAAGTGAGCGGAACGCAAATAGCAGGTCTTTTGGCATACAGCCCTATCTCATGAAGCCTTCAGACAACTGTAAACCGTGAAACTCGGATTTCAGCGGCAGCACAGATCTCAGGTGAGAGTTGTGAATCTGTAGCAGTTCTGTGTCGCAGCGCTGAAAGAGGCAAATAGTGAGCTTCAATCGTCGTTCTGGATTTTGGTCGGCTTTGGACCTTGGTTGTGGATCTTGGTTGAACTTTTCAAAGTCCTGAAACTGTTTCCATAAATTGCTGACGACACTGGGTGTCACATTGAGCTCTTTAACTACCTGCGCTTCTGATTGATCTGGCGACAATCTACCGTTAATCGCCGAGCGTGGCTTTGAAACAGGCATGTAACTAACTGGCTTTTACCCGAATCTGGGAGAACTCTTCTGGGCCATTGGCTTTATACATACACACCGTAATCGGCGAAATCTATAGCAAATTACTGTGGCTACCATTGCATTTAAGTCTTTGATTCCATCGCAAAAGTGGATGCTAGTCCGAACTGGTGATAAAAAATTTTCCAACATGCAGATAGGTGATTTACTGTAATGTGGTGCCAACTAGTGGTTATAGAACACATGAAATGGAGGGATGAAAAAATCCTCGAAGTCTCTGATATACACAGCAAAGGGACAATGAAATAAGAATACAAATGAAGTGTAATACAATTTAGATATTAAAAAAGGAGATATCAAATATACACAAATACATACAGGTGCAATCACAATGCAGATTAATATCCAGTATTGTTGATAACCCCTCGTGCGCTGACATTCTTTTCACGATCATAGCTCCGCAGATACGCAAATATACGGTTGCGTATTCGACTCTGAATATTTGCATAATTCTTTGGCGGCATAATTAGTACCTTAGATTCAAAACTTTTCTTAAAAATAAACATAATTTGCAAATTCTCTTAATTTTGCACACTAGTGACTTAATGAAAAGTTCATTGAATTAAATTCAGTAATTTTTTTTAAATTCCCTGTGCTATAGTCATTAAGTTTGTCAATTAAGGATGCAAAAATATCATTTCAAACAATTAAGAGTAATCAAAGTGTGACATAATTCATGAAATTTTTCATTAAATCAGGATATTGTAAAGTCGAGGTTATTTTTACTTAATCATATTTTAGGAAAATGCTAAAACTTTAGTGTATGTTTCCAAACTGCCAACTGTATGGTGTCTAAAACACAGGACTAATCACCTGGTGAAGTACAGGTGACGTAATTTTTAGAATTCAGGAAGTTACTTGATGGCAAAATCTTGAAGATATTTAGATTACATTGGGAAGTCAGTCAGAACGTTCTCTTCCTTTTTTAAGCCTCTTGCTACTGAAAAAGGACCAAAATTCTTATGCATATATGACATGTTCTTGTATTGCCTTCTTTATAGATCTTAATAAATTTTAAAACAAATTGCAGTTATATTCCTTTGAAGACTTCTATCTCTTAATTATTATAAAAATCAAAATGAAATAAAGATATAAAAAAGGATGCTCATTATTTTTGAAGTTTTAATGTGAAAGATAAATTAAATATTACACTACACTGAATTATAACTTCTGAAAACTGGCAATTACAGTCAAAAGTCGTTAATTCGGACACCCATAATCCGGAATGATCTATAATCCGAACCTCAAAGCTAAAAACTTTCTTTGTATGCGTCGCGTTCACGCATGCGCATAGGCGTTTACGCGTGCGCGTAAGACCTTTACGGCTGCGAATATACATGTGCGCATGCGTATAATACGTTTACGCATGCGCGTTTAATGTATAACGGACTGTATACGCTAAAATTATCTAATTATCTATTTCAGTTAATGTTGCAGATTGCGTTGTTCTTTAATCTTCGAATTGAATCCTGCTTATTATTTTTTGCAGACTGTTAGAGCAATTTTATAAAAGTAAGCTTGAACTTCGATTATGTCAAATAAAATTTCCGATATATATTTACTAATATGTAAAGGATCTACAAAGTAAAAGTATGTTTCGAAGTCCATTAGACAGAAACAGGAATTCCGAAATATGTTTATCACTTTCACGCTGCTCTGCGGGGGAAAGGAAACGACACGGCGCGTAATGAATTGGAAGTTGATCTGTCAGCACTATCCTTATCTTCAGGGCAGATGTTTTTATTTTATTTGGCTTATAATTATTTACTAAATGTAGTATTTCATCTCGATGTACTCGGTCTTTGATATGATTTAAATCAAGTTCCTCGTCATTATAATTCGCTTCCGATAGTGAAGAAAGTGACTCAGAGGTTATTGAAAACGAAAAAATTTCGATTGACAAATTAGTCGGTATTCTCGACACAGCAATTATAGGACTTGAACAGCGGAATTTTGTAATTAAACAAGAAATTATGTCTGTTTAATAGCATTAAAGAGAAAGTATTATCACATGAAACGAAGCATATTAAACAACTTACATTGAAAGAAATGTTTAATAAAGTTAACAAATAAATATTTAGCTTTTTCTTTTTGTAAATTTTGATACCCTTTAGATGGTAATTGCTCTTTATTTCATAAATTACGGTTTCATATTTTTAATTTTATAATTTCTGCATGCCATCTTACCAGATTTAAACTGATGATCTATAATCCGGAAAAATCGATAATCCGGAATCGCCGAAGTCCCGACGAGTCCGGATTAACGACTTTTGACTGTATTATGCAGCAAGGATGATAAATACTTCAATAGAATAACAAAATGTAGCTCAATGAAGATTCAAGAAAAAGATTAAGAAATTCTCATGTTTTTTATTACATTGTTCCTTAAGCTAAAAAAAATTTAGAACTACCACGAGTGATTTGTTTTCTCATAAGCTCAAGATTTGATTATCTCTGAAAACAATCATCTTGCAGAGGTAAAATGGCAGTATCGAATTAAAAATTTTAGTGAATCCAAAGTAAAATGAAATAAGTTTTGTACACACACTGCAGTTAAAAAAAAAAAAAAAAAAAAGTTGTGGTTGGATAAAAATGCTCTTGAGTTACATGCGCGGCATTAAACTGACTTTTCAAGTTTAATAATTAAACGCAAAAACAAATTTAGATTGAAAAATCAAAATTTTATGCATGCATACACACACACAGGGGGGAGGGTAAAGATGAAACTTATTTGTTTATTTTTATTAACAACAATTTATCCTTGCACTGTAATACATAAGAATTATAACTATTTCTGCCATATTCACTAAATGGAAAAAAATGAATAAAAGTTTAGATTAGGATATTTGAATACAGCAAAGAACACGAGGGCTATCTGCCTTCCCTAAGGAAAAACGGCTCACATTTACGTTACACACAGGAAAACCATACAGCCAGTACTTTCACCTATGATCAAACTTCCAGCATTCAGCAGTCTTAACTACTCAGCTACGTGTGGGACTAAATCAATAATCAGAATTAATATTTAGATATTCTATGACTTGAACCTAAGTATAATATATAGTGTTCATTAAAATGTTTTAAATAAATCTAATATATATATATAAAAAAAAACTTAAATGTGTCATTTACTGATATTTTATGTATGAAATATATGTCTTTTAGAAAATTTTTAATTGCTTAGATAAGGAGAAGTCTTTTGAGCAAAAGAAAAAAAAAAAAAAAAAAAAAATCAGTATGTTGGGGTTCTCTATCCACACATTAATAGTTCAAAGCATTGAAATCATTAGAAATGGGCAAGCCGTAAAGGTGGCTTTGTGGTTTTTCTGGATCCTAAATAGAATACCAGCCATAAAGGTAATTTTTATCTTTAGATAGTTAAGTCACTGTGTGCTTTTTCATAATCATTAAATGTTATGTTACAGAAATTTAGGTCAGTTATTTAATTTGTGATTATATTGCTCAAATGTGTAAAGCTTAGTTCAAATTTTGATGTAAGCACAATATCAAGATACCACACTATCTTGAACTTTTAATTATATCAGTCTTTGGAAGTTTTAAGGTATTTATTTTTTAAATGTGTGAGTAGTAAACTAATACATATCCATGTCATAATACATTTTAAGCTAATAATGAAATGCAAGATCATCACAAAGAAATTGGATTATTTTTATAATTTAACTCAGACACATTAAATCATTATTTAGCATTTTAATGTACATTTTTGAATAAGAAACTTGATTGTACACAGATCTAATGCTTTTTTAGAATGAATTATAAATAATTAAGGACATCAGCATCTCCTCAGCTGGAAATGGAACCAAAATTAACGAAACCACAGCACTAACAATTCTGTAATTAAATCAGCTATTAAATAGCAAATATAATTACTAATTTTTCAATAATATAAAGTGATTATAAAAATATTTCATATTATAATATAAATGTTTCTCCCTACAAAATGGCAAAAAGCATTAACATTATTGACTAGCTTTTGAACAATTAAGTACTATGTGACATCATTAGATTATTTTGAAGCAGGCGGTGTGAAAAATGTGCAATGTTCTCACAGGAACCCTGAAACTCTAGAATATGCATCGAGTCTGTTTTCAATTACACCATGAAGACATGTGGAAGGACAGGAGAAAATACTTTATTTCATAACTATCTTACAAGTAAATGATCAATAAACATTTTGAAAGGAACAGAATACATCTACAAAGAATATATCAGGACAAACTGGTAATATTTGAGTTGATCTTCATTACTAAAATAACCTTAAAATACAAGTTCTAGTAACCCAGTAGAAACATAAAATCATTATTTACCATCTTAATGTACATTTTTTTAAAAAGAAAATTAACTATACAAAGATCTAATGCTTCCTTAGAATGAATTATAAATAGCTAAGGATGTCAGCATTTTCTCGCCTAGCACAGGAACCCATAAATTCAAGAAATCAGTGTTACCTACTCTGCTATTAAATCAGTTGCACGTTAAAGTTTTAATCTTTAATTTGCACACATTTAATCAATATATATACTAATTTTTCAATAACTGGAATAAAATCTTTAAATCTGTTTATGTTTATGGAGTCAATCAACAGTTTATTTTTGTATTTCTTATATCAAGTGCCCAGAAAATACCCAGTATGATCATTATGTATTAGTTTCTATACTATATTAACTTATTAGTTGTATTTTGCTGTTTAACTTGAAGAGAAAAATTAAAAAATTAAAATAAATGATAATTAGCTTTTAGTTGCCTTTCATTTTTTAATTAATCTCAAATCAAACATAGTTCAGTTTGCTTTATAAATGAAGCTAGCTATTCAACAGAAAATTCTTCAGCATGTGAGTGCATAATTCAAGCATGTGAGTGCTATTTGTCAAAAGGGAGGAGTGCTTTTGTGGAGGACTTTCTAGAGTGGTATCCAAGTTACACATTGGAAATTTGCAAAAATGCTCATGTAGCCAACCCTTTCGATTGGAATCCAACTCAGGTCAAACTATTAGTATTCAGTAACTTTACTGCTTGGCCACTGATGGGATCCAAATCAAACATATGTTTAATTATTAAAATGAGCTATTGAACAGAAAATTCTAAAAGAAACGATAATTACTTATCCAAAACAAAAGTAACATAAATTTATCCAAACCATTTTAATTTGCTAATTAAAGGAGATTTAAACAGTTTATTTATAATTTGAAACCATGCAATATGATTTCTTAATTTTTTACAAAGTTTAACCATATACAACATGATACACCATTTACTTATTATTAACTAGTTGTATGAGGTGCATAGAAATTTGATGAAAATCTCAATTATAAAGTATAATTTATATATCACAATGACAAGTTTACATAAGTAAGTTGAATCAAGGATATTTTGTTGTTGCAAATCTGTTACAATATAAAAACAGATCAAATTAAATTAAGATAAATTAAAATTATTAAACATTTATTATTATACTTATTTTGTGTTATAAAAACCTCCTGAAATCGGTGTAGAGTAATAGCTATTCTGATCATTCACAATTTACGAATTTTATTTGAGAAAAGATAACGTAAGTTCAAAATTATAAAAGATCTAACTATGAGATATTAGAAAATAAAATTACGACTAATATTTTGAAACTACATTTGTTCAAAGATTAATAAACCATGCTTCATATCGAAAGACTTTTGATGATCCTGATAAAAACTTAATTCAGGAAATACTGAAAAATTATTTCAGTGATACGAATTATTGTTATAGTATTAAGTGATTAAAAAATATTTCAGAGTATATTGTAAATGCTTCTCCTTATAGAATAGCGTTTAATACGTTAAAGCATTAAAATTAGTGATTAGCTTATGGAAAATTTCTGTCTGCATACGAACAAAAAATTTCAGTAAAGAACAAAGAAAATGCGCGAAGATCCCAAAATCACGACAAATTGGCGATATTTGAGTTGCTCTTCATTACTATGACATACATAAAGTACTTCTTCTAGTAACCCGGAGCCCAAACTCTTCATCTCAACGTCATGCCTGATTGACTTTCATTATAACCAATGAGAGGGTTCCATTTAGTGGGAGGAGCGAGAAGAGGTCCGGTTAATAACGTGTCCCCAAAATAACAAATATACATGTTTAGTGCATTATGAAAGGAATCTTTCTGCCCGTTACAGAGGCTGTGCATTGAAGGTTCAGGTGGCACATGGAGAACAGGCGCATGGCCTCATCCTGTATGTAACGCATAGCGAAATGACATAGCTTTCCTACCATAATATTAGTAAGTGTTGGCTGAGGATTCTAAAAAAAAGAATTCTCAAAAGATGTTACGATGATAAAAGCCTTGCGCATAACACCTTCGGAAAAGAAGGTAGACTGAATAAAACGTAAAAGAAATTAAGTTCAGAAAATAGTTGTGTGACTCTTCTGCTTTTCTATTTGTCCGCCATAGAGGGAGTGCTAAATCTTTCCTAATCTGCGCTTATTTTTCCAATATAGGAGATGATGGAAGTTAAGAACGAGTTAATCTTTTCATCTTGAATCCATTTCATTGCGTCGCTGAGTTCTTTAGGGGTGGAGTAATTTTACCTTTTAATTTCTCGCTGTAGGTAGCTTGGCTGGGATTTTTCTGCCATGGGATTTCGGCAGTCTTGGAGCTAGGGAAGTTTTCCTTGGAGAATTCGGGAGCTTTAGGCTGGGAAGGGATGCTTTTCTTTTCGAATCTTTTCTTATACTCGCTGCAGTCTCTATAGCTGTTGACGTGGCAGAGTCCGCAGAAAATACATTTAGGCTTGTCTTCTGGCTTCATGTTGCATTGGTTGCTTCGAATTTGTTGCCCGCACTTTACACATCTGACGGGATTACTGCAACAATATTGCGAATAACCGAATTGCTGGTAGCGGCAGCATTGGACTGGTTTTTTCTTGGGATTGAATTTCTCTATGGTGATGTTAAAACTAAACATATTATTAAGCTGGTGCATCTTATTGCCTTCAGGGGATCTTTTTAGTCCCAGTAGGTAGATGGGGAGTTTAATTTTCTGTCCTTCATAGGTTTCGGAGAACTGCTTGACTTTTTCTATTGGATAATTCCTGAATTTAAGGTCTTGAAGTATGGCATCTTCTTTGATAGTAGCGGGAGGTTCTTCATGAGGACTCAAATCGGCTTCTCTTTTCTTAGTACATATACCAAAATCAGAAAAAAATAAGGAAGTATTCAAAATCAAACGCATAGTTTATATGAACGTATCAATAGAATCATTACGCAAGAAACCTGGCCCTCCTCAATGCTATAGATGCCAGAGATTTTTTCACAGTTCCCTACTCTGCACCGACTGGGTCCGTTGCGGAGGCAATCATAGACCTATAGAATGCACCCATAGCCGCGACCAGTCCTCACCCAGCCAACTTCTCAAATTGTCCGGCCAGACCAAAAAACAAACAAGTTCAATTCCAACCCAGCCCTCCACCAGAATTCAATCCCTGGACTAACAGAAGACAAGACTTTTCTCCGCTGACATCAAACAGTAACGAAAATCTCGCTCAAACCTCCATTCAAAAGAAAATTCAACAGAGGAAACTACCAGCACCGTAGAACCCTCCCTGTCAGACCTCTTCGACTTCTCTTCGCTAGAAACAATCTGGAAAATAGGGATACAAAGACTCAAAAACATTAAAACGAAGAAATCATCTCTTGATAAAATAATCGCAGTAGTCGAAATCATTGAAAAAAATAGGAAATCATCCTTAATTCTAATAAATTCAAGAATAGGTGCAACATAAAAAACCTCTCTTGGAACGCAAACGGTCTTTAACAAAAAAAAAAAAAAAAAAAAAAAAAAAAAAAAAAAAGGATGAATTATCCAACCTCATTATTGAAATTGAACCTGACGTAATACTCATACAAGAGACTCACGTTAGACCAGCACTCAAAGTACTTCATGCTACTTATAACACCTACCGTACGGATCGTGAGACAGGAAGAGGCGGCGGCATCATCACATTTGTTAAAAAGAGCATAAAACACTCTCAAATTCCAAATCCCAGCACCACTTTCGAAAGCAACACAAAAATCTGAATATAATTTTTAAATGAGCATATCCGTTAGAATTTCCGATACACAGTCTCGCGCGCAGTAGACAAATCCCCCCGTACAGTGTTGCCATTCCTCGCTTTGAAGACGTTAAGTTTGTTAATCAAAAATTATTTAATGTCTGACAAAATATGAAGCAGAAAATAAAACAAATTCCAGATTCCAAATTAGAGCTTCCAGATTCCCATATTCGAGGAAGGATTACGTTATTCAGAATTTGATGGCTCTAGGTGTCGTTGTTTGCCAGGAACATACATACATTTATGCAGATTCTTCATTATTCAATTTCTTTAAATATAATGCAGGACAATAATACTTGGTGGGAACAGTTTGAAAAGTGAAATGGACATTCAGAGCGATTCGACGCAAAATCTCAAAACGAAAACAGTAGTCCCTCAGGGACAAAGTCCCTTTGGACTAATAATAAATATTATTGCTATATTAATTAAACAGCAATAAAAATAACAAACTATACTGCACCAATACTTATATTTATATTTTTACAACTTATAAAAATAATTAGGCTACTTAGTTCTGCTTTCAATAAAGCAACTTACGCATGCCATCTCTGCTAACGATCAGCCATTTTCCAATACAATAACGAAGGTATTTACTAATACTTTATAACGATTAGACCATCATTATTCTATAAAATAACCAGTTATATCTCAGAATCCAATAATTTTATATACTTTAACTGATTCATTAAGGTAATTCATGACATATAGTTATTTTATAAAACAGCGAATTCCAGGCCTTTAACGGCAACATAAAAAACAGACTAAATCGAGCTGTGAACAAACTGTTAGTCTTCAGTCAGGAACAGATAAAATCGTTTAGTTCCACAGACCGTAATCATTAATACGTTAGAGCAGAAAAATTGTTTCCGCTTTGATTCTTTTCTTCCGGGGGACCTACCCTGAACTTGGATCTCTTTCCAGAACGGTGCGAAACGAAGTGTGGGAGAAGTGGGAGAAATAAGATCTTCCCAGACGCATCTTGAAAAAAAAAAAGGCCTCTTTTCTAGGTGACCTTGGTAATGTGCAGCTAGCTCAGCGTCTTACGCTGAACACTCCCTCAAGACAGGCCTCTATAACCCTCCTGGATAAATGAGAATTTGGTTGTTTTTCCCAACTCAGATTGGCGATATTAGTTGGCGAGATTTTAGAGTTCCTTTTTTTCCGTTCCTTATTTTCCGGGTGATATATTTTCCGCACACTCTAACTTTAATAAGTCCGTAGGTTATTACTATTATTCTGTTAATATTATTATTATACGTATATACGTATGTATACTGTTAAGTGTATTGAGTGTATCAGCATTTACAAACATTTTTTTTTTTTTTTTTCTTTGGCTAAAATAAAATTTCCTAGACGGAATTTTACCCCGTAGGGATGCAGACTTCTTGGAAACTGCCGATCATTGTTTCTTTGCTGGCTCCGACGACCCTAATCTTGGCCCAACCGTGGGGCGAAAAATCCCTCGTATAGTGTTAATGGTTTAGTAACGATATAAAGCGATGAACAGGAACAGAGTATCTCTCCCCGCTTTTTTTTTTAATATTTTTGGTTTTCCCTTTTCTCAAAATCCAAACATAACAAAAATGAGTTTAAAGACGCATTACTGAATTTCACATTCACTAAAAAGTTTTAGCAAATAAAATTGTTGTGTATGTCTGTGCGCCTGTGTGTGTGATAAAATAAGATAATTAAAAAAAAAAAAAAAAAAAAAAAAAAAAAAAAAAAAACTTAATACCGAAAAATTATGAAAAAAATTATGAAAAAAGTATTGGAAAGAATGTCAGTTATTTCGAAAATAAAAGGAATTCCTTTTTATTCCTTTCGTGCCTGAAAGACTGTTGGATTAAACGGTAATAAATAAATAAATAAATGAAATAAAAATGAAAATGAAAAACTGAAAAATAAAAAAAAAATAGAAGTAATTAATCAATCAGACAAAATAACAATATTAAAGCAAATTTTACATGCGACATTACTTTTTCCAGCTCATTTCTAATCTTAAGAAAGTAGAGAGCTATTTGCATATTATTTCACCTATCATAATGCAATATTAAAAAATCAGTACCAGAAAAGTAAGCTGAAAAATAATTTGATAAAATAAATAGGAATAATTTTGAAAGCTGCACAAACAGAAAGATAACTTCCTAAAACTTTACTTTACCCCCTGGACAAAACAAAACAAAAAAGAGGGATAATTCAAGTGATGTATTTGAATAATTTCCATCTTAATTAATGTCTAAATACCATTTAGATTAACATATTTAGAAAGTATATAATATATTTTGTTCGAAATTGGGCTTTTTAAAAATTCGATCCTTTAGTAAGTGTAAGGTCACTGAATTAAATGTATCTTGTTATTGCAAAATATCATTTAAACTTTTATTTTAATGTTTCTTTCATTTTAGCTCATGTTTTTAAGATTTCTTATTTTCTTTTACCAAAATCCGCAACCATCAGTTTTTAGAATGTATTTTAATCATTTTTATTTGATTTCATGCGTCAATAATATGTTAACGTATTTAGTTATGTGCATAAATTATAAATTATCGGAATGGGCTTTCGTGTACCTAATGCTTTATTAAGACTACCGAATCAAATATGCTTTTCCCTCCATAGTTTTATTTTCATATCCATTGTAATGTTTATTTCTTCTTAAAACCATGTTTTCAAGAAATGACCTGAATTTATTTTATATATTAAAAGAACCCACAAAAATATTAAGCAGCAAGCTTTTTAAATCATCACGAACAGACGCCGGAAAAAAAAAAAGCGCCTTATAAGGTATTTCTACCACCTTCTTAGCATGCCTTCCTGGTGTAGTGGTCAGCACGCTCGACACGTATTCGAGAGGTCCGTGGGTCGAGTCCCGGCGAGGGCATTGCTCACTTTTCGTCTTTCCTGCTTCGAAATAACCTGATGTCTCTAGAGTGGCGCCCGAACTATAAAAGGTGATGGCTGATGATTTTCCACCACCAGGATTTGGCGATTGGGTACAATAATCCCCAGTCGCCCTTTAAAAGGAGGAGTATATAAGGTATTTCTTCCGCCTTCTTAGCATGCCTTTGTGGTGTAATGGTCAACAAGCTCGACGCGTATTCGAGAGGTACGTGGTACGAGTCCGAGGGCATTGCTCATTTTTGTATCTCACTTGCTTCCAAATACCTAATGTCTCTACAGCCTTTAATCCAAAAATACGTCACGCCATGCCGGAAATTCTTTTATCACATATAATGTTAATTTGATTTCTCATTTGACAAATTATGACATTTTCCCAAATTTCTCAAATATAAAAGCTATTTTTTACAGATAGAGTAAGAATAATAACTATTAAAACTACCATTGCACTCTATTATTTAAAAAGTGTTAATTCCGTTATTTCAATTTAACAACGCTCTAATCGTGGAGGGGATAGAGCTGTTGTATACTGGTGTAATTTATTTGTCCAGGATTCATATCTCGACAAACGGGCTAGCTATGGAGCAGGAGTAGTCAAATTTATATTTAAAAAAAAAAAGACATGTTAGAGTTCAGGAAAACGAAGAATCGCAAGCAGATTTGCTTAAAATCTACAATAAGATACATAGAGCGATAATTTAAAATTTCGTACATTATATGTGAGCATTCCTTTTACCAGTTTCAGATAGCATTTTACAAATTTTTATTTTAAAAGGAAAAAAAAAAAAATTTAGATTCTTATTTTGCTAATTTTAATAAAAGCAATTTAAGAGAAAAACAAAATTAATTTTTTTCCTTTAATTCAAAACCTAAACTAAAATAAGACAGAATAGAGCACTTTTCGGAGCAGCTGTATTCAGCGTAGGAAATTTATTTAAAATACACTGTCAGCTTTTAGTACAGCTTTTGTACAAGCAAATAGTAGTTTAATTTTCGAATGTAACTAACATGCCGACCAGCATGCAGAGATAAATGCCCAGTGTCCAGTGTCATTCTCTATTAATTTGTAGGGTTTATATTTATTTTACCTAACGTTTATTTTAAGTTTAAACTATCTTTCCTGTCAAGCCTTACTTTGCCCTGGAACTGCCAATGCCAGAGTATGTAAATTTTAGTAGAACGCGCAAGGATTCAAATTATCAGCGGAAGTATTCTCAGTTAAATAGAAAGGAAACGAGTTCGAGGTGTGCTGTTCTTACTTCACGAGCGCGGAGGTAGTTAGCCAGAAATTGAAGAACCCCGCGTTTCGGCCTGTGTGCTTGCCTCGGAGAATTGTTAATTGTTCAACGTGATATTCAAAGTTTGCTGAATTAGCAGCGGTATTATAAAACGCGGTGAGGTTAGTTACGTTTAGAGAGCCTCGTAGTTAGAGTCTTGTTATTATTTCTTTTCAGGTACTTATTTTTCATTTTACCGCCGGGTCGGTGTAGTTTTTGAGCGTCAAGAGCACGCAATTGTAATTTCTTAAGTTGAATAAAAAGGGACTTAAACCTTTAGCAAGACTCTGTCTATTTTCCAGTTCAACAGTCACCTCTTGGTTGCGTGCAGGTTGGAGGCGCGCAACTCTACAAATTCATTAAATGAAGAGATAAAGAGAGAAACATGAAGAGATAACAAGAGAGAAAGACCTATAATAGTATTCCTGTTTATCCTTTGTTATATGACTAAAAATAAAAAAAAGTGGCTGCTATTCAACATTTATTTTTATTTAATTATTCAATTACAAATACTGGGCTATTGGTACTTAGTCTTTAAATATTATCACTTTTTTTATTAGACCTTGAAATTATGTTAAGGTCCTAATAGAATTCGTGTATGGTAATCCCATGATTACATAAAACTGCGGATATGCTAATAATGGCAAATTTTAAATGAATATAGAAATGCATTTAAATAGAACAGAATAGAAATTTATTTAAATTGGCTATAATTATTCTTGTATTCTATGTCATTTCAGTACTATAATTTCAATTATTTCCTGAAATACTGCAATGTAGTCATATAATTTGTCTGGGAGACCCACGATTTTAAATTTAGCCATATACGAGAAAAATATTTTGAAAGTTTGAAAAAAATATTTTACAACTCATTTAACTGAAACCGGAAGAATCAAAAGGGATTTTTGTATGTTCTGGTTTATGCGTTTAATCTGTAAAATACGAAAAAATGAGAAAATCCTGCCTTTCGACACTGAGAAATAACTCTTTCTAGTTAGCAGTAAGATTGCATCAAATTCATTTAAACTTCAATTTGAATTAGAAATGCAATCTCTCAAATCGATGAAGGAATAAATTTTTGATTTAAAATTCCATATTACTAGCAACTGCATAATAGCTAAACGGTGTGCGGAAAAAATGTCACCCGGAAAAAAGGGGAACGGAAAGAATGTCCCCGGAAAATAAGGAACGGAAAAAATGTCACCCGGAAAATAAGGAACGGAAAAAAAAGGAACTCTAAAATCTCGCCAAATAATGTCGCCAATTGGAGTTGGGGAAACCTGCCAAACGGGCAGGGTTATAGCGGGCTCTCTTGAGGGAGGTTTTAAAGGTAAGACGTTGAGCTGGCTGCAGCTGAGCAAGGTCATTTCGATAGCAGGTTTTTCCAACTTGCCTGCGGGAAAATCGTATGTTCTCCCCCGTGGTTTGCTCATGGAGGTAGGAAGTAAGTACTTTCCTACCTCCATGGGTTTGCTTCACCCGTTTCCTTTAGGAAACCGACCCACGTCACCCGGAAGGAAAAAATTCACGGGGAGCAAATGTTTAATAATGATTAATATAATCTGTTAAATAATCTCTGTTAAATAATGATTGCCGGCCTTGAAACTAAATTTCATCCATCCCTAACTGGAAGCTAAAAGTTTGTTCACATTAAAGTGTTGATAAATGACGAATTGTCGGTAAGGACGGCACGCGAAAGCTGCTTGTTTGCAGGACTAAATAGCTTAATAATTTGACAAACTGTAAAACTTTAAACAGAACTATTGGCGTAGTATAGTCTGTTACTTTGTATTACGCTTTAACGAATCTAGCAATAATATTATATTATGCATTCCTTTATTATTTAATCTATGCGTTATATGAAATATAATTTTCTAAATACTAACGATTTATCATCAGTTAATTTATAAAACGACAGGTATTTTATAGTATCAGCTTTTTTTTTCACTTTAACGGTTTTATCATTAGCTTTTCTTCTTCTTTTTTTTTTTTTTTAAAGTCCAAAGAGACTTTGTTCCTGGAGGACTATTCTTTTCGTTTTGCGATTTTGCGTTGAATCACTATAAACGGCGAATCACTTTTCAAACTGTTGCCACCAAATGTTAAAGTCCTGCATTATATCTGATAAAATTAAATAATGAAAAATCTGCATAAATGTATGTATATTTCTCGCATTGTGATAAAACAACGGTACATAGAGCCATCGAATTTTGAATGACGTAATCCTCCTGCGAATATGGGCATCTAGAAGTCCAAATTTGAAATTTGTTTCATTATCTATTTCAAATTTTGTAAAACTTTAACGAATTTTTGATTAACAAACTCAACGATTTAAAAGCGAGGAATGGCAACACTATATGAAAAAAAAAAAAAAAAAAAAAAAAAAAAAAACTATCTCCATCGCTCGGAACAGTGTATCTTAAATTCTAAAGATATGCTCATTTTAAAATTATCCCACCAGCGTCCGAGCGGTAAAGTCGCTGAACACTGGTAGTTCGGTCCGAGGTTCGAATCCCGCGAACAGGCTGGCTGCATGGGCGTTTTCGTGGTGTTTTCCCCATGTCTAACGTGTATACGAGCCAGTTTCCCTTAGAAAGTCCTCCACGAAGGCATCCCTTCCCTTAGGCAGATAGCCCTCGAGGCTAGGCCATAATCACACACACATTTTTAAATTATTTTGCGATATTGCTCTTGAGCTGAATTTTATGGTTTAAGTGCGAAGAAGATGATATTTAATAAATAAGGGTAACACACAAAACGTTAAAAAAACGCCCTTTTGACGTAATTTAAAACCTGAAACCTTTCAGATTTTTTTGTTATTAAGTTTTTTTTTTTAAAAATATGAATGTTGGGCTCTCAGCCGACTTCAACTTGGCCACTACTAAGGCCAGAAGTAGTTGTCACTTTATTATGCAGGCAGCTTTGCCTCTTATGAAGGGACGGAAAATTAGAGCTATGTATTCCCCTGGATTCGAACCCAGGCTGGGGTCTACCAGCGGCCGAGCGGTAAAATCGCTGAACACTGGTAGTTCGGTCCGAGGTTCGAATCCCGCGAACGGGCTGGCTGCATGGGCGTTTTCGTGGATTTCCCCATGTGTAACGCGTCTACGAGCCAGTTTCCCTTAGAAAGTTCTCCACGAAGGCATCCCTCCCCTTAGGCAGATAGCCTTAGTGTGCTTTGCCGTATTTTCAATACACCACCACCATCGAACCCAGGCCGTTAGGTATCGCATTTGGCTCCCCTAACCACTAACACCGTCTGGGCGGCATTAATCATTAGTTAGTTTATAGAATATTATATTCTATACTAATTAATATAGTTATTTTAAAATAATTAGCTAAACCGGCTTGGCTAGTTTTTCTCCGTCAAATACTTACTTATTCGAGGAAATAACTGAATTAAACTCTTTAACGGTAACATATATTTTACACTATATTTATTTTATATTATATAAAAATTGTAGTAAGCTCGTCCATTTTATATTATAATTTTTCCTGTATATAAATATAGATACGGGCATACACGCAATCGAATCGGCTTAATGTATTTTCATTTATAGAATAATGCACTTCAGAATGTGAACAGTGAACTTTCTTCTGGTGATTATCTTCCTATGATGATCAGTATTTCTGGGAATTTGGACATCGGTGCTGAGAGCTATTTCTTTAATTCGCAAAAGCCCAAAATCTTATGAACCTGTGTTAATCATCTTAGAAAGAGTTTACAATACTTTCTGTTCCTAACTGTAGCAATTTATTGGCATGAAAAAATTTCGTGTAGTAGAATATAATCCATTGATGCGAGCCCTATCATAAGAATAATTTAATAAAGAAGCAAAATTATCATTGTATTCAAAATTGCATTTTTCGAACGAGGTAGTAAGGAGTTCTGACTTTCTTATCGGTGAAATGTTGCTATTTCCGATTTTTAACTTGCTAACTTAACATTTATTTTGTTTTCCTTTAGCCCAAAGGGGCGTTAGACCCAAAGGGCTATTAGTCTCAAAACGACATTTTGTGTGGTTTCACTTTCTGCGTTAATTCACTTTTCAAACTGTTGCCACCAAATATTATTGTCATGTATTATAAAGAAACTAAATAACGAAGAATCTGCATGAAAGTTTCTCGCATTGTGTAAAAACAGCAATTCCTAAAGCCTATCAGATTTTTGAATAACGTAGTCCTCCAACAGAACATAAGCACTTGGAATCCCGAATTTGGAATTTGTTTTATTAGCTATTTCCAATTTTGATTTAAAAGCGTACAATGGGAACACTGCACGGGAAAAAAAAAAAAAAAAAAAAAAAAAAAAAAAAAGTATCTCCAGCGCCCGAAACTGTGTATCGGAAATTCTTAAATTATGCTCTTTTTAAATATTTTGTGATATTGCTGTTGAATTGAATTTTATGGTTAAGTGCGAAGAACATTGTATTTAATCAATAAAGGTACCACACAAAACGTTAAAATACATCCTTTTGGGCATAATATAAAATATTGTATGGGCGTAACATAAAGCTTTCAGATTTTCCTTTATTCTCTCTCTCTCTTTTTTTTCATCCAAATATAAACTGTAATATTAACAAAACCGACGTAGGGTTCCTACTTACGAAAGGAGTTGAAAATTCATTGATTAAGGGGTAGAGGCTTTCTGCTTTGGAAAGAATGTTTTTAAGTAGTCTTTATAAAGGAATTCTCGTAATTACTTTGCGCACTTGAAAAACACGTAAACTCTATGCACTTATAAATCTATAACTTTGGATTACAGTGTTTAATCAACACCTTGAAAGAACGGTAGTGGTGCTTACTGGATAAAATTGTATCTCCCATTAAGGCTTTTATTTATGGGATCGACATTCCACATCGATACTGCATATGATCGACAAGGCATAACGTCGACACACATAAAGTCAACACTGACATACGAACGATAGTTATCAGCACAAACGACATGGTAAAAAAGAAATTTTAATAATGGTATAATAATAAGTAAAAGAATTATTGCACATTTTTTAAGTGCACAAAATCTTCACAGGCATACAGTCGACACCACATACAGTTTGCCTATATATAATTGGTATTTTCATAATAGCCAACCATGTGTAACCAAGAAAATAAAAATTTGATAAAATTAGCAATTTCCAGGGTAACTGCATAAGATCGACAACGATGCAAATCGAAACCGGTTATTGAGTTGTTATTTTAATCGTACACATTACCGATCGTGGGCGTCATTTTCGTCGTTATGAAAGAAAGATTTGAAATATTAGAGGGAACTAAGTGTCCACAAGAGACACATTTTTCGTTTATTTACCAGTTGCAAAAGTGGGCCACCTGTAACCGAGAGCTGAACTCTGGTAGTTCAGTCTGAATCAATCCCTGCGAATGAGCTGGTTGTATAGATATTTTCAAGATTTTGTCTTATAGTAATGTATACAAGCCAGCTTCTCTCAGAAAGTCCCCCATGATGCAACCCTTCCCTAAAGCAGACCTCTCGCATTTTTCTAATAAACATACTAGAGTTCAAAGAAGCTTTTCCCCTGAAGGACTATTGTTTTCGTTTTGCGATTTTGCGTTGAATCACTATAAATGTCTGTTTCTCATTTCAAACTGTTGCCACCAAATGTTAGAGTCCTGCATTATATTTGAAGAAATTAAATAATGAAAAATCTGCATAAATGTATGTATATTTCTCGCATTGTGATAAAACAAAGGAACATAGAGCCATCGAATTTTTAATGACGTAATCATCCTACGAATATGGGCATGTGGAAGACCAAATTTGAAATTTGGAATTTGTTTTATTATCGATTTCATATTTTGTAAAAGTTTAACGAATTTTTGAGTAACAAACTCAACGATTTAAAAGGAAGAAATAGCAGCACTCTACGGGGGAAAAAATTGGAAATTCTAAAGATATGCTGCGACATTGCTATTGAACTGAATTTTATGGTTTAAGTGCAAAGAACATGATATTTAATAAATAAAGATAATACACAAAACGTTAAAAAAACATCCCTTCGGCTGTAATTTAAAATCTGAAAAATTTCAGAATTTTTTTTTTCCTCCATTGGCGTGGTAAAATGAATCATTAAAAACGAAGCTGAGCTTCTTAATATCATTTTGCAGCTTTAGAATGATACCGCTAATTTGATTATCCAGAACTCGAAATATTGAATAAATTTGAGTTAAAGAAAATTCAAAATTAATGCGAAAGAATTTGTTTTAGTGAATTTCATAGCTGTTTTCAGTTATAAACTATATTTTTTTTTCTGCGTTTGTTGAGAGAGAAACAGATTATGTTCTGCTGTTCTGTAATTTTTTATTAGGACTGTAACAGAAATGTTTCTCGACGAAGAGGTGAAAACTGTTGAAAACAGTTAATTTTCTATTTCTGAGAAAACTTTATTATGACTTTGGAGATTAAAAAGTACATATAAATATTATATTTCTCATTTTTCATGTTTTAAATAATTAGCAAGAAATATAGATTCGAATGCAGCAATTGTAGTTGTAATTCTAAATGAACTATTTATAGCATTGTTACCAATGAGGCAACAATCGTATAATTAAAAAAAATGAATGCAAAATTCTATTCTTATTGTTTTGAGCTCAAGTTCTATGTTTCAAAAGCTTTCAAGTCTGAATTAATTACTTTTCAGACTTAAAATTTCAGTATAACTTTTGTATTTCAAATTTTGTTAGCAGTTTCTTAGCAGTTCTAAAACAAATATCATGCAGAATTTTAGCAGTATTACAAAAGGACTCAAAAAGAGTTGATAAGGAAACTTCCGCCTATCTTTTGGGTTTTTTAATTGTTGAAGTGTGTGGAGTCAAAATTAAAGCTACTAACAACCAGTTTTGAAGATTGTCATTGCTTAAAACATTTGTAATTTTTAATAAGCGTCATGTTTATGAGGAAATGACAATTCAGATAATAAGTATAATAACGACCACTGGTAAGACAAGATTCATGATGCGAAACTTAGCGGAAAATATCCTAATCCTATCTAGCCCACCAGCGGCCGAGCGGTAAAGTCGCTGAACACTGGTAGTTTGGTCCGAGGTTCAAGTCCCGCGAACTGGCTGGCTGCATGGGTGTTTTCGTGGTTTTCCCCATGTGTAACGTGTATACGAGCCAGTTTCCCTTAGAAAGTCCTCCACGAAGGCATCCCTCCTCTTAGGCAGATAGCCCTCGAGGCTTTGCCGTAATTAAATAACCTAACCTAACCTAGTCCTATCTATTTTCATGGTTTAAAATTTTAGCCGTTTATGGTGGAATATTTTCAATTATAAAGCATTCGTTGCAGTTATTAATTATGAATGAATAAATCCTAATAAGCAGATTTCGTAGCATTGCCCGCTTTTGTATTTGAATACAAATACGAAAGTGTTGCATTAGGTAAATATTTGATTAAAGGTATAATTTACAACAAAGTGAGAACCCATGAATCAAAAGTAATGTTATAATACAATGTCGCTTTTCAGAAATTGTAAGTAGAACAGAATGATTTCTGAAAAATCAATCAAATTTCAAGTTTATCTGAAAATGTTTTCTACAACAAAATTTACTTGACAGAGCCATCGCATAAATGCTGCTTATTATTAAATCGTCATTTTGAGGGGCTAGATTAGAATTTCATATTTCTTTTTCATCAGTGGCATTTTGTTGTTCACCTTATGTCATTTGGTGTTAAAAATATTTGGATCGAGTTTAGACTTTTCGGTAAATATTCAGTGTTTGCTATAAAACTTGGCCAGAGAACGGGAGACCACCAGAGAGAAAAATATAAGCAATGAAATGAGTCACACTCGCAAAAATTATTTTAAAAAAAAATATACGCAAAAATTATGGAATACACCCCTTAGAATAATCAGAACAGATTTATATGAATTTAACAAAACGACGCTACAGTAATATATCATTGATAAAAGTATATCCCAGGAGAAAATATTCATATTATTATATAATGTTCCCTTAAAAAGAATGTAATATTTAGCAATCATACTTAGTATTGCCGATTTTTCAAGAAACACAAAATTCACAAGGTTTTGCAAGCGAGTACACCATTCAATACTTTTCAAATGAGTCGCACTTGATCAAACAAACCATAGGCTTATACACAACTGTCCACTGTCCAGGAGTAATTTAGTCAGGTATTTTTTTTTAATGTTAATATGCAAAATATAGAATTAGTACTAAATATGCATAAATTTTAGACTTGATTTTATTTTAATTATAAGATCAAGGACACTTATAACATAATATTCACGTCAAGAAGTAAATAAGATAATCAAGAAGGCTTCCGCCTTCTTGACGTGCTTTCGTGGTGTAGTGGTCTGTATGCTGGGCGCGTATTCCAGAGCTCCGCGGTTCGATTCCCGGCGAGGGCGTTGCTCATTTTTCAAGTCTCCTGCTTCCAAAAATTATCAAATGTCTCTACAATGTAAGTAAAGAAATATTCGACATAACAGACATTTAACTTTTCCTTAGAATATAAATTTTGCGTGGGAACAGTTTTACATTGAGCTGGAAATACGTTTATGTATTCTGCAGTAAAAATTTAATTCATTCAATTAATTATTTAAGTATACTGAAAATTGATTTTTCATTTTATGTAAAATTTATCTGGCGAAATTGAATTTAGAAATGTTCTTCATTGGCTATAATTTTCTTCCTTCTGCAGAGATTGGTATATAAACGAGACATATTTTGTCGAATGCCATATCACAGTATCCATTTATTTATACGATGTTCCCATCATCGCATTTTTTGCGATCCTTTTGTGTTAATATATTCAAAAATTTAAAGTGCTATTACGTAAATTACAGCATTATATGTTACATGAAGGGGATTAAATTTAATCCAAATTCAAAATATTTACATTTCTTTTCACTCATATTTCTAGCAATTTTATTTTCATAGGGAAAGTTACCAAACACAGATGATATAATAAGATTGACAGTCATTTGTGTTCTATATTCTTAAGCAGAATACATAATGCAGCTCATCAGCGCTCGAGCGGTCGCTTAACACTGATAGTTCGACAGGGGCTCAAATCCCAGCAAACAAGCTGGTTGCAAGATAATTTAGTTATTTCTTCATGTGTAAGGTAAATACGATCAAGTTTCCTTTTCTCATACTTCGTGAAAACCTCCACGAAGGCATCCCTTCTCTTAGACAGTCAGTTCACGTGCTTTGCCATGATTCGAATAACCAAAGAAGAAATGAGGAGAAAATGCAGTAGATACTAGCTATTCAAGGGATGGAACAATTAATAATAAATGTAGAAGAGCATTTTTGAAATCATTTCTTGAGTATCAATTCCGGGGAGTTCTAAATCACCGAGTGTTCTTAAATGTTAAATAACTTATGTGCCTTTAATTGAGTCTGAAATTGGAATGATGGAGTTGAATTTTTCGAATTTTAAAATTTGCAATTTGCTAGAAAAGACGAATCTTCTGCTCAAGTGCTTGCAACAATTTTGAAAATTCAAAATTTGCAAATCTATGGGCAACGTGCATGATTAATTACATCAAATGCTTCTAATAATTCTTCTAATAACTATTTTAGAGTTTAACATAAAAACTCTAAAATTGAAGGACTGTAAATAATCTAAAGGTATTTAGAAATACAACAAGATTTGACAGTTGAGGAAAATTGAAAAATACACTAATTATCATAAAAGATGAACAGAAAATAATTATAATGTAAGAAAGAAAAATGTTCTCCTTTCTTTTTATTTATTTTCACAATTTTAAAAAAATGATATAAATCTAAAATTTGGTTACTTAGGGAAATTGCTATAAATTAAGGTTAAAACAAATCAGTGCGAGGATGGTTTTGCATACGAACTGAGACTGCAACAACCAGTTTTAACCAGCTTCAGATGTTAAAGAGTTCCACAATTAAGATCTTCTTATTGTCGCAAAATTCTTATTTCATTATCGCAAAATGAAAACAATAGTCCCTCAGGGACTAATAATTTTGAAATAAACCTCTTATTTTTAATAACTGTGGTATTCTTGTTTTCAAACTTAAGTGCAAAATTAAACAATTTTTTCCTGTGCAGATACGTTACTTTTAATTAAAATCAAATGAGAAAAAAATTATGCGAAAATTAATTAGCTAAAAAATGTAGTCCTATTCTTATCGCAAACCATCACTTGAAATTGCATCTACAACTTTTTCTTATACCAAAGCTCAGGATGAATTAGTTTTCTGTTATATGGCCCTATCACTTCTATGGACGCGCGCTCTTACCCGGAACAATTCCGAGAAACGAGATTCTAGTACAGTAAAAGACCCCGCTTAACGCTGTTTCGTTTAGCGCTGTTTCGGTTTAGCGCTCTTTTATTTCAACCCGGGGATTCCACGAAATCGCTCGCAGCATACGGGGATTCCCCGAAATATTATGCAGCGATAGGTTTCAAATACATATCCGAAAGAGTGTACTTGTATTTCTTGTTTGGTGCGGTATTGTACAGACATATTTTGAAGGGGTAAATGTGGAAGATGTCGAAGAAATAATTCAAGAAGCAGCGGCTAGTCTTTCTAATGATGAGCTCAAGGAATTAACTGAACAAGAAGAAAACAAAAATGTTGACAGCAGTGATTCAGAAGAAGAGCAAAAAGAACTTTCGATGGAGTTTGTAAAAAGGAATTTGTCTACCATAACTGAAATAATGGATCAATTCATTGATAATGATCCGAATTTTGACAGGAGCTCAAAAGTAAGGCGTGGTGTTAGAGATGCTCTATCCGTTTATGAAGAACTTTTAAGAGAACAACGCAAAAGAAAAAGGCAAACAACATTAGATGCTTTTGTCACAAAAAGGCAGAACACTGAAAACGCGGAAGGCTAACTAAATATGACTTAGAATTTTATTTGTTTTTTTTTAAGAATATTCGTTTAGTTATTTATATTTTGTTTTTATTTTTGCAAGAAATAATAATGTGGTATTAATTTGGGCTTTAAGAAATAAATGTTTGGGTTTTATTTTTATTAAAAAAACATACTTTTTAAATTTAATACCTAACCAATTTCCTAGCCATCTTCCCCTAACCCCAATATTTACATGTAAAGATAGCCTCGTTTAGCGCTGTTTCGCATTACGCTCTACTTTGATGGAACGTATCCCCCGCGTTAAGCGGGGTCTTACTGTAGAACGGCTTTAAGCGGCTGGCTTCCGAGAAATGTTTCGTCTAGCTAGGAGGAACCTGTCCCGGCTACGAGCAACATTTTAAAATTTATCCGAAAATGTTCCGGCTGGAGACGTGTTCCTCAAACTTTCAACCAATCAGACGAAAGTTCTGCTTCTGAAGGATCACGGGTAACTTTCAATATGGCGATGGCTCTCACTGTGAAGTGATGGACGGTGGAAATAGAGGCCGATTTAATTATTGCTGTTTTGTTGTAATACAACTGCCTGAGTCATTTTTTAAATGTGTATATATTCATTAAATATATAATCGTGGAAATTTCAGAGTTGACAGTATTTTACGACGTTCTTGCAGTTCGGATTTGTTTACGAGGGCTATCCAGAAAGTAGATTACGTTTTGGAATAAAAAAATAAACAAAGTATAGGAAACAAATTTTATTATATACAGATGAAAGCCACACTCAAATACTACTTTTCTACATAGTCACCATACAAATTAAGGCATTTATCGTAGCGATGTACGAGCTTGGAAATTCCTTCGTCGAAAAATTCGGCCGCCTGCGCCTTCAACCACTTCGTTACCTCTTCTTGCAGCTGTGCGTCGTCATCAAAACGCTGCATAGCCAGCCACTTCTTCATTGCTGGGAATAGGTGGAAGTCGCTCGGTGCCAGGTCGGGACTGTACGGCGGATGAGGAAACAACTCCCACTTAAAAGATTCAAGAACTTTACGAGTGACATTTGCCGTGTGGGGCCGGGCGTTGTCGTGAATCAACAAGATCTTAGAGCTCAACATTCCTCTGCGCTTGTTTTGAATTGCTCTTCTGAGTTTTTGGAGAGTTTGGCAATACCTTTGAGAGTTTATTGTAGTGCCTCTTTCCAGGAAGTCCACCAAAATTACACCTTTTCTGTCACAAAAAACAGTCGCCATCATCTTCCTTGCCGACATTGTTTGCATGCATTTCTTGGGTTTTTGGGGAGAACTTGTGTGCCCCCACTGCATTGATTGCAATTTCGTTTCACAGTTCACATGTTTCACCCATGTTTCGTCACCAGTAACGATGCGATCGAGTAAAGAGTCACCATCCTTATGGTAAGCGTCCAAAAAGTTCAACGCTGCAGCCATTCGCTGATTTTTGTGGTCCTCTGTCAAGATTTTTGGAATCCATCTTGCACAAAACTTGTGGTAACCAAGCTTTTCGCTGATGATTTCGTGCAACAAACTTCGCGAAATTTGTGGAAAACTCAAAGAAAGTTCCGTTATTGTGAAATTTCGATTTTCACGGACTTTAGCATCGACTTTTTCGAGAAGTTCGGCGGTCACTATGCTGGGTCTCCCACTTCGATCTTCGTCGTGAACATTGGTTCGGCCATTTTGAAATCTTATGACCCACTGACGCACTCCACCTTCAGTGATAATGTTGTTCCCATACACTTCACGAAGCTGCCGATAGATTTCTATCGGTTTACAGTTTTTTGCAGTCAGAAACCTTATTACTGAGCGCACCTCGCAGCTCGCGGGATTTTCAATTAACGCAGACATTTCAAACCGTCACAGTATCTGAACGGAGCACAGCACGAACCTCTCACTAGCACGGCTAGATGCAGACTGAGCTGCGCAACGCTCTGACCCCAAGATGGCCGCGCTAGCCCCGCCCCTAGCGGACACAGACGGAAACGTAATCTACTTCCTGGATGGCCCTCGTACAAATTGTTCGTCGCCAAAAGTTCGCCAAATTTGTCGTATTTCGTGCTGATCGTGTATTATCACTGTTATATAATAGAATTTTATTTCTTAAATTTAAGTTGAATAATTTTTTAAAATCCGTTTGTATATGCGCGGCTTTTCTCCTAATTACTTATCTTTTAAATTGTTAATTGCATAATCAGTGACACATTTTAAATAGCATAAAAGATGCATAAAAAAATAAAAGCATAGCTTATGTAATAATGAGAATACTCATTAAATTTGTCTATTATTTTTATGGTATTAATGAAATACTTTTTGGATCATAAATATATTAGAAACTATACTTTTATTGTAGATGCTACATATTGAAACATTGGAAATTTATGGATTTATTATTATGCATGATGAAAAACTTTTGTATATACATTCATTAATATAAATCTTATTCATTACATTAATACTAATAAATATATATCAACAACTTCTAAACCATGGCATCTCTCTATCTGTATGTAAATATATGACTTATTAGATGTGTATATAAATGTATGTATAAATACAAAAATGAACATTGCTAAAAAGTTTATTTGAAGTTGCTTTTAATTCAGATAACGATTATGTAATAGGCAGCAACTATAGTTATCAGTTCTTTGCAAATTATTATGGGTATGTAATAATCAGTTGAAAAATAATTGATGAGTATTTGAGTACTAAAGAGTGTACACATTTTGTTAGGTTAATTCATAATTATATCATACGTATGATCTACGTAATAAAAACATGACTAATAAATAATAAGAAATGTAACAGCTGTGCATTTATAACATTTGATTACTTAAAACAGTGTACAACTGATTATCACCTTCATGTCTGTTTACATAATGAATTGCACTTTCCAATTAAGTGCACGGGCCTACTAATGGCCGAAGCGTCGTTGAACACTGGTAGTTTTGTCTCAGGTTAGAGTGCCGCGAACGGGCTGGCTACATGATGTTTCCTTGGTTTGCCCCATTTGTAACTGGTATACGAGCCAGTTTTAAAAAAATCTTCAACAAAGGGATCCTCCTGTTAGGCAGATATCCCTCAAGGCTTTGCCGTAATCACATAAAACAAAATTTACATACTCTGGCATTGGCAATTCCAGGGGAAAGTAAGGCTTGACAGGAAAGATAACTTAAACTTAAAATAAATGTTAGTTAAAATAAATATAAACCCTAGATTTGCCGCTGCCAGAATTTGGCAAAATTGGAAGCAGGTCCTAGAAACGACCTGTTGAAAAGTTTCCACATTCTAACCTAAGATTCAAGAGCCCCGTTTACATAAAACAAAATTTTGCCTAACAAAATTTTACAATACTTTTTGTAGACGATTACAATACAATATCTTCTTACAGGATCCTCTCTGCTGTCGTTCTTCGTCACTCAATCTTTTTCTCTTCCTTCCAGCATCTGGAAGGAATAAGTATCAGTATATTCCAAATGCATTATGATTTACACCTTCTTAATACTCCGTAGTATTTTAGTTTTCGATCATTTTCTTTTCCTTATTTAACTGCTTAAATTCCCATTCATTCAATTATTCAACCATGAATTTAACTTTACCCTGGTTCTCCACCATGTGTGGTGTCAAACGGGAATCTTCATGTTTTTGTATTTCAACACTTCCCTTAACCACAATGATTTGTTAGACTTCAATCGACCAATTATGACACACCCTATTCCAACATACTGAAATTCGATGAGCTATGTTTAACATTCTTAAATTCAAGTGTGGGTGGAGACCCTAAAAACCACATTCATTCTAATTTCCCCCTCATTCATCTTTTCACATGCAGGCTCTCACTCTAAACCATGATTTTATCTACTGTTTAACATTTAGGTTTTAACTCGTTTCTTTTGAGCATTTACTTTTAGAATCTAAAATTTTATGTTTCTAGACTAAATTCTACTTTTACATAACTTTCAAGTATTTACATATATTTACAAAATTCTAATACATATGATTTTTACAATTTACAATAAGGTGAATATAAGAAATCCTTTAAGGATTTAGCTAAATTAGCAATGGTAAAATAATATGACATGACAAGCAGTTATTCGGGAGTGTGCAATTCACTTATATTGTATTTATCATTACCTGTAACCACAGCCACGAGTGAGAGGTCATTTTCACTACTGAAACTAATAAAAACATATTTAAGAAACAGTGTTAAATATTTGCATAGTCGCCTGTAGTAACGGCAACCGCCGGCAATAAAAGGAGGTGCTTTCCTTAGTGGCACCGCAGTTCCTTTTAGTTCGAGTCAGAATAGCCCGGTGAGAAGCCAGGGGATGAGAGATTCCGGTTCCCGCCCTGTTCCGGTTCCCGTCTTGTTGCGGATCCAGTCCTGTTCCGGTTCCCGTCTTGTTCTGGTCTTGTTCCGGTCCTGATCCAGTCCTATTCCAGTTCCAGCCTGGCCGTTTAAGTCCAAAACACGTAGGAGCGGATGTCTGAATTCAGCGAATGGAGATATACGCCGAAAGGGCTATATGGATTCTGTCTTTTAAAGGAAAGTGTTCTTCACCGTGCCGGCATAGCTGTTACTTTAAAGCACTTTGAAGTATTTCCGCCCAAGATGTTAAGTTTTCGTTTATGATGTTAAGTTTTCATCAGTGTTGAAGTTCCAGTTAAATAAACCTTTAAGTTTTAGACAAGATTTTTGTGTTCTTCAGAAAATTTTAGATTCGAAGTCAGATATAGCACATAGGATTATTATCGGAAAAAACAACATTTGGCGTCCGCGACAGGATATTGTCTGCAAGGTAAGCGACTTTTTTATTTTTGAATCATGGAAGCTTTAAAGTTAGCACGAACTCAATATAGAAGACTATTCAGTAAAGCTTGTAATGAATTTGAGAATGAAGAAACTAAATTTAATCAGGAAGAAAAATTAATTAAAATAAAAGTTATTGCCGAGAAAGCTAAAGTTTTGTTTGATACTGAAATGAAAATACCAGAATTAATGTTTAAAGAAATTACAGATGAGACTTTACTTATTAAGGAAATAGATGGAGACTTCTGGAAAGTAAAGTAAAAGATCTTACTTCTGGAACCCCGAATGTAACTTTAATTGATCCATCCCTTGTTCAGAATAAAATGTTACATTATCCGAAGATTAAATTGCCTATGTTTGACGGCAACGAGAAGAAATGGCTAGGATTTTGGGGGCAATTCCAAAAGATTGATAAAGATCCTACATTAGATAATAATGATAAATTTGCTTATTTGGCACAGGCTATGGAGAAGAATTCTCCCGCAGATGAAATAGTTTAAAGCTTTCCGCCAACTGGCGATAGTTACAAGAGCGCAATCGAAGCATTGCAGACGCGTTTTGGTAACAAAGAATTACTAACGGAGATTTATATTCGTGATTTGTTAACCCTTGTTATTCAAAAACAAGGTACACACTCTTTGCGGAAACTATACGATGAACTCGAATCTAATCTAAGAGCCTTGGAGATATTGGGAATAAATAGAGGCAAATATTGCGCGATATTATATCCATTGGTAGAATCAGCATTGCCGAATGAAGTCTTAAAAACCTGGGAGAGACTTAGGTTTTCGCGTAAAGGATCAGAAAGTTTAACCGGTGAAAACGCCGAGTTAAGAGAAAGGGAATCTGACCTTGAGTGCCTTTTATGCTTCTTGCGCGGTGAAGTTGAAAGTGAGGAAAGAATTTCTTTAGCAGCTAAATCTTTCAATGTTTTCGATCGATTGGCTCACGGTAATAAGAAAGGGAATTCGGGTTTAAAGATAAGAGAACCTCACTTAAAACCTACGGCAGCTGAACTGTTTACTTCTTCTAATGAAGCTAGAAAAGGCTGCATATTTTGTTCCAGTATAAATCATGGTTCTGCGGAATGTTTTCAGGCGCGTAACTTATCGTTGTCAGAAAGAGAAGTTTTGGTCCAAAGGACACGCTCTTGTTATCTGTGTCTGAAATCTGGACATTCTGTCAAGAGGTGTAGATTAAAAACAGTTTGTTTTACATGCGGCAAAAGGCATCATACTTTTCTATTTAAGGGCCATTCACAAATGAGTGAGACAAGGGCAACGGAACAGCCTGCAAATCAGGCTGAAACACTCGCCAACATTTCTTCAAGGTCTCCTAAAGTTTTGCTGCAAACAATAAGAGTAATAATTAAAGGAGATAAAAAATCTCGTTCGGCTCGAGCTATAATTGATACTGGTTCTCAAAGGTCATATATTCTGCAAAGCGCAGCTCAAGATATGGGTTACAGGTATACGGTAAAGGAATACCTTAGCCACGCATTATTTGGCGGTACAACGACCAGTTTGTGTGAACATAAAGTTTACAAAATTCATTTATCTAATATGTCTGGCTCTTACAGTTGTAATTTTGATGCGTTAAGTCAGCCTGTTATTTGTAATAGTACACCTTCTATTGGACAAGGAATATGGCTTAAAGAGCTTGCTGACTGTGGAATAAGTTTAACAGATCGTTTAGAAGGACCTATAGAAATTTTAATAGGAGCCGATGTTGCAGGACGATTATTAACGGGGAATCGTAAACAAATTTCAAACGGTCTTGTAGCTATTGAAACAAAGTTAGGATGGACGGTTATGGGAAAAACCGGGGAGTTGAATAGTGAAGGTTCAACATTCTTAGTCACATCAATGTTGAATAAAGAAGCTTGTATTTCTGATTTATGGGCCCTCGACTCGCTTGGTATTACGGACCCATCCGAACAAAAGAGTAAATTGGAATTGTATGAGGCTACCAGGCAACATTTTCTTGATACTGTAAAAATAGAAGATGACCGCTTTGTAGTGTCTTTGCCTTGGTTGGAAGGGCACCCTCCCCTGTCGGATAATTTTGAGTTATCGCTTAAAAGGTTGCACGATACGATTAGGCAACTTGAAATAAATAATCTTCGCCAAGAGTATGAAAATATATTCCAAGAATGGCTCAAAGAGGGCATAATAGAGGGAGTACCCGTAAATGAACTAGATTTACCCCATCATTATTTGCCACATAGACACGTTGTTAAGGAACATAGTACTACGAAGTTACGGCCAGTATTTGAAGCTTCGTCTAAAGCAAAGGGTTCTCCGAGTCTCAACGATTGTCTTGAAAAGGGATTAAACCTTATTTCATTTATTCCTACAATCTTAAATAGATTTCGCCAGAAAAAAATAGGGGTGATTTCTGATATTCGTAAGGCCTTTCTACAAATTGGCCTGAATTTTAGTGACAGAAACTTCCTCCGATTTCTTTGGATAAAGGGTGAAGATGGCTTGAAGCATTTTCGTCATTGTCGAGTCGTATTTGGTGTAACTAGTAGTCCATTTTTACTTGGAGCTGTTATTCAATATCACTTAAATTCAATTTTGGAGAAAAATGATGCAGATGTAAAATATCCTTCCAACATTATTGTTAAATTAATGAATAGTTTCTATGTTGATAACTGTGTAACAAGTGTCGGAAGTGAAGATGAATTACAGCGCTTCATGAAAGTATCTTCAGATGTTATGGCAGAACGAAAATTTGAATTACGGGGTTGGGAATATACCGACTGTAGTTTAGAAACAGAAACTATTGCGAATGTATTAGGTTTGTTATGGGAAAGACAAGGCGATACTCTTCAAATAAATGTTGCTAATTTACAAAATCTTTGTTTCGAGAAAGTTACGAAAAGAAGTATTTTGGCAATAGCCCATAAAGTATTTGATCCCATCGGTATAACATGTCCAGTCCTTATATTACGCTGTAATAACATCTTAGGTAATATAGTCTTATATTACCTAAGATGATATTACAGCGTACATGGGAAACAAAAGTAAAATGCGACGAAGAAGTTAACACCGAAATTAAAAGTAAATTTTTGAAATGGGTAAAGGACATTTTTCTTTTGAAAAACATTAAAATTCCAAGGTGGATACGATATCAGCCAAAACAGCGTTCAATCCATGTTTTTTGTGACGCCAATCAAGCAGCGTATGCGGCAGTAGTTTTTATTCGTGTAGAAGAACCTGAATCAGTTAAAGTCCAGTTGCTTCAGGCTAGGTCTAGAGTTTCCCCTTGTGGTAAAAAGGAAACTACTATTGTAAGATTAGAATTGTTAGCAGCAACTATTGCATTTCGTCTTGCTGCAGACGTTCTAAAAGACTTTGAGGCCAGAAGTATATTTTCCTGGACAGATTCAACTACTGTCCTTGCATGGATAAAAAGGGAAGAACAATGGGGGACATTTGTAGAAAATAGAGTACAGGAAATAAGGCTTTTGACACGTGTGGAGGATTGGAGGCATATACCTGGTCACCTTAACCCTCAAATCTTCCAAGTAGAGGGTGTTCAGTTCGCCAACTCTCCCGGTCAAAATGGTGGGAGGGTCCGAGCTGGCTTTTAAAATCCCAAGAAAATTGGCCGAGTGCCGAATTTATAACTGATGAAGCGGAAATAGCCAGCGAAAAAAAAAAGGCAGTGGTTTCATCTCTAGTGTCTACTGAAAGGTTTAGTTTGAGTGAGCGATTTTCTAGCTATCGAAAAACAGTTAGAGTTGTTTGTTAGATTCAACGATTTTTCTTTAATTGCAGAAATAAGAAAAAAAGGAAAGGTGAACTCACTGTTGATGAAATTGATTTTGAAGAAAAGGTTGTTATTCGCTTGATTCAATCGGAATCGTTTCAGGATATAGAAGACGCACGCTTACAAACTCTTAGTCCATTTTATGATGCGGGAATTGTAAGAATTAAAACTGGTGCGTTTCGAAGAGATGACACGTTAGAGTTTAGAACACCTATAATATTACCAGGAGAACATCCATTAGTTAGGAATTTAATTATGGAAGAACATAAAAAGAAAGGACATGCAGGTGTACAATATATACTGAATACCTTAAGGGAAAGGTTTTGGTTGTTATCTGGCAGAAGAACGGTGCGTTCTGTTTTGAGTAAATGCATTACTTGCAAGAGATATTCTGCTGCACCTGTTGACCACATATCAGCCCCACCTCCAATAGAGCGAGTAAATGATTCAGCAGTATTTCAAGTAACGGGTATAGACCTTTGTGGTCCTTTATTGTTGAGAAACAAAGAAAAGGCATGGATTTGCGTTTTTACATGCGCCATTTATAGAGCGGTCCATTTGGAGTTGCTGACTTCTCTATCTACAGAAGGGTTTCTTCAGGCTTTTCATCGGTTCGTGTCGCAAAATGATGTACCCGTGAAGCTGGAGAATGAAAAACAAGATTCGTTGTCTGAACTTAAACTCAACATAGATGATAAATCTGTCAGGCCTGTAACACGATCTGGTAGAACTGTAACTCCGCCGGACAGACTGGTATATTAAGGCTCTTTGGCATTGTTTTACTTTGATGTGAAAGTTCACTTTTTTTTCTTTTTTTTTTCCTTAGGTGGAAGGATGTTAAATATTTGCATAGTCGCCTGTAGTAACGGCAACCGCCGGCAATAAAAGGAGGTGCTTTCCTTAGTGGCACCGCAGTTCCTTTTAGTTCGAGTCAGAATAGACCTGCCCGGTGAGAAGCCAGGGGATGAGAGATTCCGGTTCCCGCCCTGTTCCGGTTCCCGTCTTGTTGCGGATCCAGTCCTGTTCCGGTTCCCGTCTTGTTCTGGTCTTGTTCCGGTCCTGATCCAGTCCTATTCCAGTTCCAGCCTGGCCGTTTAAGTCCAAAACACGTAGGAGCGGATGTCTGAATTCAGCGAATGGAGATATACGCCGAAAGGGCTATATGGATTCTGTCTTTTAAAGGAAAGTGTTCTTCACCGTGCCGGCATAGCTGTTACTTTAAAGCACTTTGAAGTTTTTCCGCCCAAGATGTTAAGTTTTCGTTTATGATGTTAAGTTTTCATCAGTGTTGAAGTTCCAGTTAAATAAACCTTTAAGTTTTAGACAAGGTTTTTGTGTTCTTCAGAAAATTTTAGATTCGAAGTCAGATATAGCACATAGGATTATTATCGGAAAAAACAACATTTGGCGTCCGCGACAGGATATTGTCTGCAAGGTAAGCGACTTTTTTATTTTTGAATCATGGAAGCTTTAAAGTTAGCACGAACTCAATATAGAAGACTATTCAGTAAAGCTTGTAATGAATTTGACAATGAAGAAACTAAATTTAATCAGGAAGAAAAATTAATTAAAATAAAAGTTATTGCCGAGAAAGCTAAAGTTTTGTTTGATACTGAAATGAAAATACCAGAATTAATGTTTAAAGAAATTACAGATGAGACTTTACTTATTAAGGAAATAGATGGAGACTTCTGGAAAGTAAAGTAAAAGATCTTACTTCTGGAACCCCGAATGTAACTTTAATTGATCCATCCCTTGTTCAGAATAAAATGTTACATTATCCGAAGATTAAATTGCCTATGTTTGACGGCAACGAGAAGAAATGGCTAGGATTTTGGGGGCAATTCCAAAAGATTGATAAAGATCCTACATTAGATAATAATGATAAATTTGCTTATTTGGCACAGGCTATGGAGAAGAATTCTCCCGCAGATGAAATAGTTTAAAGCTTTCCGCCAACTGGCGATAGTTACAAGAGCGCAATCGAAGCATTGCAGACGCGTTTTGGTAACAAAGAATTACTAACGGAGATTTATATTCGTGATTTGTTAACCCTTGTTATTCAAAAACAAGGTACACACTCTTTGCGGAAACTATACGATGAACTCGAATCTAATCTAAGAGCCTTGGAGATATTGGGAATAAATAGAGGCAAATATTGCGCGATATTATATCCATTGGTAGAATCAGCATTGCCGAATGAAGTCTTAAAAACCTGGGAGAGACTTAGGTTTTCGCGTAAAGGATCAGAAAGTTTAACCGGTGAAAACGCCGAGTTAAGAGAAAGGGAATCTGACCTTGAGTGCCTTTTATGCTTCTTGCGCGGTGAAGTTGAAAGTGAGGAAAGAATTTCTTTAGCAGCTAAATCTTTCAATGTTTTCGATCGATTGGCTCACGGTAATAAGAAAGGGAATTCGGGTTTAAAGATAAGAGAACCTCACTTAAAACCTACGGCAGCTGAACTGTTTACTTCTTCTAATGAAGCTAGAAAAGGCTGCATATTTTGTTCCAGTATAAATCATGGTTCTGCGGAATGTTTTCAGGCGCGTAACTTATCGTTGTCAGAAAGAGAAGTTTTGGTCCAAAGGACACGCTCTTGTTATCTGTGTCTGAAATCTGGACATTCTGTCAAGAGGTGTAGATTAAAAACAGTTTGTTTTACATGCGGCAAAAGGCATCATACTTTTCTATTTAAGGGCCATTCACAAATGAGTGAGACAAGGGCAACGGAACAGCCTGCAAATCAGGCTGAAACACTCGCCAACATTTCTTCAAGGTCTCCTAAAGTTTTGCTGCAAACAATAAGAGTAATAATTAAAGGAGATAAAAAATCTCGTTCGGCTCGAGCTATAATTGATACTGGTTCTCAAAGGTCATATATTCTGCAAAGCGCAGCTCAAGATATGGGTTACAGGTATACGGTAAAGGAATACCTTAGCCACGCATTATTTGGCGGTACAACGACCAGTTTGTGTGAACATAAAGTTTACAAAATTCATTTATCTAATATGTCTGGCTCTTACAGTTGTAATTTTGATGCGTTAAGTCAGCCTGTTATTTGTAATAGTACACCTTCTATTGGACAAGGAATATGGCTTAAAGAGCTTGCTGACTGTGGAATAAGTTTAACAGATCGTTTAGAAGGACCTATAGAAATTTTAATAGGAGCCGATGTTGCAGGACGATTATTAACGGGGAATCGTAAACAAATTTCAAACGGTCTTGTAGCTATTGAAACAAAGTTAGGATGGACGGTTATGGGAAAAACAGGGGAGTTGAATAGTGAAGGTTCAACATTCTTAGTCACATCAATGTTGAATAAAGAAGCTTGTATTTCTGATTTATGGGCCCTCGACTCGCTTGGTATTACGGACCCATCCGAACAAAAGAGTAAATTGGAATTGTATGAGGCTACCAGGCAACATTTTCTTGATACTGTAAAAATAGAAGATGACCGCTTTGTAGTGTCTTTGCCTTGGTTGGAAGGGCACCCTCCCCTGTCGGATAATTTTGAGTTATCGCTTAAAAGGTTGCACGATACGATTAGGCAACTTGAAATAAATAATCTTCGCCAAGAGTATGAAAATATATTCCAAGAATGGCTCAAAGAGGGCATAATAGAGGGAGTACCCGTAAATGAACTAGATTTACCCCATCATTATTTGCCACATAGACACGTTGTTAAGGAACATAGTACTACGAAGTTACGGCCAGTATTTGAAGCTTCGTCTAAAGCAAAGGGTTCTCCGAGTCTCAACGATTGTCTTGAAAAGGGATTAAACCTTATTTCATTTATTCCTACAATCTTAAATAGATTTCGCCAGAAAAAAATAGGGGTGATTTCTGATATTCGTAAGGCCTTTCTACAAATTGGCCTGAATTTTAGTGACAGAAACTTCCTCCGATTTCTTTGGATAAAGGGTGAAGATGGCTTGAAGCATTTTCGTCATTGTCGAGTCGTATTTGGTGTAACTAGTAGTCCATTTTTACTTGGAGCTGTTATTCAATATCACTTAAATTCAATTTTGGAGAAAAATGATGCAGATGTAAAATATCCTTCCAACATTATTGTTAAATTAATGAATAGTTTCTATGTTGATAACTGTGTAACAAGTGTCGGAAGTGAAGATGAATTACAGCGCTTCATGAAAGTATCTTCAGATGTTATGGCAGAACGAAAATTTGAATTACGGGGTTGGGAATATACCGACTGTAGTTTAGAAACAGAAACTATTGCGAATGTATTAGGTTTGTTATGGGAAAGACAAGGCGATACTCTTCAAATAAATGTTGCTAATTTACAAAATCTTTGTTTCGAGAAAGTTACGAAAAGAAGTATTTTGGCAATAGCCCATAAAGTATTTGATCCCATCGGTATAACATGTCCAGTCCTTATATTACGCTGTAATAACATCTTAGGTAATATAGTCTTATATTACCTAAGATGATATTACAGCGTACATGGGAAACAAAAGTAAAATGCGACGAAGAAGTTAACACCGAAATTAAAAGTAAATTTTTGAAATGGGTAAAGGACATTTTTCTTTTGAAAAACATTAAAATTCCAAGGTGGATACGATATCAGCCAAAACAGCGTTCAATCCATGTTTTTTGTGACGCCAATCAAGCAGCGTATGCGGCAGTAGTTTTTATTCGTGTAGAAGAACCTGAATCAGTTAAAGTCCAGTTGCTTCAGGCTAGGTCTAGAGTTTCCCCTTGTGGTAAAAAGGAAACTACTATTGTAAGATTAGAATTGTTAGCAGCAACTATTGCATTTCGTCTTGCTGCAGACGTTCTAAAAGACTTTGAGGCCAGAAGTATATTTTCCTGGACAGATTCAACTACTGTCCTTGCATGGATAAAAAGGGAAGAACAATGGGGGACATTTGTAGAAAATAGAGTACAGGAAATAAGGCTTTTGACACGTGTGGAGGATTGGAGGCATATACCTGGTCACCTTAACCCTCAAATCTTCCAAGTAGAGGGTGTTCAGTTCGCCAACTCTCCCGGTCAAAATGGTGGGAGGGTCCGAGCTGGCTTTTAAAATCCCAAGAAAATTGGCCGAGTGCCGAATTTATAACTGATGAAGCGGAAATAGCCAGCGAAAAAAAAAGGCAGTGGTTTCATCTCTAGTGTCTACTGAAAGGTTTAGTTTGAGTGAGCGATTTTCTAGCTATCGAAAAACAGTTAGAGTTGTTTGTTAGATTCAACGATTTTTCTTTAATTGCAGAAATAAGAAAAAAAGGAAAGGTGAACTCACTGTTGATGAAATTGATTTTGAAGAAAAGGTTGTTATTCGCTTGATTCAATCGGAATCGTTTCAGGATATAGAAGACGCACGCTTACAAACTCTTAGTCCATTTTATGATGCGGGAATTGTAAGAATTAAAACTGGTGCGTTTCGAAGAGATGACACGTTAGAGTTTAGAACACCTATAATATTACCAGGAGAACATCCATTAGTTAGGAATTTAATTATGGAAGAACATAAAAAGAAAGGACATGCAGGTGTACAATATATACTGAATACCTTAAGGGAAAGGTTTTGGTTGTTATCTGGCAGAAGAACGGTGCGTTCTGTTTTGAGTAAATGCATTACTTGCAAGAGATATTCTGCTGCACCTGTTGACCACATATCAGCCCCACCTCCAATAGAGCGAGTAAATGATTCAGCAGTATTTCAAGTAACGGGTATAGACCTTTGTGGTCCTTTATTGTTGAGAAACAAAGAAAAGGCATGGATTTGCGTTTTTACATGCGCCATTTATAGAGCGGTCCATTTGGAGTTGCTGACTTCTCTATCTACAGAAGGGTTTCTTCAGGCTTTTCATCGGTTCGTGTCGCAAAATGATGTACCCGTGAAGCTGCAGAATGAAAAACAAGATTCGTTGTCTGAACTTAAACTCAACATAGATGATAAATCTGTCAGGCCTGTAACACGATCTGGTAGAACTGTAACTCCGCCGGACAGACTGGTATATTAAGGCTCTTTGGCATTGTTTTACTTTGATGTGAAAGTTCACTTTTTTTTCTTTTTTTTTTTCCTTAGGTGGAAGGATGTTAAATATTTGCATAGTCGCCTGTAGTAACGGCAACCGCCGGCAATAAAAGGAGGTGCTTTCCTTAGTGGCACCGCAGTTCCTTTTAGTTCGAGTCAGAATAGACCTGCCCGGTGAGAAGCCAGGGGATGAGAGATTCCGGTTCCCGCCCTGTTCCGGTTCCCGTCTTGTTGCGGATCCAGTCCTGTTCCGGTTCTCGTCTTGTTCTGGTCTTGTTCCGGTCCTGATCCAGTCCTATTCCAGTTCCAGCCTGGCCGTTTAAGTCCAAAACACGTAGGAGCGGATGTCTGAATTCAGCGAATGGAGATATACGCCGAAAGGGCTAGATGGATTCTGTCTTTTAAAGGAAAGTGTTCTTCACCGTGCCGGCATAGCTGTTACTTTAAAGCACTTTGAAGTTTTTCCGCCCAAGATGTTAAGTTTTCGTTTATGATGTTAAGTTTTCATCAGTGTTGAAGTTCCAGTTAAATAAACCTTTAAGTTTTAGACAAGGTTTTTGTGTTCTTCAGAAAATTTTAGATTCGAAGTCAGATATAGCACATAGGATTATTATCGGAAAAATCAACATTTGGCGTCCGCGACAGGATATTGTCTGCAAGGTAAGCGACTTTTTTATTTTTGAATCATGGAAGCTTTAAAGTTAGCACGAACTCAATATAGAAAACTATTCAGTAAAGCTTGTAATGAATTTAACAATGAAGAAACTAAATTTAATCAGGAAGAAAAATTAATTAAAATAAAAGTTATTGCCGAGAAAGCTAAAGCTTTGTTTGATACTGAAATGAAAATACCAGAATTAATGTTTAAAGAAATTACAGATGAGACTTTACTTATTAAGGAAATAGATGGAGACTTCTGGAAAGTAAAGTAAAAGATCTTACTTCTGGAACCCCGAATGTAACTTTAATTGATCCATCCCTTGTTCAGAATAAAATGTTACATTATCCGAAGATTAAATTGCCTATGTTTGACGGCAACGAGAAGAAATGGCTAGGATTTTGGGGGCAATTCCAAAAGATTGATAAAGATCCTACATTAGATAATAATGATAAATTTGCTTATTTGGCACAGGCTATGGAGAAGAATTCTCCCGCAGATGAAATAGTTTAAAGCTTTCCGCCAACTGGCGATAGTTACAAGAGCGCAATCGAAGCATTGCAGACGCGTTTTGGTAACAAAGAATTACTAACGGATATTTATATTCGTGATTTGTTAACCCTTGTTATTCAAAAACAAGGTACACACTCTTTGCGGAAACTATACGATGAACTCGAATCTAATCTAAGAGCCTTGGAGATATTGGGAATAAATAGAGGCAAATATTGCGCGATATTATATCCATTGGTAGAATCAGCATTGCCGAATGAAGTCTTAAAAACCTGGGAGAGACTTAGGTTTTCGCGTAAAGGATCAGAAAGTTTAACCGGTGAAAACGCCGAGTTAAGAGAAAGGGAATCTGACCTTGAGTGCCTTTTATGCTTCTTGCGCGGTGAAGTTGAAAGTGAGGAAAGAATTTCTTTAGCAGCTAAATCTTTCAATGTTTTCGATCGATTGGCTCACGGTAATAAGAAAGGGAATTCGGGTTTAAAGATAAGAGAACCTCACTTAAAACCTACGGCAGCTGAACTGTTTACTTCTTCTAATGAAGCTAGAAAAGGCTGCATATTTTGTTCCAGTATAAATCATGGTTCTGCGGAATGTTTTCAGGCGCGTAACTTATCGTTGTCAGAAAGAGAAGTTTTGGTCCAAAGGACACGCTCTTGTTATCTGTGTCTGAAATCTGGACATTCTGTCAAGAGGTGTAGATTAAAAACAGTTTGTTTTACATGCGGCAAAAGGCATCATATTTTTCTATGTAAGGGCCATTCACAAATGAGTGAGACAAGGGCAACGGAACAGCCTCCAAATCAGGCTGAAGCACTCGCCAACATTTCTTCAAGGTCTCCTAAAGTTTTGCTGCAAACAATAAGAGTAATAATTAAAGGAGATAAAAAATCTCGTTCGGCTCGAGCTATAATTGATACTGGTTCTCAAAGGTCATATATTCTGCAAAGCGCAGCTCAAGATATGGGTTACAGGTATACGGTAAAGGAATACCTTAGCCACGCATTATTTGGCGGTACAACGACCAGTTTGTGTGAACATAAAGTTTACAAAATTCATTTATCTAATATGTCTGGCTCTTACAGTTGTAATTTTGATGCGTTAAGTCAGCCTGTTATTTGTAATAGTACACCTTCTATTGGACAAGGAATATGGCTTAAAGAGCTTGCTGACTGTGGAATAAGTTTAACAGATCGTTTAGAAGGACCTATAGAAATTTTAATAGGAGCCGATGTTGCAGGACGATTATTAACGGGGAATCGTAAACAAATTTCAAACGGTCTTGAAGCTATTGAAACAAAGTTAGGATGGACGGTTATGGGAAAAACCGGGGAGTTGAATAGTGAAGGTTCAACATTCTTAGTCACATCAATGTTGAATAAAGAAGCTTGTATTTCTGATTTATGGGCCCTCGACTCGCTTGGTATTACGGACCCATCCGAACAAAAGAGTAAATTGAAATTGTATGAGGCTACCAGGCAACATTTTCTTGATACTGTAAAAATAGAAGATGACCGCTTTGTAGTGTCTTTGCCTTGGTTGGAAGGGCACCCTCCCCTGTCGGATAATTTTGAGTTATCGCTTAAAAGGTTGCACGGTACGATTAGGCAACTTGAAATAAATAATCTTCGCCAAGAGTATGAAAATATATTCCAGGAATGGCTCAAAGAGGGCATAATAGAGGGAGTACCCGTAAATGAACTAGATTTACCCCATCATTATTTGCCACATAGACACGTTGTTAAGGAACATAGTACTACGAAGTTACGGCCAGTATTTGAAGCTTCGTCTAAAGCAAAGGGTTCTCCGAGTCTCAACGATTGTCTTGAAAAGGGATTAAACCTTATTTCATTTATTCCTACAATCTTAAATAGATTTCGCCAGAAAAAAATAGGGGTGATTTCTGATATTCGTAAGGCCTTTCTACAAATTGGCCTGAATTTTAGTGACAGAAACTTCCTCCGATTTCTTTGGATAAAGGGTGAAGATGGCTTGAAGCATTTTCGTCATTGTCGAGTCGTATTTGGTGTAACTAGTAGTCCATTTTTACTTGGAGCTGTTATTCAATATCACTTAAATTCAATTTTGGAGAAAAATGATGCAGATGTAAAATATCCTTCCAACATTATTGTTAAATTAATGAATAGTTTCTATGTTGATAACTGTGTAACAAGTGTCGGAAGTGAAGATGAATTACAGCGCTTCATGAAAGTATCTTCAGATGTTATGGCAGAACGAAAATTTGAATTACGGGGTTGGGAAAATACCGACTGTAGTTTAGAAACAGAAACTATTGCGAATGTATTAGGTATGTTATGGGAAAGACAAGGCGATACTCTTCAAATAAATGTTGCTAATTTACAAAATCTTTGTTTCGAGAAAGTTACGAAAAGAAGTATTTTGGCAATAGCCCATAAAGTATTTGATCCCATCGGTATAACATGTCCAGTCCTTATATTACGCTGTAATAACATCTTAGGTAATATAGTCTTATATTACCTAAGATGTTATTACAGCGTACATGGGAAACAAAAGTAAAATGCGACGAAGAAGTTAACACCGAAATTAAAAGTAAATTTTTGAAATGGGTAAAGGACATTTTTCTTTTGAAAAACATTAAAATTCCAAGGTGGATACGATATCAGCCAAAACAGCGTTCAATCCATGTTTTTTGTGACGCCAATCAAGCAGCGTATGCGGCAGTAGTTTTTATTCGTGTAGAAGAACCTGAATCAGTTAAAGTCCAGTTGCTTCAGGCTAGGTCTAGAGTTTCCCCTTGTGGTAAAAAGGAAACTACTATTGTAAGATTAGAATTGTTAGCAGCAACTATTGCATTTCGTCTTGCTGCAGACGTTCTAAAAGACTTTGAGGCCAGAAGTATATTTTTCTGGACAGATTCAACTACTGTCCTTGCATGGATAAAAAGGGAAGAACAATGGGGGACATTTGTAGAAAATAGAGTACAGGAAATAAGGCTTTTGACACGTGTGGAGGATTGGAGGCATATACCTGGTCACCTTAACCCTCAAATCTTCCAAGTAGAGGGTGTTCAGTTCGCCAACTCTCCCGGTCAAAATGGTGGGAGGGTCCGAGCTGGCTTTTAAAATCCCAAGAAAATTGGCCGAGTGCCGAATTTATAACTGATGAAGCGGAAATAGCCAGCTTAAAAAAAAGGCAGTGGTTTCATCTCTAGTGTCTACTGAAAGGTTTAGTTTGAGTGAGCGATTTTCTAGCTATCGAAAAACAGTTAGAGTTGTTTGTTAGATTCAACGATTTTTCTTTAATTGCAGAAATAAGAAAAAAAGGAAAGGTGAACTCACTGTTGATGAAATTGATTTTGAAGAAAAGGTTGTTATTCGCTTGATTCAATCGGAATCGTTTCAGGATATAGAAGACGCACGCTTACAAACTCTTAGTCCATTTTATGATGCGGGAATTGTAAGAATTAAAACTGGTGCGTTTCGAAGAGATGACACGTTAGAGTTTAGAACACCTATAATATTACCAGGAGAACATCCATTAGTTAGGAATTTAATTATGGAAGAACATAAAAAGAAAGGACATGCAGGTGTACAATATATACTGAATACCTTAAGGGAAAGGTTTTGGTTGTTATCTGGCAGAAGAACGGTGCGTTCTGTTTTGAGTAAATGCATTACTTGCAAGAGATATTCTGCTGCACCTGTTGACCACATATCAGCCCCACCTCCAATAGAGCGAGTAAATGATTCAGCAGTATTTCAAGTAACGGGTATAGACCTTTGTGGTCCTTTATTGTTGAGAAACAAAGAAAAGGCATGGATTTGCGTTTTTACATGCGCCATTTATAGAGCGGTCCATTTGGAGTTGCTGACTTCTCTATCTACAGAAGGGTTTCTTCAGGCTTTTCATCGGTTCGTGTCGCAAAATGATGTACCCGTGAAGCTGCAGAATGAAAAACAAGATTCGTTGTCTGAACTTAAACTCAACATAGATGATAAATCTGTCAGGCCTGTAACACGATCTGGTAGAACTGTAACTCCGCCGGACAGACTGGTATATTAAGGCTCTTTGGCATTGTTTTACTTTGATGTGAAAGTTCACTTTTTTTTCTTTTTTTTTTCCTTAGGTGGAAGGATGTTAAATATTTGCATAGTCGCCTGTAGTAACGGCAACCGCCGGCAATAAAAGGAGGTGCTTTCCTTAGTGGCACCGCAGTTCCTTTTAGTTCGAGTCAGAATAGACCTGCCCGGTGAGAAGCCAGGGGATGAGAGATTCCGGTTCCCGCCCTGTTCCGGTTCCCGTCTTGTTGCGGATCCAGTTCTGTTCCGGTTCTCGTCTTGTTCTGGTCTTGTTCCGGTCCTGATCCAGTCCTATTCCAGTTCCAGCCTGGCCGTTTAAGTCCAAAACACGTAGGAGCGGATGTCTGAATTCAGCGAATGGAGATATACGCCGAAAGGGCTATATGGATTCTGTCTTTTAAAGGAAAGTGTTCTTCACCGTGCCGGCATAGCTGTTACTTTAAAGCACTTTGAAGTTTTTCCGCCCAAGATGTTAAGTTTTCGTTTATGATGTTAAGTTTTCATCAGTGTTGAAGTTCCAGTTAAATAAACCTTTAAGTTTTAGACAAGGTTTTTGTGTTCTTCAGAAAATTTTAGATTCGAAGTCAGATATAGCACATAGGATTATTATCGGAAAAATCAACATTTGGCGTCCGCGACAGGATATTGTCTGCAAGGTAAGCGACTTTTTTATTTTTGAATCATGGAAGCTTTAAAGTTAGCACGAACTCAATATAGAAGACTATTCAGTAAAGCTTGTAATGAATTTAACAATGAAGAAACTAAATTTAATCAGGAAGAAAAATTAATTAAAATAAAAGTTATTGCCGAGAAAGCTAAAGTTTTGTTTGATACTGAAATGAAAATACGAGAATTAATGTTTAAAGAAATTACAGATGAGACTTTACTTATTAAGGAAATAGATGGAGACTTCTGGAAAGTAAAGTAAAAGATCTTACTTCTGGAACCCCGAATGTAACTTTAATTGATCCATCCCTTGTTCAGAATAAAATGTTACATTATCCGAAGATTAAATTGCCTATGTTTGACGGCAACGAGAAGAAATGGCTAGGATTTTGGGGGCAATTCCAAAAGATTGATAAAGATCCTACATTAGATAATAATGATAAATTTGCTTATTTGGCACAGGCTGTGGAGAAGAATTCTCCCGCAGATGAAATAGTTTAAAGCTTTCCGCCAACTGGCGATAGTTACAAGAGCGCAATCGAAGCATTGCAGACGCGTTTTGGTAACAAAGAATTACTAACGGAGATTTATATTCGTGATTTGTTAACCCTTGTTATTCAAAAACAAGGTACACACTCTTTGCGGAAACTATACGATGAACTCGAATCTAATCTAAGAGCCTTGGAGATATTGGGAATAAATAGAGGCAAATATTGCGCGATATTATATCCATTGGTAGAATCAGCATTGCCGAATGAAGTCTTAGAAACCTGGGAGAGACTTAGGTTTTCGCGTAAAGGATCAGAAAGTTTAACCGGTGAAAACGCCGAGTTAAGAGAAAGGGAATCTGACCTTGAGCGCCTTTTATGCTTCTTGCGCGGTGAAGTTGAAAGTGAGGAAAGAATTTCTTTAGCAGCTAAATCTTTCAATGTTTTCGATCGATTGGCTCACGGTAATAAGAAAGGGAATTCGGGTTTAAAGATAAGAGAACCTCACTTAAAACCTACGGCAGCTGAACTGTTTACTTCTTCTAATGAAGCTAGAAAAGGCTGCATATTTTGTTCCAGTATAAATCATGGTTCTGCGGAATGTTTTCAGGCGCGTAACTTATCGTTGTCAGAAAGAGAAGTTTTGGTCCAAAGGACACGCTCTTGTTATCTGTGTCTGAAATCTGGACATTCTGTCAAGAGGTGTAGATTAAAAACAGTTTGTTTTACATGCGGCAAAAGGCATCATATTTTTCTATGTAAGGGCCATTCACAAATGAGTGAGACAAGGGCAACGGAACAGCCTCCAAATCAGGCTGAAGCACTCGCCAACATTTCTTCAAGGTCTCCTAAAGTTTTGCTGCAAACAATAAGAGTAATAATTAAAGGAGATAAAAAATCTCGTTCGGCTCGAGCTATAATTGATACTGGTTCTCAAAGGTCATATATTCTGCAAAGCGCAGCTCAAGATATGGGTTACAGGTATACGGTAAAGGAATACCTTAGCCACGCATTATTTGGCGGTACAACGACCAGTTTGTGTGAACATAAAGTTTACAAAATTCATTTATCTAATATGTCTGGCTCTTACAGTTGTAATTTTGATGCGTTAAGTCAGCCTGTTATTTGTAATAGTACACCTTCTATTGGACAAGGAATATGGCTTAAAGAGCTTGCTGACTGTGGAATAAGTTTAACAGATCGTTTAGAAGGACCTATAGAAATTTTAATAGGAGCCGATGTTGCAGGACGATTATTAACGGGGAATCGTAAACAAATTTCAAACGGTCTTGAAGCTATTGAAACAAAGTTAGGATGGACGGTTATGGGAAAAACCGGGGAGTTGAATAGTGAAGGTTCAACATTCTTAGTCACATCAATGTTGAATAAAGAAGCTTGTATTTCTGATTTATGGGCCCTCGACTCGCTTGGTATTACGGACCCATCCGAACAAAAGAGTAAATTGAAATTGTATGAGGCTACCAGGCAACATTTTCTTGATACTGTAAAAATAGAAGATGACCGCTTTGTAGTGTCTTTGCCTTGGTTGGAAGGGCACCCTCCCCTGTCGGATAATTTTGAGTTATCGCTTAAAAGGTTGCACGGTACGATTAGGCAACTTGAAATAAATAATCTTCGCCAAGAGTATGAAAATATATTCCAGGAATGGCTCAAAGAGGGCATAATAGAGGGAGTACCCGTAAATGAACTAGATTTACCCCATCATTATTTGCCACATAGACACGTTGTTAAGGAACATAGTACTACGAAGTTACGGCCAGTATTTGAAGCTTCGTCTAAAGCAAAGGGTTCTCCGAGTCTCAACGATTGTCTTGAAAAGGGATTAAACCTTATTTCATTTATTCCTACAATCTTAAATAGATTTCGCCAGAAAAAAATAGGGGTGATTTCTGATATTCGTAAGGCCTTTCTACAAATTGGCCTGAATTTTAGTGACAGAAACTTCCTCCGATTTCTTTGGATAAAGGGTGAAGATGGCTTGAAGCATTTTCGTCATTGTCGAGTCGTATTTGGTGTAACTAGTAGTCCATTTTTACTTGGAGCTGTTATTCAATATCACTTAAATTCAATTTTGGAGAAAAATGATGCAGATGTAAAATATCCTTCCAACATTATTGTTAAATTAATGAATAGTTTCTATGTTGATAACTGTGTAACAAGTGTCGGAAGTGAAGATGAATTACAGCGCTTCATGAAAGTATCTTCAGATGTTATGGCAGAACGAAAATTTGAATTACGGGGTTGGGAAAATACCGACTGTAGTTTAGAAACAGAAACTATTGCGAATGTATTAGGTTTGTTATGGGAAAGACAAGGCGATACTCTTCAAATAAATGTTGCTAATTTACAAAATCTTTGTTTCGAGAAAGTTACGAAAAGAAGTATTTTGGCAATAGCCCATAAAGTATTTGATCCCATCGGTATAACATGTCCAGTCCTTATATTACGCTGTAATAACATCTTAGGTAATATAGTCTTATATTACCTAAGATGTTATTACAGCGTACATGGGAAACAAAAGTAAAATGCGACGAAGAAGTTAACACCGAAATTAAAAGTAAATTTTTGAAATGGGTAAAGGACATTTTTCTTTTGAAAAACATTAAAATTCCAAGGTGGATACGATATCAGCCAAAACAGCGTTCAATCCATGTTTTTTGTGACGCCAATCAAGCAGCGTATGCGGCAGTAGTTTTTATTCGTGTAGAAGAACCTGAATCAGTTAAAGTCCAGTTGCTTCAGGCTAGGTCTAGAGTTTCCCCTTGTGGTAAAAAGGAAACTACTATTGTAAGATTAGAATTGTTAGCAGCAACTATTGCATTTCGTCTTGCTGCAGACGTTCTAAAAGACTTTGAGGCCAGAAGTATATTTTTCTGGACAGATTCAACTACTGTCCTTGCATGGATAAAAAGGGAAGAACAATGGGGGACATTTGTAGAAAATAGAGTACAGGAAATAAGGCTTTTGACACGTGTGGAGGATTGGAGGCATATACCTGGTCACCTTAACCCTCAAATCTTCCAAGTAGAGGGTGTTCAGTTCGCCAACTCTCCCGGTCAAAATGGTGGGAGGGTCCGAGCTGGCTTTTAAAATCCCAAGAAAATTGGCCGAGTGCCGAATTTATAACTGATGAAGCGGAAATAGCCAGCTTAAAAAAAAGGCAGTGGTTTCATCTCTAGTGTCTACTGAAAGGTTTAGTTTGAGTGAGCGATTTTCTAGCTATCGAAAAACAGTTAGAGTTGTTTGTTAGATTCAACGATTTTTCTTTAATTGCAGAAATAAGAAAAAAAGGAAAGGTGAACTCACTGTTGATGAAATTGATTTTGAAGAAAAGGTTGTTATTCGCTTGATTCAATCGGAATCGTTTCAGGATATAGAAGACGCACGCTTACAAACTCTTAGTCCATTTTATGATGCGGGAATTGTAAGAATTAAAACTGGTGCGTTTCGAAGAGATGACACGTTAGAGTTTAGAACACCTATAATATTACCAGGAGAACATCCATTAGTTAGGAATTTAATTATGGAAGAACATAAAAAGAAAGGACATGCAGGTGTACAATATATACTGAATACCTTAAGGGAAAGGTTTTGGTTGTTATCTGGCAGAAGAACGGTGCGTTCTGTTTTGAGTAAATGCATTACTTGCAAGAGATATTCTGCTGCACCTGTTGACCACATATCAGCCCCACCTCCAATAGAGCGAGTAAATGATTCAGCAGTATTTCAAGTAACGGGTATAGACCTTTGTGGTCCTTTATTGTTGAGAAACAAAGAAAAGGCATGGATTTGCGTTTTTACATGCGCCATTTATAGAGCGGTCCATTTGGAGTTGCTGACTTCTCTATCTACAGAAGGGTTTCTTCAGGCTTTTCATCGGTTCGTGTCGCAAAATGATGTACCCGTGAAGCTGCAGAATGAAAAACAAGATTCGTTGTCTGAACTTAAACTCAACATAGATGATAAATCTGTCAGGCCTGTAACACGATCTGGTAGAACTGTAACTCCGCCGGACAGACTGGTATATTAAGGCTCTTTGGCATTGTTTTACTTTGATGTGAAAGTTCACTTTTTTTTCTTTTTTTTTTCCTTAGGTGGAAGGATGTTAAATATTTGCATAGTCGCCTGTAGTAACGGCAACCGCCGGCAATAAAAGGAGGTGCTTTCCTTAGTGGCACCGCAGTTCCTTTTAGTTCGAGTCAGAATAGACCTGCCCGGTGAGAAGCCAGGGGATGAGAGATTCCGGTTCCCGCCCTGTTCCGGTTCCCGTCTTGTTGCGGATCCAGTTCTGTTCCGGTTCTCGTCTTGTTCTGGTCTTGTTCCGGTCCTGATCCAGTCCTATTCCAGTTCCAGCCTGGCCGTTTAAGTCCAAAACACGTAGGAGCGGATGTCTGAATTCAGCGAATGGAGATATACGCCGAAAGGGCTATATGGATTCTGTCTTTTAAAGGAAAGTGTTCTTCACCGTGCCGGCATAGCTGTTACTTTAAAGCACTTTGAAGTTTTTCCGCCCAAGATGTTAAGTTTTCGTTTATGATGTTAAGTTTTCATCAGTGTTGAAGTTCCAGTTAAATAAACCTTTAAGTTTTAGACAAGGTTTTTGTGTTCTTCAGAAAATTTTAGATTCGAAGTCAGATATAGCACATAGGATTATTATCGGAAAAATCAACATTTGGCGTCCGCGACAGGATATTGTCTGCAAGGTAAGCGACTTTTTTATTTTTGAATCATGGAAGCTTTAAAGTTAGCACGAACTCAATATAGAAGACTATTCAGTAAAGCTTGTAATGAATTTAACAATGAAGAAACTAAATTTAATCAGGAAGAAAAATTAATTAAAATAAAAGTTATTGCCGAGAAAGCTAAAGTTTTGTTTGATACTGAAATGAAAATACGAGAATTAATGTTTAAAGAAATTACAGATGAGACTTTACTTATTAAGGAAATAGATGGAGACTTCTGGAAAGTAAAGTAAAAGATCTTACTTCTGGAACCCCGAATGTAACTTTAATTGATCCATCCCTTGTTCAGAATAAAATGTTACATTATCCGAAGATTAAATTGCCTATGTTTGACGGCAACGAGAAGAAATGGCTAGGATTTTGGGGGCAATTCCAAAAGATTGATAAAGATCCTACATTAGATAATAATGATAAATTTGCTTATTTGGCACAGGCTGTGGAGAAGAATTCTCCCGCAGATGAAATAGTTTAAAGCTTTCCGCCAACTGGCGATAGTTACAAGAGCGCAATCGAAGCATTGCAGACGCGTTTTGGTAACAAAGAATTACTAACGGAGATTTATATTCGTGATTTGTTAACCCTTGTTATTCAAAAACAAGGTACACACTCTTTGCGGAAACTATACGATGAACTCGAATCTAATCTAAGAGCCTTGGAGATATTGGGAATAAATAGAGGCAAATATTGCGCGATATTATATCCATTGGTAGAATCAGCATTGCCGAATGAAGTCTTAGAAACCTGGGAGAGACTTAGGTTTTCGCGTAAAGGATCAGAAAGTTTAACCGGTGAAAACGCCGAGTTAAGAGAAAGGGAATCTGACCTTGAGCGCCTTTTATGCTTCTTGCGCGGTGAAGTTGAAAGTGAGGAAAGAATTTCTTTAGCAGCTAAATCTTTCAATGTTTTCGATCGATTGGCTCACGGTAATAAGAAAGGGAATTCGGGTTTAAAGATAAGAGAACCTCACTTAAAACCTACGGCAGCTGAACTGTTTACTTCTTCTAATGAAGCTAGAAAAGGCTGCATATTTTGTTCCAGTATAAATCATGGTTCTGCGGAATGTTTTCAGGCGCGTAACTTATCGTTGTCAGAAAGAGAAGTTTTGGTCCAAAGGACACGCTCTTGTTATCTGTGTCTGAAATCTGGACATTCTGTCAAGAGGTGTAGATTAAAAACAGTTTGTTTTACATGCGGCAAAAGGCATCATATTTTTCTATGTAAGGGCCATTCACAAATGAGTGAGACAAGGGCAACGGAACAGCCTCCAAATCAGGCTGAAGCACTCGCCAACATTTCTTCAAGGTCTCCTAAAGTTTTGCTGCAAACAATAAGAGTAATAATTAAAGGAGATAAAAAATCTCGTTCGGCTCGAGCTATAATTGATACTGGTTCTCAAAGGTCATATATTCTGCAAAGCGCAGCTCAAGATATGGGTTACAGGTATACGGTAAAGGAATACCTTAGCCACGCATTATTTGGCGGTACAACGACCAGTTTGTGTGAACATAAAGTTTACAAAATTCATTTATCTAATATGTCTGGCTCTTACAGTTGTAATTTTGATGCGTTAAGTCAGCCTGTTATTTGTAATAGTACACCTTCTATTGGACAAGGAATATGGCTTAAAGAGCTTGCTGACTGTGGAATAAGTTTAACAGATCGTTTAGAAGGACCTATAGAAATTTTAATAGGAGCCGATGTTGCAGGACGATTATTAACGGGGAATCGTAAACAAATTTCAAACGGTCTTGAAGCTATTGAAACAAAGTTAGGATGGACGGTTATGGGAAAAACCGGGGAGTTGAATAGTGAAGGTTCAACATTCTTAGTCACATCAATGTTGAATAAAGAAGCTTGTATTTCTGATTTATGGGCCCTCGACTCGCTTGGTATTACGGACCCATCCGAACAAAAGAGTAAATTGAAATTGTATGAGGCTACCAGGCAACATTTTCTTGATACTGTAAAAATAGAAGATGACCGCTTTGTAGTGTCTTTGCCTTGGTTGGAAGGGCACCCTCCCCTGTCGGATAATTTTGAGTTATCGCTTAAAAGGTTGCACGGTACGATTAGGCAACTTGAAATAAATAATCTTCGCCAAGAGTATGAAAATATATTCCAGGAATGGCTCAAAGAGGGCATAATAGAGGGAGTACCCGTAAATGAACTAGATTTACCCCATCATTATTTGCCACATAGACACGTTGTTAAGGAACATAGTACTACGAAGTTACGGCCAGTATTTGAAGCTTCGTCTAAAGCAAAGGGTTCTCCGAGTCTCAACGATTGTCTTGAAAAGGGATTAAACCTTATTTCATTTATTCCTACAATCTTAAATAGATTTCGCCAGAAAAAAATAGGGGTGATTTCTGATATTCGTAAGGCCTTTCTACAAATTGGCCTGAATTTTAGTGACAGAAACTTCCTCCGATTTCTTTGGATAAAGGGTGAAGATGGCTTGAAGCATTTTCGTCATTGTCGAGTCGTATTTGGTGTAACTAGTAGTCCATTTTTACTTGGAGCTGTTATTCAATATCACTTAAATTCAATTTTGGAGAAAAATGATGCAGATGTAAAATATCCTTCCAACATTATTGTTAAATTAATGAATAGTTTCTATGTTGATAACTGTGTAACAAGTGTCGGAAGTGAAGATGAATTACAGCGCTTCATGAAAGTATCTTCAGATGTTATGGCAGAACGAAAATTTGAATTACGGGGTTGGGAAAATACCGACTGTAGTTTAGAAACAGAAACTATTGCGAATGTATTAGGTTTGTTATGGGAAAGACAAGGCGATACTCTTCAAATAAATGTTGCTAATTTACAAAATCTTTGTTTCGAGAAAGTTACGAAAAGAAGTATTTTGGCAATAGCCCATAAAGTATTTGATCCCATCGGTATAACATGTCCAGTCCTTATATTACGCTGTAATAACATCTTAGGTAATATAGTCTTATATTACCTAAGATGTTATTACAGCGTACATGGGAAACAAAAGTAAAATGCGACGAAGAAGTTAACACCGAAATTAAAAGTAAATTTTTGAAATGGGTAAAGGACATTTTTCTTTTGAAAAACATTAAAATTCCAAGGTGGATACGATATCAGCCAAAACAGCGTTCAATCCATGTTTTTTGTGACGCCAATCAAGCAGCGTATGCGGCAGTAGTTTTTATTCGTGTAGAAGAACCTGAATCAGTTAAAGTCCAGTTGCTTCAGGCTAGGTCTAGAGTTTCCCCTTGTGGTAAAAAGGAAACTACTATTGTAAGATTAGAATTGTTAGCAGCAACTATTGCATTTCGTCTTGCTGCAGACGTTCTAAAAGACTTTGAGGCCAGAAGTATATTTTTCTGGACAGATTCAACTACTGTCCTTGCATGGATAAAAAGGGAAGAACAATGGGGGACATTTGTAGAAAATAGAGTACAGGAAATAAGGCTTTTGACACGTGTGGAGGATTGGAGGCATATACCTGGTCACCTTAACCCTCAAATCTTCCAAGTAGAGGGTGTTCAGTTCGCCAACTCTCCCGGTCAAAATGGTGGGAGGGTCCGAGCTGGCTTTTAAAATCCCAAGAAAATTGGCCGAGTGCCGAATTTATAACTGATGAAGCGGAAATAGCCAGCTTAAAAAAAAGGCAGTGGTTTCATCTCTAGTGTCTACTGAAAGGTTTAGTTTGAGTGAGCGATTTTCTAGCTATCGAAAAACAGTTAGAGTTGTTTGTTAGATTCAACGATTTTTCTTTAATTGCAGAAATAAGAAAAAAAGGAAAGGTGAACTCACTGTTGATGAAATTGATTTTGAAGAAAAGGTTGTTATTCGCTTGATTCAATCGGAATCGTTTCAGGATATAGAAGACGCACGCTTACAAACTCTTAGTCCATTTTATGATGCGGGAATTGTAAGAATTAAAACTGGTGCGTTTCGAAGAGATGACACGTTAGAGTTTAGAACACCTATAATATTACCAGGAGAACATCCATTAGTTAGGAATTTAATTATGGAAGAACATAAAAAGAAAGGACATGCAGGTGTACAATATATACTGAATACCTTAAGGGAAAGGTTTTGGTTGTTATCTGGCAGAAGAACGGTGCGTTCTGTTTTGAGTAAATGCATTACTTGCAAGAGATATTCTGCTGCACCTGTTGACCACATATCAGCCCCACCTCCAATAGAGCGAGTAAATGATTCAGCAGTATTTCAAGTAACGGGTATAGACCTTTGTGGTCCTTTATTGTTGAGAAACAAAGAAAAGGCATGGATTTGCGTTTTTACATGCGCCATTTATAGAGCGGTCCATTTGGAGTTGCTGACTTCTCTATCTACAGAAGGGTTTCTTCAGGCTTTTCATCGGTTCGTGTCGCAAAATGATGTACCCGTGAAGCTGCAGAATGAAAAACAAGATTCGTTGTCTGAACTTAAACTCAACATAGATGATAAATCTGTCAGGCCTGTAACACGATCTGGTAGAACTGTAACTCCGCCGGACAGACTGGTATATTAAGGCTCTTTGGCATTGTTTTACTTTGATGTGAAAGTTCACTTTTTTTTCTTTTTTTTTTCCTTAGGTGGAAGGATGTTAAATATTTGCATAGTCGCCTGTAGTAACGGCAACCGCCGGCAATAAAAGGAGGTGCTTTCCTTAGTGGCACCGCAGTTCCTTTTAGTTCGAGTCAGAATAGACCTGCCCGGTGAGAAGCCAGGGGATGAGAGATTCCGGTTCCCGCCCTGTTCCGGTTCCCGTCTTGTTGCGGATCCAGTTCTGTTCCGGTTCTCGTCTTGTTCTGGTCTTGTTCCGGTCCTGATCCAGTCCTATTCCAGTTCCAGCCTGGCCGTTTAAGTCCAAAACACGTAGGAGCGGATGTCTGAATTCAGCGAATGGAGATATACGCCGAAAGGGCTATATGGATTCTGTCTTTTAAAGGAAAGTGTTCTTCACCGTGCCGGCATAGCTGTTACTTTAAAGCACTTTGAAGTTTTTCCGCCCAAGATGTTAAGTTTTCGTTTATGATGTTAAGTTTTCATCAGTGTTGAAGTTCCAGTTAAATAAACCTTTAAGTTTTAGACAAGGTTTTTGTGTTCTTCAGAAAATTTTAGATTCGAAGTCAGATATAGCACATAGGATTATTATCGGAAAAATCAACATTTGGCGTCCGCGACAGGATATTGTCTGCAAGGTAAGCGACTTTTTTATTTTTGAATCATGGAAGCTTTAAAGTTAGCACGAACTCAATATAGAAGACTATTCAGTAAAGCTTGTAATGAATTTAACAATGAAGAAACTAAATTTAATCAGGAAGAAAAATTAATTAAAATAAAAGTTATTGCCGAGAAAGCTAAAGTTTTGTTTGATACTGAAATGAAAATACGAGAATTAATGTTTAAAGAAATTACAGATGAGACTTTACTTATTAAGGAAATAGATGGAGACTTCTGGAAAGTAAAGTAAAAGATCTTACTTCTGGAACCCCGAATGTAACTTTAATTGATCCATCCCTTGTTCAGAATAAAATGTTACATTATCCGAAGATTAAATTGCCTATGTTTGACGGCAACGAGAAGAAATGGCTAGGATTTTGGGGGCAATTCCAAAAGATTGATAAAGATCCTACATTAGATAATAATGATAAATTTGCTTATTTGGCACAGGCTGTGGAGAAGAATTCTCCCGCAGATGAAATAGTTTAAAGCTTTCCGCCAACTGGCGATAGTTACAAGAGCGCAATCGAAGCATTGCAGACGCGTTTTGGTAACAAAGAATTACTAACGGAGATTTATATTCGTGATTTGTTAACCCTTGTTATTCAAAAACAAGGTACACACTCTTTGCGGAAACTATACGATGAACTCGAATCTAATCTAAGAGCCTTGGAGATATTGGGAATAAATAGAGGCAAATATTGCGCGATATTATATCCATTGGTAGAATCAGCATTGCCGAATGAAGTCTTAGAAACCTGGGAGAGACTTAGGTTTTCGCGTAAAGGATCAGAAAGTTTAACCGGTGAAAACGCCGAGTTAAGAGAAAGGGAATCTGACCTTGAGCGCCTTTTATGCTTCTTGCGCGGTGAAGTTGAAAGTGAGGAAAGAATTTCTTTAGCAGCTAAATCTTTCAATGTTTTCGATCGATTGGCTCACGGTAATAAGAAAGGGAATTCGGGTTTAAAGATAAGAGAACCTCACTTAAAACCTACGGCAGCTGAACTGTTTACTTCTTCTAATGAAGCTAGAAAAGGCTGCATATTTTGTTCCAGTATAAATCATGGTTCTGCGGAATGTTTTCAGGCGCGTAACTTATCGTTGTCAGAAAGAGAAGTTTTGGTCCAAAGGACACGCTCTTGTTATCTGTGTCTGAAATCTGGACATTCTGTCAAGAGGTGTAGATTAAAAACAGTTTGTTTTACATGCGGCAAAAGGCATCATATTTTTCTATGTAAGGGCCATTCACAAATGAGTGAGACAAGGGCAACGGAACAGCCTCCAAATCAGGCTGAAGCACTCGCCAACATTTCTTCAAGGTCTCCTAAAGTTTTGCTGCAAACAATAAGAGTAATAATTAAAGGAGATAAAAAATCTCGTTCGGCTCGAGCTATAATTGATACTGGTTCTCAAAGGTCATATATTCTGCAAAGCGCAGCTCAAGATATGGGTTACAGGTATACGGTAAAGGAATACCTTAGCCACGCATTATTTGGCGGTACAACGACCAGTTTGTGTGAACATAAAGTTTACAAAATTCATTTATCTAATATGTCTGGCTCTTACAGTTGTAATTTTGATGCGTTAAGTCAGCCTGTTATTTGTAATAGTACACCTTCTATTGGACAAGGAATATGGCTTAAAGAGCTTTCTGACTGTGGAATAAGTTTAACAGATCGTTTAGAAGGACCTATAGAAATTTTAATAGGAGCCGATGTTGCAGGACGATTATTAACGGGGAATCGTAAACAAATTTCAAACGGTCTTGTAGCTATTGAAACAAAGTTAGGATGGACGGTTATGGGAAAAACCGGGGAGTTGAATAGTGAAGGTTCAACATTCTTAGTCACATCAATGTTGAATAAAGAAGCTTGTATTTCTGATTTATGGGCCCTCGACTCGCTTGGTATTACGGACCCATCCGAACAAAAGAGTAAATTGGAATTGTATGAGGCTACCAGGCAACATTTTCTTGATACTGTAAAAATAGAAGATGACCGCTTTGTAGTGTCTTTGCCTTGGTTGGAAGGGCACCCTCCCCTGTCGGATAATTTTGAGTTATCGCTTAAAAGGTTGCACGGTACGATTAGGCAACTTGAAATAAATAATCTTCGCCAAGAGTATGAAAATATATTCCAAGAATGGCTCAAAGAGGGCATAATAGAGGGAGTACCCGTAAATGAACTAGATTTACCCCATCATTATTTGCCACATAGACACGTTGTTAAGGAACATAGTACTACGAAGTTACGGCCAGTATTTGAAGCTTCGTCTAAAGCAAAGGGTTCTCCGAGTCTCAACGATTGTCTTGAAAAGGGATTAAACCTTATTTCATTTATTCCTACAATCTTAAATAGATTTCGCCAGAAAAAAATAGGGGTGATTTCTGATATTCGTAAGGCCTTTCTACAAATTGGCCTGAATTTTAGTGACAGAAACTTCCTCCGATTTCTTTGGATAAAGGGTGAAGATGGCTTGAAGCATTTTCGTCATTGTCGAGTCGTATTTGGTGTAACTAGTAGTCCATTTTTACTTGGAGCTGTTATTCAATATCACTTAAATTCAATTTTGGAGAAAAATGATGCAGATGTAAAATATCCTTCCAACATTATTGTTAAATTAATGAATAGTTTCTATGTTGATAACTGTGTAACAAGTGTCGGAAGTGAAGATGAATTACAGCGCTTCATGAAAGTATCTTCAGATGTTATGGCAGAACGAAAATTTGAATTACGGGGTTGGGAATATACCGACTGTAGTTTAGAAACAGAAACTATTGCGAACGTATTAGGTTTGTTATGGGAAAGACAAGGCGATACTCTTCAAATAAATGTTGCTAATTTACAAAATCTTTGTTTCGAGAAAGTTACGAAAAGAAGTATTTTGGCAATAGCCCATAAAGTATTTGATCCCATCGGTATAACATGTCCAGTCCTTATATTACGCTGTAATAACATCTTAGGTAATATAGTCTTATATTACCTAAGATGTTATTACAGCGTACATGGGAAACAAAAGTAAAATGCGACGAAGAAGTTAACACCGAAATTAAAAGTAAATTTTTGAAATGGGTAAAGGACATTTTTCTTTTGAAAAACATTAAAATTCCAAGGTGGATACGATATCAGCCAAAACAGCGTTCAATCCATGTTTTTTGTGACGCCAATCAAGCAGCGTATGCGGCAGTAGTTTTTATTCGTGTAGAAGAACCTGAATCAGTTAAAGTCCAGTTGCTTCAGGCTAGGTCTAGAGTTTCCCCTTGTGGTAAAAAGGAAACTACTATTGTAAGATTAGAATTGTTAGCAGCAACTATTGCATTTCGTCTTGCTGCAGACGTTCTAAAAGACTTTGAGGCCAGAAGTATATTTTCCTGGACAGATTCAACTACTGTCCTTGCATGGATAAAAAGGGAAGAACAATGGGGGACATTTGTAGAAAATAGAGTACAGGAAATAAGGCTTTTGACACGTGTGGAGGATTGGAGGCATATACCTGGTCACCTTAACCCTCAAATCTTCCAAGTAGAGGGTGTTCAGTTCGCCAACTCTCCCGGTCAAAATGGTGGGAGGGTCCGAGCTGGCTTTTAAAATCCCAAGAAAATTGGCCGAGTGCCGAATTTATAACTGATGAAGCGGAAATAGCCAGCGAAAAAAAAAAGGCAGTGGTTTCATCTCTAGTGTCTACTGAAAGGTTTAGTTTGAGTGAGCGATTTTCTAGCTATCGAAAAACAGTTAGAGTTGTTTGTTAGATTCAACGATTTTTCTTTAATTGCAGAAATAAGAAAAAAAGGAAAGGTGAACTCACTGTTGATGAAATTGATTTTGAAGAAAAGGTTGTTATTCGCTTGATTCAATCGGAATCGTTTCAGGATATAGAAGACGCACGCTTACAAACTCTTAGTCCATTTTATGATGCGGGAATTGTAAGAATTAAAACTGGTGCGTTTCGAAGAGATGACACGTTAGAGTTTAGAACACCTATAATATTACCAGGAGAACATCCATTAGTTAGGAATTTAATTATGGAAGAACATAAAAAGAAAGGACATGCAGGTGTACAATATATACTGAATACCTTAAGGGAAAGGTTTTGGTTGTTATCTGGCAGAAGAACGGTGCGTTCTGTTTTGAGTAAATGCATTACTTGCAAGAGATATTCTGCTGCACCTGTTGACCACATATCAGCCCCACCTCCAATAGAGCGAGTAAATGATTCAGCAGTATTTCAAGTAACGGGTATAGACCTTTGTGGTCCTTTATTGTTGAGAAACAAAGAAAAGGCATGGATTTGCGTTTTTACATGCGCCATTTATAGAGCGGTCCATTTGGAGTTGCTGACTTCTCTATCTACAGAAGGGTTTCTTCAGGCTTTTCATCGGTTCGTGTCGCAAAATGATGTACCCGTGAAGCTGCAGAATGAAAAACAAGATTCGTTGTCTGAACTTAAACTCAACATAGATGATAAATCTGTCAGGCCTGTAACACGATCTGGTAGAACTGTAACTCCGCCGGACAGACTGGTATATTAAGGCTCTTTGGCATTGTTTTACTTTGATGTGAAAGTTCACTTTTTTTTCTTTTTTTTTTTCCTTAGGTGGAAGGATGTTAAATATTTGCATAGTCGCCTGTAGTAACGGCAACCGCCGGCAATAAAAGGAGGTGCTTTCCTTAGTGGCACCGCAGTTCCTTTTAGTTCGAGTCAGAATAGACCTGCCCGGTGAGAAGCCAGGGGATGAGAGATTCCGGTTCCCGCCCTGTTCCGGTTCCCGTCTTGTTGCGCATCCAGACCTGTTCCGGTTCTCGTCTTGTTCTGGTCTTGTTCCGGTCCTGATCCAGTCCTATTCCAGTTCCAGCCTGGCCGTTTAAGTCCAAAACACGTAGGAGCGGATGTCTGAATTCAGCGAATGGAGATATACGCCGAAAGGGCTATATGGATTCTGTCTTTTAAAGGAAAGTGTTCTTCACCGTGCCGGCATAGCTGTTACTTTAAAGCACTTTGAAGTTTTTCCGCCCAAGATGTTAAGTTTTCGTTTATGATGTTAAGTTTTCATCAGTGTTGAAGTTCCAGTTAAATAAACCTTTAAGTTTTAGACAAGGTTTTTGTGTTCTTCAGAAAATTTTAGATTCGAAGTCAGATATAGCACATAGGATTATTATCGGAAAAATCAACATTTGGCGTCCGCGACAGGATATTGTCTGCAAAGTAAGCGACTTTTTTATTTTTGAATCATGGAAGCTTTAAAGTTAGCACGAACTCAATATAGAAGACTATTCAGTAAAGCTTGTAATGAATTTAACAATGAAGAAACTAAATTTAATCAGGAAGAAAAATTAATTAAAATAAAAGTTATTGCCGAGAAAGCTAAAGTTTTGTTTGATACTGAAATGAAAATACGAGAATTAATGTTTAAAGAAATTACAGATGAGACTTTACTTATTAAGGAAATAGATGGAGACTTCTGGAAAGTAAAGTAAAAGATCTTACTTCTGGAACCCCGAATGTAACTTTAATTGATCCATCCCTTGTTCAGAATAAAATGTTACATTATCCGAAGATTAAATTGCCTATGTTTGACGGCAACGAGAAGAAATGGCTAGGATTTTGGGGGCAATTCCAAAAGATTGATAAAGATCCTACATTAGATAATAATGATAAATTTTCTTATTTGGCACAGGCTATGGAGAAGAATTCTCCCGCAGATGAAATAGTTTAAAGCTTTCCGCCAACTGGCGATAGTTACAAGAGCGCAATCGAAGCATTGCAGACGCGTTTTGGTAACAAAGAATTACTAACGGAGATTTATATTCGTGATTTGTTAACCCTTGTTATTCAAAAACAAGGTACACACTCTTTGCGGAAACTATACGATGAACTCGAATCTAATCTAAGAGCCTTGGAGATATTGGGAATAAATAGAGGCAAATATTGCGCGATATTATATCCATTGGTAGAATCAGCATTGCCGAATGAAGTCTTAAAAACCTGGGAGAGACTTAGGTTTTCGCGTAAAGGATCAGAAAGTTTAACCGGTGAAAACGCCGAGTTAAGAGAAAGGGAATCTGACCTTGAGTGCCTTTTATGCTTCTTGCGCGGTGAAGTTGAAAGTGAGGAAAGAATTTCTTTAGCAGCTAAATCTTTCAATGTTTTCGATCGATTGGCTCACGGTAATAAGAAAGGGAATTCGGGTTTAAAGATAAGAGAACCTCACTTAAAACCTACGGCAGCTGAACTGTTTACTTCTTCTAATGAAGCTAGAAAAGGCTGCATATTTTGTTCCAGTATAAATCATGGTTCTGCGGAATGTTTTCAGGCGCGTAACTTATCGTTGTCAGAAAGAGAAGTTTTGGTCCAAAGGACACGCTCTTGTTATCTGTGTCTGAAATCTGGACATTCTGTCAAGAGGTGTAGATTAAAAACAGTTTGTTTTACATGCGGCAAAAGGCATCATATTTTTCTATGTAAGGGCCATTCACAAATGAGTGAGACAAGGGCAACGGAACAGCCTCCAAATCAGGCTGAAGCACTCGCAAACATTTCTTCAAGGTCTCCTAAAGTTTTGCTGCAAACAATAAGAGTAATAATTAAAGGAGATAAAAAATCTCGTTCGGCTCGAGCTATAATTGATACTGGTTCTCAAAGGTCATATATTCTGCAAAGCGCAGCTCAAGATATGGGTTACAGGTATACGGTAAAGGAATACCTTAGCCACGCATTATTTGGCGGTACAACGACCAGTTTGTGTGAACATAAAGTTTACAAAATTCATTTATCTAATATGTCTGGCTCTTACAGTTGTAATTTTGATGCGTTAAGTCAGCCTGTTATTTGTAATAGTACACCTTCTATTGGACAAGGAATATGGCTTAAAGAGCTTGCTGACTGTGGAATAAGTTTAACAGATCGTTTAGAAGGACCTATAGAAATTTTAATAGGAGCCGATGTTGCAGGACGATTATTAACGGGGAATCGTAAACAAATTTCAAACGGTCTTGTAGCTATTGAAACAAAGTTAGGATGGACGGTTATGGGAAAAACCGGGGAGTTGAATAGTGAAGGTTCAACATTCTTAGTCACATCAATGTTGAATAAAGAAGCTTGTATTTCTGATTTATGGGCCCTCGACTCGCTTGGTATTACGGACTCATCCGAACAAAAGAGTAAATTGGAATTGTATGAGGCTACCAGGCAACATTTTCTTGATACTGTAAAAATAGAAGATGACCGCTTTGTAGTGTCTTTGCCTTGGTTGGAAGGGCACCCTCCCCTGTCGGATAATTTTGAGTTATCGCTTAAAAGGTTGCACGGTACGATTAGGCAACTTGAAATAAATAATCTTCGCCAAGAGTATGAAAATATATTCCAAGAATGGCTCAAAGAGGGCATAATAGAGGGAGTACCCGTAAATGAACTAGATTTACCCCATCATTATTTGCCACATAGACACGTTGTTAAGGAACATAGTACTACGAAGTTACGGCCAGTATTTGAAGCTTCGTCTAAAGCAAAGGGTTCTCCGAGTCTCAACGATTGTCTTGAAAAGGGATTAAACCTTATTTCATTTATTCCTACAATCTTAAATAGATTTCGCCAGAAAAAAATAGGGGTGATTTCTGATATTCGTAAGGCCTTTCTACAAATTGGCCTGAATTTTAGTGACAGAAACTTCCTCCGATTTCTTTGGATAAAGGGTGAAGATGGCTTGAAGCATTTTCGTCATTGTCGAGTCGTATTTGGTGTAACTAGTAGTCCATTTTTACTTGGAGCTGTTATTCAATATCACTTAAATTCAATTTTGGAGAAAAATGATGCAGATGTAAAATATCCTTCCAACATTATTGTTAAATTAATGAATAGTTTCTATGTTGATAACTGTGTAACAAGTGTCGGAAGTGAAGATGAATTACAGCGCTTCATGAAAGTATCTTCAGATGTTATGGCAGAACGAAAATTTGAATTACGGGGTTGGGAATATACCGACTGTAGTTTAGAAACAGAAACTATTGCGAATGTATTAGGTTTGTTATGGGAAAGACAAGGCGATACTCTTCAAATAAATGTTGCTAATTTACAAAATCTTTGTTTCGAGAATGTTACGAAAAGAAGTATTTTGGCAATAGCCCATAAAGTATTTGATCCCATCGGTATAACATGTCCAGTCCTTATATTACGCTGTAATAACATCTTAGGTAATATAGTCTTATATTACCTAAGATGTTATTACAGCGTACATGGGAAACAAAAGTAAAATGCGACGAAGAAGTTAACACCGAAATTAAAAGTAAATTTTTGAAATGGGTAAAGGACATTTTTCTTTTGAAAAACATTAAAATTCCAAGGTGGATACGATATCAGCCAAAACAGCGTTCAATCCATGTTTTTTGTGACGCTAATCAAGCAGCGTATGCGGCAGTAGTTTTTATTCGTGTAGAAGAACCTGAATCAGTTAATGTCCAGTTGCTTCAGGCTAGGTCTAGAGTTTCCCCTTGTGGTAAAAAGGAAACTACTATTGTAAGATTAGAATTGTTAGCAGCAACTATTGCATTTCGTCTTGCTGCAGACGTTCTAAAAGACTTTGAGGCCAGAAGTATATTTTTCTGGACAGATTCAACTACTGTCCTTGCATGGATAAAAAGGGAAGAACAATGGGGGACATTTGTAGAAAATAGAGTACAGGAAATAAGGCTTTTGACACGTGTGGAGGATTGGAGGCATATACCTGGTCACCTTAACCCTCAAATCTTCCAAGTAGAGGGTGTTCAGTTCGCCAACTCTCCCGGTCAAAATGGTGGGAGGGTCCGAGCTGGCTTTTAAAATCCCAAGAAAATTGGCCGAGTGCCGAATTTATAACTGATGAAGCGGAAATAGCCAGCGAAAAAAAAAAGGCAGTGGTTTCATCTCTAGTGTCTACTGAAAGGTTTAGTTTGAGTGAGCGATTTTCTAGCTATCGAAAAACAGTTAGAGTTGTTTGTTAGATTCAACGATTTTTCTTTAATTGCAGAAATAAGAAAAAAAGGAAAGGTGAACTCACTGTTGATGAAATTGATTTTGAAGAAAAGGTTGTTATTCGCTTGATTCAATCGGAATCGTTTCAGGATATAGAAGACGCACGCTTACAAACTCTTAGTCCATTTTATGATGCGGGAATTGTAAGAATTAAAACTGGTGCGTTTCGAAGAGATGACACGTTAGAGTTTAGAACACCTATAATATTACCAGGAGAACATCCATTAGTTAGGAATTTAATTATGGAAGAACATAAAAAGAAAGGACATGCAGGTGTACAATATATACTGAATACCTTAAGGGAAAGGTTTTGGTTGTTATCTGGCAGAAGAACGGTGCGTTCTGTTTTGAGTAAATGCATTACTTGCAAGAGATATTCTGCTGCACCTGTTGACCACATATCAGCCCCACCTCCAATAATGCAAGTAAATGATTCAGCAGTATTTCAAGTAACGGGTATAGACCTTTGTGGTCCTTTATTGTTGAGAAACAAAGAAAAGGCATGGATTTGCGTTTTTACATGCGCCATTTATAGAGCGGTCCATTTGGAGTTGCTGACTTCTCTATCTACAGAAGGGTTTCTTCAGGCTTTTCATCGGTTCGTGTCGCAAAATGATGTACCCGTGAAGCTGCAGAATGAAAAACAAGATTCGTTGTCTGAACTTAAACTCAACATAGATGATAAATCTGTCAGGCCTGTAACACGATCTGGTAGAACTGTAACTCCGCCGGACAGACTGGTATATTAAGGCTCTTTGGCATTGTTTTACTTTGATGTGAAAGTTCACTTTTTTTTCTTTTTTTCTTTCCTTAGGTGGAAGGATGTTAAATATTTGCATAGTCGCCTGTAGTAACGGCAACCGCCGGCAATAAAAGGAGGTGCTTTCCTTAGTGGCACCGCAGTTCCTTTTAGTTCGAGTCAGAATAGACCTGCCCGGTGAGAAGCCAGGGGATGAGAGATTCCGGTTCCCGCCCTGTTCCGGTTCCCGTCTTGTTGCGGATCCAGACCTGTTCCGGTTCTCGTCTTGTTCTGGTCTTGTTCCGGTCCTGATCCAGTCCTATTCCAGTTCCAGCCTGGCCGTTTAAGTCCAAAACACGTAGGAGCGGATGTCTGAATTCAGCGAATGGAGATATACGCCGAAAGGGCTAGATGGATTCTGTCTTTTAAAGGAAAGTGTTCTTCACCGTGCCGGCATAGCTGTTACTTTAAAGCACTTTGAAGTTTTTCCGCCCAAGATGTTAAGTTTTCGTTTATGATGTTAAGTTTTCATCAGTGTTGAAGTTCCAGTTAAATAAACCTTTAAGTTTTAGACAAGGTTTTTGTGTTCTTCAGAAAATTTTAGATTCGAAGTCAGATATAGCACATAGGATTATTATCGGAAAAATCAACAAACAGTATGACACAAGATCGGTTGTCAAACCTTTCACTATTGAGCTTTCAAGCTGAGATAGCTGAGAAAATGGACGTCCAAGTATTGATAAATAATTTTGCGGAAATGAAGGTTAGGAGAAACAAATTTTAAAAGAAGGATTTTTTTCTTTATGATGAATTTTGGCCACCAATGTTATCATTACACTTATTGAGGAAGGAAGAATTTAGAGAAGAAGAGTAGTACGGACTGAGGAAAATGAAAAGGAAGCAGTAAAAAACTTTAGCATTCATATTTTTTATAAAATCATATATTCAAGTAGTTTAGGTTTTTTAAAAAGACAGAAAAAAACTTTACCATACATTTTTCTACAAAAATTGTATGTTCAAATAATTTTCTTTGTGAAGTTTATGATAAATATGTGTTATATTTAACAAACGTATCAATTACATTATAAAAGTTCTTATTTATTACTTGTATATTATTGCATAAATCATGTTCATAAGCTGAGTAAATCATAGAGTACTATACATTAATGTAATAGCTGTTTTGCACGTTTATCAATTATCTTGTCTGTCAGTATATAATATAACTAATTATTTATAAGTTTGCTAACTTAAGCGAAAAAACTTAGATAGGCGCAGATTTTATATAAAAATTTAAAACATTAGTATGTAAAACTTCTTGGATTTTAAATAAAAATCTCCGCAAATCTAGGCTTTCTTCCTTTTCTTAATGCTATTCGTCGACATGTTCCTTTTTTTTTATATAGACTTAATAATTTATTATCAATATACATCTCAGTGAAAGGAGAGAAAAATCTGTCTCTCGCACTCACACAAAAAGTCTTAAGTAACATCATCTGACGTCATTAATGATGATTAAAATCATCTGACGTCAATTAGCCAGACTAAAACAAATTTTCATTTCACCAGTTGGTCAAGGGGAATTATTTTCCTTTTTATTCTTTCCTCATATTACTTACATACCTTTCAAATGGTTCCCTAAGAACGTGCTTTTATTTTTTAACAATTAATCCAGATGTGATAAAAACCCTCATGAAAACACTGGCTTCTGGAATCCCCCCCTTTTTTTTTTTGAAGCGCATTAAATTTATTGGGAAAGGGGCCCACGAAAAGTTTTTGCATAGGGGCCCAAGAGTTCTAGTTACGCCACTGTAGAATGGGTTTCCCGAAAGAAATACAAACTGATCAAGGCACCTTTATGAGCAATCTAGCCACTGAATTTGTAGAAAAATTTGGAATAAAAGTAACTAGAAGCTCAGTACACCATCCGCAGAGCAACCCTATTGAAAGATTTCACCGAACAATCAAACGAATTTTAAAAGTTTTATGTATCGAAGCAGCCTCTGAGTAAGAGAAGCAAGTTCCCGGAGCTGTATTTGCTTAAGATCAATAACGCACGAGAGTACGGGATTTACACCTGCAGAATTAGTGTATGGTCGAAATCTTAGAACGCCTGTAACATTGTTATATGAACAATGGATGAATCCTGAAGACGAAGGAAATAATGTTGTTGAATACGTTTTTCAATTGATAAATCGGTTAAAAAGATACAAATAGTTGGCTACAGATAAAATGCTGGAAATGCAAACCAAAAGAAAAGTGTGGTACGATCGTAAAGGTATCAAAAGAGAATTCTCTGAATGAGATTTAGTATTAGTTGTATCAACGAATAAACGAAACGGACTAGCAGTTGAATGGAAAGGTCCTGGCAAGGTTCAGAAGAAATTATCTGAAACTAATTATGTTGTGAGTTTCGAAGGAAAAAAAGACTTTAATCAAGTCTACCATGTTAACATGCTAAAAGCTTATCATAGGCGAGCAGAATCAGTTAACCTTATGATTACAGAAGATCAATCTGAAATTGATGATATGGAGGAAAATTTCCCAACAATTGACTCTGAACCAACATTGTTCGATTTTGAGGACATTAAAGAAAATAGTTCCTTAAGTGATAAGCTAAATGAAGAGCAGATTCAAGAATTGATATGCTGCTCAAGTTTTCAAAAATCTTTTCTAATAAGCCTGGAAAAACTCATTTAATAACGCATGATATTCAATTGACAGAAAACAGCCCAATCCACTGTAAACCATATAGAATGTCTCCTAGACAAATGGATATATTAAAAACGGAAATTGATAAAATGCTACATAAAATAATTGAAATAGGAGATTCAGATTACACTTCTCCTATGATTTTAGTGGAAGTAGCAGGGAGGGATCCAAGACCTTGTATCGACTACAGAAAATTTCATAAGTTGACAAAAACACAATTCTTTCCCTTGCCTAACATCGAACAACGAGTAGAAACGGTAGTAGGCGCAAAATATATAACTCTTTTGGATTTAACAAAGGGATACTGGAAATACCTTTAACACCTAATGCTCAAAGATTAGCCATTTTTGTTACAAGTTTTGCACATTTAGACCTCTACGGATGCCTTTCAGACATAAAAATGCACCATTTTCATTTAGCAAAATAATGGCCGAAATCCTTCACGGTTGTGAAAACTTCGCTGTTCCATATTTAGATAACGTGGCAATCTTTTCAAACACCTGGAAAGAACATCTAAGCCATCTGAAAGCCGTTTTGACCAAAATAAAGGACGCTGATTTAACTATTTAACTTATAAAATGTAAATTTGATCAAGATAAAGTCAAATATCTAGGACATATTGTCGGTCGTGGTATAAGAATACCAAGTGAAGTGAAAGTAAAAGTTATTCTTGATTTTTCAGTGCCATCCACAAAAAGTCAAGTCAGAGCATTTTTAGGATTAGCGGGATATTATAATCATTACATCCCCATGTTCTCATCTATAGCAGTACCTTTAACAGAAACTTTGAAAGGAAACTTAATGAAAGGGAAAATAAATTGGACAGAAGAGTGCACAAAAGCATTTGAAGGGCTAAAGGAGAAACTGTCTCAAAGGCCTATACTACATGCACCTGATTTCAATAATGAGTTTATTTTGCAAACTGATGCTTGAAACTCTGGTATGGGTGTCATTTTAGCTCAAAAAGATGAACGAGACAATGAACATCCAGTATTATACCTCAGTAAGAAGTTTACAGAAACTGAAAAAAAGTACTCTACCACAGAAAAGGAATGCACCGCCATAATATTTGCTGTAAAGAAACTTCAATGTTATTTAGACGGGCATACTAAATTCCTCATCATGACCGATCATAATCCCTTAGTTTGGCTTCAAAAATAATGTAAGTCTAAATCCACGACTTATGACACAGGCACTAGTACTACAACCCTACAATTAAACAGTCGTTCATCTAAATGGTAAAAACCATAAAAATGTATACGCATTAAGTCGTACTCCCTGGCCTGATTAAATAATTTGTTTCTCTACATAGATAAAAAAAATATTTTGTTCCTTCCTTCCTCTCTTCTTCAGTGTATGTTATGTTATTTCTTGTTTAATTCTTCTTTAAATTCTTGTATTTCAATTCTGTATTGTGCTGATATTGTTGTTTTGAAAAAAAAAAAAAAAAAAGCGTAAAAAGTGTTTTTCTGGAGGGAGGAGAGGTTGTAATATCTTGTTATTTAATAAATTTATTTATTATTTAATTAATTTATCGTTGAAGTGGCAACGCCATATTTGTATTATGTAACCGTTGCTCAGCAACGTGAGAAATTGTTTTAAAAATTAGATTCTGAAGTTTTTACCAGCTAGTAGTAGGATGAAAGTTTTGCCACTAAAGAATTTCTTCAAATTATCTATCTCCGTGAACTAGAAATAAAATTTATGTTCTACTAAGAAGATTGCCTGTTTTGTTAATTACTGCAAAATACATTGCAGTAGTTACACTTCAAAGTACTAGGAACGTTAAACACAACGAATGCAAAGCGCATCTAAAGAGCGAAGTTTACACGATGATATCTCAATACTCCGCAGTCAAGTATTAACTGAGAAACTGATGCTCTTTCCGGTTTTATATCATTTTCCCCCGACCACCTAGAAATTTCCAGTACCTTTCACTTCTCGAAATTACTGGAAGGCGTTTGAGGACTGGATACGGCTACAGTTACATATCGGGATCAATTACAATTATTCAATTACAATACCAATTACACTTATACAGGAACCGGACACAAATATCGCCAATTTTGGTGACTTTTGGCGATTTCTCGCTAAATTTAGTAGGAAAAAAATTCTTTCAAATCATTACGACCTTTGTGATAGCTCGCCAATTTAGAGAGATAGCCATTTACCTCAATGTTAAGCAGACTTGCTTTTTTAATCTTATTTTTCCGGCAAAGCTTCGTCTCTTTCAAGCATTGCATATTACATTAGGCAAAATGTATTACAATTTCACTAAAATTATTTACATATATATATATAAAATTCTTCATAAAAAGCACTGCACATGCAATCCAGTGGGTATCGAATTCGAGGAAAGTGATTTTTCAAATCAGAGTAAATTACCTAAAGCAGCGAACTAGTGAAATGTTCTCATTGTAAGGGCACACATCCAGCGAATTTTACAGGATGCCTCGTTATCCACGTCAGAATAAATCAGTTCCAATGATCACCATATAAACAGTTTTAGTCTCGATGCACTTTCGACTACCAATCCTTGGATTGCAAAAAAGTATGCAAATTCCAGTATATGACCAAAATTGCAACCAACGGTTTTCAATTCTTCTTGGAAAGTCGAATTGTGCACAGATTTGCTTCAGCTTCACCACTGCTCGTATAGCCTGCTCAACATCAGATCTATTTGACTTTTCTTCTCTGAAATAGATACGGAATATTGTTAAAATATCTCTGTCTAAACAGGGTATTTGTGATAAAATGGGCATCCTCACAGATCTCGTAGAAAAATTATTCGGATAGGTCTGATTTCCTTAAATATAAAGAACAGAATTACGTCTATTGAATTTTAGATTGCAAGTTTCTTTCCTTTCAGACAAAAAAGTGAAAAAATATCGATCTTATTGATGTTGAAAATTCAGATACTATATTCATTTAAAATCTGAAACATTCTTTCAGTGTACTGCTTCCCAATTATCCAGCTTATAGGATGGACAGAGACATTTACAAAAGTGGTGTGACCCGTATACGCGTTACCTACAAACCTAAAGCCATTTCTCATTGTTGGAACAATTACAATATAATTCCACTGAAAGCACTGTTATCACTCTCTAAAGAGACAACAGAAGCACTACTCTGGCAAACAATTATATGCCATCCGGAAATATTATTGATTACATAAAACTGCCTAATATCTTGAAAATTATTTCATGCTCTATTATTGACGTCAGTTTCAGTGTCAAATGTTTCAGCTAGGATCTAGGTCTTTCTAACCGTAGAGGTAGTGAAACGTTTGACTTCGTATAATCTAAACATTGCATTGCAATAACATCAAATCAGTCTACTCTTTATAAAATTACAATAAATGATTTAGTCTCTTAAAAACTATCTTATAGAGCTAATCGATTGAAATACTTTAAATACTTCTATCCGATCAATAATAAAATCCGATCATTCAGTATAAAGATTGTCTTTATATTGAACATCATTCTTTTTTTACTACAAAGCTTTGAAAGCACTGTAGCATCCTCGGAAAATACAGCGGTCGTTTTCTTTGCAAATCCTTAAAGAAATAGCCAGTTGATTGGTTTAAAAGGAATACTAAAACGAAACTACAATGAAAAATAATAGTTCAAATTTCGACCATGAGGGTTAGAATGGAGAGGATGAAGAACATAAACGCAAACTAGAAACATAAAACTTCATTTCGGCAGAGCATTCTTTTCAATGTGAATTCCATTTGGATGAACCACCTGCTGAACGAGCGTTATAGAGTGTTCAAGAGCAGCATGAAGAGTTTCTCGATCAGTAGCAGCAACGTAATATGTTTGCTTTCAGTTCAGTTCAGATAGTATGCTCCCTCCATTGACACGATTTTCAGGTTTCTCTCCCCCCCCACACACACAAGCAGACGTTACAGGCATTCAGGTCTGAAGACCAGGCAGTTGGAAAATTTTACCTGTTACCTGATCATCTTCAAACTGGGCACGAAGCACCGGCTTCACTGCTCCGGCAATATGAGATGGCGACCATATTGCATGAAGACGATAGTCTCATTCTTGTAAACCAGGAATGACTTGCTGTTGAAGAAATTAGCAGTAACGGACACACGTGATAGAACAACACCTTTGAGGGCTTTGAGGAGTGTTCTCCTCAAAGGAAAAGGAGCCAAGAATGACCATCAGCAATACAACCACGCTATGCAGTTATGCAATCAGGTGCAGAGACAATGCAAACACAACTTTAGGACTTTCAGCACCCCATATGCTACAGTTTTGAGTATTAACTGCTCCGTCTAGGGTAAAATGCGACTCGTCCGACCATAAAATGTTTTGTTCCCAAGCCATGCATTGCCAACGATTATTCTGGCCAAAAGAGGCCTAACAGAGTAAATGCGTTTGTCCGGGTCTGCAGGATGGAGCTCGTTCAGAGCTTCGATCTTGTATGGATACCACTTTACGACTGATTTCAGAAACATTCATACAGTCGACCAAGTGAGAGACGAATACTGTGACACCGCTTGAGCGCCTGCCGAAGAATATTAAGAAACGAACTCTCTTTTGACCACGGAAAGAGGGATTTCTTCCGCAGTTTATTTTGAAATTCGTTTCCATCTCTTCTGCTCAGCACACGCAACATCCCAGTCTCTTCAACTTTGATAATCATTGTTTTGAAATTCCAGGAGCCTTTCAAGCATCAATATTCTCGCAGTGTAGATGAAAAATTACTGACGTTCTTATAAAACGATTTGATCAATAAAGCTGGATTTTTTTTCTGTAAAGGAATGGAGAGGAATAATTTTACGGCTTTGACTACTAGCTTTTTTAAGCGCTCCAAATTTGCTTAACGTCCTTTTTACATTGCATGAAAAGCGCAATCTGTCAGTCGTCAAAAATTGGAACCATTAATTTTATTAATTTTTATTGCAGTTTTTTTCCCCGTAGTCCATATATCGTATATACCAAGTTTCAACGAAAAAGGTCTAACAAAATGGACTCTACTTAGGTCTAAATGGGGTAACTTTAATTATAACGAGTGCATTTCCAAAACTACTTACATTTTTTACTACAGTATTACAAATCATCAAAGCACTTTAGTTTCAATTTAAAATCATAAACCACGACCACAAAAATATGCTTACTTAGCTAATACTCTTGATTTACAAAACTAGCTTCATTTTAAGGTGGCACCTAGCCGTTTCACACAAAGAAAAATTTAGATTTCTTAATGCGGATTCCACTGCTAATTATTACGCCTGACTCTTGGTATCTGCAATGGAGTAGCGAAAGCTAATTCCCGGAACTCCATACACTTTGCCGAGAAGCATACCACTTAGGAGGTAGCTCGAGGCCAGGGAGAGACGATGTTAAAAAAAGAGGGTGGTAAGGAGGTCCACAACCTCAGAATAATAATGAAATATGATCTTGAAATGCAATAAACGCTGATCTTAATGTTTTTTAATCTGATTGATTTGATTAAAAGCTCATTTAACTAGCTTGCCTAGCTTAAATCGTGCTAATTCTGCAATAATCATTAGGCAGTCCATCTTTTAATAATGTCACTCTAAGCTCCTTTCTTGATTTTTTTAAAGTTGTTTAAGGAAAATTTGCCAGTCTTTCGGGCGTATTTAGAAAGAAAAAAGATTCTGCAGAAACAATATATACTGTTGAGTGCGTATGCGTTCATAATGGATTGAATACACCCAGATCCGATGACAGAGGTTGATAAAATTTATTTTATTAAAAGAAACACTTCAGAGTTCTGAAAATTTCCACAACAATAGTCGTACAACTCTTCACAGTACCACAGAGTACACTTAGTAATTACGCTTAATATAACTAAGAGTGTTAAGCAAAATGCAGTGCAAAGCCTATTTAAAGAGCTAAACTGACATGGAGATATCTCAATACTCCAAACTCACACTGAACTAAACTAAGAAACTGATGCTCTCTCCGGTCTTTCCCCTGGCTGCTGAGAAATCTCCAGTACCTTCCACTTCTCGAAATGGAAGGCATTTGAGTTCCGGATATGGTTACAGTTACGTATAGGAACCAATTACATTTACTCAATCACAATACCAATTACAGTTATATAGGGACCGGAACAAAATGTCGCCCGAATGGTTTTGTAAAACAGGCGACAAAAATTAGTCGCCAAAATCATCATCAAATTGGCGATATCTCACCAATTTAGTGAGATAGCTATTTATTGAATGTTAAATAGAATTGTCCCTGTAATTTTTACTTTTTCGCAAGCTTCGGTTCTGTAGATTATCATGTTACATTATACAGAAAAATGCAGCAACTTCACATATAATTGCGCTGAAATCATCTATGTACAAAATTCGTAACAACATGATAATTGCTAAAGAGTAATCACTATTCGCTGGTATCAAATCTACATAAAGGAAGAAGAGTGTCTGTGCATTTGACCGTTTTTACAAAATTACAGTTTTATGCCGATCTTGATAAAATTTGGCACGGTTCACCTTCAAAACAGAAAGAAGATCACATTCTACATAAGATTTCTCAAAAAAAAAAAAAAAAAAAAAAAAAAATTCTTTATATGCACATACTTTTAACCGAACTTTTGATTAAAAACTCCTTGCGATTTAAAAGCTTAGTGTTGCCGCTCAGCAAAACGCAGCTTATTTTTGTTTCGAATTTAATAAACAGACCCAGCTATTTAAAAGAAAGCTTTGACACTGCTCAAATTAAAACACATTGTGTGTTCAGCTAAGCGTAAGCCATTAATTTTTTTTCAAATGTATTCAGTTATTAATTAACAAATTAAGCGATTTAAAAGTAATAAGTGCTAATGTATTTCAGTTATTATTAATTAATGGATGCGTGAAATTACCCTAGCTGGATTCTTTAATATGTAAATTTAATAAAAAATTCACTTTTATTTATTTATTTTTTTTTTTTTTGGCTTGTGTGTCTGTGTGTGTGTATAATTCACATAAATCTATAGTTTTATTCCGATGTTGATGAAATTTTGTAAACTTGACCTTCAAAACAAGAGGATGGTCTCTGTCTACATAAGATTTCGGAAAACCACCCCATGAGTCTACACTCAAGATGTTTATATTAGAACGGTGCACTTACGAAACCCATTTTAATTATACAATTACCACCTTATGTATACATCGCTGTTGTTGCGTTTCCTCTATCAGTGGATGTCATACATGCTAAGCAAGGAATTCATAATTGTTTCCTTTCTCAAAAAAATAAATATTAATGATTCTATAGTATTTCAATTTTGAAATCATGCTAGGAAGTTTTAGGCTCACTTTACAGCTGTTTCATTTTGGCTATCAGTTCTTACTAAACCCATTAGATGGCGCCATGTTTATTTACTCTTGAGAAGAGTGTAGAACTTTCCAGAAAAGTAACCAGACCTTTAAAAGAGAATTTAAGTGCTCTCTCTCTCTATCAGTTTTACGAGAATATTTCGAAAACGGGGAAGAAATCAGCCTCAGTGGATAGTGATTTTCACAAAAAAGACGTAAACGATTTTTTTTTTTTTTAAAGAGTATCAGTTCTTGCTAAAACCGTCAAATTGCTCCATTTAATTATCTCTTCAGAACAATGTAGAACCTTTGGAACAGAATTAAATGCGCCCTTTATCAGCATTTCGCGAATAAATTGAAAACGAAATTTCAAAAAGTTATTTCCGTTCCCCTAAATCAGGGTGTCTTAAACTCGATTAACCGCGAATTTTCACATTGTTCTTTTTCTGAAAATTAGAAATGAATGACTGCAATAATATATTACTGTGCAAGGGAAAAAATTGACAGTTTCACTCAATTTGTTGTGTCGGATTTGCGCAATACTTATGGGGTTCCACCAACTTTTTGTAAATATTATGGAATCCTGGGGGGTCGCGAAAAAATCTTAGTGATAAAAAGGCGTCGCGACTGAAAAAAGTTTAACAAACCCTACCCTAAATGAAGCCTCTTCAATCTGTGTAAAGCCCTTGCAGTACCGAGGATTTCAGCTAGATTTTCCATAAAAACAAAAGCAAAATAAAATGAACCGATTTAAAAATAGTTGCTTTATTGAAGAAATTATGTAATTAACTGCTTGCTCTGGAACGATTAATTAAACTAATGTAATCAGAACAATTTTTTGGTTTATTATTAAAATCTTTTAAGAATTAAAGAAATTAATTAAATTTAAAATATTTTTCTGAAATTACACTGATTATGCTCATTTGAATAATTATACTTTTCTTTTCTTTTCTTTTTCAGTAATAACTGGCTTTTAAATACCGGCAGCTGGTCGCTCAAGTAGATAGTCAATCATTAAACTTAAAATTACAATTTCAGTGGATGGACTTACATCCATACCGTAGTACTTCTACTAGTATATTTTACTGCTGAAAATCGGTTTTGGGGGTGCCCTCTGCATAACAACTGACCATCTTAACCAAACGTGTTAAATTAGTTTTTTATCAGGAAATATTATCTCGTTGTAGTATTCAGAATTCTAATTTCTCGTAGATGTCGAAAAAGAAAACTGAAGTTTTTTGTTCTTTCACTGACATCTGTGTTTCTTCTTTGCCGCTCAACCATTGTATAGAGAAAACGTGATTTTTATTTTAATAGTCTCTGAATTAAGAATTTCTCTATACAAATAATAAAGTTCTGCAAATTTGGATTCTTCGATTAATTTAATGTTTATGATGTAATCAAGTTATACTCCGAAGAACATATATGATAGTCTGGCAAGTCTTCTTTCATTTTAAATACTTCTGTGATCTGAATAAAACGTTACTATACGCACAACTCTTAAATGCTAGATTAACTATTTCAGTTTAATTTTTCTGAAGGATTCTCTTCATCTAGCAGTAAGCAAAGAATTAAATCATGAATTACTAATCACAGTCGTTTCCTAAAGCAGCTATGTTAACAAAATCTTGAAATAACTCAAGGTTTAAGAATAATGAAAAATTCATAAAAATGAATTTTTTTAAGCTGCCTATTTTGTTCGACGCAAGATAATGTCGTAAACGTTTTTGCTTTCTTCAATATAAATAATTTCGCTCCTAGTTCAGTAATTTCTGTAGAATTTCGTAAAGCGATTTTGCCATTCGGAAAAGACAATATTAGTTTTCAAACTTAGTTTTGTTTTTGGAAAAATATTTAATGCAAAACCAAGACTACGCAAATTTATTTAATAAATGTAACTAATAATTATGAATATAAAGAAGTGTATTATACGTATTAAAATAAGATTTTTCTAATATATTGCGAACCTCAATGCACTTTTTTTTTAATTTCTGCCTATCTGTCTGTCTTATTTTACAAGAGGATAATTAATCTTTAATATCTCAAGTTTTCTGATGCAAGATTTGAAAATGATTTTATCGTTATCTTTAGGCGAATAAACGAAATGAAATATAACTCTGGTTTATATCACCTTACATATATTGATTAAAATACCGTCTACTGATTACTTTTAACTGTATACATCATCTGTTTTCGGTAGATCTTGCAACATGCACGTGGAATGCAATTTTAGAAGATATACAAATTTAGCTGACGTTGCGAATTAAAAAAAAAAAAAAAAAAAAAAAAAAAAAAAAAAAAAAAAAACCTTCAAGTGTAGAAGTAAAAAGCAAAACCGTCAGTCTGCATTTAACATCTTTATTAATATAGACAATTAGTTTAATATATATATATATATATACCTTGATCTGCATATTATAGATTACAATTTTTTGAAAGTCTATGACAAACGAAGAGAATTCAACTTTTCAACACTTAATTAACCAACTGGAATTCCAATATTTCTAAAAGAGTCATCCTCAACACAATTTACTCACAGCTGCTTAGAATTAAAAGAATCTGCAATATAGCAAAACTCCTTCAAGAAGATACTTCGTCTCAATATTGAAAAATAACCTTATTCCTCAAAAAATAATTAAAAATACCTTAAGAAAAGCTGGCCACCTAACCAATTTTTAGATTTTTTGAGTTAGATAATGAAATTTTATGCTTAAAGCCCTACGGGGCGGTATTAAGTGGATGGCTGATTCTGAAGATCTAATGTTTAAATGTGCAAATAATTCCTGTCACAACGTCTATTTTTCCTCTTAAAATTTGGCACAATACTTTTAATACTATTTTTAATAGTTTTTAAAAACCTTTGCTGGCCAATTCTATTCTATTATTAACTTATGGGCTATTTTCGTTTGTGGCAGCTTAAACGCCCTCTAGCTTGAAGAATTACGACTTTAATTAACAAATTACTTTTTTTTTCTCTATTTCTGCTTACTTTAGAGGCCATTTTAGGTAATATTTTGTTGAATTAGCCATTTTCTCTTTTACCCAGTCCAATTTTCTTCAAACTACTATGACAAGACGCCATTTTGAACTTTTTCCGCATTTTTCAACACATTTTACCCCCCTTTGCAATGACTCAGGTTTTCTGCCAACGGTTAGTCACTTTACATTGGCTATTACCCAGTGACGTTGTTTTTCCCCTTTCTACGCCATCCGGCAAGTTGGAGGGCAATGGAAACGCTCGGGGGCTTGCCCACCTTTTTCGAGTTTCCTCGTTACCAAGGAAGACAGCTCTGTTCCAGGTCTGTTTTTAATAATTTTTTTCTCTAAAAGATTTATTCTAGGTCTTGGCAAGACCCATGCTTCAATTCGTCTTTTATATTATCTTTTACGTTTTTATTTAAATATAATTTACGGTACTTTTACAAAGTATTGATTCTTTAAGCTCGCAAGTTCACCCATAATATCTTCTATATTTTGACTAATAGCATATCGCTATTTATTTTTTCTGTACATCGGAATTGCTTTTCCATTATTTATTTTCTTATCTTTTTTACACCTTAATGTGTCAAAATAAGCGGACGCATCGGGAAATTGGAGCAGAAAATTGAGACTAAAGTTTTTGACATAGTTTACTTAATTCATTGAAAAATTTGTCGCGCACAGTTTCAGTTGTTTGTTTCGGCGAAACGCGTGATGGAGTCAGCTTAGTTCGAAATTCATTTTAAAACATTTTCCTTGACGAGCCAAAATGAACTTTGAATTGGGCTAATTAACCATTTACCGCTTCTTAATTTTTATTTTTTATTTTTACCTCGATCAATTGATTAGTATTTTACCGTGTTTTAAATCTACTTAAGTCGTTTAGCATATAGCTTACTATTTTTATTTTTACCTCGATCAATTGAGTAGTTTTTTACTGTGTTTTAAATCTACTTAATGCGTTTAGCATATAGCTTAATACTTTTATTAATTTTACTTGTAAATATTCAAATGTTGTATATTTCTCCTCTTTCACACATGTCATAGCAACTAAATATGCTGATGTTGAAGTTTTCAAGGAGCCACAGTTTTTGGTAACTTTTCAGCGAGCATACTAAAATTTATCCTCTAATTTCCTTAATTTTGCAGCACAATGCGCAAAATTTTTGACTACATAGGTCTTTTTTCGTTTGTTCTTACTACTTAACTTTAAATTATATTCCGTTTTCGCAGTTTTAAGCGCAAAAAGGTTTCAGAATGTTTTTGTATTTTAGGCTTTAGCTAATGAGTTGCCGGATACTGTTCACAGTTCCACTTTTACGATAGGTTAGTCTTCCTTCCAAAAAAACACTGTAAATCAGGCTACCTCCCTCTTTACTTTTAATTACTGGCTCAGATTAATAACTTAGAAATAATTAAATGAAGCAACATGCTTTGTAAAACATGTAAGGCTAATGCTACGCCTTCTCCTTCTAGATCTTTTAAACAACAATCAATTTGAAAGACAATTGTATCTACCAAATAACCCGTAAAGAATGTTCCCTCACATATATAGGTCAAATAAAAAACTCTCTCAACCTCAGAATTAATAACCATAGATCTCATATAAAAAAAATTTCAAAATAACAACACCAATCTCACAAAAGATAGACAACGTACTGCAATTCTTGAGTATTTTCATATACATAATTTTGATAACATTAAAATTAGTGTGCTTAATATTGTACCAGACACTAAATTAAGACTGTTTAAGGAATCCATTTACATACTGCAAAAAAGGTCACTTTATCCTTACGGACTTAATGCCAATCTAAGCAATACCACCAATAAACATTCAGAAGTTTCCAGGGGCGTAGCTAGAGGGGGGCATTTGCCCCCGGGCGCAGAATCCAAGGGGCACCCAACTGATGTTACGACATTTTAGAATTAAATGTTTTCCATCCTTGGCAATTCCATTCTTGGTAATTCACCTCCCTGCAACTAGCCTTATTGAAAATACTGCCATGCTTGTTTATAGTACTACGAATGAAGTGTACCTGTTCATTGCTGTGTATCTCCTTCCGAATAGAATTTTCTTAAATTCCGATCTTGACGTACTTTCTTCTACGAATTATCCCACGATAATTGCGGGAGATTTAAACTCAAAATACCATAGTTGGAATGTTAGGACGGACAATGCAAATGGCCGGATTCTGAACAATTAATCTGCTAAGTAATGATATTAGGATTGTTGCCCCTCATACTCCTACCCGCCTGCATCATAACGGCATAGGTGAAATTCTGTATATTGTGCTACTCAAAAATATAAGTACTACTCTTCTGCTGGAAGTTCATGAAGATTTGATGTCTGAGCATTTCCCGATAAGCTTTGATTTTACGGAATTTACCCGCTCCTAAAGAAAATTTCTTACAAAGGTAACTGGAGCAAATTCACTGACCAGCTTAAAGACTGTCCCTGTAATTGTTGTTTTAATCACTATGGTGATATTGAAAATCAAGTCTACTTACTTACGCATAAAATGCAAATTGCTATTAAGAACGTCTCTTCTCCTAGAAATTCTGTAAATCATCTTGCATTCCCGACTAGAATAAAAGAGTTAATTAAAAGAAGAAATTGAGCCAGAAAACAATATCAGTTATCCCGAAATCCTCAAGACAGAAGAGACTTAAATTACCTAAATAGGAAAATTAAAAACGATATCCAAGAATTCCGCTCCGATAAATGGGATTTCTTACTTGAAAATATGGACTTACAACCGAACTCAGTCTGGAGGATTGCCCGGTCTCTAAGAACAAGCAGGACCAATTCCATCTCTCCTATTAATCACATGGGTGTCACGCACCACTCAGAAGCTGAGATTGCAAATTTAATGGCTGAAGAGCTAGGAAAAGTTTTCAAGTCACACCTAGAAGAAAACACTGAGCTTGAAGAAGAAATTCAGTACTCGGTTCAATCTCTGAAAGGCAGCACACCCTCTAATTTTATTGAACTCACCTCTCCCAGAGAATTAAGGCAAATTATTAAACAACTTTAAGTCCGAAAAGCAAAAGGCTTTGATGAAATTAGTAACGATGCTCTCAAAGCTCTTCCTAGAAAATGCATTGTTCTGCTCACAAAAATTTTTAATGCTTGCATAAAACTGAGATATTTTACGCAACAATGGAAACATAGTATAATTATCACCATCCCAAAACCGGGAAAAGATCCTAAATATGTCACGAGGCACCGTCCTATTAGCCTGCTTCCTGCTTTGGGGAAAGGTTTTGAAAGAATTCTCAAAATCAGACTGACATATCACCTTGAAAGGCTTGATCTCATCGATAGCTCACAATTCGGCTTTAGAAGTGGACATTCAACCACTCATCAAGTTCTGAACCTTGTTGAATATGTTGTAAATAATTTTCAGAAAAAGAAAGCAGTCGCTGCGTGCTTTCGATCGAGTGTGGCACGCAGGACTAATCCATAAACTTAGCAACTTTCTGCTTCCAGTCAGTTTCATCCAGCGCCTTATTTCATATCTTAAGCGCAGGTCTTTTCAAATCAAGTGTGGAGATTCTATTTCTCGCAAGAAAATAATTTATAGTGGAGCAGGAGCGGCTCTTGCCCATATATCTTTCAACATCTATATGAACGACTTGCCAAGCCCTTTTAACTGTAAAATTTTGAAATATGCAGACAACACGGTCGTCCTCACGGATTCACTTAGCCCATTACTCGCCATGGACAAATTGCAGTTAAAAGTTAACATCGTTAATAAATGGTGTGAGGACTGGAAGATAAATTTAAACTCAAGCAAATGTTGTGTTGTTCTTTTTAGACGATACAGAAAAAGTGCAATTATCAATAATGAGATCAAAATTAAGAATGAAGTTGTTCCACGTGAAAGCGCTTACAATTATTTAGGAGTTATTATTGATAACCGGCTCACCTTCGCCTATCATGTGAAAGCAGTGGCAGGTAAAGCAAATGCGGCTTTTTGTGCACTTAACAGCCTAATAGGCAAGAACTCTAAATTATCACTCAAAATCAAAAGAACTCTTTATATCATCTTAATAAGGCCTATCATGCTTTATGCCGTGCAGGCTTGGGCAACCGCCAATAAAACAGAACGTGCTAAACTTGATATTCTCCAGAATAAAATTCTACGTTCCATAGTGAAAGCTCCCTGGTATGTGAGAAATGCGGATATTCAGCACGACCTTAACGTAAAAGCCATGCACGAATAGATATTAATCTCGTCTCATAATTTCTTCGAAAGTTTAAGTAACTCAGGATACGCCTCCCTCCGAAGTTTGTGTGACTACGATCCTACAATTGAAAGCGTGGTAAAAAGGCCCCTCCGAAGTTTGTGTGACTACGATCCTACAATTGAAAGCGTGGTAAAAAGGCCCCGCACAATACACCATAACGCATCTTGGTTACTGTAAATATGTAAATAGTTCATTTTTCTTCATATTTAATCAAGTATTTTGTATTCATGACTGTAAACTTTGTTAATTCCAAGATTTGAAGTGGAAATTGTGCTACCTTTTCCGTTGACAAGACCACATGGGCGTATCTACGAATAAAGTTTTAACGTGTCTTCATGTGATGTGACTTTTGAGTTATTGCAAATTCTACAAAATTTTATGAACTTTGTGTTTTTGACAGTAGGCAATTGTGTGTGAATGCAAATTCTACTAATTTTTATGAACTTTACTGTTTTTTTACCAAAGTCTGATTGAACTTTGACGTTTCGGTGCATGTTAAGGACATTACTGATTAGTTGAACGCAGACTTAAATTGTTTTCCTATTCTGTGACAAAGTGCTCTCAATTCAGAATGCTTCTTCTTAAATAACTCCGAATTAATATCTAGCAGAGATTGAATGCGACCATTTGTAAGATTGCTTTACAACTTAAGATCTATGGAAACTTTTGCTTCTCCACGACCAGATTACTCCAAACCTTAGAGTTTTTGAATGCAGCCTCTGGGTGATTAGATGTACCAATAGTACATCTTCTTTTTGATACAAACGTGAAAGGCCTAAGGCTTACTTGATCTATTGGTGATAACTCACAGTACTTGGTACCAAATGCGAGTGAAGGTAAAGGTAAAGGTATGCCAAGATGAAATTAATAGCCTTTCTGGACTAACGGCCTTTGGGCTAACAATAATAATAATTAAAAAAATCTGAAAGTTTTCAGATTTTGCATTGCGCCCAAAGGCTTTTTTTTAACGTTTTCGTGTTACCTTTATTTATTAAATATCATGTTCTTAGCACTTAAATCGCAAAATTCAGTTCAACAGCAATATCGCAAAATAATTTTAAAATGATCATGTCTTTAAAATTTCCGATACACAGTCTCGCGCTGGAGATAGTTCCCCCCACCGTACAGTGTTGACATTGTTCGCTTTGAAATCATTGAGTTTGTTAATGAAAATTCGTTAAAGTTTTACAAAATATGAAATAGATAATAAAACGAATTCCAAATTTCGGCTTCCCAGATGGCCATATAGTATCTGCCAATGCTAGACACTAATTCCTTCTTTACTCAAGTAATAATATAGACCTTCCTTTTTAAATGAAATTGTAATGTTCTTTAAAATGAATTTTTAAGTACTTACAAGACCAAAAGGGTAGTGTCTTCTAAGGAAAGCGAGAATGACACAGAAATTCAGGGGAGTAAATTGCTTTAAAGGAAATAAATCTCTGTGATGATTTCCATGTTTAAATCTGACGCTGAGAAAAAGAAATACAGGGAAAATTCAACGTCATTCAAAATGATTTCGAGTTCTTGAATATTTAGGAGTTTTTTTTTTTTTTTTTTTTTTTTTTTTTTTTTTTTAAGATTTCTTTAAGAGAGTTTATGTGAATTTTAATAAATTTTGTCCTCACGAATTTCGAGTAAAAAAAAGAACAATGTCTCTTTTTTTAAAAAAAGAGTTTATATGAATTTTTAATAAATTTTGTAGTCACAAAAGCTTTGACTTTTCGAATTAGGGAAGATTAAATAATTAAAATGCTACTGTATTCTTGAATTATAATTGTTTAAGAAATGGTTGCCTTATTATCTAGCATCTATATCATTATATTCTTTAATGGAAAGAAGATCACTCAGAACTAATTAGGAAGCCTGAAATAATATTAAACTATAAAAGTATCAAATGTATATTAGCAGGGATATATGAGAGAAAAGCTTGATTCCATACTGAGGCAAAATTCTATAAAGCCCCTGTCAAGATTTAAAATTATGGCTTTATTTTATTTTTACAAAATTTAAATTGTGGAAAGACTATAATTTACTCAAGCTTTAAAAAAATAAGAACAATACCACATCTTAGTACTGTTATAGTTAAAACACTGACGCAAGAGCAGGTTTAACGAGTCTTTATTTACGCTCTAAATTTTAAATTGTAACTAAAAGTTAGTAATTTGGTAGTACTGTGTTAAGAGTCGCTGATTATTTATAAGATTTCTCGATTAAATATACGTAAAATTTCATGCTTAGATCTTAGTTTTAACCTTAAATATTTTGCTGTTGTTCTGATTTATCTCCGTTTACTTGTCCTAATTTGTGGGGCAAGGAGGGAAAGATTCGTCTGCACAATTGAATGCTTTAAATGGGCTTATGAAAAGTTTGAATGATGGTGCATGTACTTATTACTTTATTCATTTGAGATTAAACAGTTAAGCCGCTTGTATTTCTTATGTGTGTGTGTGTGTGTTTAGTGTTCGGCGTAGAATATTCAGACATTATCTAACACTGTCATTTATTTTTTTAAGCGTAGTCTCAAGTGCTCACTCTTTTAGCAGTACAAGAAATTGCGCACGAAATTGCGAATTGCGCACGAAACATAAATCTAGTGGCACACTAGTGAAATTTTTTTTAGCCTGGGTTAAACAAACCGGTATGAATATCTAATCACGCAAAATCCCGAGCTTTCAAAATAATTTTATCATCACCGTTATTTATATAATTATCGCCTCTAATAACTTATGTCCATGAACACCCAATTATTATTTTGAAAATCTATTTAATTCTGAAGAGTAAAAAGCATAGGCGAAAATCTTGTATTTTAATAATTTTTGATTCTGTAACAGAAATAAATAAATAAATGAACAAATAAAAATTTAAAAAGAGGGGAATTATTTAATCTGAAGGAGTTCAGATATTAATGTTCGCCCAAAAGGGCTCTTTGAAAATTGAATATAGTTTATCAGTACAGATTTTCCAAAGAAGTGGCCCAGGTGGAAAAGCCAAACATTTTACAGAATACTAGAAAGGTGACTGTACATTTAGACCTAAATAAATGCATGCACATTTTATATTTATGCTATATTTAAAGTATTTCATAAAGCACACAATAAAAAGTACAGAGAATGTTGATAAACACCAAAATTTGAATAAAAGTAGTTTTTTATATCCATAAACTAAAACAGAATACTTAGTAGTTAAATATAATTCTGATTGCATTCCTTCCTGAAAGTATGCAATTCTCCTCAAAGAAGAATTCCCCCTGGTTAAGAGCCCTTGATTTAAACTAAGTGGAAACCTTATATATGTTCTGTATATTTGAAAAATAAAACAATATATGCCTCAATTCTATAAAAATATTTATTTTTTTAATTAGACATATCAAGAATTAAACGCATTAATCAGTCAGATGAAAAAATAAAGGAATAGTATTCTAAAAAGTTCACGAATTGAAAACAATAAATAACTTCTTCAGATCCTTCTTTCGAAGAGTTTAAAAGAGAACAAATAAAGACAGAATGTGTGTGTGTGACAAAATAAAGTACAAAATTGGAGAATAATTCTAATAGGCAAATTCTGAATAATGTAGAATAAGAAAGCTGAGATAAAACCAAATGAGTTTCAGTTTTATATGACCATTTAAATAACATGCAAAATGCTGTTAATGAAATAGATAAAAACTACTGCTGTGTATATTGTAACAATGAGATTTGAAATTTCAGCTTTTAAAGGCGTAATTTTAAATATTTCGTATAGTGAGAGTAGCTTTTAATTCAGTATTTTAAGATATGGGGAATGTGAATATGCCTAAGAGAAATTCATTCGAGTACTTTGAAGACTTCAGATTTATCCTTATTTTTTACGACATTAGAGGAAAACATTAAACACCATGTGACTATGAATATTTAGATTGAAAGACATTTCCTTAATGTCAAGGTACTTGCACTCGATTTTCTAAATCATTCATTCGAGTTGTCTTATCGCTCATTCGCCACGTCAGTTTCATCATTGTGCTACGGAAACTAGTTCTCAGAATGGCTTTCCGTTCGCATTGTACTGTAACTAAGAATAAAAAATAACTGATGAAATCTCTTTGCTACGTTGCGTTCTTGGACGATAAAAGTTATTTCTATATTTTAACCTTAGCCCGCTTCACTAGTTTCTTTTTGCTATATTTTCTTAAGCTACTTTTACAGAAATATTATACTGGCACGCGTATCGAAATGTCGGGCTTTCGCTAGCGGACTGTTATTAAAAAATAAACTAAAACGTGATAAAATAGAAAATAATAAAAAAATATAATATGAAAGCTTTCAGACATCGCATATATTTTGTGTTATAGTGATAAACTTACAGCAAGTAGAGGCATGTTATTTTTACTGTTCATCTGTTTATTTGAATATGGCACATGAAACACACGAAGACTCTCCGGTTAAAGAGATGGATAGTTTATGGAAGGCCTTTATAAGAGGTACAGACTCGTATTCACATTAGACGTAAGAAAAATCTTGAAAAAAGTCCACGTAGTCAGCTCATTTGCAGGGATTCCATCTTATGTCAAACAAGCAGTGTTCAACGGTCTTATCCATTCAGCCACTGGAGAGTACGATGTTCAGTTTTTTGGTGAAAAAAGGTCGTAGCTACAGAAATAAAAAAAAAAAATAAATTCACATTATTCACAGCTTTAATTTTGAAAATCACAAATTTATTACGAGTTGATATATCAATGATAGTGTGCTGCCCAGCCGGTATACGACTCAGAGACGTTGAATGCCGTACCTATAAAGCCAGGTTCGAACCTCGCAGAATGCATGTAAGCGTATAGCATCCATCCAAAAAACAAGGCGAGCCGAAAGTCTTATCGAGAAATTGATGATAGGGCAAGAGGAGTGGTAGACACTCGAACCACTCTTCAGGGTTTTCTCCGCACAAAATTGGACCGGAAGGTTTAACGGTTGGCAAGTTCGGCGATCTCTGATAAACGGAGTGCACATGTGTCAGCCTTGCTTCAGCCTGTACCTGTGAGTAGATTAATGCTGTTATCCCTAATTGCTTACAAATATCCACCGGTTATTAAAATCACTTCTGTTCCTAGTGTATATACGGTCTCTCAAATACTGGACTGTAATGTGACTTGCGAATACCTCAGTGTACAACTCAAGTAACTTCAGAGATATAATGTTGCATGAAACTCTTTATTGGTCTTCAAACATTAAGTTGGCTGAGGAACGGCAAAGAACACAGGCAAACCTCTAGCTTCAGCAGGTGCAACTCAAAGCACCTCTGCCTCGTTGAAACTCCAGGAATTTTCAGCAACTTAAAGCTCCAAACGGCAAGCTTAAAAACTCTAACAAATTTGCGTCTAAGCCGCTTTTCAATACAAAGACAGAAATACAATTTGCGTAACATTAAACACCTATCATATTTGAGTCTATTAAGCGGTTGAGTTTAATAAACGGCGATTTCAGTATTGAAAATTACAATATTAACTTTTAGCTTATTTAGTAAGAAAATAACAAGCAATTTATCTAATAATTGATACTTAAATTAAAAATTAATACTATCTGAGAAATTTGGAAATATTAAAAAGAAATTAATAAAAAATGCCATAATTACATTACCTTATGAAATTTAAACTTTTACAAAAAACTGCTCTATCCATCTTTGTTTCTCATTGTTCGCCAACAATCTTTCAATTATATTTTCGAGTTTGTAAAATTGTTGGTAGTGTTTCAGATCTCCACCTTTCAACTCAAGAGTTCTCAGAGTTCGCACGCTTTTCTTGATGCAGTTTTTACTTGCTTCCCCTCGTACCGCTTTCACCGTCAATTTCAGCTCCTACAATTCTTTTAACCATTTTCTAAAATATCTATAGTAGTCAATATTTTCATATATTGTCTCAGTGTTATCATATATTGCAACGTATTCTAATAAAGGATCTTCATAATTTCCCTCACTGATGTCCGAAATATTAAATAGACTCTGGCAAAGATATCGATTTAGTTATCTATTTCGAAGTGTTTCCATTTTCATAAAATTTAATTTTCTTTATCTTTTTTTTTTTTTAGTCCAAGGGGGCAATTAGCTCAGAAAGACTATTAATTCGTTTTGCATTTTGCGTCGATTAACGATAAGCGTTGTTTCACTTTTCAAATTGTTGCCACCAAATATTATCGCCCTGAATTATATTTAAAGAAATTAAATAATGAAGAATTTGCATGAATGTATGTATGTTTCTCGCATTGTGATAAAACAACGGTACCTAGAGCCATCAAAATTTGAATAACGTATACTTCCATAAAATATGGACATGTGGAAACCCTAATTGAATTTGAAATTTGTTTTACTATCGATTTTTTATATTTTGTAACACTTCAACGAAATTTTGATTAAAAAAACTAAACGATTTCAAAACGAGCAATGGCAACACTGTACGAAGGAAAAAAAAACATTTTTATTTCCAGCGCACGAGACTCTGTATCGGAAATTCTAAAGACGTGTTTATTTTAAAATTAGTTTGCGATATTGCTGTTGAACTGAATTTTACGGTTTGAATACGTAGAACATGATATTTGATAAATAAAGGTAACACACAAAACGTTAAAAAAACGCCCCTTTGGACGTAATATAAAATCTGAAACCTTTTAGATTTTTTAGGTTTTTCTTTATTTTTTTTTCTTTTGAACGGCACATTTTCTATAATGCCGTTTGAAAGCTTGTAATACCTTAGTCTAAAGGCTGAATGACAGAAGTCGTATTTGCAGGAAGAAACACTAATTTAATGTCTTTCAGAAGGATAATAGAAACGCATGCAGCACAATTATCTAACAGTAAAGCTATTTTTTTCGTCTTACAATTCTCTGTCTCATTTCAAAGGGAAATAAGTAAAAATACTGCGTGATATGTATGAGTTCCTGTTATTATGGTAAATTAAACGTAAATTCTTGACTCCTTTTAAACATCGAGGTTTCCGCATAACTAATGGTATATTCTTAATTGTTGCTTGCATATTAAACTTAATAACATAGTTACTCGCTCTTTCAGTTTCTTCAAACCCGTTGCTATTTAATTTTTAAATATTAATGTGGACTCCGTTAATACTCTGAAAAACAGACCAGTTTCATCTGTGTTATGAATTCGTGTGGCTTGTACTCATTTAAAAGCATGGGTAAAACGTCTTTTATCCAGTTCCCCACTGAATAATGATCTGACCATTGCTTGTCACCATATAGTTTTCGATAAGCAATATTATTTCCCTCTTACTAACTTGTGAATCATCAATCAACTGGAACAAAATTTTCTCATAGCTTTTAAATGAATTCTACAGCTCTTATGGTCAAAAGGGCTCTGGAAATTGGAGCATATTTTTGTCATATAGCTTGAAACTTTTCTAAAGGAGTAGTTGCGGTGTCTTCTGCTCTTCCTTAAGACATTTGCAATTTTTACTAGATCTTTATCAGTTTTTAATCTTTGTTTAAGTAATTTTCACAGTGCTGTTAGAGAAATTCTCCTCTAACTGCTTTTTTCCTCCTACTGCTTTCTGGTCAGCATTTACCAAATGCATCACAATCTTTCAGCAATTTATCATCAATACCAAAGGATATTCGTGAAAGACTTTTCTTCCATCGCAAGACCCCTTCACAAGCTGACAGAGCAAGAAAAAGTTCTTGTGGACAAAAGAATGTGAGGATGCATTTAACAACTTAAAGGTGGCTTTAACATCTGCTCCGATCCTGACGTATCCTCAGCTCGACCGACCATTTATTCTCGACACAGACGCGAGCAATGAAAGTGTCGGTGCTGTTTTGTCCCAAGAAATAGACGGCCAAGAACATGTATTGACGTACTGGAGCAAGTGCCCGTCTAAACCGGAGAGGAATTACTGTGTCACCAGAAAAGAGTTGCTCGCCATAGTCAAAGCTGTAGAACATTTCCATCATTATCTATACGGGAGAAAATTCCTCCTCTGCACGGACCATGCCTCATTGGCCTGGCCTTTTTTAAACTTCAAGAATCCTGAGGGTCAGGTGGTAGCCAGGTGGATACAGAGACTCCAAGAATATGACATCACTATCCGTAAGGGATCATCACACGGGAACGCCGACGCTCTGTCTAGACGATCTTGCCCAGAAAGATGCCGATATTGTTCCAGGGTGGAAGCGAAATACGAGCTGCTGACTCCGGTTGCAAGACAAATTACAACATCAACATCGGCTGATCGAGACCCGTGGAGTGATGATGAAGTCAGGAAAGACCAGCTGGAAGACTGCGACATTAAACACATAATTGATTTAATGGAGTCATCAAATAGAAATCCTACCTGGGAGGACATTTCTATCTGCAGTCCTACAACAAAACAATACTGGGCACTCTGGGATTCACTTCACATTCGAATCGGCATCTTATACCGAAAATTCGAATCGGATGATGGGAAGACGTTCTGATGGCAACTGATACTTCCAAGATCCCGGATTCCCGATGTCCTTAAAGAAATACATAACGGTCCTACAGGAGGTCACTTTGGAATAATGAAGACCTTGCAGAGAATTCGTGAGCGCTTTTACTGGAATAATGCAAAGGATGACGTGCAAAAGTGGTGCCGATCTTGCGATGCCTGTGCAGGTCGGAAAGGACCGAAGAGACGCAGCCGAGGCAAGCTGCAACGTTACAACGTAGGGTCACCTTTTGAACGTATCGCCTTTGACATCTTGGGACCTCTACCATGAACTGCTGATGGCAACAAATATATATACTCGTTATCATTGATTACTTCACCAAGTGGCCTGAAGCGTATCCTATTCCTGATCAAGAGGCTGTCACAATAGTTGAGGTGATGGTATAGCACTGGATTTCCAGGTTCGGAGTGCCTCTTCAGTTACATTCCGATCAGGGAAGGAATTTTACGTCGTCAGTAATCAAAGAACTCTGCAAACTGCTCGGCATTGACAAAACCCAAACGACGCCATTACATCCCCAGTCGGACGGCATGGTATAGAGATTCAATCGAACCATCCTTAATAACCTCTCATTAGTGGTTTCCAGAAACCAACAGGATTGGGACAAGAAATTACCACTGTTTTTACTGGCTTACCGCAGTGCTGTCCACGAGACTACCGGCTATTCTCCATCACAGATGCTCTTCGGATCATCACAGATGATCTCTTGCTTGGTCGCCCTCCGGATGCTCCTTCATCGCCTGAGGAATATATTCAAGATCTCCAGGCCCAGTTTGAAGTGATGCACAACTTTGCACGAGAGCAAGTCAACTTGGCGACGGAGAAGATGAAGACCCGCTACGACATAAGAGCTACTGAACATCAATTCCACGAAGGAGACAAGGTGTGGTTGTGGAATCCAAATCGACGGAAAGGTGTGGTTGTGGATTCCGACTCGACGGATTGTCCGAAATTACAGTCATCTTGAGATGGCCCGTACACAGTCCTAAACAGGCTAAATGACGTCGTGGTTCGGATTCGTAAGTCTTCGAACTCTAAATCTAAAGTCGTTCATTACGACAGGTTAGCTCATTACTATGGCCATAGTACGTAATGTAAATAATTGCAAATAGTGTAAGACCATGGTCCTTTTTGTTTCTAAATGTGTATTTAGTATTTGATTTGTATTTTGTATTTGATAGCATTTGTTCATGTTGTTTATTATTGTAATGTAATGCTTATTATTGCATATAAGTCACAGTTGTAAGTTTGGTTTCCTGTCCAGGGATTGTACTGCCCGGGACGTGCAGTCCTTGGGAAAGGGGGCAGTGTTACGGATTTGATATATAAATAGCTTATGTTAGTTGAATTGTAAATTAAATAGTTTTATTTCCCGCGCAGTGCAGCGCGTGACGAATATTAAAAGAAAGCTAAGCCGGAAAATTGAAAATACAAGAGCGCGTGCATGTAACATTTAATAAATATCTCTTTTCGATTTCAAGAAAGTACTAGAAAATTCTCGCGCGCGATTTTAAAATCTTATAAAAGGAGGAAAACTTCAGCGGTTGGCTACTAATTGCCGCCTAGCCATTGACTCGATTTCGATTTCGATTTCAATTCGTAGGAGTTACTTAGTTTTTTATTGTTTTAAGAGTTTGTTTAGAAAACTGCTCTTGTTGACTGCAGCTAATTCGCGGATTAGCTTTCGTTAGCTGTTTTGAATTAAGTTCTCTTGAACGTTTGAGTAGTCAAAAGATAACTACTGTGAGATATTATAATGCTGCATGAATATCTGAGGAGATTTAAGCATTTTTGTTGTGATAATAATAAAGTTTGTTGATTTTACATCGGTCTTGTGCATTCATTACGTATCGCACGCAACACAATGTTAAATGCACGTGCTCTTATATTTTTATTTTTTCGACCTAGCCTTCTCTTAAAATTTCTCACGCGTTGCATTTCACGGGAAATAAAACAATTTTAATTATAATTCTACTAAGATTAGCTGTTCAAATACCAAATTCGTAACACTATGTTCTGGAAAAGATTTACGGGAATACGCAAGCTACCAACAGTAGAGGGTTTGTGAGAAGCAATATTGTCAACAATTGTCAACACCTTGTTTCTAAGAAAACATTTTTGGAAAGTTCGATGCAGAGCCATAATTACGAACTGTTGCTCTTAGTTGAATCTGTATGGGTTGCTTAAATAAAAATATTACTGAAATGGTAAAAATTTTTATCTTATAATGCCCAAATGCAATTTGTATTTCTTTCTTCGATTAGAAGAAACGGGTTTTAAAAACGTATTCCTAATTTTGCTGCAATCATTATTCCGTATTTTTCACTTTATCAAAAATCCATTTTCTTTTTTAAATATTTTATTTCTCTATGTATTTTTATCACCTCTTGTTAAAATTTGTAACGCAGTATCACATATTTTTTTAAATTTCTTCATGATGATCTCTATTTTAAATTTTTCGAGTTGAGCTAAAGCAAAAGAAAAATCCCTTAAGACATTCACGTGAGAGTGATAGTATCGATATACTGCTTCATGCGTGCATCTTATCAATATTGGCAAGTCTAGATTTACAAAGTTCGAATTCCAAATTCTGAACTTTGGAAGTGGATCGTTTATTTCCCTCATCACTTGCTGAAACATTTCGATTTTTCTTATCCTTCATTCTAGAATGCAGTTTTAAGCTTTTCTGTGGTGTTTTGTTAAAAGCTGCACTATATGTCGTTTTGCTTTCCATTGCTATTGAGGGTGGATAATACTTCTGCTTTCCTCGATGAAATTCAGAATTGCATCTGAAAAAAATAAATATGCATATGAATTAATTGCATCTAAGAAAAAGCTCGATTGTCCGAATTGAGATGAACCACAATGGGTTAGGATAATATATTTCATATATAAAAAATATATTCGAATGGAGCCCTTGATTACCGGACTTTACTTTTAAAATTTAACTGAACAGAAACTAATTTTCAAAATTTTAAACTTTGATTTTTACTTTAAATTGTATTTTTCAGTAAAACGAATAAGTGGAAAATCTTGCAATACCAGTAACACGTACATATAAATGTGACTCTTAGCACAGTGTCGGCAGTAAAGTTCTTGTTTTGAGCAACTTTTAGACAATGGATACATATTAACTGGTTAATAGAGAAATTATAATTCTTTTGCATTTGTGTGTCATAATTGCGCATTACATTTATATACCGCAAGTTTTCATTCTGGCCCAAACATTGCAAACAATTCTGCATGTTGCTAAGGGAGAGCAGGGCAGATGAGTATAGGATTAGCAGTAGAGATTTTCGAATGCCATGGTCTCAAACTGAAAGCGGGCAGAATGAAAAAACTGAAAACAGCTAAAGGGTCGTATTTTTTTTATTATTTATTTATTTATTTATTTATTTTTTTAACAAAATGAAAATTTTTTACCTACAAGATAAATAATATTTTATATAAATTTTCAATTTGGCTTGTAGCCTTGGGAAAAGAAAATGCTAGAAATTATCGTCATCATTTGCTGCAGATGCTGTTCGGTTAATTTTCAATTGTGAAAAAGAGCTGTTCACATATAAATGAATTCCCAAGCAAAACATTATGTCCAAAAACTCGTAATATTTGGTTTTTGACAAGTGCCAAGAAAAGTTAATTAAATCTGTGTCTTTAAATCTTTGACTAACTTTGTCTTTAATCTTAACATTTAAATCACACTGTAAATGAGTTAACTCCACTTATAAATTTTTGCTGATGAGTTATGCACAATGGCAATGAACATAATGTAATTTTAGACTTCAAATAACTAAAATCTTAAAATCCTTGCGGCACCGTATTTTCAACAAATACGTGACTGAAATGCATTCGAGGTCCGCATAAAATTGCTTCGGGAGCCGCCAATTTGAGACAATGTTCTAAAGGACACAATTAAACTATATCGAGTTCTAAGAGATGAACTGTCAAAAGATTTGGATGAATTTTGATCATTGCGCCTGTCTTTTTAGACTTTTCCGCAATCATCGCCGACATTTACTCAGAAAAGATTTAACAATTCTGAGTTGCCGACTTTTAGGATAATCGAAATTCTACTAGGCATGTAAGAAATATCATGCATTTAATGATACAACTTATGTAGGAAACTATATAAGCATGGGGTACATCGGTGGTCTCAAACTGAAACTGCATGCGGGCCAAATGCTCGGTCTGGAAACTGCTGACGAGCCACTTTTTTTTTTTTTTTTTTTTTAACAGAATGAAACATTTTATTAATAAAATAAAAAATATTTTTAATAAATTTTGCATACTAAATATTTCTCAAAGGCATACTTAAACATTTACAATGATATTGCAAAAGGAAAAAAATCAAATTTTTATTTAATTTCTATATGAAATCTGAAGTTTTGGTAAATATAAGACATTTTTGTTGGTGACAGCTAAATATTAAATTCTTAGACTGTCATATCTTTCAAATAATTCTAACATATTTAAATAATCATAACTTATTTTAATTTAAACAAAAAATAAACAAATTACGAAACTTTCTAAGTTTTAAAAGAAAATTTACTAAATGGTACAAAACTCTAGAATGAATGATAACAGCCTAATAATAGCTCTTTTTCTTATTTCTTAAATTTTCCTTCGACGAACAAATATATGTTATATATGTTTAATATGTATAATATGTTATAATATGTTTGTGAGTAAATAAATAATTATAAATTTCTTTCTTTCTTACAATAGCTTGACACTTGATGCGGTTTCGATTGTGATAAAGTTTGTAGCTTTGAGGAGAAATTGTGTTCATCACAAATTGTAGATGTTCATTAGTCAATCGGATTTTTTTATTATTTATTTTTTAATTAATTTAATATTTTTTATTATTTATTTTTATTAATTTTAAGCTGTGAAAAAAAATGGCTGTTAACGTATAAATGTATTTTCAAGCAAGAATTATTCTTAGGGTTAAAATTCGGAAATAGGCTTATTTATTTTTTAACGAGTACGTAAGTAAATTAATCAAATCTGTATCTTCAAATCTTAGAATAATATTTATATTGCTTTGTAAATTAATTATATCCATTTATAGATCTTCTGGTGGATTACTTTTTTTTTTTTTTTTTTTATTATTATTATTATGAAAACGAAAATAATATAACTCCAGACTTCAAGTAACTAAAATTTTGAAATCTTTCAGCACCGTATTTGCATTAAATGAATAATTAAATTATCTTTGCAGGCCGCATAAAATTGCTTAGGGACCGTGAGTTTGAGACAATGGGGATACATGACAATAAAATTACATGCATATTAAACTTTCCTTTTACTGAGCTATGAAACAACTAACGAAAAAAACTCGGAAGTATGAAATTTTTTATATTGAAAACAATTATTTACTACAGATTAGATATTATAAATTCCAATAGCGGTATTCATTTTACTTTTATTAACGGTCATACTAAGCTCATTAGCGATCGAGCGGTGAGTTCATTAAATACAAGTAGTTTAACCAAAACCCAAATAAAGCCTCACCACCCCTCCCAGTTTGAACAGAGGAAACAGCCTTGACCACATGAATATTTTCGTCGTTTCCTCAAATGCGTAACGTAAATACGAGTCAGTTTCCCTTCAAAATTCCTCCACAAAGACATCTTTCTCCTTACGCGAAGTTTTCGTGTGCTTTATTACAATTCAAATATCTCTAAACATGCTAATTTAGAAATGAATGCGCACATTCTATGGCTAAATTGAGCCCACCGTTGTCTGAATAGATAAGATAGCCCAGCATTGGTAGTTCAAGTTCGACCTGGCGAGCGGGCTCACTGCGAAAGCATTTTTCTGATTCTTCCTATAATATAATGTTTATGTTCCATATGTAACGAGTCCTATAATAACTAGCCACAATTTCTTAGAAAGTACGTTAAAATGGAGTTTCTTTCTTAATGGGTACCCATTGTGTGCCGTGCCATATTAGACTAAGCAACCAAACACATCATTAAATTACAACTATTCCTGAATGTTAATGGGACAAATACTCGGCAATGTAAAATTAAAACATAAATTAAAATAAATATGTGGAAAATAAAACATAAATTGGCCTTACATGTAAATTTATCGATTTCGAGGTCGACAAATATATAGCCCCCTTCTTCAGAAGCAGAAAATGTTTCAAAGAATTTCGAGAAAATAAAAGCTATGCCATTCTAAGATTCGTTTTCAGCCTGTCAAAGGCTTAGTTTTGCAACAATTCCTAAAACTATAAAAATATTTCTCCCGCCTTCTTAGCATGCTTCCGTGGTGTAGTGGTCAGCACACTCAGAGCGTATTCGAGAGGTCTAAGGTCCGAGTCGAGGCTGCGGCATTGCTCAATTCTTCAATTTCCTGATGAAAGAAAATTCTACATGCCTCTACAGTGGCGCCCGAACTAAAAAAGGTGGTAGATGATGATTCTCCACCACCAGAATTTGGCGAATCTCTTTAAAAGGGAGAGTGTTTAAGGTATTTATCCCGCCTTCTTAGCACGCCGTCGTGGTGTAGTGGTCAGCACGCTTGGCTCGTATTCGAGAGGTCCAAGGCTCGAGTACCGTCGAGGGCATTGCTCATTTTTCAAGTCTTTCAGCATCAAAAGTCCTAATGTCTCTACAGTGGCGCCCGAACTAAAAATGGTAGTGAATGATGATTCTTCACAATCTGGATTTGGCGATTGGATCCCCTAAACTCCAGTCGTTCTTTAAAAGAGGTGTATATAAGGTATATCTCTCGCCTTCTTAGCATGCCTTCGTGGTGTAATGGCCAGCACCTTCGGCGCGTATTCGAGAGATCCGAGGTTCGATTCCCGGCGAAGGCGTTGCTCATTTTTCATGTCTTCTGCTTCGAAATAACCTAATGTCTCTACAAAATTAGCTTGACTGTAATTAAACTAGCCTGCCTATGGAAAAGGATGATTTTGTGGTGAGTATATAAGAGAACACATACCTTAACGCACTGGGAAAACGGTGCAGCACCAGGGTGCCTGGATCAAGGATCCTACCCCTTGTAGAATACATATGTTATTTCGAATACTGTCATGAGTAACTAGTATATATATATATATATATATATATAATGTTGTACGATCTTAAATTCATTTAGTGCGAAAACAAGTTACTACTACTTGCGCAATTGCTGCAAAGTTAGTTAATAATAATTTATTTCCTAAACAATATTGATTAATTAATTGTATTATCTCCTAAGTTTAATTAAAGTAGAATTATTTTAAAAGAGTGAATCCATACTGGTAAGTTATATTTTGAAAGATGTTTTGAAGTAACTTGAAAGTAAAATGTTAACAATGTTTTAACGGGGACTGGAATTAAATCATCATGAAGAACAAAACTTCAATTGTAAAAGGAAAAATTAAATTAAAAACAAGTAATCATTGTCATTGATCGGAAATTAGTTGACTTTTCAAGGGGAACAAACCAACTCCCGTTCAATGAATAATAATTAATAAAAATACGTAAATACGTAGGTGTTTCGTCTTTACTCGAGTTATAAGGTAAAGCCAAACCAGCAATTCTAGTCAGGCCAAATATTTCCGCGAATAGAAGAGATTACGAACCAATGCTGATACTCAAAGAACTTATTTTTATGAAGCATTTCAGCCAATTCATTTTGGAGTAAAAAGCAATTTCTGTAGATAAATCCGAAAAAACTCGAGTTACCGTCCCCGACACCCTCATGTTTATGCATTTGAGTTCTATATTATTTGTAAAAATTAAACATTGGAAATTGTCATTATGAAATAGAATTCAAAGTAAAGTTGAAATAAACATAGCAGATTACAAAATAAGATAAATAATGCAAACTTTGTAAAAACGAATCAAAAATAATATAAAAATAATATAAAAAATATAATAAGAACAGTGAATGTACATGAAGATATAAAGGCCAGAAAAGGTATTAAGTAAGTTACATTCTTTTTAGTGGGGAGTTGGCAAAGTGTTCTCTTCGTGTCTGACTCATAAGTGTAGGGTATCCGAAAGTTCTTAGCGGCAGTGGAGGCTTTGAATAATATCAGTCGGTAAGACTTGGGTGAAGTAATTTATGGTAGTGGGTGGGACTCGGAATTCTTGAGGGATGTATTATGTGGAGTTCTTATTTGAGTGAAACTGTCTGTTAAGATTTCTTTGAAAATACTAGTGAATGGAAATTAATTAATTTCTGGCTAATTGTCATGTCGCAATGATTAAGAATTTAAGAAAGGAAAAAATGAATTTTCACTGTCCAAGAGCTATTAGACAGACTAAAGTCATGAAATAGGCCCATTTTTTTAGTAACAGCATAAGTCTAAAGACAATTAGCTTTTTACAATATATACAACTGAGTAATTACACTATATACAAATCTTTCAACTGATAGTCATCCAACTTATACCGCCTTCTCAGGTTTAGGAACAAATTATCATATCCCTATCAGTTAAATGATTTAGAGTGAGTATTTAACGCCTGCTCTTTTAAGGCAATGGTTAATAAATTGAATGGGTATTAGATTATTTTTGAGAATTTTAATAAGGAGCAAAATTTCGCGTTGTAAATCTATTGTATCTGTGCATATAATTTTAATTCGTTGTATTTGATTAACTATTGTATTGTTAATTACTTTTTGGATATGTTGGAGTTCCAATTTATTAATTTGTTAGTATTGAAATTGAAGTTTCTTGTTTTGTCAAAAAAGTAAAATTTTTTTGTAGTTAATGATTTGAAGATCTAGAAAGTCTATGCTATTTTGTGAATTATTAGCTTTATTAAGTGTAAGACAATTTGGATAAATCTCGGAGTGTTCAATTTTACCAAAATTATTAATTGTAATAAGGTCATCACTATATCTGTAGGTATGTTTGTAGTAATTTAACTCTTGTGGTTGTAGATTTTTCTGGAAGTTCAATTCTTTGATAAATAAAAAGATATTACAGATCGAGGAGCTGGAATGTAAACCCATTGGCAATCCTCTGACTTGTTTAAAAAGTTGATTTTGAAACTGGATGTAGTTATGAAAAAGTGTGCATTTTAGGTAGGTTTTCCATTTGTCAAGAGTCATAATTTTGAGCATATCAGGGAAGAGTTTAGGCAGATCAAATAGACCGGTATAGATTTCTTCTAGAGGAAGTGAGGTATATAAGTTTTCAAAGTCATAGCAGTTAATGTTCTGGATGTTGTTTGAATGGTATTAATGACAGGAGTGTTATTATGGATGATCCAGCAATAGTTATGATTAGTGTTACAATCATTGAAAATAAATTTACAGATTTTATTAAGTTGAATTGAAAAATAATAGTCTATATTTTTCATGTAATTATTAGTTCCATTAGCTATAAAGCTGAATTTTATTGGTGTTTTATGGAATTTGGGAATTGCATAAAGATCAGTAAATCTGTTGTAGTTTGCATTGAAAGTAATATTGAGTTTCTTATGAAAAGTTTTAATCCTGTTTATTATAGATGTTTCTGTAAGGTTGGCTAATTGATAAGTAGTTGCGTTGAGAAGTTCTTTCTGCGTAGAATTGTTTTCATATAATGCTAAAGTTATTAGTTGCTTTATCTATTTTTGTAATAGTAAAAAGCTGTTTTAATTTTTTAATATCTGATGTAAGTTGCGAACAATTCAGTGTACTTTTAAACTTGAGGTGACTAATTTCGGTGGATATGCGTTGAAGAATTTTAGCTTTCCATTTTAAGAAGGTATCTATGGGTAAATTCAGTTGATAGCTTGCTTTAACTATAAATTCGTTGATGTTGTTTTCGAAAGTCTTCTAACAGTAATTTTTAGTTATGTTTCTGACTGGTCTAAATTTTGTACCATAACTCATAAGTGTTTTTTGTTGATGGTTTTGTATGATATTCAGGTTGCCGGTAATTATGTGCTGGTGATGAGAATCTACGTAATTGCTGTAAACTGGTGTCTTACAATGTCATTCTGCTGTTTCATCTATTTCATGGTGGTTAGTGAGCAAGTTGCTTAAGGTCCTTTGATATTTAAATGCAACCATTGGTATTGTGTCAACTGCGGGGAAGTAATCTTTACAATCTCTGATGATTCTTGAGAAATGAATATTGTCAAACTGAGGATGCAGAAAATTGACTTTAAAATAAATTTTGCGTTGAGTGAGACTATTAGAGAGTCTGAAAAGACTAAAATCGAGAATAATGTCTTTAATGATTTGTATGTCGTCGTAGCTTTCTTGAATGAATTTTTTTTAGTCTGATAAGGAATTTATTAGTACAGAAGTGTAACCAGTTGAGAAATTTCTTGGGAAAGTTGTCTGAGTCAAAAAACATTTCAATTGTTTTTTTCAATGCAAGTGTATCCAAAGTGGATAAAAATCTCGCATTATTTTTTACTTTGCTTCCTGGTGTTTAAAGTGCTCTAATTCTGCTGTATTGAGTTGTGATGGTGTACTTGTTTTAATGCTATTTTTTTGTTCGTTGAATTTTTTAATTTGAGCTCTATGGTTATTGATTCGAAAGTTAAGATTGTTTTTAGTCTGTCCTATATATTTCATATGTCAGGTGCCGCATATAATCATGTAAATACAGTTAAATGTTTTTCATAGAAATTGTTTTTTGGGTTTTCCTGTAGCAGGCATGGCGTTAAATTTTCAAGATTGTCATCTAGTGGAATGACATTTAATGATTTCAATTTGAGATAAACTAGCAAGATTTAAAAGTAAGGAGGCTGCTAACCTTCAATACAGTAAAGTTTTTGAATAAGAACTTTAAAACTTAAAAATTAAAATATTAAAAAAATTAAAAAAGGTTGGAGATAATATATAAAGTGGGTACATTAGGAAAGAGATAAATATATCAAATGTTGTATGATCTTAAATTCATTTAGTGCGAAAACAAGTTACTACTACTTGCGCAATTGCTGCAAAGTTAGTTAATAATAATTTATTTCCTAAACAATATTGATTAATTTATTATATTATCTCCTAAGTTTAATTAAAGTAGAATTATTTTAAAAGAGTGAATACATACTGGTAAGTTATATTTTGAAAGATGTTTTGAAGTAACTTGAAAGTAAAATGTTAACAATGTTTTAACGGAGACTGGAAAATTAAATCATGTTTTTAACATTTTTTTAAATTATAAGAATAGAAATAAGATAAGAGATAAATTAAAAGATAAATATCTAAAAAGACTAAAGTGTGCGTCAAGTTTCAATAGACCTGAAGTGCTATCTGGGAAGGCGAGAAAGGAGGAATGAGCTGGCTATAGCGTGATGCAGAAAAAACATTCGTATAAATAATAGGCAAAGTAGTGTGAATTTCTTGGGGCACTAGTAATAATTAAACCTTAAATCTATAACACAATATTAAGAGGTACATATTAGATTAAATAAGTTATACAATATGGGTACTAAGTATGGCCATAGGCCGTTTACTATTATTTGGGTCATTAAAGTCGTGATCGTAAATCCTTATAACTGGGTTGTTGATATTAACAAGATTGGCATAAAAGTTCCGGGCCAGCCGGCAGTAAAAACACTTAAGTTGTTCTATACCCAATTCTTCCTGTAACTTTTGATTTCGAACGTACCAAGACGAATCGGTAATCTGTCTTAGGACACAATTTTCAGCCTGTTGCAATTTTTTTTATAAGATTTGCATGAATATGCCCAGACCGGGCAGGCATAGCATAGTATGGGACGCAGTACGGTTTTATAAATAAGCAACTTGTTGTCTATTGAAAGTACACTGTTTCGAGAAATTAAGGGGGGAAGTGTGACTTTACTAACTCGAAACTTATTAAGAATAGATGTTATGTGTGGGTACCATGATAGAGTTTTACTGAGGATCACCCCAAGATAAAGGACTTGCTTGGCCCATGGGATGACTTCTCCAAAGAGTTGCAGGTTTTGGTTGAATTTAATCTTCTTGGTGAACAGAATTGCTTGAGTCTTGTCTACATTAACTTTGATTTTCCATTTGGTCAGCCAAGTCTCAAGTATGTTTATGTAGTCCTGTAGTCGTTGTATTGCTGGGCTAACAAATGCACTTTGTGAGAGGATCGCAGTGTCATCAGCATACATTGCGAGTTTTGTGTTCTGTCGTTCACGTAGATATTGAATAAGGTAGGTCCAAGCAGACTTCCCTGGGGACCCCAGCAAGGATTGCCCTGCATGTTGAAAGTGTATTTGAGACGCGAACGACAAAGTGTCTACCGGTTAGGTATGATTTAACTATGTTTGTAATGTAACCTGTGAAGCTCAGGTTGTGTAGTTTGTAGATGAAGTACGTCCAGCCATACACGGTCGAAGGCTTTTGCTATGTCTAAGAACAGTCCTCCTGTTACTTTCTTTTTCTGCAGCCCTTCACTGGTATGTTCCACAACACGGTATAGCTGGTAGTAAAAATCCTTTCCTTATTTCAATATAATGGGTATTGAACCTCGTAGGAAGAACGAAGCTAAATTTTCAGAATGAACAGAATACTTTTATTTGAATTTTAAAACAGAACCAAAAAAATAAATGCTGCAGCTCTTCACTATCAAAAGTTTAAACTCTTAACTACTACAGTTAAAACTCTTACAACTATTAAAATACTAAAAATTAAACTCTCTAAACAAAATATATAAAAATCTTCCGAATCCTCTTCTTGTTGCCACACCGTAAAATGCAAGTTCTTGTCCTATTATTTATATTTCACGTTCTCTTTAAGTCACAATCTTCACAAGTCATGATCTTTATAAGTCACGATCTTTACAAGTCATGATTTTTACAAGTCACGATCTTTACACTGGTTGACCGTAGAATGTCTTCTTCGGAATCCGAATTGGTGAGGAATGATGATGCTATTCTGTTCCAGATGTTGATTAATCCTGTTAGTAATACAGCCCCCATAATTTTGCTAAGTGAGGATAGCAGGCTTATGAGGCGGTATGACTCTGGTGAGCTTGCAGACTTTTTGCATTTCAGAATTGGTGTGATTTGAGCCAGTTTCCAACTTTCCGGGAAATGCTGCTGCTATCTGAGTATAAGGTTGACAACCTTTGTGAAGAACAGTAGAATTTTAACTGGAAATTTCTTGATCATTCTATTGCTTATGGTGTCATAACCAGGGCTCAACAGGCGATCACGAAAGCTGGAGGCAGTGTTTAAACATAGCTCCGAAATTGTTAAATAAGTGTCTCAGTAAATGTTTTCAACTCTCTAAAAAAGTTTAATGCACCTTTCCTATGCAATGTCTCATTCATCAAATTAAAAAAGGAAACTTCGCTTCTTCGAAACTTCAAACATCCTGTTCGCTGTTTACTATCAACAAGAGAAATCCAAAAGAAACCCTGACACGGAATATTCAGATAAGTAACATTCTGTTCTCTATACAATATCTTATTCTCTATCACTAAATTGCCATTAAATTTCTTTATTTATTATTTTCATAAGATTCTAACATTATACAATAGTTAGTAATAGTAGCAAGTCATATGGTTCTTTTCTTCGTAACTATTCCGTAGAGACGCCACATTCCTTATCAGTAGTCCGTTCTTATCAGCAATTCACACCCTTCGGAGGCCCCCTCTTCGTGCTTAGGAATTTCTTGAGAGGGAAAAAATGGAGATCTCTTGACCATCGATGAGTATAGATTGCGATTTTTGTAACTAAGATCCCCGACTTTTTTTTTTTTTTTTTTTCAAGTATCAAACTTAGAATTATGAGCAAATATAAATACAGAGTGACGGAATTTGTTAAACTTGTACTATAATAAATTACAACGGTTAAATTAATAAAATAATTTTATATTTAACTAATATTTAAGAAAAATAAACTGTATAATTTATTTTTGTAGATATGCTCTCACACTGTGTATGGATTTATGATTTTGTCAATTACTGTTTTTCTGAAATATACATGAATTTTTTGGGAACGGTAATAGTTAATGTTACATCTCTGTGATGATATATGTCCTTTCTAGTTAGGTCTCAAGAAAAGGGCATACACATTACCATGTAGGAATTCTTTTTTTTTTTTTTTTTTTTTTTTTACTTAGCTAAAGTTTGTTTCTTAAAGACACTAATTTTTGCAAATGAACTCCTTTTAACTACACTCATGTACACAATCGTATTTTAGGATATTTTCTACTTCTTTTCCTTTTCTTTCTATAGGCCTTTTTTTTTTTTTTTTTTTTTTTTCTGTTTTTTTCTCCTCTATTATTTTTGGGCCATTTATTTTAAATTTTATTTTGTCCCATCTTTTCTTTCTGGCCTTTTGAAGTCGTACAAAATGTACGAAGTTCCTTTTTACTCTCCTCAAATACGAAATTGCCCCCCTTTTTATATACCTTTCCTTCGCACCTATGGTTGATTTTTCGCCATCGGTGCAGAAAGACTTAGCGGGTGCAAAACAAGACATCTGTCTACTTTGTCTGTCTAACCAGGGCTCTTGTTGTTCTTCAGCTTTTTAATGTAGGAGCAAACCTCCGACGGCATGACTAGGGTCATGTTGTCAGTATGTGGGCTTGGCATATAGTTGTTGTGAAAGTCAGTAATTAACTGTTCTGTAATGGGGTCGTGAATGTTGTTAGTGCGAAACTGAAATTCCAGATGCTGTGCTAAAAGTTCTGCTTTCTCAGTATCTGTGTAATGGGTCCTTTGAGGGCCTTTAAGGGGCGGAATGTTGTTGTGGCATTTTTTATACCCTTTTGATCGCTTTCCATATGGAGTTATCGTCTCTGGAGAGGGACTCCAAGTAGTTAGCCCAGCGGAGTTGTGAGTAATAATTAGTGCGAGACTTGACTGCATCATACAGCCTATTGAAAATAGTTTTGTCCTGTCTGGATCTGGTTCTCTGAAATTGTCTCCTGGCGGCATTGCGTTTTTTGATGAGATGACTAAGTTCCTTGGATCTGACAAATTTAGGCTGCTTCATTTCTCTTTGAGCACTTTTGTAGGCATTTTGTACTGCACAGGTAAACTCCTCGATTAAACTATCAATGTCATTGCCTGAATGTATTGTTGGGATTGTATACTGAATGTTGTTTAGAGCTTTGGCAAAAATTTGCCAGTCAGTTTTAAAGGCTCTTTTGACTGGTGTAATGTAACTACTCATGTCCAGTATCAAACGAACCGGATTGTGGTCGAAAGATAGTTCATCCAACACAGAAACATCCAGCGGAACACTGGTGTTTCTGAGAAGGAAGAAGTCTAAGATACTAGAGGAACCAATACTAGTATATCGTGTTGGGGTACTTGGAGCTGCTAATTGACAAATTTTAGGTACCAAAGTATTCAAATACAACAAAATTATAAACATTCATACCTTATCCAGAAATTTCTACCAGAGAAATAGCATGAATTTAATGATCAAAATTCCATTCAAATGATATTAACAAAGAGTGGATAATAATAACAAATGCTATTCATTAAATTATAGTCCATGTTATGAATTATGCGTGCTATTCAGTTTCATTAAAAGTAAATTCCTTTCATGGAGAACGTAATTAAAAAACAGAACAGAACATCAACAGGAGACAAAACTGTCTAGACTGTGGACTGTTGTTTTAAGGATATTTCACTACATTTTTTCCTTCTTGGATTTCATAAGAGCGTTTTCTCAAAAGATTAATCTTTTATTACTTAGACAAAGCTTACACCATTGAATTGACTATTGTGACTATTCTTAAATAAGTGAAAAACAAATTTCCTTTTTTTAAAAAGTAATATTTTTGCTGGAAAAAAAAAGCACATTCTTGATATTGATTTGATGTTTTAGTAAAATTAATTCATGAAGTTTGTTTGGAAAGAAAATCAGCATTTGAAGCAAATAGCAATACAATAGTTTCAGCCTTTTTCAATAAATTTATTCTTAAATACAAAAATAATTAAACAGGAAGAAAATGATAGTAATAATTTATACAAAAATTATAAACAGAAAGAAAGTAATAATAATAATTCACGCAGAAAAAATAAAATTTTTGCAAGCATGCTATTTTTAAAGAATTTTCATAATAAAATGAAAAATAATGAATAGGATGAATAATCTACAGGATCATACATAGCGTGCATGATCCTGAGTTTAACTTTCGCTTTACGAGTTTCATCGATATTTTTCAATTTATTGTGAAAACTCATTAAAAAATGCATGTCCCATATGTAAGATGAATAACAGCTAATTTCGTAGATTACTTGAGAGATCAACTCATTATTTCGTTCGGATACGATTACAACTTATTCGGATACGATGTGCTCCATGTTAAAAAAAATGTCTCCTTCGATGTAACAGCGAAATCGTCTAAAGAAAGCCGCTTCGTTTTAGCTTCGCTCTGATTAGTCGACGCTTATCCCAAACTCGGCGTAAAGTTGAAAACTTGGAACCTTGTGCCACAAGCCTTAAAAGAGATTATGTGACGTAGCAGAAACTGGTTGTCTTGGCAACGCAGCTCGGTTTTAACCACTTATGCCCTCTATGCCCCCGACTGAACACAGCCTAAAGCGCGAAAAGTCCCATGCAGCCGGTTCGCTATAATTTGAGCCTAGGTCGAAATACCAGCACTCAGCAATTTTATTACTCGATTGTTGGAAGGCATAGCCACACTATCATAGCTATTCTTAAAAGGTCCTTAAAAGGGTGGATATTTTCGAAATCAGAAATTATAATTATTAGCTCGAATACTTGATATTTTATAATCAATGAAATTTTAGCAAAAGAATGCGAAAATAAAAACATAAATTATAAAGAGAATTTAATTACAATAAGCAATATAAATATAATATAGTCAATGCATTTAAAATCACATGTTAATATTTTTGATTTAAAGTTATCAAATTGTATATAACATTAATATTACATATCACGAACTCGAAATAGAATAATCCATGCAGTAAAATAAATTTCGGTATCAAAATGCTCATCCTATTAAGCAGGCTTGACATCATTAAAAAATGAGTTCCAACTCGTAGGACCATGCACGCCATTCATAAATTTCTGGAAATCTTCCTATTATTCGCCATTATCCTATCTGAAAAGCTGGCCTTTGTATCCTATTAAGAATCAGATTAAATATAAGGAATGAGAAAACTGGTACCCTGTTTAAAGATCTAAACACCCTGTCAAATAAAATTAGAGCCGCCAGCGATCTTTTTTCCTTTCACCAATCTCCGGAGATGGCATTCCAGACAATGAATTTTAAATGCTCCATTTCCACATAGGCAATGCAGTCATAAACGGCATTCGAACACAGCAGCACAATCAGTCTATTGCAATTGAACTCCTTTTTCTTTAAAATAGTCTGAGTCCTTATTTAACAATTTTAATGCTACTCGTCTTCTTTCGGCAAATGACTTTCATAATACATATTCTACTAATTCTGGAGCAAAATGGAATCTCTGGAGCAATCTCTTTTTCCTAAGAGACCTTTCAACGACATCTATATTAATACCAGAACGAAAGCACTGTTTCAGTAGAAACTTCACATGTTAAAACTGTAGCAGATATCAAATTTTTGTTACCAAAGTACAATTTGTGTAAGAGATAATAGAGGAGCAACAGTATACAGTAATAAGTACAAAATCCGATGACCCAAACACAGTAATTATAAATAATTCTTTCAAATCACTGCATTTACGTATGCAAAAATGTAATGCATCTGTTAAGAGGAACTAATAGCATTAAAAACGTTTTCGAAATATTAAAGAGGAATAATGTTCGAATTATATTTAAACGAATTTCTGCAGTTAGATACCGCAGGAAAAAAACCATTCCAATGCACCACAGGAATTGGATTTATTAAAGTTATAAAACTGAGCACGTATCAGGTGTTATTAACAAGAATAAGTTCCTGAGAGTTTTTCTCATTATCGTAAAAGTCCTCGGAAAAAGGGAGCAGGATTAATTTGACCTGTTATCAGCCATGTCTTTAAAAGTCAAAAATGCGAAGGTCAAAAAGGCATGAAAGCATTCGCTGAATAAGTAGATATTAATTTTATCTACGATTCTGTTAGAATATCAAAGGCATTCCTACTTTATCTAGTAAGAAAATCTTTCAGTGAAGTTACAGTTTACAAGAAGAAGAAAAAAATTGTCTGAGAGCATCAAAAATAATTTCGGCTGACTCAAAATCTAATGTAAAAACACTCTTTTGAGTGTTTGATAGATCTGGTAGAATTCTCGTGAACGTAAACTTCAAATTTCAGGTTGGTATATAAGTAGTGAAATTATTAAAAAAATGGACATTGAGGTAGAAACTTAAGTCTACAATTCAATCTCTTTCAGGACTGCTTCACTATCTTCTTCTGTTGACTTTTATGATACACTAGCTTACTGGCTGATGTTCCTTCACATCACATCTTTGTACAAAATTTATAGACTAAAATAGAATTTAGAGAAAAGTGGGACTTAAGGACAAAAGCCAGTACTGGGCTTTTTGCTGCCGGTTGATTCTCTGTAATTCCTAATTTTGTCTCCTAGTGCCTGCCTAAATTCTAAAAATTTTGCCAATCCTGAATTCCACACCCGCGGCACTGGTAAGGGATTGAATTTACGATTAATATTACAGGTTTCAAAGCAGTTCTTTTATAATATATTAAGTGAGAAGTGGTTTATCTAAGAAAATTGTTTAAAAAAAATCATTTCCTAAGAAAGGTATTAGAATTCGATTCGTTTAGGGAAACTCGAAAAGCAATAAACTGGTAACATACCCTCGTAAATATGAATGTCTTGAATCTGAGACTTTGGAACTAAATATTGAAATCCTCAAGCGTATTCTGCTAATATTCAGAATCAAACTGTAGTTAAACCCATATTTACATAACATATTTTTAAATTCATATTTACCCTTACATTTTAATCCATTTTTTTAAGTTACGCATCTTACATTATTTATTGCGCTAAGCCGATGTTAAAGAAAATAAACTAAAATAAGAGGGAAAACGTTGCGATTACTCATAATCTACGTTTATTGCTTCACTTTAAGCTCATAACATTTTTCAAGAAATGCCTCTTTTTTTCTTAACACTACCTAAGATAAAAATAACATATAAGATAAAGTTTAAAGTTCCTGAAAATTATATTCAAGAGGAGCAAAAATCTTCTGATCGCTTTGTAAAGACTATTTAGATTTTTCGAAGAGAGAAACATAAAAAGTCCACTGTGCCCTGCCTTGGATTCGATCCACTGATTTTCCAAGCAGGACATGTTAACCACTTGCACACAAGGGAGAAATGCGATAATTCTTTACAGCTCATAACAGTGAAGCTTAATTACAATATTTTATCAGTGCTGTAAAACAGTTTTTTAACAGACTTTGAACTAGCATTCTTGAAAAAAATTATTGCAGCTACTTTGCATAGCTGGATTCAGTTTTCTTGACCTCAAGTTAAAAACAAAAATAACAGAAAATATTCTAAAAAATTTGCAAGCATGATGTGAAAAAAAGTTATATCATTGTTATTCGACGCTCGTAAAAACTTTCTGAAAAAACAGGAGATATCAACAGCAGATTGTAAAATTTTATTGCAGATACCAAGCAGCCAGCTAGAATCCTAGTGACTGTACTAGTTGAATGAGTAGCTTCATGGTCTTCCCATATGTAAGATGAATAACAGCTAATTTCCCTTAAATAGGTTCTCTACAAAGACATCTCTCCTCTGAGGTTAATGTAGTCCCATATTCAGTCAAACATACAAAGAAATAAGCAGCGATAACAGAATTTACAAAAGAAGAGAAACAGCTAAAAAGAACTTAATATAATCAAAATATACAGTTTCAATTTTGCTTTAAACAAGGACAACAATGGGTGATCCTTTCTTAAAAGTTTGAGATAGATCCATGACGGATTAAATCCACAGTATTATATAGCAAAACTACAAAGAGAAAGATAAAAAATCAGGTGCGTATTTAAAAATCTTAAACACTTTTCAACTATTCTAAGCAGATGACAAGCAGACTAACTTCGATATAGGGGGGGGGGAATTCTGAAAGGGCTCCTTTTAACGGTAGCCGCAAAAGGTTTGCTAATGCTTTTCTACGCTCTCACTGAGCTTGCAGTCTACCAGTCTCTTGTTACACTTATAAGGTATTTCTCCCGTCTCCTTAGCATGCCTTCGTAGTGTAGTGGTCTGCACGCAGGGCGCGTATTCCTGAAGTCCGCGTTTCTATTCCCGGCGAAAGCGTTGCTAATTTTTCATATTGCCTGCTTTAAAAAAATAGCCTAATGTCTCTACAGTGGCGCCCTAACTGAAAGGGTGGGGGATGATGATTCTCCCCACCCAAGATTTGCCGACTGGGTCCCCTAAAAACCCCAGTAGCATTTTAAAAGGGGGAATATATTAGGTATTTCTCCCTCCTTCTTCGCATGCTTCCGTGGTGTTGTGGTCTGCACGCTGGGCGCGTATTCCAGGGGGTCTGCATTTCGATTCCCGGCGAAGGCGTTGCTAATTTTTCATCTTGCCTACTTCCAAAAAAATACCTAATGTCTCTACACACTCACTCCTGCTAACCTATTTCTTTTTGCCTTTTCAGTTTTGTTATTAAGCCTTATTTTCTCCGCAATTACGCCTCATACATTTCAACAGCAAAATTACAAAACTTTTAAAAGCAGCATGTGTTTAAAATTTCGAGGAAGTGTTAAGACGGCATTATGTGTTGAATCACTTTTCAAATTATTGCAACCAAATATTATCATTTTGCATTAAAGAAATTAAATAATGAAAAATCTGCATGAACGTATGTATGTTTCTCGCCCTGTGAGAAAACAACGACACTTAGGAGCCCGAATTTTAAATTTCGAATTTGTTTCAGAATTAGTTCGAATTTTGTAAAACTCAAAGACAAATGTTTGATTAAAAAACTCGATTTCAAAGCGAGTTGTGACAACAGTGTACGGAATAAAACACTTTATCTTCAGCGAGCGAGACTATTTTATAGAAAATTTTAAAACTATGCTGTTTTTAAATATTTTCAGCCCAAAGGAGTGTTAGCTCAAATGTTCTCGAAATGGTTATTGAATCGTGTATGCGTGTGTAAATGGAAAAAAAAAAAAAAAAAAAAAAAAAAAAAAAAAAAAAAAAAGCCCCTTTGGACGTAATATAAATTCGGTAATTTTAAATCTTTCAGTTTTTTACTTTTTATTTTATTTATTTATTTATTGTCTTTTTTATTATTAACGTTTTCTTTGTGAAATTTATTAATTAAACTTCATGTTCTTCGCACTTGCGCCACATAAAATTCAGTTGAATAGCAAAATCACGAAATATTTGAAAACAGCTTATCTTTAGAATTTCCGATATACATTCTCACGAGCTGGAGATACCAATGTTTAACAGCGTTGTCTCTGCTCGCTTTCAAATTGTTGAGTTTATTAAAAATTCATTACTGTTTTACAAAAACTATGGAAAATTCGAAATAAATAAATAATCCAAAAACTTTTACCTCTAAATCATCTATTATATTATAAACGTCACCAACGAATTCATACCGCAAGCATTGCAAATACTTAGTGTCAAATATTTAAATTATTTCCATGCACGTTTACTTCAACTAAAACGTATACCAAATTCTTACAAACATAAAATTCACAAAATAACTATCATTTAATTAAAATATCACTAAACCATGTACACGTCGACTTATTTTTACTTTAAAAAAATCCCAGAATTGCACAAAAATGGCATTGCGCACACTCTTCACCATATCCATGTTCACTCCTTTTTTCTTATAAATTAGAAAAATTTCACGAAAATGCATGACAATTTTCTGAATCTTTAAACCCGTTAAAAAGAACATATATGAAATTACCTAATAACGAAAAAGTATATACCCTTTCCAAATATGAACATTTCCACGTATAAAATAAATAAAATATCCATAAACTTTTACCTCTAAATTATCTATTATATTATAAACGTCACCAACGAATTCATACCGCAAACATTACAAATACTTAGTGTCAAATATTTAAATTATTTCCATGCACGTTTACTTCAACTAAAATGTATACCAAATTCCTACAAACATAAAATTCACAAAAAAAAAACTATCATTTAATTAAAATATAATTAAATTCAAAAACACTACTTAAAATATAAATAAGCACATACATTAAATTAATAAAAAATTAGCTTACAATCCTAATTACTTTAAACTAAATCATTGCTAATAACAATTTTCCCAATAATACCAAATTACTTTACTTCCACCTTACATTTAGAACAATGCATAAAAAAAATATATTCAAATAATTAAAAATACTAACTTACCTAATCTTCTTCAGAATCTTGATTACGTGTCCGATAAACTTTTCTTATTTCCTCCGCTAAATAAAAAGCAAGCGTATGTGTGCCTGTTTCAGGATCTTTAAAATCATACTTCACAGCAAGGTACCAGGTAAAATAAATAACTTAATAAAACATCTTTACTTCTATCTCGCACAACCTTAAAGAAACACTTATTACTACCCCTTTCAATCCCACTAAATACCCATTTCGAATTCACTTTAGTTAGGGCCATGGGATCCAAAAATTAACGAACACTGTTTCACACAACACAGAATAAAGCCCAATACAAAATTTCCAGATTTTTTCCCGATTTCCCCTCTTTTCCGATTGAAGAACCGTAATTCGTCCATTAATATCACATGACATATCCCATGATCTCTCATTTCCCTCACACAAAATAATGCGTAATCGGAACTGAGTACTGCTCACATTATTACATTATTACATTATTATTACAAAACAACACATTATTTATTAAAAGCCCAGGTATTTATCACATTATCACATTATTTATTAAAGTCCCAGGTAGTAACCTTTATCGCCTCCAAAATGTCGCCAAACTACCAGTTACCATATTCTAAAGATCAGCCATTCCGTGTTTTAAATATTATTTATGACTTCCAAATAATAAAAATGGGTACTTTTCCGTTTTGCCGGCGCAGGCGATAAAGCCGCCAATAATAGTACAACTGATTCCAAACGGAATATAATATGGCCCACCAGCGGCCGAGCGGTAAAGACGCTGAACACTGGTAGTTCGGTCTGAGGTTCGAATCCCGCGAACGGGCTGGCTGCATGGGCGTTTTCGTGGTTTTCCCCATGTGTAACGTGTATACGAGCCAGTTTCCCTTAGAAAGTCCTCCACGAAAGGCATCCCTCCCTTTAGGCAGATAGCCCTCGTGTGCTTTGCCATAATTAAATACACCAACACCACCAAACGGAATATCCTCGCTGGTAGCCTTTTACGCCGAAGGCGAAAATATAGAAAAGGCAAAGTAAAGAGTTAAATTTATCAATTCTAATGAGAATGCACCAGCGAAGTAAAGCGCTGCGGTTTTACATAATTTCTGAGTAAGCTATTCGTACGAATTGAAATAATTTTTGCATTTAAACTTGCATTCCAAAACAACTAGTAAAAATTAATGTTAAAAAATTTAGATAATTACTGAGAAATTAATGTAGATAATTACTGAGAGAATTGGATTTTTGTAGCGTAATTTACGTGAGATCAGATCACATGATATAAACCGGCGAATCAGGATGTTGAACCCTGTAAGTATAATAAATTCTTAAATTAATATCTTTTTACAAATTTATTGTCTTTATTTATTGGATTTTTACAAAATTTTAAGCTAAATTAAAATGTTTATGCCTTCAAAATAAAAAAATCGTAGAACCAATATTTGTTAACATTTTTTATGTGTTTACTGTATGTTTTCGCCAATAAAGTCTGCTTGGCGAGATTTGCGCCGGTGAAACGGAAAACTACCTAAAAATGAATTTAACTTTGCATTTTTATTGTAAATAAATATTTTATTGTTTATGATATTTTATGGAATTTTATGTTGTGAATGATGTAATGAATGACGTCACATTATTTTAAAAGTAATTGGTTTAAATATCTATAAACTTAATTTAATGTTTTAAACATTATTTATGGCTGTTAAATATTAAAATACGAATTAATTTTGCATTTTTTTAAATATGATTTTATTATGAATGATTCTTTAAATATTTTTAATTCTAGGCGTGATGTAACAGCTCTCTGATTGGTTACTAAATATTTGTGAATTACGGCGCCATTTTAAAATTTTATTATTCATCTCTTCGAATTTCTCAGATTTCAAAGCGAATGGATGTCTCCGTTTCGAAGATGAATGTTGTTATTGGTAATTACCAAGAATTATTGGTATCGGCATAAAAAAATTGCCGTTTAAGACCTTATTTTGGCCAACCTGGATTTCCTGCTTTTAACACTTTTTGTCAATTCATTGTAAAACTTTGTAATCATCCTTAATTTTATTTCAATTTTCTCTTGTTTATTTTGTATTGTGTTTCATACTTTCTCTACAGAAGTTTTTTCTGTAAGCCCCATGTGTTACTATGTGGTACATGGGGAACTTGTTGTGTTTCTTTTAATAATAATAATAATAATAATAAAGGGGGGGGGTCAGAGGAAATTTATTTAAAATTTTTGGAGGAAACCTCGCTAATTGCTTCTTCAGTGAAGTGCGAGAGATGTGGATAACAGATGAAGATCGTTTTTTTTCTAGTACTTATCAATACACGTAAGGTAAAATGCTTAAAAAAATGTATGTACATATTTTTTTACTTTATTATTGTATACTTAAATTTTTATTAAAAAATTAATACACTTTTTCAAAAATTCCTGAGATATTTATTGCCACATATGCTTTAATGTTAAATAATTATATCCTATAAAACTTATTTTAAAGGATTTGAATTTAAGTAATTGAAAAATTTTATTTTTTTTTAAACGTTGGTATGATGTTTTTAATTCAATATTCAATTTAAGTAATATTTTATTCCAATTAAATGTTGGCGCAATGGTTTTATAGCCGTGTTTTTTATTCTATTATATGAAAGTAATAATTTAACCTTACTTTAGCATTTTATACTCTTAATAAATGTATTTATTTACATTTGCCAGCCATCTTAAAAAAAAACAATGTTTTCAACAAAAAATTAATCCATTATTTTTAATGATATTTATTTTTTTTTTTTTTAAGTTTCGAATATTTTACTATGCGTGAAATACGTAAAAACAGCATTTTTCAAGATGGCTGACGACTGTAAAAACCGCGCCAACAATTGCCCTAATGTAAATCGCCAAAAATCCGTGCAACCGTCTACCAAAGTAGTACCAAAATTAATTTGAATAAATGGGTCATGCTTTAACTGACAAATGCTTTAATTCAGGCGGATGCAGACTCTCTTTCTCCCAAGGAAGGGATATTTTCGTAGAGGAAGTTTTCAAAGACAAACTGTTTCGTATTCACATTGCGTATGGGAAAAACCACAAAAATGCGCATGCAGCTGCCTTATTCGGTAAGATTCAAATTTAGATAAAAATACCAATGTGTAGCTATCTTGTGCACTCGTTTCCACTGGTGGCTTGGAATAAAAGGTAAGTTTTATTAAAGAACAATTCCCATTCCATCTGTTCAGGATGCAAAAAATATCATTGTTCTTTCCTAATTAATTGATTCATTGTACAGATTACTGCTATTTGGTGATACTGATTATACTGATATTTGAAAATATTCGTTAACGGTATGCTATAATAAGCTGTTCTTTTTTCAAACTTTGCAAAATTTTGAAGATACATTCTATGTAGGACATCAGACTTTTCCTAGCAGGTTACTGCGTTTTTGAAGTATAATTTTATGCTACGAAATTTGCTCATATGAAAAGAAAAAGCTGACATTTCTTCAAATACCAGCTTCTGTTCATCCAGCTTCATCAAACCTTTGATAGCCTAAGGCGGTAAAATCGCGGCGGTAAATTCAAGGCGGTAAACAAGTTTTAACGATCTCATGGTTTAAGGGTACACTTAAAAACTATGGCTCTTGCCGTATAATCGCATAAACCTCCCGTCTCAGCAAGTATCTTGATAAGCCAAGGAACATAGGATAGATAGTGACAGAAAGTAACTGATTAATAAAATTTAAATCTTAAATATGACACATAACTTCTATGTCCGAAGTAATTTAGTCGGTTATTTGGTATACCTCTCAAAAGCAGAAAAACTATCTTCTTTTAAAATCGGATTTGGTATTTAAAATAATAATAATAATAATTAATCACTATAAGTCGGTACTGACCATTATTTAAGTAAACGTAACTGTAGATTGAAGTCAATTTCATAGCAAACCTGAATAAATTTCCAGCTTACGGAGCAAATCATTTTGCTTCTTGAAGAAGAATAATCCTTTGCTGTCTCATTCAAAATACTTAATTTTCTTATGAAATAGCGTCAATCTAAATGTGAATTTTACCTCATTAGGTTTGAAATTAACTTGTTTATTTATCAGATATCGACATAAATTTGATTTCGGAACCATAAAACTTTAAACTAAAAAGATGCGTAAATGATAGGACAATTATCTACTTACTTTTTCGGCTTCTGTGGCCTTTTATAGTCAACTGCGTACTGCGAATAATTTTTGAAAGGTTCTGCTGAGACTTGGATTTCATCTTTTGGGTGACAAAATTTTGATCTTTCAAATATTTTTGGTATCTTGAAATGGGAGTCATAAGTTGTCGTATGATAAGTTACTTCAGCATCATCTGAAAGTATTCGGTTAACAAAATCTCTACTTTTGTGTTTAAAAGACAATACCCGCTGTCTTTCTTGAATGTGCTTGACTTTAGGGAATTGAAAGGCATATTTTGTCTCACTTTCGCTCATAAATTTTCCAGCAGGTGGATAAGCTAAATGATCTTCATGGATAACCATACTGCCTCTGGAGTTTTTCATATGTTTCTCACTGTAAGGGATAAAATCCCGACTATAGGTGCTGTTTGCTGAAAATTTTTCATCGAATGTCATAATTCTTGGGAAAGGACGACAAGAAGCAGGCCGTTTGGGAAGTTTCTTTCGCAAGCAGTAGTCGTCTCTATAACTCGTAGGAGTTTTCTTCACTGTCTTCGCTTCTTTAGTGCAAGAATCAATTCTGTGGGAGAAATCGTGAGCTAATATACCAAACAGATTATTAGATTCCTCTTCATTTTTACGAGATGCGTGAGAATCTCTGATTTTTCTTCTGGATTTTTGATATTTCACTGGCATATTTGGGAATGCATCGCATTTATAAAGAATCATTGTCAGTGAGTGACTATTATATAAAATTCCGAAATATTAATGCGGCAATATTTGAATCATATTGTATTTTAAATCATTTTTTCTGGAACCATTTATGGACATTTCAATGGCATATTTATTTGTTCATTTATTTGAAGTGGTTGAAAAAACGAAACTTCGGAGTGAAATATTTTCTGTCGTATGCTTGTTAGAAATGAATTTAAAATTTAGACTGCTAGGTATCATAAATGCAATACAAAGTCCGTGCATCGTAATTTATGATGGCTTAGCTTATTCATGCTCATCTGAAGAAATTAATAGAAAAATTGGTATTTACAAAACTGCTGTTACGAGCTCCATGGGTTTATACTTGTGAGCGAGCTTCAAATGTCGTTGTTTTCTATTAGTTTAGACACCGCTTTTGTGTGTGTGTGTGACAACTGTAAGAAGGATTAGAAAAAATAATGTTTGATTTCCCTAAGTGTAAAAAGTGGATGGAATAAAGATTTTGGAATTTTTCTTAAGCAAGAAAATGTATTGTTTATTTTAAAAGTTAGGTGCTACTTTGGTAGACGGTTGCACGGATTTTGGCGATTTTTTGGCGATTTTCCTTTGGCGAGTAATACAACTTATGGTAAACGCATTGCTGTATATGTTATTTATGGTAACCGATACTTTGTTGTCATTTTATTTAAAAAATAATGCGTTTTATTGTGCATAAATTCCGTGTTTAAAATATTAGGCACAGCTTTAGTATAGCCCAGCCGGAATTTTAAACAAAAAAAATATCGCCAAGAGAGGCGATAAATGATATGATCTGGTAACCCATACTATTCGCCAAACGCAATGTAAACAAGAGGATGGAATTACGGTTATAGCTAATTTAGTAGTCAGTTACATTTATTCAATTTCAATACAAATTACCGACATATCCGTTTACTCAAAGTTTAATGCACGTGCCCTGTATTCTTACTTTTCCGACATAGATTTCTCTTAAAATTTGTCTCACGCTGCGTTGCAGGAGGAAATACAACATTTTAAATTAGAATTCTACTAAAATTAATATCTAAATACACAATTCGTAACTCTGTTATTGGCGATTGTTTAACGCTCAAATACCGTGAATACTATTTTGTATATATTTTTTTGGCTACTCGAGGTGATATTTTTGCGTTTAGTTATTGCTTGCTGTAAAACTACTGTTAGTGATGTTGTAATTAAGTATCAGGAGATTATAAAGGAAAATTTAAGGTGGGAGTTTTCAAACAAGAGTAAAATTTTGGGAACAGATATTTTATGTATGAATTAACAATAGAGTATGAACTTTTTAGAGGATTTTTGATGGATTGTCGATTATTGAAGGATAACGTTTTCTGTGAAAAATTAAGATATGCTGGTTAGTTAGTCAGAAAAAGTCATCGAATTGTAGTATTTGCAAGAAATGCACGGCTGAGAAATCAATTAGGCTAGGACCTTGATTCGCCTGCAGTAAGCTCAGTTTTTCTAGAAACTTTTTTTTTTTTTTTTTTTTTTTTTTTTTTTTTACAACGCGAATCAATGGAGTTGCTTATGCGCGAATTTCTGCAGTTCTCCGATTTCTTTTACGTGAAAGCAGATTTCTTAGTATATGAGCAACGCAGAGTTTATTCAATGGGCAAAGCCAATGCAGTGCGCAATGCCGAGGTTGTGCGCGGTGCCTAGTTTGTGCAATTCTAGGATGTCTTTTTAAGTGGAAATAGATCGATGTGTACAGAGCCAATGTAGTGCGCAATGCCGAGGTTGTGCGCGGTGCCTAGTATGTGCAATTCTAGCATGTTTTTTAAGTGGAAATAGATCGATGTGTACATGCGCAGAGACAATCTGGTGCGCAATGCCGAGGTTGTGCGCCGTGCCTAGTTTGTGCAATTCTAGGATGTCTTTTTAAGTGGAAATAGATCGATGTGTACATGGGCAGAGCCAATGTAGTGCGCAATGCCGAGGTTGTGCGTGGTGCCTAGTTTGTTACTAAATTTAAGTATGTGCAATTCTAGGATATTTTTTTAAGTGAAAATAGATCGATGTGTACATGGACAGAGCCAAAGTAGTGCGCAATGCCGAGGTTGTGCAATTCTCTGATATTTTTAAGGTGGAAATAGATGGATGTGTACATGGACACCGAGCTTTTATGTTTTTCGAGCAAATACGGATCGTTGTGTATAAAGGAAAACGAGATAATGTATGATGACGAGCTGTAAAGTAACGTATTTTATATGCAATGTTTAACATATCGTTTGTGTATTTTAAATTTGTATTGTTGTTTTAATTGTGAATTATATTTAAGACATCATTTTTAATTTAAATTGTATTTTTAATTTTTTGGTTTTGATATGTTTATAATGCTTTCCGACTTACGATATATATCGATAGCCCGACGATCTACTCAACAGTAGCAAAACTGTAAACTTTGACCCTATAAGTAACTTTTACCTCATTATTATTAATACCTAGTGTTTGCAATCGTAATCGCACTTGATAATATGAGTTCTTTGATAATACAGTGTCTCACAAAAGTGATGAGAGACTTGTGCTTTACAAAAGGAAACTGTAATAAAATAAATTAAAAAAACATGTAAAATTTTTTTGTGGGTGTGTTTCATACTTAAATTTAGTAACAATTATTACATAACATACATTTTCTCAAAATATTAATTTAATAAAAATACAATTGTTTAGAACGGAGCAAAAAATGTTTCACATAAGTGATGGGACACCATTAGATACTACTACGTACTATGCAACAAAAATCGTCTGAAGTAAGCAATAAAAATATTTTTTGGGGTTTTTATTTTTACTCAAAAGCAATTGTCAATAATTTATAAAATCGTCTGCAGTATTTCTCTCCAGTTTGTTTTGGAATTTTTGTGTTTTTTATCTCTGTGCAGCCATGAATGCTAAACAAAAAGAAACTTTGCCTGAAATTCGAAAATTAGTCATTAATTTGCATATTGAACGTGGAAATTCTATTAGAGAAACTGCTGAAACAGTTAACCTGAGTCATTCAACAGTTTTCAATATCATTAAACGATATAAAAAGAATCATATGATTCAGGATAAAAGAAGACCTGGCCGGCCATCAAAGCTATCCAATGGAATAAAGCGAATTATCGTTCGAAATATTAAAAAAAAAATCCAAGAATGAATGCTCCTAAAGTTGCTGCTGATTTACAAACATTATATGGAGTAATTGTAAATCCTGAGACTATTGGAAGAGTAATTCGATTTGCTGGATATCACGGTAGAGCAGCCAGGAAAAAATTCTTCGTTGAGTGAAAAGAATAGAAACCTCAGACTGGCTTTCGCAAAATCCAACATAAATAATAATTCTGATTACTGGAATGAAGTTATATTTGCTGATGAGAGTAAATTTAATATATTTGATTCTGACTGTAGAATCTTGGTGTGGATAAAACCCAGAGAAGAATTTCACAAACACACCATTTCTTCAAAACAACAATTAAAATCGGTGCTTCAAGAAGAATGGTGTAAAATCACTCCAGAAATCGCAAAAAAATTAATCGAAACCATCCCAAGAAGATTAAATCATGTTTTAAAAGTAAAAGGAAATCCAACAAAATATTAAAACCTTTTATAAAGTAAAGTTTTTGGATAAATATTTGATGGAAAAGTAAGTGTCCCATCACTTATGTGAGCCATTTTTTGCTCCGTTCTAAACAATTGTATTTTTATTAAATTGATATTTTAATAGTTTGAGAAAATGTATGTTATGTAATAATTGTTACTAAATTTAAGTATGAAACACACCCACAAAAAATTTTTACATGTTTTTTTAAAATTTATTTTACTACAGTTTCCTTTTGTAAAGCACAAGTGTCCCATCACTTTTGTGAGACACTCTATGTGTGTGTGTATGTGAAGCATTGCTTAGTGTTCCTAATTTGTAGTATTTATTTTCTTATAATATTTTGTTTCATTGCGAGAAATTAAATTTTTTATTTATTTGTGTGTAGAATTCTAGTATGCCTGCCTACAGGGAATATAATGTGATTTAGGAATTTAAGAAAATTAAAAATGATGTCTTAAATATAATTCACAATTAAAACAACAATACAAATTTAAAATACACAAACGATATGTTAAACATTGCATATAAAATACGTTACTTTACAGCTCGTCATCATACATTATCGCGTTTTCCTTTATACACAACGATCCGTATTTGCTCGAAAAACATCAAAGCTCGGTGTCCATGTACACATCCATCTATTTCCACCTTAAAAATATCAGAGAATTGCACAACCTCGGCATTGCGCACTACTTTGGCTCTGTCCATGTACACATCGATCTATTTTCACTTAAAAAAATATCCTAGAATTGCACATACTTAAATTTAGTAACAAACTAGGCACCACGCACAACCTCGGCATTGCGCACTACATTGGCTCTGCCCATGTACACATCGATCTATTTCCACTTAAAAAGACATCCTAGAATTGCACAAACTAGGCACGGCGCACAACCTCGGCATTGCGCACCAGATTGTCTCTGCGCATGTACACATCGATCTATTTCCACTTAAAAAACATGCTAGAATTGCACATACTAGGCACCGCGCACAACCTCGGCATTGCGCACTACATTGGCTCTGCCCATGTACACATCGATCTATTTCCACTTTAAAAGACATCCTAGAATTGCACAAACTAGGCACCGCGCACAACCTCGGCATTGCGCACTGCATTGGCTTTGCCCATTGAATAAACTCTGCGTTGCTCATATACTAAGAAATCTGCTTTCACGTAAAAGAAATCGGAGAACTGCAGAAATTCGCGCATAAGCAACTCCATTGATTCGCGTTGTAAAAAAAAAAAAAAAAAAAAAAAAGTTTCTAGAAAAATTGAGCTTACTGCAGGCGAATCAAGGTCCTAGCCTAATTGATTTCTCAGCCGTGCATTTCTTGCAAATACTACCATTCGATGACTTTTTCTGACTAACTAACCAGCATATCTTAATTTTTCACTGTTTTTCATTAACGTGAAGTTTAAAATTTTTAGAAAATAATGAAAATTGTCTACTTACTGGTATATAAGGGATTATGTTGTTACGTAGCAAAACGTTAATTTGTAAATATGATAAAATTGATATGTTCCAGAGTATTAATTAAAAAAAACTTTTTTTATTTGTACAGTGTCTCAAAAAAGTGATGGGACACTTGTGCTTTACAAAAGGAAACTGCAATAAAATAAATTAAAAAAACATTTAAAATTTTTGTGGGTGTGTTTCATACTTAAATTTAGTAACAATTATTACATAACATACATTTTCTCAAAATATTAAAATATTAATTTAATAAAAGTACAATTGTTTAGAACGGAGCAGAAAATGGCTCACTTAAGTGATGGGACACTACGTACTATGCAACAAAAATCGTCTGAAGTAAGCAATAAAAATATCTTTTGGGGTATTTATTTTTACTCAAAAGCAATTGCCAATAATTTATAAAATCTTCCGAAGTATTTCTCTCCAGTTTGTTTTGGAATTTTTGTGTTTTTTAGCTCTGTGCAGCCATGAATGCTAAACGAAAAGAAACTTTGCCTGGAATTCGAAAATTAGTTATTAATTTGCATATTGAACGTGGAAAATCTATTAGAGAAACTACTGAAACAGTTAGCCTGAGTCATTCAACAGTTTTCAATATCATTAAACGATATAAAAAGAATCATATGATTCAGGATAAAAGAAGACCTGGCCGACCATCAAAGCTATACAATGGAATAAAGCGAATTATTGTTCGAAATATTTAAAAAAAATCCAAGAATGAGTGCTTCTAAAGTTGATGCTGATTTGCAAGCATTATATGGAGTAATTGTTAATTCTGAGACTATTAGAAGAGTAATTCGATCTACTGGATATCACGGTAGAGCAGCCAGGAAAAAATTCTTTCTAAGTGAAAAGAATAGGAAACTCAGACTGGCTTTCTCAAAATCCAACATAAATAAGAATTATGATTACTGGAATCAAGTTATATTTGCTGATGAGAGTAAATTTAATATATTTGGTTCTGACGGTAGAATCTTGGTGTGGAGAAAACCCAGGGAAGAATTTCGCAAACAGAACTTGGTGCCAACAGTAAAACATGGTGGAGGAGGAGTTATGGTATGGGGGTGTATGTCGTACGCTGGAGATGGTAATATTGTTTTTATTGACAGTATAATGGATCAGTACAAGTATATTGACATTTTAAATCAAAATTTGAAATCTTCAGCACGAAAATTGACCCTTCATAACGATTTTAAATTCTACCAGGACAATGACCCCAAGCACAGTGCTTTGAACGTTAGACTCTGGCTGCTGTATAACTGTCTTGAAATAATAAAAACACCCCCACAATCTCCACAATTAAATCCCATAGAGAATATTTGGCAAGAATTGGAATCAAGAATTCGCAAACACACCATTTCTTCAAAACAACAATTAAAATCGGTGCTTCAAGAAGAATGGGGTAAAATCACTCCAGAAATCACAAAAAAAAAATTAGTCGAATCCATCCCAAGAAGATTAAATCATGTTTTAAAAGTAAAAGGAAATCCAACAAAATATTAAAACCTTTTAAAAAGTAAAATTTTTGGATAAATATTTGATGGAAAAGTAAGTGTCCCATCACTGAAGTGAGCCATTTTCTGATCCGTTCTAAACAATTGTATTTTTATTAAATTAATATTTTAATATTTTGAGAAAATGTATGTTATGTAATAATTGTTACTAAATTTAAGTATGAAACACACCCACAAAAAATGTTTACATTTTTTTAAATTTATTTTATTACAGTTTCCTTTGGTAAAGTACAAGTGTCCCATCACTTTAGTGAGACACTGTATAAATGCTAAAGCTTAAAAATATTTGAAAATACTGAAGCTGTATGAAATACTGCGACGTTCTTTATTGTTGTAATAACTGGAAGAATTCGCTTACTGTATCATGATAATTTTAAATATAAACAATTTATTATACTGATTTTCAGTTACGCCTAAGCTCAGAAATGTAAATTTAAAGAATTTGATGTTAATTTACAATAATAAACAATTCATTATTTTTTTAAAGAGAAAATAGAAATTACGCGTAGCATGGAGAATACATTGTGACGTCACACCAAATTATTTATTAAAGGTGAAATAGCTAAAGGTTTCCGGTATTGTTTTTAAAATTACATCCTTTTAACCTTAATCATTTTTATTAATCATTTCTTAATATTTCTTTCTTTTAAAATCGTGTATAATAGTCGTAAACTTATTTCTATTACCACGATTTCTGGTGAAATCAAGATGGCCGCCATTTTTTGAAACACAGAGTTTCGTCGAAAATCTGGATGGCAACCATTTTTCAAAACAACGTATTTCATGTGCTTTGGCGCCAAACCAAATTCGCCAAACTTTGAAGGTGGGCTATACTAAAGTTGTTGCAAATATTATTTATGGCTTTTAAATATTAAAAATCAATTTAATTTTGCATTTTTATTTGAAATAAAAATTTTATTGTTTATCATATTTTATGAAATTTTATGTTGTGGATGATGTAATCAATGACGTCACCTTACTTTAAAAGTAATTCGTTTTAATATGTATAAATTAAATCTAATGTTTTAAACATTATTTATGGCTCTTAAATATTAAAATACAATTTAATTTTGCATTTTTTTAAGAAATGATTTTATTATGTATGAATTTTTAAATAATTTTAATTCTAGCCGTGATGTAATAAGCTCTCTGATTGGTTACAGAATATTTGTGCATTAACGAGCTGTAATCAGCTCCCGGATTGGTTACTGACAATTTGTGCATTTCCGCGCTGTTTTAAAATTTAATTCATATCTTCGAATTCCTTCAAAGATGTTATCTAAATTATGATTCTGATTTTTTTTGTGGTACTTATCAATAAACAACAGGTTAAATACTCAAAAAAATGTAAGTACATATTTTTCTTTTATTTTATAATTGTATACTTCAATTTTTGTTAAAAAAATTAATACACTTTTTTCAGAAATTGCTGAGATAATTATTGTCCATATGTTTTAATGTTAATTATATTCTATATAACGTATTTTAAAGTATTTGAATTTAATAATATTCTAATTCTTTTAAATGTTGGTATGATGGTTTTTAATTCGATATTCAATTTCAATAATATTTTAATCTAATTAAACGTTGGCCCAATGTTTTTATAGCGGTGTTTTTATTCTCCTCTTTGCTATATGAAAGTAATAATAACCTTACTTTAGTATTTTATACTCATAGTAAATGTATTTATTTACACTTGCCTGCCATCTTAAAAAAACGACATTTTCAACAAAAAATTAATCCATTACTTTTAACGATATTTAACGATGTTTCGAATACTTTACTATGCGTAAAAACAGCGTTTTTTAAGATGGCTGACGTTTGTAAAAATCGCGCCAACAATTGCGCCAACGTAAATCGCCAAAAATCCGTGCAACCGTCTACCAAAGTAGCACCAAAAGTTATTTAATTCTTTTACGAATTATTAAATGGAGTCAGATTTAATTTTAAAACGAGAACGCCTGAATGAAATAATATACAGGTAGATTTAACGCAACATTAATGGTGAACCGAAACGTCATCTCATTGGAGTTTGAAGGTAATACCTTTAAACTTTTAAACATGGAATTGTTAGTAAAGAAACATTCACCTGCTAGAGCCAATTTTACTAAAATTTTTAATACTTTGAGTAATTTATTAAATCAAGAAAGCTCTAGAAATTCTGAACAGTTATCTGCTAACGGGTGGAAATTTTAAAAATAATGTAGAATGCCTAAAATCTCGTTTTGGTCGAGATGAATTACTTACTGAACTGTTAAAGTTAGTAGTAAAAAATGGTATAGACAAGAGCCGAAAATTAGGCACTGTTAGATTGTACGATAAACTGGAATCTTACTTGAGAGCCCTGGAATCCATTAGTTTAACTTCGGGTAAATATTCTGCTATGCTTTTCCCTCTCATTGAATCTTGTGTGCCAGAAGACATTTTCGGGGAATGGTTGCGAAATCCGGTAGTTGGGAGGATGATGTCAGCGGAGAATCCATATAGTGCAAATCTAAAAAATTTATCGTTTATGATAACCGAAGGAGAGGAAGAGGAGATAGTTCTCTTAGCGAAATGTTGGTTTTCAAATAGATATGAGAAAAAAGAGAGAAAAAAAAAAAGAAAAAAAAAAAAGGCGAGTAAAGCTCTTAATGAAATTCAAAACTTTTTTAGAAAAATTTATAAACATTATTTAAAAATACAAATTTTAAAAATAAATCATGAAAAATAAATTAATTTTATTTGGAATCAACCTAAATTTTGAAATGTTGGGTGAAATTTTGAAATAACGGGTGGCCATAATTAAACTGACAGTGCTCACAGTGTTCTGTAGCACGATCTATTTGCGAAAATTACGCCACATTTTGTAGGAAGATTAAACAAGACGGGGGATGAAGGATTCCGCGAAAAAAAAATTAGTTCCAAAAGTCACCGCTAGGGAATATTTGGCGCTGTGTAATAGAAAATAGAGTGTTAACAAATGCTAATCAATACGGAAATTACCTTTTATTTTGCATTCAAATGAGGTTCAATGTGGCTGCCGTTGTTGTAGACCACATATTGCATTCTGTGCACAGTATGCACAACAGCAGAAACTAACATGTCTGCAGGAATCTCCCGTACAGTCCGTGATATGTTATCCTTCAACGTAGCCAGGTTCTGGACCACTCCTTGATAGACCTTGGACTTAAGATAACCCCATAGCCAGAAGTCGCATGGGGTAAGATCAGGAGACCGAGGCGGCCATGCAGTTGGAAAGTAGCGGCTAATGACGCTTTCTGTTGTGAATTTCTGTCGTAGCATCTGTTGTACCCGTACAGCAACGTGTGAAGGGGCTCCATCTTGCATGAAAATGATTTCCCCCAGGCATAGTCTTTGCTGAAGTGCCGGAATAACAAAGCTATTCAACATGTGTCACAGTAACTCCTGTACACGGCTGATCTTGTACGGATAGAAGTTGATAATCTTTCGTAAGATTTTCCATACCGTACACTGTAAGGTATATCCATATTCCATAAGGCATATCCATAATTAAAGGTAATTTTATTCCGTATTAATTTGCATTTGTTAACACTCTATTTCCCATTACACAGCGCCAAATATTCCCCTAGCGGTGAATTTTGGAACTAATTCTTTTTCGCGGAATCTTTCGTCCCCCGTTTTGTTTAATCTTCCTACAAAATGTGGCGTTATTCTCGCAAATAGATCGCGCTACAGAACACTGTGAGCACTGTCAGTTTAATTATGGCAACCTGGCTAGTATTTACCCGTATTAATAATTCTTGAATTTTTACATGGCCAAATATTGCGGCTGATTTACAAATAAAGTCTATACAATAATTTTATTCACATTATTAACATTACATAAAGCTTGGTTGGAGAATTTTCTCTAATGATTTTCTTTCTTTTGTAATTTCTCTTTATTTTTAAGCAGTCTATATAGTATTTCTTTACCGTGAAGTTTATCTTTCGTTAATTGAACCATTTCAATTAGAATGTTGTCTAAGTCCTCTTGCAAAATTCCTTTCACTTTGCTGTAGTTCTTTCATGAAATTCTCAGTTTCAATATTATGAAAGTACCAAAAAATATGTCTAGCTATTAAAATAAAATCTGATACCCTTATAAAATACACGAGAAAATGTAGCAGGAATACCACCATTGGGAAATTACGTAAAATTACAGTAGAAAATAGATTCCCCCCCCGGGGGTCGACGTAGAGAACTCTGCGAAGCTACTGGCTAGGATCTGTACCTAGGCAGTCTCGGCCACGGGGGTATAAAATTTATGAACTTGGTGGTTCTGAAGGCTCTGGGAAAGGTCACTTATTGGCCGGCCTCGGAGTCTGGCACGTCCTAGCGCGGCGTGGTGCTAGTAACCCGTGGGGATTTCCCCCGGGGTCGCTGGGTAATGTCCCGCTGCGACGGGCTCGCCCGAGCGACTGGCAGGAGCATTTGACGACCGGTGCTGCCTGGTGACGTATCCAGGTGGTGCGCGGCTCTGCTGGAGGGTAATAGTGGAGGTTGAACCTCCACGACGTGCCCGAAGGCAGAGTCCACCTGTAGTGAGCTTAGTTCTCGGAACGGGGAAGCCAAAACCCATAGTAGAAAATAGATACTGATTTCTATATCATTATTGGAAGTATAAACTATTAAATAGAGGTCATTGCATTTCTGGAAAGTTTGGAATGAGCAGTAAGTAGTTGCTTTCCAATTCAGTTTTTTAAGGATGGATTCTAAATATATATCTTATTATAATGTTAAATTTTGAAAAAGAAATTCTTAAAAATGCACCGAAGATTCTTCATCGGAGTAATTACTGTTTAAAAGTTCTCTTGCATTTTTTCTGAGTACTGTAATACTGCAAGTATGTACAGGAACACAGGTGACAGGTGACAGCAGGGCCGGACACCCGGACGGCTTACAATGACTACTCAGGTGCTGTCCGGACCCTGCAACTATCTGTAGCTGAAACTTTAAATAGACATAAATATAGTAATTTACAAATAGACCTGATCGTGTAATCGCACAATGCGTCAATGTACATAATGCAACACACTAAGATATTGTAAACTCAAAGATAGACACAATACACCAATACACATAATTGTGACACACTAATACGCTATACACCAGTATTCTATACACTAATATACTATACACCAGTATACTATACAATAATTCACTAATATACTATACACTAAAAGATAGACACAATACACCAGTGCGCACAAATGCGACACACTAGTATACATTGACACTAATACATAAGTACCATGTACACAAAAATACACATAGGTAAGATAATACAATTATTCTATTACACTACTGTAACATACACGTGGATACAATACACTGAGATAGGTAGAAACTTACGCTAAGTTACAATATATAAAAAAGTTAAGTATTGATACACATAGATACTGCGTAAATTCTATATATTTTAAAATACACTTTTGTGTAAATATTAATAATACACAGTACTACTACAGGTGTTACTCTGTATGTTCTTAGATCTTGAAACATGACAACATGATGCTAGAATATATTTATAGACACAATAAACCAATGACACGATGCGTCAATATACATAAATGTTTCACACTAATATACTATACACTAAAAGATAGATACAGTACACCAATGTGCATAGATGCGACACACTAATATACTAATGATTGAATGAATAAATATCCAGGTAGATTCAACGCAAGATTAGGGGCGACTCTAATCACTGGATTTTTTTAAGATAAATACAGTTAAACTTTTAAGCATGGAATTGTTAGTAAAGAAACGTTCACCTGTTAGAGCCAATTTTAGTAAATTTTTAACTCCTTGAGTATATACTAAACAAGTATATACTAAACACTAATACACGATACACTAAAATATAGGCACAATACACCAATGCACATTAATGCGACACACTAATATACTTTACACTGATATACATTGACACTGATACGTAAGTACCATGTACACAAAAATGCACGTGAATTAGATTATACAACTATTCAATTATACTATTGTAACATACACGTGGATACAATACACTGATAATACGTGAATACAGTACACGTAAATAAGATTAAACAATTATACTATACTACTGTTACATACACGTGAATGCAATACACTGAAATATGCAGGCATATACGCATATGAGAACACTAAATACTACGTGGATTCGACATATTATGAAGTGCACATTAATGTGAATATTTAATACATGCCTACTACAGGGGCTGAGCCTCTTAAAAACTTGACAACATGATAATAGAAATTTACACTTTGGCTGGTAGATGTACATAAGAAACAGGCGGACATAAACTGTAAGAGAATTCTAGACTGCACTATACACTTGTCTATGCATTATTCTCTCGGTGCGTGTACGATGGGTACAGTGCATGCCGAGGTACGTTGTTAATGCGTCTGTGGCACGCTGAGCATATATGCTAGCGAGGTACTCACTTTGCCACGTATGTTACAGAAACTGGCATGTGCGGCACCTATGCAGGGCTGCAGAGCTCCTGGGAGGAACACAGGAAGCAGAACACCATGTGATTTCCGTTGTAGTTTTAATAATAGACAAGTTGCTCTGCTACTCAATTATCAGAATTTTGCTTGTGGCCATAAATCAGTTTTATATTTTATGACGAAACAGGACTTTTTGGGGGGGCTCTTAATTCAACGGAAAGTTGTGATTAAAGGGTTAGTTTATGTTTACTTTGCAAGAATGGCACTAAAATGTTTTAGAGAAATAAAAATGAAACATAACAGACCCAAAACATAAGTCATGTAAATTTATATTCATCTTAGTAATTATTTGATTATGTTTAGATTTTATGTACTTTTTACTGTTAATGTTTTTATTAATTTATTTGTTTATTTGTATGTTTTATTTACTTGAATCTGTAACCGATATTGTGTTCGTGGGGTTTTCTTTATGCATGATGACTTAGAGATCTTAATTTTGAATTGATTGAAGTTTGAATTCTAAAGATAGTTCAAGCGGAATCAGAGATATGAGCAAAAGGTCTTTTGGTGGGCCTTGGTGACAGCAAAATCGGCGTTATTTGGAGATTTACCCTGCTGCAGGAGCTGTTATTTCCTCCAGTAAACTGTTAATTTTCTCTTACTGTTCTGACGTAGTTATTAAAGAAATCTATCTGAAGCCATAGCATGCAACAATGTAATGTTTTCTCAAAATATGATCTTTACAGTTGTTACACTTTATAACCCATTCAAATCATTCCACCCGTACTGAGGCCCATTTCCCTCGCACTGAAAAAAGATAGCAGCTGCAGCGTCAGGGATAATGCTAGCGCTTTCTGCAATGTTTTCTTGATTTTAGGCTATTAAAGAAGTCACAAGGAATGTAGTCTAGACTGTAAGTCAATTGAGCCTTTTTTTACGTTTTATTTGTCGAAGAAGTTCACTGTCCGTGCTTTGCGGTTTGTACGATGATGTTGCATCGTCACGGTGGACAGTGTTTTAACTTCGTCGTTGTTTTCGTAGAAACTTCTGCAAAGCAGCCGATAAGGTATGATGCTCTCCCTATTTGTATTGGCATAACCTATCAACATCCAAGCGCTAAAACCCCTGAACACTGGTAGTTCGACCCAAATTCAAATTACACAAAACGGGCTGGCTGCAAAAGAGTTTTCACAATTTTTCTTACGTATAACGTAAATCGAGACAATTTACCTTAAAATTTCTCCCAAAAATCACATAGTCCTTGCACACTTTTTCCAAATCTAAGTAACTGAATTCAATCTAGAACCGATACCACGTGGCCTCTGTTGTGTCTTTATTGTATACATATCGCAAAAGACATATTTAAATTACATGACACTTTATTTACACAAAATATATCATCACTCTAAAAGCTCAGAACTCGATGACCAGCTTTCCTATCTTGTTTACAATCGCTTCAATCGCATGGCGATGCTTGGCCATTGCCTCCTAAATTTATTTAGCTTTGCTTTGGCTTGGCGCGCTAGATCTAAGTTCGATTATGAATACTCGATGTATTACATCCCTCTCCCTTTGTTACGAGTTCAGTCTATTTGTGAGCCGTCGAATTCTTGTGGCCGAAACAAAGTATTGCGAGCTTCATGATTTTTTATTTGACAACGGTATTCAACAGCCGTTGTTTTCCTTTTATTTTAGAAGGCGTTTTGTTTTGTTTTTTGGTAATAGTAAGAAAGATTAGAGTAATAGTGTTTTGATTTTTTTAAGTGTGTAAAACGTATGAAATAACATTTTGGCTTTCTTAAGCAAGAAAATGTAATTGTTTATTTTAAATATATCTTTTCAAGAGTTATGGAGTGGAGTGAGATTTAATTCAAATGCGAGAATGATTGAATGAATAAATATCCAGGTAGATTCAACGCAAGATTAGGGGCGACTCTAATCACTGGATTTTTTTAAGGTAAATACAGTTAAACTTTTAAGCATGGAATTGTTAGTAAAGAAACGTTCACCTGTTAGAGCCAATTTTAGTAAATTTTTAACTCCTTGAGTGATTTATTAAATCAGGAAAACCTAGTGAGGTAGAAATTCGATCAAACTTAGCTGGTTTTAAAAGGATATATGCTCAGCTTTCTAATTTCGATTTTGAAATAAGTGATTTATTAGTTGCAGATTCTGGTGCAAAAAAATATGAGCGCGAGTATTTAATTATAGATGAATACAATGAGAAGATGGATAGTATTACAGTAAAAGTAGACATCTGTATAAATAGAATTTTAAACGACCAGTGTAGCCAGTCAATTTGTTCCTCTCCCTTTTAAGTTGAAAGGAAACTCAAATTATCAAAGATTGAACTCGCTAAATTTACCGGTGAAATTGAGGACTGGCTTGGCTTTTGGAGCCAGTTCCAAAGAATTCATGAAGATGAAAATATAGAAAATCAGGATAAGTTTTAGTATTTAATAATATGCATGTCTGAAGACATGAGAGCTCTTGATATTGTTAACAGTTATCCGCCAACAAGTGAAAATTATAATAAAGTGGTAGAATGCCTAAAATCTGATTTGGCTCAAGATGAATTACTTATTGAGTTCTACGTGCGAGAACAGTTAATGTTAGTCGTACGAAATGCTACAGGCAATAAACAAAAATTAGACACTGTTAGACTGTACGATAAACTGGAATCCTATTTGAGAGCTATGGAATCCATTGGTTTGCCTTCGGATAAACATTCTGCCAAGCTTTTTCCTCTCATTGAATCTCGCATACCGGAGGACATTTTTTGGGAGTGAAGTCCGATAGTTAGTACACTGGATACGTCAGCAGAGAATCCATACAGTGAAAAGCTAAAACGCTTCTTACTGTTTATGAAAATGGAAATAGAAGAAGAAGAGAGAGTTCTCGTAGCGAAATCTGGGTTTTCAAATAAATATGAGAAAAGAGGGAAAGAAAAGATGACTAAATCTTATAATCAACCGACAGCTGCAGATTTATTTTCTAGAGTTTTCGAAAAGAGAAAACCAAACGTAGCTTGTGTATTTTGGGAAAATGCACACGAAAGTAAAGATTGTTTTAAGGCTCAAACGCTGAATTTCAAGCAGAAACAGGATATTTTAAAGGATAAGAAAGTCTCCTTTGTATGTTTAAGAGCCACACATCGATCAAAATTTTGCAAGAGAAATATTAAATGTAGTCTTTGTGGAAAAAGACATTTGGTTTTAATGTGTCCAGGGCTGAAAACTAACAAATTAATTAATAATTTTGTTAAATCTGAAGAACCAAAACCAAGCGATAACAGCCTGTCAAATCATTGTTACTCTGGTGAAGTTCTACTTCATACTACGTTACAGGATAGACTGAAATCAGGAAATAAAGAAAAACAAATACGCATACTCTTTAATAAGGACTCCCAGCATTCATACATAATGATGGCAACTCTAAAAACGATGGGTATGGAACCAACTGGTAACAGGATTTTGATTCACACACTTTTTGGAAAATTAATGACAGAGAGGAGGTAGCCTGGTGATTGGGAACTTGACATTGAATCCTTAAGCAATACATTTTCCTGTAAGATATAGAAGCTCTAGATTAGTCTATTATTTTCGGAAAAATTCCACGATTAAAGAAAAGAGGATAATGAGAAAAAGAGTTAAAGAACGGAAGATAAGGCTTAATGATTATGGAAAGAATTTTTGCGATATCGAGATATTCATTGGAGCTGATTTTTATGGTAATTTGTTTTAAGAAGAAAACTCATTATACTGAGTATGGCTTAGTCGCCTATGAAACGCTTTTTGGTTGGCTGATTATATAAAAAATATGTGATGAAAATCCTGTTGGTACCTTAACAAACTTAATCACCGCTCTACTGATAAAAAGTGAATCAATCACTGATCTATTGAACTTGGATATTCTACCATGGAGAACGGAGAACCCGGATCGCTTTGTGCACCATTCACCCATTTTTATACGCTAAAAGCAGATGTTGATAAACTTCAAGAACTAAAGGAATCGACAGGTATCACCGAGGAACAGCAAAAATGTCTTAGTCATATTTTTAGATACAACCTCAAAGAAGTAAACAACATAACACTAGATGGCGCCCCAGTACCAACAGTTAAATAAATTAAATACTTAGGTGTAATTCCTGACGATAAGCTTACATTCAGGCCGCATATTATGTATACTCGTGAAAAAGATCACAAGGCTTTTAAGTCTATTTATGCCTTAATAGGGAAACATTCAAAATTACAACTAAGTACTAAGAGAATTCTCTATCTTCAAGCTATAAGACCAATTTTAGTGTACGCAGCACCAGTTTATGGGCCGCTATAGCCAGATTTTGCAAAGATTGCAAAATAAATTTCTTAGAACTATTACAGACTCGCTGTGGTTTGTAAGAAACACTGCAATACATCGTGGAAAGAAAATCAAACCATTAGACAGCGATATCCTAATTGCTTCACATAATTTCTACGCCAAATGCGATAATCACGAAAATAAAGCTGTGCGTAGCATAGGAGATTATGATTTTACAATCATTCAACGCTGCAAAAGACCAAGAACTATACACCGTAACGAGTTGTGGTGATCGGTGTATATAGTGTTTTTTCTACTTTTCATTATTTACTTTTTATTACCTTTACTTAATTATGCTGGCTAAGCGATATGGACTTTGCGCCACACGGTGCAGCACTTTGATGTGTATTATGTGTTAAAAATTTAAACGACTGGTCAGTGCAACTATGCTCCGCCCACTTCTGTTATATGCCTCAACTACTACGCCCACGATATTCTCAAGACACGGAGGAAGGAGGACGCTACAGCCGTAGCACCTACGAGGAGAAAGTTATGCCAAAGTTTTTATGCTACAGATATGCAAATTTGCGTGAATGTTATGCTTCAGATATATTAAATCGCTATTTTACCCAAGTTATGCCACTGTTACATTATGCCACATTGGATGTGATTCAGCACTTCAAGTGCATAGGTTTGCTCCAAGATTTGGATTTATTTTTTTCACTTTAAGGATACCCACTTAGAACAGATATAGTTAGGTAAAGACTTCAGGGTCGTATACCTATTAAATAAGCGATGACCTATGACCTAAGACCTATGGATACTCCAGACATCGGAGATCCTGTTGAAATAAAATCTAAAGAAGAGGCACATCAATTAGTTATGCAACAGTTCCAGCGAATGGTGAGAAGGGATAAAGAAGGTCGGTACATCGTGGAAGCTGCCTTGGTTAGAAGACAGGAAATTTTGAACCAACATATATTGGTTGCGGAGCGTAGGTGTGTATCAGCTGCGGAGAAACTTGTTAAGGAAGTCACATATGCAGATTATGATGCTGTTTTCCAGGAATGGTTAGCGGAGAATATTATTGAAGAAGTACATCGCGAGGAAGAAAATAAAATTCCATGCCATTATTTACCCCATCGAGGTGTAACTCCACCACAAGCGTTTGACGTAAGGCTCCTCTACTATATAGGAGCCTTGGTTCAACCTGCTTTCGATGCCTCTGGTAGATTCGGTGATTCTTCGTCACTCAATGATGTTCTAGAGAAAGTACAATACTTTACCTCTTCAAGGGATAACTGTAAATCATGAGATTCTTTCAGTCCTGCTGCAATCTCAATGCTATTACTTTTAGTTTTATTAAGGGAAGCAACCAGTTCTTCATTTTCCAATACATTTCCTCTAGCAGTTGCCAGTTCCTGAAGCAAGGACTCTTCTAATTGGGTCATCTGAAGCTTCATTTCTTCTTCTTTACGTAAAAGTTCTGTACGCCTTAATTCTAATTCAGGTTTTTCTCGCTGAAGAAGAGTGGCCAAAAGCTAAAAAATATTTTGTTTAAAAATTCAACACTGTACAATATTGGAATTAACACACAGTTTTTTCCATTTAATTCTTTACATAAAATTCAAAGAAACTCTAATCATAATTCGGTTTTATAGAACATTTTAGAAGTTTAAGAAATAAAAATAAGATAGAGAAGTAAGAATTTGTTAAAAAATATGTACACAAAACAAATAAATATCCTCAGAACTAATATATTTTTTCAGTACATTTATTTTCACTAAATAAAATTATAGATTTATGGATGTAAATAACATCAGTATCATTAACTCTTACTTAAGATTAAATAATTAATATTATGAAATAAAAAATTTATGAACATAAATACAGTGTGCATTTATTTTGCTATGTATCGATTAAAGATAAAACATGAAACATTTAAATAACACTTTTTTTTGGCCGCTATTTCCGTTTTCATTCAGGTAAGATGCTCATGATTTATTATAATAATTCCTATAAAGATTTTAGGTAGGAAATGGAGTTATTGTACAAACTTTGCACGCAAACTTTAAATACTATATTATATATTTCTTACTCAAGAGTGTTTCCTATTGATAATTGAAAATTCAGTTAACCTTAAAAAGAACGAATTTTTCAACGAGAAGCTACGTGGCTATTCTCCACGCCAAGAGATATAATTTTTTCATGTGAATAAAATTAGAAATAGCTACCAGAGTTGCATGACAACAATTCATTTCTTAATTCTTAGTGCTGTAGTTGTGTAGAGTTTGACTTTCTTTGTTAACATATAAGGTATTTAACATACAAGGTGTATTACTAACATTAAGCGACTTATCGCTAAGTCTAAAAGTAGAACAGAAATTTGTGAAGGGTGTAAAAGATCCTTTATTTTAAACTAAGTAAGATGAATAGAAGCAGGGGCGTAGCTAGAAGGGGCAAGGGGTGGATCTGTCCCCAGGCGCAGAATCCAAGGGGCGCCAAAGTGATGTTACGACATTTTAGAATTAAATGTTTCCCATCCTTGGCAAGCAGTAGGGGGCGCGAAATCTTCAGTTGCCCCTGGGCAATGAAAATCTTAGCTACGACTCTGAACGGAAGGCACTCCTCGTGCTTACAAATCCACCAGCACTTATGGTGAGAAAACTCAAAGTAGTAAATCAAATGTAACGCTAAACTTAAAATAAACTTATAAGGTTCATTTTAATTTCCTGACCCACTATTTGAAGTCAAATTATTTTTCTATCAAGCCTCGTTTCCATTCCCTGCCAGAACGTAAATTTCCAGTGCGCGCGATATTCAAATTAGTTAAAAAGGAGGAAGTATTTAAAAGAAGGTTTTGGAGAATGAAATCAGAGCGAGCTCTGCCTGCTTGAAGATCACGTTGCTAACTTTGATCCTCTAGAGATTAAAATTCTGGGGCATTGAGTCATTCTTGCCATCAAGCTTGTTTTCACCGACTTTGGTCAAAACTAGTTTGCACGCTAGTTAAACTGTGAAGCTGTTAGTCTGTACTTATCTATCATCTTTGATTTTAAGCCAAAAGTGTTGACTTCTGTAAGCATGAGTGGTGTCGTCTATTTAATTTTATTTGGATTAATAAAAAGGTCCTTTACTTCTTTTCCTTGTCTCAGTGGCATTAATTAGACACAGTGAAAAGTCACTAGCTGTCTTTTAGAGGTCTAGTCTAATTATATACTCATAAAGAAAACCACAACCTATAAACTAAGAACAGCCATCTATCTCTACACAGAGAATTTAACACGAAGTTGGCTCAGAAGTTCACCTGAATGAATTCAACTATCGGCAAGTGTACCACAAGGCCAAAAACAGGAACTCTTATCTAAAGTAGCAAATCTAGCGACCTGGCAATGAGTGGTAGAACATGCTCTGATTCAGCAATCTCAAAATCTCCCTTTAAATACACGTGAACTCATTTGCCTTCTGGCGGGAAAGTGGAAAGAGAGAAATGATAGTACAGATTAAAAACATAAAATAACTGGTTATTCAAATTTAAGAAACTTCACATCTATTAAAGGTGATAAAAATCTAAAAGTAAACAACAATAAACAACAAAAAAGGGAGGGGCAAGATGAGGTTGAACTTTTTTATTTATCATGATGGTTTGTGTGTCTATTAACAACCTAATTGTTACTATTATGTTAGCGAAATTTTCATTTTTTTGCAATTTGAATTTAAATATATATAAATATCCTTTAGGTAGGAACTTTCTTTAAATATAGTATTAACAGACGCTTATTCAGAAACAGATTATATTCTAGAAATTTTTATTTAAATGTACAAGAGACTCATTAAAAATAATTCCTAAAGCAAATTTAATATTACTAGGAACTGATAGATGCAGATTATAACTTCAAACACTTGAACAACTTTATTCCGGTAGCTTAAGTTACAGATTTTACCTGAGAAGACTAAATTGTCAATGCAGCAGTCTCAGTTATAATATTCTTTACTAGTTCAAACAAATTTAGAATAATCTATTCTACATTTATCATTCAATTCATGTCAACTTAATTTTACTTCTAGTTAATTTTCATGAAGTTATAAAAAACTGCCACATTAAAATCTTATGCTTATTTTTATTTATTTAATTTTGTTAACTGATATGTGATTATATCCCCAATTTAGTTATTAATTTTTAAAGAATACTTTGGCTGATAGTATTAATTCCTGATGAATGACAAATTCCTTCTTATGATATGTATTTATCCAATGTTTTCAGTTAGTTACTTCTAGCACAAGAAATTTCAACGTTAATCAAAACTTTATATTGTACGGATTTTATTTATTCTAAACAATTATTTTTAGTTTGACTTTCCTGTTCCTCCTGATTTCAGTTTCCTGCTGGAAGGTAAATTTTGTATAATGTAGATGCGAATTCTCAGCATGTTCAGAAGCCGTACTTAAGCTGTGGAAAAGTAGTAGTAGCGGACTTAGTTCCGATGTTAATGCTGCGAATTTAAAATTAGCTCTCTAGTTCGGTGGTTGACACCTTTCAATTTCTACTGATATTTCTCGGTTCGGCTTTGCTGTGTGCAGCCGATTTAGAGTTAATTTAAGCTACGGAGCCAGTCATTAGCATTCTTAATTTATTAGCGATTTATTACATTCTTATTTTCTGTTACGTAGCAACAAGTGGTGGTGATTTGTGAGCAGGAAGTGCATGCATCTGTTTTAATTTTATTTTAAACAAAAAGGTTATTTAAACCTTTCTCCTGCAATATTTATTTTTAAAGACATAGCAAGAATTCGCTACTTGAATATAGAGTTCAGGGTGTATGATACCAAAAAATATCCACAGACTCTATAATATAAGTAGGGATGAAAATTTTTAATTGTTCATAAGTAAACTTTTCTTTATTTGCGTGCTTAAGATCAGTTTTAAGAGTTAAAAGTATCTGATTTTCTTGGCATTTGAAAGAAATAAATTTATAGTTTAATAATTTATAGTATAAACCATTTCTAAAGAAGTAAAAGCTGACTTAAACCTTTTGAAGATCATCATCAAGCTCAGCTCGCATTCCAGTTATGCATTGCAAAGGGCGAAAAACGAACAGCTCGCATTAGAAATTTAACCCTTTGCGGCACAGTGTGTCCGGTCTGGACCATAGAGCTGTAATGTACTAGAGAGAGAAACGGCAACCCTGAAGGGGAACAGGAATGCGAACCACGTGACATTTGGAACATTTCCCAAATCGTATTTCCCTCGGATCTTCCTTACCATTACAGTTCTATGGAGAATTTGTAAGAAGCAAGTGTTTTGCGTGTAAGCGAATTGTTTCGGACTTCGAAAATGATACTTTCGTGCTCCGCATATGGATGTAATTCCAGATATGTGAAAGATGGGGGAGTAACATTTCACAACTGAGCTTTTTCTAATGTTTTAAAACCTAATTTTATAAAATGTAGAGGTTTTTTTTATCCACTCTACTTGTCTTTTTCTAATAAAAAAAAGATTTTCTAATTTTATATAATATATGCATACTTGAAATAACATTTAAATAAAAGTATCTTAATATATATGTATGTTTCTAATAACTGTTTTCTGAAAAAAATGTTAAAATTTTAGTAATGCAATACAATTTTAATTAGTCTAGTATTCTGCTTTGGCGACATTTTTTATACGCCAACAGACTGCTTTGAATGCGTTTGTTTATATATTCTTTGTATGCGTTTGCTCATGCGGACATGTGCGAAGTTGTAATGTATGTATTTAATACTTGGTAATGTTGATGTAACACTGTATAAGAACTGCATAAAATTATGTTTTTTGGGGGGGGACATGAATGACTTTATTTTATCCCCTTTTCTTGCATCCAAATATAACAAATTTGTTTACCTTCAGTCACGTATTTTCTTTTTTATATCATGTTTCTGGCATTTATTCAAATATTAAGAATTAAGTATTAAGAAAATAGCAATTATATAGCAGTTAAATTTCTAAACTTTAATAGTTTTAAGTTTCTTTTTAAAAATAATGAACATTATTTAAATTTGACCTTCTAAAATTATTTAAAATAAGTGCGACTACATTGTGCAACGTGCATATATATATATATTTGCTAGTAAAAGGAAGTCTTAATTTACCACCTTTTTGTTTCATAATTTAATTATTTACCACTCTCTCTCTTCCTTTTAACTTATATCTGCTATATTGACATTCATTTTTAGTTCATTTTATTTAATATCTTTCTCACTTTGATTTGCCTACTCTGTAGTTCTCTGTAATACACCGTATTAACATTAAATTTCCTTTTCGTATTAATATTAAATTTCCTTTTCGTATTAACATTAAATTTCCTTTTCGTATTAATATTAAATTTTCTTTTTTGTATTATTTTCTGTTTTCACTCTTCTTCTTATGTTATCTATTTTTTTATTTTTTATTCTGTCCTAAGTACTAAAAAGGCCTTCTTTTTTATTTATTTATTTTACTTATTTATTTTTTAGTTTGCTATTAGTTTATTGTTTATTATTTAGTTTATTATTTAGTTACTAGTTTATTATTTAGTTTGTTCTCTCCAGTTTTTTTTTATTTTATTTTAAATTTTGTAGACGCCGATGGACATATTGCAAAATATTATTCTACAGCATGAAAATTATTTAAATTTTAAAAATTAAAATTTTAAATAAATTTTAAAATAAATTGTCCAATTTTAGGGAAATTATTAATTTTGGCTGGTGTTTATCGATCTAACCTCTTCTGCAAATTCAACGGCAGCTTCTGCGAAATGACGTCTTTCCAAGTTCGCATTTCGAACTGAGAGAAAAGAGAGGAAAAAATAGCCAGCCATGGCGATACTACGCCAAAGTCTGGATTCAGTTCCATTTCATGCCCAAACTCCTGCAACTCATTCCTGGGCCACTTTTTCACCCGGTCTTGAATGGCGATGCTCCGTCTAGTATATAACAGGTCTATGGTCTGGACACACCTAAAAATTTCCTTCTGTACGCACATAAAAATTGAACGAAAAAGGATTTATAGGTTACTCTGAACCTTCTTTATTTATAGTAGATAGCAGCTCAACACAAACTAATCCATACATTTTAGCCATGTTTAGTTTTTTAAGACCCTCATCTTTCAAAGAAATCTTCCAAACTTTTTTAGGGTATAAAAGGAATTGTTTGATAAGAAATTTCTATGTTATTCTTTTAGCTGTATGCTAATTCTTTATTCTATATTAGTTTTAAATTTTTACCTTGAAATCTTGCTTAAAACCAAACGGCGAACCTTAGGTGTGCCCAAACCAGGCTCACTGATAATCTAGGACAACTGAGAGTCTGTATTCTTTGTTTCTCCGTATCTCATCGGTCAGTTCATTGACAACAATGCTCGTTTCAGCACTCTTTTCGAAGCTCTATTCAATAAGCGTGCTCACTTTGGGCACACCCACAGAGTTAAAAGATAAGTGCCATCTTCACAAAATTTTACTTGTGTACTCCTCTAAGACTGCCTGCCAGAAAGGGTTAAGACGAGATATCACGCGTATTTGGGAAAAATAATTGCTTAATCTCTCAACTGCTGAAGAATTAAAAGTTGAGTCATGATTATTATACAAGCAAATATAATAAAATTTTTAAAACATTTACCTGGCCAGTAAGTCCTGCTTTAGTTGTACTGAAATTTACAGTTGAGACAACAGCAAAAAAATTCGGGACTGCTCTATTTCTGAGTATTTGGTTACGAGAAACAGCTTGAAGTGAGGATTATAATCCATTCTTTTCTCTCCAATCTGCACTATATATCTGGGACCTGAAAATTATTATCACAGATTATGAAAAGGTGCAGGATAAATTAGAAAAGGAGGAAATTCCGTCCTTTTTGTTAAACTCAGATAAATGTAACAGATTGGTCATAAAAGGACTCACCACGGATTACGAGGCTGACGAAATTAAAGAAGAGTTAAAAGCTCAAAAAATACCTATAATTAAAGTCAAACCCATCACTAGAATGAGAGACGGTATTGCTACACAGCTGCCGGTTTTTTATGTTGAAACCCCCCGTAATGATGAGGGTAAGAAAATATGGCAAGTTAAATACTTATGTGATATGAAGGTTACTATGAAATCTTACAAAGGTAGGCACGGACCAACGCAATGTTTTAATTGCCAAAGGTACGGGCATACCCAGAAGGCTTGTCACAACGAACCGCGATGTGTACGCTGTACTGAATCGCATAAATCTTTTGAATACTCATATAAAAATAAAAAAGAACATGCAGCCCAGTGTGTCCTTTGTAACGGTTCGCACGCAACGTGTAGTCTTGATTGCCCCAAGAGGCCTGGAAATATGGAACATTCTCCTAAACACTTTGAAAATAAGAAAATCATACCCAGCGCCATGACTGAAAAAGCGAAAAATTATACTCGCTCTACTGAGAGCCAATCAGAAAAAGGCACCGACTCCAAAACGTACGCGGCCGCCGCCGCACCGAAGATAACTAGAAATAAACCCAAGCCAGGTGGGAAAACCTCTCAAATTAATGACGAAAACGATATTGAAGGTTTTAATAGATTTATTAAAAATTTATACTCTCTGTACCTGCAATTTAAAGAAGCAGATGACCAGATGAATAAGTAAAGCGTGGCTCTTGAAGCCATTAAGATGTTTGATGTGAACAATCATGTATAATCACATCCAAAACAACTTAGCATGTAACAGTAGGCATATTACCTATGCAAAATTTATGTTCTTTAACTGTAATGGCATAAAAAGTCAAGTAACTGAAATTAAAGACTACATTAACAGGCATAGCTTAGATATCGTTCTTTTTAATGAGACGCATCTCAGGACGACTGACTCCCTAAAGATCGCAAACTTCGATGTGTTTAAAAGCGACCGAATACATAACCGTGGTGGAGACACCGCCATAGCTGCCAAAAGATACCTAAAATGCTGCAAATTCGCATTACCCATTTTTAACAGCATAGAAGCATGTGCGTGTATTCTGAATAGCAAAGGAGTAGAATATCTCATAGTTTCGATTTATAAGCCACCCGGAAACTCGCTCAATACGCAAGATTTAGATTATATTGCAAGGTTGGGTTATCCTACTATCATCGCAGGTGATATGAATTGTAAAAATACAAATTGGAACTGCAGGACAAACAACCAAGATGGAATTGTGTTCTATAACTACATAATAAACAATAATGTACAAATTGTTTCTCCTACGAAGCACACGTATTGCCCTGTGACTCGCAGCAACTCTGATATCTTAGATATTATGCTTACTTTTAATGTTTCGCAACAGCCTTTTTTCAGTGTAAACAATGATCTATCCTCCGAGCATTTACCTGTTCGTTTTACCCTCTACGGGCTACGACATGGACCTCCCATGAAGACTCGGATAAACTGGATTCAGTACCAGAATGAAATTAATAATAACATCACTCCTAACGCAAATCTTAACTCAAAAGAAGAGATAGACACTGCTATACAAAACTTAAATATTAAAATCCAGAGTGCTTTAAAAAATGCGCAGTTTGTTAAAAATGAAGACATAACCCTCCCCTGCATAATCAGATTAAAAATTAAAGAGAAAAACAGACTTCGGAAGATTGTTCAGAGAACTCAAAATCCGCAGGATAGAAGAAATTTTAATAAATGCAATAAAGAACTTAGGCTCAGGATGATTAAGTATCGCTCAGAGGCATGGGAAAATTTTGTAGACAGCCTGTCCCACACAGATTCTACTGTTTGGAGAATTAGTAAAGCGCTCAGAAAGGAGGAGAACAACATTGGCCCAATTAAACATAACAACCAGGCTTTTCATAAAGCTGAGGATATAGCAAACATCTTCGCTAGCGATTACGAAGACCAATTCACTTTAAATCAGTACCCCAACCCAAATAATGTTAACATCGAAAACCATATAAAAGATTACATTGCTACTAATAGTCGCAGCGTAGGAAACCTCATCACCCCCCGACAAGTAAAAAATTGTCTTGATATTTTGAACCCAAAGAAAGCGGCCGATTATGACGGGATTGGTAACAAAGCCGTCAAGAACCTGAACAGGAAAGGGATAATTCTCATTACAAAAATTTTAACGCCTGCTTAAATTTGAGCTATTTCCCTCGTATCTGGAAACACGCTACCATTATCGTCATAAGAAAACCAGGAAAAGACGGGTCAACTACGATCGGTCATAGACCAATCAGCTTGCTCCCTACTCTTGCTAAATTATTTGAACGTATTATTGTAAATCGAGTTAATAACTTCATTGAGAAAGTCACAACTTTCTAAAGAATTATCAGTTTGGCTTTAGACCAGGTCATTCTACAGTACACCAAATCACAAGAATTACAGAAATTATCGGACAACATCTAAATAAGAGGGTGACTGTTGCTGCCCTATTTTTGGATATCGAGAAGGCTTTTCACAAGGTTTGGCATGCTGGCCTCCTTGTCAAAATGATAAATCATCAATTTCCTCCGGACCTTATTACCACAATATTCAGCTACCTAGACAGTAGAACTTTTCAGGTTAAAATTAAAGATACTTTATCCAGCAAGAAAATTATTCAGGCCGGTCCTCCGCAAGGAAGTTTACTTTCGCCAATATTATTTTGTCTATACATCAACGATATGCCAAATATCCCAGATACTACTTTTGCCTGCTATGCGGATGACACCGCAATCACGTGCAGTTCCATTAGCCCCATCAAAGCAAGAGATAAGCTTCAAAAAGCCGTTAATATCCTCACCAAGTGGTTTTACGCTCGGAAGATCAAAACCAATGCAAGTAAGTCTCAAGTCATATTTTTTAGATACAACATCAAAGAAGTAAACAACATAACACTAGATGGCGCCCCAGTACCAACAGTTAAAAATATTAAATACTTAGGTGTAATTCCTGACGATAAGCTTACATTCAGGAAGCATGTTATGTATACTCGTGAAAAAGCTCACAAGGCTTTTAAGTCTATTTATGCCTTAATAGGGAAACATTCAAAATTACAACTAAGTACTAAGAGAATTCTCTATCTTCAAGCTATAAGACCGATTTTAGTGTACGCAGCACCAGTTTATGGGCCGCTATAGCCAGATTTTGCAAAGATTGCAAAATAAATTTCTTAGAACTATTACAGACTCGCCGTGGTTTGTAAGAAACACTGCAATACATCGTGGAATGAAAATCAAACCATTAGACAGCGAGGTCTTAATTGCTTCACATAATTTCTACGCCAAATGCGATAATCACGAAAATGAAGCTGTGCGTAGCATAGGAGATTATGACTTTACAGTCATTCAACGCTGCAAAAGACCAAGAACTATACACCGTAACGAGTTGTGGTGATCGGTGTATATAGTGTTTTTTCTACTTTTCATTATTTACTCTTTATTACATTTACTTAATTATGCTGGCTAAGCGATATGGACTTTGCGCCCCATGGGGCACACTTTGATGTGTATTATGTGTTAAAAATTTAAACGACTGGTCAGTGCAACTATGCTCCGCCCACTTCTGTTATATGCCTCAACTACTACGCCCACGATATTCTCAAGACACGGAGGAAGGAGGACGCTACAGCCGTAGCACCTACGAGGAGAAAGTTATGCCAAAGTTTTTATGCTACAGATATGCAAATTTGCGTGAATGTTATGCTTCAGATATATTAAATCGCTATTTTACCCAAGTTATGCCACTGTTACATTATGCCACATTGGATGTGATTCAGCACTTCAAGTGCATAGGTTTGCTCCAAGATTTGGATTTATTTTTTTCACTTTAAGGATACCCACTTAGAACAGATATAGTTAGGTAAAGACTTCAGGGTCGTATACCTATTAAATAAGCGATGACCTATGACCTAAGACCTATGGATACTTCAGACATCGGAGATCCTGTTGAAATAAAATCTAAAGAAGAGGCACATCAATTAATTATGCAACAGTTCCAGCGAATGGTGAGAAGGGATAAAGAAGGTCGGTACATCGTGGAAGCTGCCTTGGTTAGAAGACAGGAAATTTTGAACCAACATATATTGGTTGCGGAGCGTAGCTGTGTATCAGCTGCGGAGAAACTTGTTAAGGAAGTCACATATGCAGATTATGATGCTGTTTTCCAGGAATGGTTAGCGGAGAATATTATTGAAGAAGTACATCGCGAGGAAGAAAATAAAATTCCATGCCATTATTTACCCCATCGAGGTGTAACTCCACCACAAGCGTTTGACGTAAGGCTCCTCTACTATATAGGAGCTTTAGTTCAACTTGCTTTCGATGCCTGTGGTAGATCCGGTGATTCTTCGTCACTCAACGATGTTCTAGAGAAAGTACCAAACCTCTTAGAGAAAATCTTTCCACTACTCCTGAGGTTTCGGGAAAGCTTGATTTGCACCATTTCGGACATATGAAAGATCTTTCTTACAGATTTCTCTTGCCGAAGAAGATCAGGACTATTTGAGATTTTTGCGGTGGGAGAATTTTGAGAAAGGAAAATTGAGAATGTATCATCATAAAAGGATAGTCTTTGAACTCACATGCAGTCCATTCCTTTTACCTGCAGTATTAATTTTCATTTGGAGAAATTCGGTGATGATTTTCCAGAAACTACGCATGAATTAAAAAATGCCTTTTATATGGATAACTGTGTAATATCTGCATCTGATGAAAAGGAACTATTGCAATTTGTACGTGAGGCTAAACAAATTCTGGCTATGGGAATATACGTCTTTAACAGGAAATAAAAGAGAAAATGATTCTCCCGTTCTTGGATTATTGTGGGACAGAATAAAGATGTTCTTATTTGTAACTTAGAAAATTTTTCCTTTGAGAAAGAATCTGTAACAAGAAGAAATATTCTTTCAGCTGCCAACAACATTTTTTATCCTATTGGAATGCTGTTCCCAGAAACCATCTGCATGAAGATGCTAATACAAGAAACCTGGACTCTTAAATTAGGCTAGGATGAGGTATGCCCTGAAAGTTTTTGCAAACCGTCTTTAACTCTGGACGGAAGACCTTCATTTTTTATCGGAATTCCAAGATATGTTGATTGTGATGGTTTCCGAGAAGTATTAAGTCTTCATACTTTTGTAGATGATAGTAAATCTTCTTACAGCGCAGTTGTATTTCTACGTAAAGTAAGCAGCGATGAAATCAAAGTTAATTTAATTCAAACTAAGAGCAGAGTTTCTCCCTTGACTAAAGCAACAATTCCCAAATTGGAATCATTAGCCTGTTGTGTAGGAGCACGCATTATATATATTACATTAGAAGAGAAAGGAATATGACAGAAGTCCCAACCACATGTTGGATTGATTCTTCCGCCGCTTTGTTTTGGATTCAGAATTAAGATAATTGGGCTACTTTCGTTAAAAATAGAGTTAAAGAAATTCGAAGTATCACTTCAATATATTCATGGAAACATTCCTGGCAGTCATAATCCGACAGACCTCCCATTCATAGGTTCTTCTCCAAACTTTTTTTTTCATCGAAATGGAGGGAGGGACCAGAGTAGCTAAAGCAATCCGAAGACAACTGGCCCAAGTCTCAGATTCAAACCAATAGTGAAGAAGTTTACGAAGCTTAACTGTAAAAATTCTGAGAATATAATGAAGGGAGAGTTGCCTGTACGAGAAATCGAAAATTCAGAAAAAATACTCATGAAAATTTTTCAAAAGAAAGCTTTCAATGGAAAGTCTACGAGTGACAAATTAAAAATCCTTAATATTTCTTAAATGATGATAGATTCATTAGGTTAAAAACAAAAATTGTTCGAAGAGAAGATGAAGGAAACATATTAAATCCAATTGTTTTGCCTTCAGATCATGAACTGATAAACTAATTTATAAACGCCACCTGACTCTATTGCATGGAGGAGTACCAGTTGTTCTAGCTGACACTTGTCAACGATTTTGGGTTTTGAGAGGAAGGAAGATAGTCCAAAGAGTTATCACAAAATGCTTTAGGTGCAAAAGATATTTTTCGAAGAAAATGGAAACTGAACCAGCTCCAAAAGTCAGAGTTCGGGATTCATTAGTGCTGGGAATGGCATAACTACGCCAACGAATCAAAGACCAGATAGAGACTGACATCATGGGACGCCAAAGAAGGACGCGTAGTTGCGGTTTAAATAGTTCAGGACGACGTTTGCTGTATGTAGCTACATAGATATTTCCTATTCATTTAACTTGTACAAAAGTGTAAATAAACCTTTTTCCTTAAGTTAAAAAGATCTGACTTGCTCCATTTATGATAAGATAGCTGTTAATTCATCTGGTAGATGACACATGAATCCTTTCTGAGCTAGCCATTGTTCGAGCGTAACGTCTTACGTAACATAATATTTGTGGTGCCATTAGGTGAGGCGCGATAACAGCTAAAATAAATTGAAAATGGAGCTTACACAACTGAAAACTGAACAGAATTGTCTAAAAACTTCCTTTACAACATGTGCAAACAAAATTGATGCAGAATTGAAATCAGATATCCACGATTTGAAGCTACTTTCGGTTCTGGAACTACAGCTTAAAGACAAGTTTAATCGACTTGAAATTTGCCAAAAGGAAGTAACGTCAATAATTCTTCAATCTAAAGAAGCTATATGAAGAAGATTTTATTTCGTCTGAGCGTTATAGAGATAAATATTTTGAACTGTGTTCTCAAATCGAAAAGCTGTTGAAGAATTCTTTACCTGCTGAATTACCAGAGAAGTGCAAATTTAAACTGCCGAAGATCGAATTAAAGAAATTAAACGGCGAAGCAAAAGAATTTTTGACGTTTTGGAGCCAGTTTTCGAAGATCCATGAAGATCCGACGATTCCAGATGAAGATAAATTCCAGTACCTTCTGCCAGCAGTTGTTCCTCAGTCCAGAGCCGCACGGGTAGTCGCACGGCAACGACGTCGAGTTATCCAAAAGTAATCTCCCAGCTTCGATAGAGTTGCTGTTGAAGTTTGAAGTTTTTGAAGTAACTGGAGCGGAAGAGAAGACTTACTTGTACAGATATACATAAGGGATCTTCTAAGCGTAATGCGTAATGCAAGCAGTGGACGTGTGAAGACGAATCTTCCTACTCTCTACGATGATTCAGAAACGAAGATTAGAGCTTTAGAAAGTCCTGGAAGAAAGCAAGAGAAGTATGGTGATTTCTTAACGCCTTTAGTTGAATCCTGCCTGTCTAAAGAAGTATTAATTGCTTGGGAGAGAAACAGAAATTTAAAAGAAACTCTTCAATCTGATGACCGATGCCTTGAAAATTTGAAGAATTTTCTGAAACAATAAGTGAAAGGAGAAGAAATGGTCGTGTTAGCCCGCACTGGGTTTGGTTCTAATCATATTAAGGAAAAGGATACACTAAATACAAATGTAAAGTAAGTACGTCAAATTCTGAGAGCGCTAGTAAGTACGTCAAATTCTGAGAGCCCAGGTAAGAGCAATTTTAACTGTCTCTTTTTGTGAAAAACGGCACCCAACTAAAGAATGTTTTTCTGCTAGAAATATGGCATTATAAGCTAAGAAAAATATTTTAATTAAAAAAGGTGCCTGTTTTGGATGTTTCGGATTGGTACACTTTTGTAAAATATGTCGAGTAAAAAATTCTTGCATGTACTGTAGTAAAAATCACCATTCTTTAATGTGTCCCAATCGCCAAGAAAGAAGCACAAATGGAAAGTGACGTAACCGAAACCGGTACATTAACTAATAACTGTAGAACAGAAAATGTTTATTCAATAACTCTAATAGTTAAAATTAAATTTAAGAATATTGAGCTTAAAGTACGCACAATACTGGATACAGCTTCTCAGCATTCTTATGTCAGTAAAAAATTAGTGGAGAATGTAAATTTAAAACCATTAAGCCAAATTAAATTGAAGCATTCGTTATTGAGGAAGAGAAATTCAAACGCAGATTCACGATGTTTATAATTTGCTAATTTCGGCATTAGATGAAACTTTCTCCTTTCAAATCGAAGCACTATTAGAGAGCAAAATTTGTGACACAGTGCCAAAAGTAAACTAGAGTAAAATTCTTAATGACCTGAAAGATAGATGCGTCTGTTTGTCTGATTTGGGTTCTTCTGGTCGTGAAATTGATCTGCTTTTGGGAGCGAATATTGCGCTTTATTTATTAATAAATCTGTTCGATTGGAGTCAGGATTATTTTTGATTGAGACTTGTTTGGGACATTTCTTAGTTGGGAAGCATGAGTCATTTGGAGATAGCAATAATGATATTGTTTTGATAGTAAATATTCGATAAAAGAATTATGGTCTTTAGAATCCATAGGTATTTCCGATCTCATAGAAAATAACAAAAAGAATTTAGAGCATTCTAGAGTTTTGGAAGTTTATTTAAAATTGATGTGAAAATTCTTTCAGACGGTAGATATGAACTTTGTTTACCTTTTAAATTTGATATGGCCGGTTTGCAGACAAATAAAGATTTAACTTGGAAGCGGCATAAAAGGATGTGCTAGCGAGCGCAAGATAAAGTATTTTAGAAGAATGTACTACGATTTTCCGGGAAAGGGAAAAATTAAATATAATTGAAAAGGTAAGTTGGATTATACGAAAGAAATTAACACCGCAAGTGCTGTATTAGACCCTTTGCCATGAATTGTCTCCGCAAAGAGAACAGTTTTATTGCCCACCTCATGAAAATGCGAAGGGAAAGGCAAGTGCGTGGACGTCCCATTTTCACTTGATCTGATGTACAACTTCATTGCAATTTCTGAAATGCACTAATCCACAGCAACATTCTCTTAACAAGCAAGCTTTACAATCCTGAATGCAAGTGGGTACTGAAGTACTTTTAGGTGAATGAAGTTGATGTTACTACTAAGTTAGGGTTTTTTATTGTTATTATATTTATCTGTGCTGAATATAAATTAGTGGAATGGTAATTGTTTGTACTATAGCATCATAAATACTGTATAGTATAGTCTAATGTATCAGTATTGTAAAAGAGGAAGTAGTATCACTGCTACGTACAGTATTTGTAAAAATTGTAATAATTGTAACTAAGTATTTGCAGGATAATGAAGTTAATATTACAATCTAGTTAGTGTTGGCATTGAAATTACTATTCATTCCAGTACTCACTGTATCTTGAAGTCTATTGCATGCATCTTGTTTGTAAATGAATAATCTGTGTTAAATATATCTTTAATAGAATGGTAATTGTATGTAATGTAGTATCATAAATACTGTGTTATAAATAAATACTGTGTCCTGTATACATTAGTTTTTTAAAAGAAAAGGTAGTATTATTGGTATGTACAGCAATTGTATAGTAGTAATAACTGTATCTAAGTATTTGCAGGTTGATTTTTGTATTCTATTCATAGTATATTCCATTATTAACTGTCTCTTGAACTCACTTATTCAATCATATTACCGTAAGATAGCATAATTCTGCTATCTTACGGTAAGATGCATTTAGAGGTATTTTAGAATTAAACTCTACGTTCTATATAGCTATTTAGGAAGTTTTTTTCGGGGGAAAAAAATGTGACTTAAAATTGACTGGTGTACCAATGTTTTCATTGTGTCCTTAAGACTGTAATGTTAAATTGTATATAATTGTCTGAATAAGAAATGTCTGAAAATTGTATATCTAAGATGTATGTTTATGCAGACTATTTATTTTTCTGAAAATAGTATTTGTAACCCTGGTCACAGGAATTTTTATAGAACTGTGTAAAATTGCATGTCTGAAATCAATATCATGTGTATGTATATATACTATATACATATTTAAAAAAAATTTTTTTTTTCGTTTTGATTTATATATGAAGTATCTGAGTTGAATATAAGTTTAATAGAATTGTAAAATACGTACTAAAATATCACAAATACTGTGGTGTATAGTTCTCATGTAACTAATTGGTACTCTTGGTTTAAATTGTAACAGTATTCAAGTATTGATAGGTAAAAGAAGTGAATAGTAATGATTAATAGGAACTTTGCTTATGGAATGCTGTAAATCTAACATAATTCTGCTATCTTACGGTAAGATGCATTTAGAGGTATTTTAGAATTAAACTCTACGTTCTATATAGCTATTTAGGAAGTTTTTTTCGGGGAAAAAATGTGACTTAAAATTGACTCGTGTACCAATGTTTTCATTGTATCCCTAAGACTCTAATGTTAAATTGTATATAATTGTCTGAATAAGAAATGTCTGAAAATTGTATATCTAAGATGTATGTTTATGCAGACTATTTTTCTGAAAATAGTAATTGTAACCCTGGTCACAGGAATTTTTATAGAACTGTGTAAAATTGCATGTCTGAAATCAATATTAATGGCTGAAGTATGTCGCAAAGGACTGATTATAAATAAGCTGTGATAAATGTATGACGTATGTATTAGAAGAAAAAAAAATTGTAAATCCAGACTATGTATTGAAACCTCTGTTGCACGCTGCCCTTGTTCGCCCATGTATCTCTTTGTTTAAAGACTCAGTAATTGCCGTTTGAGCTTCCGGAGGCAGAGGCTTTAATCTGTGTAAGGCAGTCTGCTAGACTGCAAGGCAACGGAGCCCCTGTTCTCTGATGTATAATAATAATAATTGAAAAGGTCACTGATAATACTGACACGGGGCATTTTTTTGCCTCATGAAGATGATGTTGATCAAGATGACGATGCCGATGATGATCCAATCGTGAAGAATGATAAAGAAACTGTGCAAAATCAACTGAATCAATTTGAACAAGGATGTGCTGATGAAGCAAACGAGAAAACACCTGCTAAAAGTGCATAAACTCCCAAAGAACAGAAACATAATTCAAGGAAAATAGTACTTATCTCTGACATTCCAGCTGACGCAATGATTTCTCAGATTGCCGAAATTTTTCCAAAAGCATCTCAGATAACTCTGAATTTATCACATATACATTGACTGGTGGTACATACATACAGGACATACAGGAAAAAGATGCAATTGAAGCTTTTGAGACAATAAAGAATGCTGAAATATCTGGAAGAAAAATTACTGTTTCATATTCTTTAGCCGCTTCACGCTCAAAGAAACGCCAGAAAAGACCCTGCAAATACAAACTTGGAGACCAAATGCCAATCCAACTACTACTGAAACTTAAACTTCGTCCCAAATTCTTCGGTCCTTATGAGACAACGAAAAGTTCATCCCTCTGATTATTACGAAGTACGAAAGATGAAAGGCACCATTATCCTGTCACCCTCTGCTGATCAGATGAACAGGTGGTGCACAAAGTTAACATTCGCCACCTGGACATTCATTTTTTTTCACTTTTTCTGTTTGTTTTTTTTTCCTTTCTTCTCAGATCCACCCCGATCTCGGGACCCCCACTGATGTTTCCGATGTATGACAGTTCTAATACTACAAAGACACGATCTGGTATAACTATTAAGATTCCATTTAAATGGAACTTGATAGACTTGAATATTTTGAGTAGCTATCCAGCAACTCAAAAGGGGGTGTCGGGAATAGCATCACTACGCCAACGAATCAAAGGCCAGATAGAGACTGACATCATGGGACGCCAGAGAAGGACGAATAGTTACGGTTTAGATAGGTAAGGACGAAGTTTGCTCAATGTAGCTAGATAGATTTTTCCTATTCATTTAACTTGTACAAAAGTGTAAATAAACCTTTTTCCTTAAGTTTAAAAGATCTGGGTGCTCCATTTATGATAAGATAGCTGTTACTTCATCAGGTAGATGACACATGAATCCTTTCTGAGCTAGCCATTGTTTGAAACGTAACCCCTTACGTTACATAACAATTAGTTTTTAAAGTAACTGGAGCGGATTTAGCTGACTAGCACTTAAAGGATGGAAGTAAGAATTGTATACTACTGTTCACTTGCGCTGTGTATAGAGCTATTCATCTAAAGTTGATTCAAAGCCTTTCCACCAAAGCTTCAATAATGGGACAAATTTTGAAGGAGTTAATAACTCATTGGAGTCTTTTGGCTGGGATAAGATATCTCAAGAAAACTCCACAATGAAGATCCAATGGATGTTCACTCCTCCTACAGCTGCCTTTTGAGGTGGTTGGTGGGAGCAGGTAGTTCAGATTATAAAGAAACTTTTAAGAAGGGTACTAGGAAAAGCATTCTTAAAACGTGAGGAAACACTGTTTTCTAGGATACGGAAGCGGTCATAAGTTGTTGACCCTTAACTTACTTATCCGAATATGCATAAAATTTAATGCCGTTGACAACTTTCATGTTTCTTCAAGATAATAAGACAGTAGGAGTACCAGACTTAGACAACTTGAACAGTATTAATTTGACTAAGAGGGTATCGGTTATCAACAAAAGCTACGACGAGAGTTAAGAACAAGATTTAGAAAAGGATTTTTAGGTCTTCAACCGAGTTTCAAAAAGAACTAAAAATAAATATTGTATTGGGCCTGCTGTTGCACATTTAGGGCATGATAGTTATTATGATTATACCGGAATCGTTTTTTGATGTAACATCTTTGAAAAACTGAAAGTTTTTATTCAAGTCATAAAATAATTATAAATCTCTGCGCAGCCTGCTGCCAATATTCTGTAAATAATTATCGAAGTTTAACTTGAATACAGCACAACTTGCTTTTCTCCTTTTGCATCAGATTTGCTAGCAGGTGTGGGAGGTTGAGGCATAAAAGCTCCGACAGTGCGTGATCGATCAAACACATTATGCTTATTAAAGAATAGTAAGTTCATTTTATGATTACCTTTTTATCACAAATATGAATTTTAGTGTTAAATAGACATATAACGCATATATTATGCTTTTCTGCTTGATGGTGATTAAAATAAATATTGTTCAAAAGGTATGATTCAGTGTTATATTTGCATGGTTTTGACAGTGAAATATATGTAAAAGATTGTTCATGAACTTAACAGTCATTTATTATCTTAATTAATATAAATCAATTTTATTTTTTAGCAGAGTTGTTCTTCCTATCACCGTTGAAGAAGTAAGAACTTTAAATTTTAGTTTTTAATCTGCCTTTTAAGTGTTTTATTGTTAAAACTGAAGATTTAATTCATGGTTTCCCCCCCCCTTTCTATCTCTTTCTTTAATATCATTCTCTTGTATATTAATTTTGTTAATAATAATGTGGAAAGATTTGTATTATGTTTAACAGAAAATTCCTCATGATGATTTCTAGTATGTTGGGCAGTTCTTTAGCATACTTAATTCTTACCGGTGCAATATTTCGCTATCAATTAAACGTGTTTAATAGAGCTGAATCGTGCCGAATTAGAGCTGTATATTAGCGATGAACACAGTTGCTTTTGTTCTATTTCAAAAACTTTTAAATCAAATTATTGCTAGTTCTTTTAGTGAAGGGACAAAAAATTGTGCTCATAATATATATATATATATATATATATTTCATGAATTTTGTATTTTCCGTTTTTGCATGTTTGTAAACCTTTTTTTCTTAGGTTTAGCTTTGAAAGAATGAACTTTTATTTCAAAATTTATTTTGCTCTTGGTTTGACTTCTTTTGCTGAGAAAATTAAACTGTAAACAATAAGTTTAAGAATGATAAAAACTTCAGATTCTGTTGAACTATCTATTACGTACTTTAGCAGTTTTGTACTCCTTGAATTAAATTGATTCAAAATCTTACCCATAATTTATTATTAGAAATAATTGTGAAGGCCTTCATCAATATTTATTTAAATTTTCCTGAATTCAAGTAGCATTTCAAAAACATTACCATATTTGTGACATTGTAATTTGCTGGGAAGTATTATAACTTGCTTTATACAAAATTTATATCAAATGAAATTAAAATGGTTTAGTAGATATGGTTTGCATTTTTATTTAGATGTATATGCAGTTTATGCATTTTATTATATTCAGATCCCTTTTGAAAAAAGACAACCATGAAGCTTACTTTCCAAAATTAAAACTGCTAAAATATTAGTGAAAAAAATTTTTTTAAGTGTGAAAACATTTTGCAAAAAAATGCATATTCAACTTTTTGATAAATGTTAATACTATATAATTTAATAAGACATAAACCTTTCATAAGATTTAATAAATAGTTCTTTAAGAGTAATTAACATTTTTTTTACAATTGCAAAGAAAATAAAAATGCTATTTTGTTTTATTTTTATGTATCATTTTAAGATGTTTTTCATATTTAAAATATGTTTCTGTTGTTCGATTGTAGTATTTTGTAATATTCAACAAAGTTAATAATAATTTAAATTTAAGAATTTTTAGTTTGATATAATGCCATATTTTTAATTAAAAATGTCTAATATAAATGTAGAAATGCCAAACCTTTAGCTTTCATATGTATCTGTGTTATAAGAACATATAAAAAATTAAATTAATTAATAAATCAAAATTAAAGTTAGAAAAAGCCAAATACTAAAGTATAGATTAAAGTTCGAAATAAAATACTTGCAATGCTTACAGATATATATTACAAAATATTTTACGTTGTGTTTTTGTAATTTTTGAATTTATGTATTATTTAACTGTGATTTTGATCAAATTAAGTTAACAGTTGTGGCTGAGATTAGGAAAACTAAGTTTTTAAAAATCAGTATTAAGTAAGTCTTCATGCACATTATGATATGTATCATGACTGTAAGAAATTTATTAATCATTTAAAAGTTAGCAAATAGTTATTTCATATTTAAAATGCAGTCTACTAAATATTGTAGCCAAATAACGTATGCTTGTGTTCTGTAATTGTATTTAATTAATTGGTAATTATTATTTTAATGTTAAAATTAATGTATGTGTTTTTTAATTAATAGATATATGTATATATATAGAGAGGAGAGAGACATACATAGGTATTGTAAAGAAGAGATAAAATTAATATGATTTTTTTTTTTTTTTATCTTAATGATTGATATTTGTGATCCTTAGTTCTTTTTTTTTTTTTTTTTTTTTTTTTTTTTTTTTTTTTTTTGAATTTTGATCTCTTAAACCAAACTACATATATGTATTTTGATAATTCTTCATTTTAAAATTAACCCTCTGAGCTGGACCTGTATTAAAACAGCATTTATTAACTATATTTGTGTAATTATTTTAGCTTCTATTTTTCAATCTTTTTTTTTTTAAGTTTTTCACTAAAATTTGAAGTATTGCTATTGAAACTGCATTTTTTCTTTCCTTAAAGCATCATAAAGATTATTCATTTATTATAATTGATTTATCCCGGCTTGTAATCAGTGTTCCATCTAATATTTCGTATAGCTGTATGATACAAAAATGTCATATATAAATAATCATAAATATTTTGCATATTGATGACTTGCAGTTGACTCTTGTGCAAAATGTAAAAGTTATCTACATTTTGTGATTCCAAGGGCAAGTAACAACAAGTAACAAACTTCGTACTGCTACACTATTGCCATATCATGCGTTTTTCATAAATTTGCAACTTTTGACAAACTTGTGCTACTAAAATTTATGTCTGTGATTTTACGAAGTTTCTGCGAATCCATGATTTTCTTGTGCTATTTTTTTAATATGTAAATTTTTTAATATATCAAAATTCATATATGTTAATATTATGTATGTATTAAAATTGATTTATAGCAAAATGTAATTATTTATTTATATTTAATCAAAAGTTGGTTACTTGCAATTGTAGCCCATGTCCAGTGGTATTTTCGTGTGTTTTATTGATTTCTTTATTTAATATTTTAGTGATCTCTGAATAGGATTCTAAAGTCAGATTACAGCTGCTGTGTTATGAGTTATATGTGTTCTGGTTGATCTTTACATTACGGTAACTTCTCGATTTTTTGGCGAAAATTTGGCAACCAACTCCCCTACAGCAACCCTCTATTTTTTTTCCCCGCCGCCATTTTGTCTTCACGAAGTAAAGACATGTTTCTTTTCTTCTTATCTACTGAACACTTCTTCCAACAATCTACTAGCCGAATTACACTTATGCTAGAAATTTTATCAAACAAAACTGCTTAATCATGACAAATATTCACTGCAAAATTTGGAAAAAGTGCACAATACCATACACCTTACGCATTTTTTAAAATAACACATACACATAAACCATGTACACGCCGACTTATTTTTACTTAAAAAAACATCCCAGAATTGCACAAAATGGCATTGCGCACACTCTTCACTATATCCATGTACACTGCTTTTTTCTCATAAATTAAAAAAATTTCACGAAAATACATGACAATTTTCTCAATCTTTAAATCCGGTAAAAAGAACATATATGAAATTACCTGATCGCGAAAAAGTATTTACCCTTTACAAATATGAACATTTCCACATATAAAATAAATAAAATATCCAAAAACTTTTACCTCTAAATCATCTATTACATTATACACGTCACCAACGAATTCATACATGAAGCATTACAAATATTTAGTATCAAATATTTAAATTATTTCCATGCACGTTTATTTCAACTTAAACGTAAACCAAATTCCTACAAGCATAAAATTCACAAAATAACTATCATTTCATTAAAATATCACTGAACCATGTACACGTCGACTTATTTTTACTTAAAAAAACATCCCAGAATTGCACAAAAATGACATTGTGCACACTCTTCACTATATCCATGTACACTGCTTTTATCTCATAAATTAAGAAAAATTCACGAAAATACATGACAATTTTCTCAATCTTTAAACCCGGTAAAAAGAACATATATGAAATTACATGATCGCGGAAAAGTATTTACCCTTTACAAATATGAACATTTCCACATATAAAATAAATAATATATCCAAAAATTTTTACCTCTAAATCATCTATTACATTATACACGTCACCAACGAATTCATACATGAAGCATTACAAATATTTATTATCAAATATTTAAATTATTTCCATGCACATTTATTTCAACTTAAACGTATACCAAATTCCTACAAACATAAAATTCACAAAATAACTATCATTTCATTAAAATATAATTAAATTCAAAAACACCACTTAAAATATACATGAGCACATACATTCAATTAATAAAAATTACCTTACAATCCTAATTACTTTAAACTAAATCATTGCTAATAACAATTTTCCCAATAATACCAAATTCCTTTCCACCTTACATTTCCACCAATGCATAAAAATAATTAAAAATACTAACTTACCTAATCTCCTTCAGAATCTTCATTACGTGGCGGATTCACTTTTCTTCATTCTCTTTCAGAATCTTTAAAATCATACTTATCTTTCAAAGCAAGATACCAGGTAAAATAAATAACATAATAAAACATGTTTATTTCTCTCTCACACAACCTTAAAAAACATTTCTTACTATCCTTTTCAATACCACTAAATACCCATTTCAAATTCACTTTATTTACGGCCATGGGATCCAAAAATTCACAAACACTATTTCACACAACACAGAATAAAGCCAAATACAAAATTTCCAGATTTTTTCCCGATTTCCCCCCGTTTCCGATTAAAGAACCGTAATTCGTCCATTAATATCACATGACATATCCCATGATCTCTCATTTCCCCCACACAAAATAATGCATAATCGGAACTCAGTACTGCTCACATTATTACCAAAGTCCCAGGTAGTATCGCCTCCAAAATGTCGCCAAACTACCAGTTACCGTAATGTAAAGATCAACCTGTGTTCTCTGTATTTGTTCTGCGATATATTTTTATTGCAAATGCTAAATGATTAACTCTAAAATGAAACATTTAAAAAGTGATTGATACGTGACCAATAAGAATCAGTTAATTATAGATTATCTGGATCTTGGCTTTTTTTTTTTTTTTTTTTTGATAAAAGAGGAGAATTCAGTTCAACAATTAAACTTAAAAAATTGGAATACCAAAAAGTTATTGCACATGCAATTTTTTATCAGATTAACAGAATTTTAAAAATATACGCAATTGAACAAAAGCAGCAAGACATTCTTCTTTTTGCTAAAATTTTACAAGAAAATGAAATTCCAGCTTCATTGACAGTCTGCCTTAAAAAGCTGGAGTGGTCAGTGGTCTGTACCCTATAATTTTTTTTTTAAAGTAATAAGTTTTTTTATCTGAAAGCTGAAATAAGAGAAGGATAAAAAAGGAGATGTTTAGAAGCTTTAATAGTGTAGTTTGTATATATATATGTATTACTGTGCATTTTTCTTGACTATTATTATCATAAGGGGGCTACTTTATTGAGCCATCATGATATGCCTATGGCTTGAAAATTTTATTCTTTTTTAACTTATTTTTTTCTTGCATGCATTACTATAATACTTTCCAAATCTAAAAATAAAAATTACTTACTACAGTCAAAAGTCATTAATCCGGACTCGTCGGGACTTCGGCGATTCCGGATTATCGATTTTTCCGGATTATAGATCATCAGTTTAAATCTCGTAAGATGGCATGCAGAAAATCTAAAATTAAAAATATGAAACCGTAATTTATGAAATAAAGAACAATTATGATCTAAAGGGTATCAAAATTTGCAAAAAGAAAAAGCTTAATATTTATTTGTTTACTTTATTAAACATTTCTTTCAATGTAAGTTGTTTAAGTTTTGCTTCGTTTCATGTGATAATACTTTCTCTTTAATTCTATTAAACAGACATAATTTCTTGTTCAGTTACAAAGTTCCGCCGTTCAAGTCCTATAATTGCTATGTCAAGAACACCGACTAATTTGTCAATCGAAATTTTTTTGTTTTCAATAACCTCTGTCACTTTTCTTCGCTATCGGAAGCGAATTATAATGACGAGGAACTTGTTTTAAATCATATCAAAGACGAAGCATATCGAGTTGAAATACTACATTTGGTAAGGAATTATAAGCCAAATAAAATAAAAACATCTGCGCTGAAGATAAGGATAGTGCTGACAAATCAACTTCCAATTCATTACGCGCCCGCCGCCGAGCAGCGTGAAATTGATAAACAGATTTCGGATTTCAAAACATACTTTCGCTTTAGATCCTTTACATATTAACAAATATATATCGGAAATTCTATTTGATATAATCGAAAGTTTAAGCTTACTTTTATAAAATTGCTCTTACAGTCTGCAAAAAAATAATAAGCCGGATGCAATTCGAAAATTAAGGAACAACGCAATCATCAACATTAACTGAAATAGATAATTATTTAGCTTATACGTCCATTATACATAAAATGCGCACGCGAAAACGTATTCTGCACTTGCGCACACTCATATGCGCAGTCGTAAAAGGTCTTACGTGCACGCGTGAACGCCTCTGCGCATGTGTCAACGCGGCGCATGCGCAGAAAGTTTTTAGTTTTTATGTCCGGATTATAGATCATTCCGAATTATGGGTGTCCGAATTAACGACTTTTGACTGTACTTAAAATTCACCTTTGGGAGACTTCAAACTTCTCATTGCCAATAATGCCAAACAGGCATTAGCATCTGCTTTTTCCTTTTGAATTACTGTCCTTTGTTCTTTTGTACTTCCAATATTAAGTTAAAAAATTTTTGTTCTCTGATAATTTTTAATAGATTTCATAAATTAAGTTTTAATTTAAATTTTAATATTAGTTAATAGTATATATTTTACTTTTGCTTTATTAAGCATTGTAGTTATTTATTTCATTTAAATTTGTTTTTGTGTATTTTTATTTCTTGTTTTTGTATATTTTTATTTCATATGAAGGGAGGGCTACAGCATCGAGAAAGCATTCAGAATTTGCAGTGAACTGTTATAATGAAATAATTTAAGGTGGTTCATAAGCTTATTTTGGACGAACAGAAGCACAATGGTTTTCCCGAGAAGAGGGATTAAGTTTAATTTGATCTACCTCCTTTTGATAATGTTAAATCAGATGTTAGTTGTATTCCTCTTCCTATTTTATGTATTTTTTGGTAAGAATATATTTTAGGGTATCCCTTGATGAAAATTGGCGATTTTTTAGTGCCATTCATGTTTACATCCAATGCCTTCCCCAGTAAAATGGCGTCCAAAACGTAATGCAATAAAGTATAATTAAAATAAAAATATATATAATCTCGATCAACTGCATTTTAAATCAAACAGGAAACAACATAAAAATGGAAATACTTTTTATCTAATCTGCGCAGTACAAAAGGGAAATATCGACTTATTTAAAAATTTCTGTTACTTCATTATGTGTGACAAACAGAATTCCTTAACAGCATCCAAAAACTGCCTAAATTATCTGAACTAAAATCTGTATACTGCCATCGCCACATAAGTTCACAAAAATAAAAATCAAATTTAATTCATTTGTAATCATTTTAGTATTGCCTTCACACACCCACATCCATGTAAAAATCAAAATCTCAATACTCAAATGACTGTCCTTAAACCATGATCTCTTTCTAATAGAATGTTTTCCATAGCGAACGTTTAAACCTTTCTTGCTACAAAGCCATCTGAATGATCTTTACATTTGACCATGCGCATTTCCTTCATACAAGCAGGACACTTATAATGATTACTGATTAAACCTTCATTTACACACCAGTCAAATATTGCTTCTTTTCCCATTCATTCCAAATTGTACAGAAACTTCAGATTAACCTTATCTCAGATACCCATTTTGTGGTGTACATCACAAATTAAGCAACATACTTCCTATGCAGCATCCAACACAGAATTAAGTTCTGAGAAATTAAAATCACTGATGATGCAATACAACCAATCACGTCTTTATAGGATTTCCATAACATTCAACTACTCAGATTACCAAAGAAGAAATAACAATAATCCAAGGAATACCCTAAAATATAGACTAACCTATTGTTTATATTTCTTTTGTTTTCTGAATTTTTTCTGGTTAGGAAACACTTATTTGATGGGGTATTTTGCATTTTTATCGAGGGATTTTTGGGATTTTCCTGTTTTGGTTTTCGTGTCTTTGTGGCTTTAGTTCTATAGTTCTTGCTGTTTTGTCTCTCTCTCTTTATATATATATATATATGTGTGTGTGTGTGTAGTCTAAAGAAAATGCAGTATTTTTAAGCTAAGATATAAGTGCTTTTAATTGTAATAGCTAGTTGATTGTATCTACAATATTCCAAGACATCATTCTTTGTATTTTTATTAATCTTTCATACAAACATACAACAAACATACAGTATAAAGTTCTAAGAATCACATGTTTTATTTAGTACATACACCAGTAAATTTTCTCTTCCTCTTTTCATGCTAATAATTACAGCTTAGGTGACCTGCACACCTTTTTTTAGGAAAAAATAATATGCATTTTAAAAAATAATAAAAATAATATGTACTTTTTAATTCTTAAATAATTCCAAAAATTAAAACCAAACCAACCATAAAATTTATATTCGAGCTGCTTCTCTTTTCTGTGAAGGACAATTTAAAAATTTTGAACTCGTAGAATCCTAGAGCGTATTGCATTGTTGATAGATGGCTCAACACCATAAAAATAATAGTAATACAAAGAAAAATATTGCAAAATGAACAAGTGTAAAACAATTTTATACGTTATTTGCATATAAACGCAACCACCTTAGTAGAAACCGTAAAATTTTCAAACTCTCTTTCAACCCATGCGTATAACCATTATTTCACCATCCATGCTGATAACAATCCTTCAGTCAAGCTATGCCGCCATTTTTGTATATATATATATTTGTGTGTTCCGAATTTCAAAGGTTTTTATAAACAAATTGTGATATTTTTTTTTCTTAATTTTAAACTATGATCTTGTTGAATTTGCCAGCAATTGAAAGAAACTGCATTAAAATTTCTACAAGAATGCAAAATTTTTCTAAAGGGAACAATGAGGAAATGCATTTTCTGTATAGTTGCTATTGCCAAAGATTGCACGAAGCAATCTTTGCAATTCCCTAATTTTTTTAAGTGAAAACAGATTGCTGTGTACTTTGGGAGAACAATATTGTAAGAAAAGTACAGAAAGATTTGAAGAATGTGTTTTATTTTTTAATGTATCGTGTAATCCATATTTAATATTTTAAATTGCTAAAGTATGTTTCCTTTTCCTATGTTGATAATGTTTATCAACTTGATAAATATCAATAGTTTGGAAATCTTTCTTAAAAAAAGGCACAAAAGCCACCAACTTGCAGCCAGTAAGTAATTTTTACCTTTTCATCCGTAAAAAAATCAAAAAGTTACACCAAGGTAGTTGTGTTAATACATAAGTACCTGTTATGAACCTTAATAATTAATATTGGCAATTTTGTCGCTCTATCAATTTTGTTTTCCAGTCTGCCCTGTTCTCAGTCCCAAAATAATTACATGATGGTTTGTGGCCTGGGCACTTTATATTTGAAGTTCATTCTCCTGGTTATAGTATTGCTAAAAGCTAAGTACTTGAAGTAACTGTAAAAGCAAAGCAACTGCAGATTTCTAAATAACAATACAAGCAAATTCAACTGTCAAAGAAGGTAGCTTCTTATTAGAAATTAGAATCTATGAAGTTAGTTATCAGATCAAAATACTAACTGAAGAGCATGAAGAATTGATGTAAAGTAAGAAACAATGAATTAAAAAAATAAACCATTATTATTTTTGGTTAACTAAAATTAAACCTAATTAATCAAAAGAATTACTACAACAATCTTAACCGTCCAAACATGAAAAACCACCTAACAACTGAAACGAATAAATTAACTGAAAAATAACAGCCTTAATTAATTAAGAATTAATTAAAATTGGAAATGGAGAATTAGCAAGCTGATTTTAAGATTTTTGTCAAAACTAAAACACGTAATGTAACAGCCGATAATCAAATTATAATCCATAACCCATGGAACACTTAGGGACTGAATTTATGATGATGTCAGAGATCATATGAGCTTAAAAACCAATGACATCACAAAAGTCACATGGTCTATGACATTATGTGCCACTTTTTACGACCTTTCAGTTCTCTTGCTGCTTCAGCTCAAAACGTTTTCCCAACACTCTACTACTACGTCTTGCATTTCATATTTCTGCATCTAAGTCATACATGAGCTGAACGATGTTTAGAATAATAGAACTACTACACAAATTTCTAAGTAGCTGTTGAGTTTTGAGCTATTAACTTGTTTTTTTTTTGGCTGTTGATAAATGGTAGTAAAGCTGATTTGATTTTCAGCTCGGAAGAAATTTGAGAATTCTCTAGCAAATGTTACTCTGTATTATAATGCAGTTTTAGCATTTGCAGTTCCTGTGATTCTTGGCCTATTGATCCGTACTTGAGGTGTTGTTATTCACAACTTTTATTTTCATTTTATGAGAGCATGTTGTGAGTGCTGGGTGTCTGGAGTTTCTTTCTGGTGGATAATCTACTGTGCAATTTATAATAATAGAAGGCTATATTAATATTAATTTTGCTTGCTTAAAAATAAAGGCCCACCAGAAAATTCACTAATAATTTGGTTCAGGGTTCGAATCCCAGCGAATGGGCTGACTGGATGGACGTGTTTGTGGTTTTCCCCAGGTGTAATGTGTATAGGAGCCAGTTTTCCCAAGAGTGTTGTCCACAGAGACATCCCTTTCATTAGGAAATAGCCTCCAAGTGCTTTGCCATAATTAAATAAGCCATTTAATGAACCTTTTTGAAAACAAATGTTTTATCATTTCTAAAGTAAAATGCAAAGTAATTAAAAAATTTCTCCCATCAAATCCTTGAAATGTTAGTTAAATATATAAATAAAATATTAGTTGTACTAATTAGGTTACTAATTTTATGTAGGGTAAAAGTGTTATTTATTGATGCAATACTTGATTGAGTGTTTTCCATTCAGGCAGGTTGACCTAATAAGACAATAACCATTATAGTTTTATTAACTAGAATTGAATTAATTAATTAAGCTGGATATTGGAATGCCACTCGCTGCAATGAGGATTTCCATAGTAGTTTTTAGAAATAATATAATGTTTTTTAAATATCTTCATTTATGCAATGCTTTGTTTTACTTTTTTTCCTTTTTCAGTTGTTCCTCTCTTTTCCATTGTTGCTCTTGGCAAAAGCAACTTCACCAAAAATAAAAATAGATTTGATTGCAATAGCAAAAAAAAAATACATACTTCACTTTCAGAATTCATCCAAATTCTTAAATATAAGCAATTCTCATAACAAGTATGAAAAAATACTCACAAGCTTTCTTCAAAGGAAATTACTGCAGTGTGTAAATAAGGCTAAATATACGTATAATGAAAGTGTTTAAATTAAGCTGTAATATAGTAAAGTTATGTATGAATAAAATATTGTATATTAATATGAAGTAATTAAAAAATCAATTTCTTCCAGTTGATTATTTCCATCTGGAAAATTCTGCCAACCTTGCTGAGAATACACCATTTCTAAAATCATACCTTACCCTAATGCCATATGGAATATATTAATTCTTGTGTAGTAAAGAGGAATATATCATTTCAGAAATTTTGCATAAATTATGTAATTAAAATTCAGCAAGATTACAGATTATCCCCTGTTTTGAATTTATTTATTCAAAATTGTAAAGTATTGTGTGATGTTCTCATTCTCTCCACATCTCTGAACTTTGTGAGTTCTTAATTAGTATCCACATTTGATATATATTCTCGACCTGAAAAATGAACTGTTCACTCATTCTGAAGTAACAAAACAATATATTTACACTTTTTATACAGTAAAACAATTTTTTAGAATCACATGAAACATTTCTACTTTCTTAGCATATCAGCATTTCTGTTTTTACAACACAAGAAAAAGCCTCGAGTATCTCGACTTCCCTTCAGTTAAAAAAACGTTCTTGCATCAACGGTTTGAGAAAGCTTCTAGCTAGCAAAAGCAATGGGACAGTAATTGTCACTCTCATCAAACTGCATTAAACAGCACCCTACAGCCAAATTGGAGGCACCACAATGAATCTGGAATGGTTTTCCAATATTCAGTGTGGCCAGAAATGTCACCCTGCATAACTTGCCTTTCAGCTTGTCAAAAGCATGTTATCTTACCCCCCCCCCCATGTCACGATATTGGACTGTCTGGGTCAACTCTGTAAGGGGTGTTGACATTTCTGCATAGTTGGCGATATATGACCGATAAAAACCCATCGGTCTTAACTGACCGAACATCCTTTTTTGTGACCAGCCTGACAAGTTTTCCGATAGCTTTTATTTTTTCTTCATCTAGCCCATATTCACCTCCTCCAGTTATGTGTCCCAAGTACTTGATTTTTTTTGGGGGGGAGGGGGCTGCAAATGTACATTTATCCATGTGTACAGAAAATCCTAACTTTTCTAAACTCTCCAGTACTACAGAGATATGTTTCAGGTGTTCCTCAAATGATTTGGAGAAGATCACATCATCATCTATGTACGCCTGGACATAATCACTGTGACTCCACAGACCAGAATTTGTTTCCCTCTGAAATCTCCCTGAGGTTCCTGCTAAGCCAAAAGGCATCATTCTCCACTGATATACCCCATTATGTGTTGCAAAAGCAGTCAGCAGCTTGCTGTTCTCATCCCTTGGAATTTGCCAATACCCCTTTCGAAGGTCAAGGCGTGTCAGCTAGTTGGCTGAACCTGCCACAAAAATCAACTCCTGCATATCTTTCATAGGAGGAGATGTTGGAGTTTTTGTTTAATGATCTGAAATCTATGCACATCTTGACTGTAGTGTCCTTCTTTGCTACACAAACTATGGAATGAGCGATCTCTGACTCGGCCGGTTAAATCAATCCTAGTTCTAACAATTCGCGTATTTGCTAATCTACCTGCTTTTGGATATGCCATAGGTATCTCACAGCAGTGAGGTTTCCTCCTAACAGCAGTAGGAATAAGTTCAATCTTGTGTGTTTCTACTCGGGCTGGTTGAACTAGACACGTAAATAATGCCTGATATTTCCTGAATAAACCTACCAGTCTACTCCTTTGAATAGAACTTAAATTCGACATTTCTATCTCCTCCAGAGATTCTGAGAAACTCTTCTGTCCTTTGATAACCAGTGTTGATTCAGTTTCCCCAAACTCCTCTTCTCCTTCTAAGGTAACATTCACTACTTGTGATCTAATTACATTGAATGTTTCATTGGAAGATCTCAAATTATAGTAGTGTGCTGTCCTCTCTTGTTGAATTCTAGCAGTGAGGTTTGCCTGCTCAGCTGCCTTCTCCAATTTAGTTTTTAGATTCTGTAAATACATGTGACTAGGAGTCGCATCTAATTGTAAATTTCCATGTTTCCCTGTCCGTGTGGACTTCAAATTGACAGAGGCCCCTGAGGTGTCCTGCCATATACAAGTTGAAATAGGGCAACCCCTGTCGTTAAGTTAGGTATCTCTCTGTAGGCCCACAATACATAAGGAATCTGTAAATGTCACCTTCTACCTTCTTCTCTGATGACATGATGTAGCATTCTTTTTAAAGTACCACTGAATTATTCCACTAAACCATTAGGTTGTGGATACCCAGAGAGTCGAAAATTTCGGACTAGCTCCTATTCGTCTCTCAAACTCTTGAGTCAAGTCCACTGTAAAATTGGCTCCATTGTGGCATGCAATTACATTTGGGATTCCTGTTCTTGAAAAAATGTGTAACAATGCCTCAAAAGTAGATTTGGCAGACAGGCTAATTAGAGGTATTGCTTTTGCCTACCTGGTACGTTAGTTTACCATGCATAGTATGTACTTATGGCCCTTAAAGCTGGGGGATCAATTGGACCTTTCACATCAATATTTACAGCTTGGAAGAGCAGATCACGCCTTGTTACTGGGGTGATTGGTGTCCTGTCAGCAGTTTTAACTGGTCTGGTCAATTGGCATTCTTTGCATGCCTCACAAAACCTGAACATCTAACCTCAGACCTTCCCATTAAAAGGAATACTTGATCCTCTCCAATGTCTTCTTACCCCCATGTGGCCACCAAATACAGAACAATGTGCTAACTGTAAAATTTCCTCCCTCCGACCCTTGGACACAACTAATGCCCTGCACTTTCCCCAAGAATTTTGTCCTTTAAAGAGAAAGTTATCCAACTGTATATTAATTCCCTTTTCCTTTCTGAGCGTACTCCCAAGCTTCTGCCAGAGATTCACAAGTCTCCTGCTGTGTTCTAAATATGTCTGCAGTACCTATTCTTTCTGACTGGGTTTCCTTGTTCCCTCCCCCCCAGTTCCGCATCTCTCTTTCCACCAGAATTTCTTCCCTCACTGCTGGTCATCTCCAGCTCCCCTGAATTTACCATCACAGTAGACTTCACCTCTCTCTCCAACTCTTAAGTTGCTTGTGGCCCTTTATGCAAGTTTTCAACCACCTTACCTGTGCCATCTAGCTGACCTCTTAACATGGCAAATACCTCAGGAGGAAGCAACACATCGTCTACCAGTGACTCTGCAACTGCACATAAAATATCTGGATGTGTAACATTGGTGCTTTCTCCTACCGGGATACTCAAGGGAATGTTTACCAAAGGGCATTTAACTGCTGAACCAAAAATACCCTTCAAATATATTGTCAGTACTTTCTCAAGTTGCAGACCTTTAGGTAGCTCTTTCTTAACCACTGTAATCTCTGTGCCTGAATCCACGAAAGCCTTCCCTACTGTGCTATTCACACTGATAAGAACTCTTCAACTTATGAAACTGATAGCTGTTTATCTTCTTTGTCTTCCTCAAAGGATTCACTTGGGCTACCACCACCTTGTCCTCCAGGATATCATCCTGAACTTTTTCCACCGAGTTTACCCTGACCTTATCCTTCCTCTCATTTGAATTGTACTAACCTGAGGACAGTTCCTTTTAAAATGTGAAGTTGAATAACATACAAAACATTTTAAACCTTTCAAGTTATCTGTGCTTTTCAGTATACCAGCTATGGTTTCTGACCCCTGGTGACCAACCAGTTCTCATCCAATGCCTGAATTACATTCTTAGTTTCACTAAATTCCCTACGCACGTTGTTGGACTTCCTTTTAGCAACAAGCAAAAAATACATTGCGCTCTCTTCCCAGCTTTCATGGGCTTGAACCATGAGTTTCCCTGCCTTATATGTCGTGTATGTACAGCAGTTTCAGTATCAAGGGTTTGGGAGATTTTGTCTGCCACCACCAATTGATTAAGACCTTCAAAGTCTGTCACCCTCCTTGATTTCACATAATTTTCCCACATCACAGTTACTCTTGTAGAGAACTGACCCAAAATCTCTTCCAAATTCCTTTTTTGCTTTCACGAAGTTATCTTAACATGCTTGGGGTGATGGTTTAAATTCTTTCAGTACTGTCTTCTTGATTTCCTCATAATTTCGATAATCATCCTCGCTTATCAATGTTAACAAATTTTCCGCCTTATCTCCCAAGCGATAAATTAAAATTTTGGCCTTGTGTTCATTAGGAACATTTTCGTTAACACAGGCTCTTTTAAAACTGGAAAAGAAACGGTCCCAGCCATCTGTTCTACTGGGAACTTTTACTGTCAGTAACCCTATTGTTCTGGTTAACTCTTATACTGATCCTTTCTTCTCATTCTTTCCCCATTCGGGTGTAGGACTCCTGTTTGAGTAATGATCCTGACTGTCTATTTTATGCTTCTCAGTGGTAATGCTCTGCCCTCTATATTTAATTTGTATTCCCTTTCTTGCCTTGCCTCTCTATATGCCGTAATAACCACTCAGCAGATCCTTTGCTATATGCTCCTCATAATTTCCACTAGCTGGAATTTTTTCCCTCAAGTCCAAAATTGTAAATGTGGGCAACACTTCAACACCAAATTATTCTAAAAGGACAACCAGATCAGATTTTCTAGATTTGGTTAAAAATGGCCGTATGGGAAATTTATGTTCAACTTAATTAGGCCAAATATCTTTAGATCAATTACACATTAAATAAAATCCTTAATCCTTAATATCTCACAAGCACTAAGGAATTTATGACCATTCATATAGCATGAAATAAAAATAATTAATGCACTTAAAACTTAATGATCATTCGTGTCTCAGATATTCCAATATCATTGAAAATTAGGAGTAACATTTTCATAATAATTTAAACAACAAGCACTAATTATAAAATTATACTCAGACCAAATGAGCACGATTAATAGCAGCTAATTTATCAAATTATATGTTTTGCTGTCTGCAAAATATTGGTAACATCGCTGCATTCCACATTGGTCATGTAAGCCTATTTTCAGCTTTTTTTTTTTTTCCACACTAATTTTTCCCTTAAATCACAAGCAGGAGCAAGAAGAACAAAGCACTAATGCACAGCTCTTGAACAATTTGTTCCATTTTAGCAAGAAACACTTCAAGCACTTATTGGTTGTTGATCACCACATAGACATAATCAGCACTCTTTTTTTTTTTTTTTTTTTTGTTTGTTTTTGAAACTATAGACCCACACATTTTTTGACAGATTGTTTTAGTGGTATTGCCAGACTGCATACTTTTCATCGGATTAACACACGTAGATTGTATTCACGTGTACATTTTAACTCTCTTTTTCTTCACAAAATGCTTTAAATACTGCTGACTTTTCATCGGATTTCACATGCGATACTTCTTTTTTCAACTGTAACCTGTAGAACATTTCCATCTTCCACTTTGGATAGAATTTTCAAATTTCTTCATTCAGGAGTATAAAGTCGTACCACTGCCATCACTGTGATGTTCTCATTCTCTCCACATTTCTGAACTCTGCGAGTTCTTGACGTATCCACATTTAATCTATATTCTCGACTTGAAAAATGAACTGCACACTCATTCCGAAGTAACAAAACAACAATTTACACTTTTTACACAGTAAAATAATTTTTTTAGAGTCGCATGAAACATTTCTACTTTCTTAGCATAATATCAGCATTTTTGTTTTTACAACACACTCAAAAAAAAAAGCCTCGAGTATCTCGACTTCCCTTCAGTTAAAAAAAAATTCTCACATTCTCACCATGTGTATGCCACACTCTCTTATCAATGCTTCTTTTCTCGTTCGTTGACAGATTCCCCTTTCTTTTCGATCAGGGTGGCTGGCCTTGCCAAACTCTCCAGCAGGGCTCCGTCAGAGCTTCTTTAAATCAAGTATGTGCATGACATATTGCATGTAATAGCAAAAGTGGTTTTTTTTTTTTTTTTTTTTGTGAAACCTTGCTTAACAAGTGTAATTTATTTCCAAATCTTACTTGTAATGCAAAACATTCAATAAGCAAAGTAATTTATCCATAGGAATCAATGTAAAATAAGATGATGTATTCCATTCCAAAAAAATAATCAATCAGATTTATAATAATGTAATTTATTACTTATAAAACAGCCGTTTTTACTAGAAAGTTGTATGAAGACATTTGTTTTTGCCTAAGCTTGAGACACACCATAATTGTTAAATATATTTGTAGCATGCATTGCTACTGCCTTATTAGGGTGATGCTTCTCAACATATGATGCAGTAATTCCCAAGCTTTCAGCATCTCCTTTATTTTACTGGAATGTTTTTCTTTTGCTGAGGCTGCTACCCTCTCCTTTCTTGATACAATCTCCTCCACAACTTCTTGCTGTTACCTAGAATGCAGTTCCATAAGCTTTTCGTTGGTCAATTCCTGGCTATGCTCTTTTATGAATACATTGATTTTATTCTTATCTACTTCTAGCCCCATATTCTTGGCTCATGTACACAGTCTTGTCGATTACAGGTTGCATAGGCTCAAACCTTTTGGAAGTTGTGTTCAACAAGCTTCTTCCATGTAGAAATGAGGGTGCTCTTGATAACCTCTCCCATGCCTAACAATCTCATCTTGAGGCAGGCAGTGATGGGAAAGTGGTCTTTTTGAGCTTTCTGAGAAGACATTGGTTTCTTCAGTTACCTTAAAAATGATGTTTGAAGAGCGCTTTAGAACTGAATCTTGAAGAATTAAAATTTTTCATCCTCTATGCCTAGAGGATGTATAGGAGCATTGTCCAGAACAAACATGACACAGAATGACTAATTCATTTCAAGCAGTTTTTTATATGTATACAGTCAAAAGTCGTTAATCCGGACTCGTCGGGACTTCGGCGATTCCGGATTATCGATTTTTCCGGATTATAGATCATCAGTTTAAATCTCGTAAGATGGCATGCAGAAATTATAAAATTAAAAATATGAAACCGTAATTTATGAAATAAAGAACAATTATGATCTAAAGGGTATCAAAATTTGCAAAAAGGAAAAGCTTAATATTTATTTGTTTACTTTATTAAACATTTCTTTCAATGTAAGTTGTTTAAGTTTTGCTTCGTTTCATGTGATAATACTTTCTCTTTAATTCTATTAAACAGACATAATTTCTTGTTCAGTTACAAAGTTCCGCCGTTCAAGTCCTATAATTGCTATGTCAAGAACACCGACTAATTTGTCAATCGAAATTTTTTTGTTTTCAATAACCTCTGTCACTTTTCTTCGCTATCGGAAGCGAATTATAATGACGAGGAACTTGTTTTAAATCATATCAAAGACGAAGCATATCGAGTTGAAATACTACATTTGGTAAGGAATTATAAGCCAAATAAAATAAAAACATCTGCGCTGAAGATAAGGATAGTGCTGACAAATCAACTTCCAATTCATTACGCGCCCGCCGCCGAGCAGCGTGAAATTGATAAACAGATTTCGGATTTCAAAACATACTTTCGCTTTAGATCCTTTACATATTAACAAATATATATCGGAAATTCTATTTGATATAATCGAAAGTTTAAGCTTACTTTTATAAAATTGCTCTTACAGTCTGCAAAAAAATAATAAGCCGGATGCAATTCGAAAATTAAGGAACAACGCAATCATCAACATTAACTGAAATAGATAATTATTTAGCTTATACGTCCATTATACATAAAATGCGCACGCGAAAACGTATTCTGCACTTGCGCACACTCATATGCGCAGTCGTAAAAGGTCTTACGTGCACGCGTGAACGCCTCTGCGCATGTGTCAACGCGGCGCATGCGCAGAAAGTTTTTAGTTTTTATGTCCGGATTATAGATCATTCCGAATTATGGGTGTCCGAATTAACGACTTTTGACTGTACTTAAAATTCACCTTTGGGAGACTTCAAACTTCTCATTGCCAATAATGCCAAACAGGCATTAGCATCTGCTTTTTCCTTTTGAATTACTGTCCTTTGTTCTTTTGTACTTCCAATATTAAGTTAAAAAATTTTTGTTCTCTGATAATTTTTAATAGATTTCATAAATTAAGTTTTAATTTAAATTTTAATATTAGTTAATAGTATATATTTTACTTTTGCTTTATTAAGCATTGTAGTTATTTATTTCATTTAAATTTGTTTTTGTGTATTTTTATTTCTTGTTTTTGTATATTTTTATTTCATATGAAGGGAGGGCTACAGCATCGAGAAAGCATTCAGAATTTGCAGTGAACTGTTATAATGAAATAATTTAAGGTGGTTCATAAGCTTATTTTGGACGAACAGAAGCACAATGGTTTTCCCGAGAAGAGGGATTAAGTTTAATTTGATCTACCTCCTTTTGATAATGTTAAATCAGATGTTAGTTGTATTCCTCTTCCTATTTTATGTATTTTTTGGTAAAAATATATTTTAGGGTATCCCTTGATGAAAATTGGCGATTTTTTAGTGCCATTCATGTTTACATCCAATGCCTTCCCCAGTAAAATGGCGTCCAAAACGTAATGCAATAAAGTATAATTAAAATAAAAATATATATAATCTCGATCAACTGCATTTTAAATCAAACAGGAAACAACATAAAAATGGAAATACTTTTTATCTAATCTGCGCAGTACAAAAGGGAAATATCGACTTATTTAAAAATTTCTGTTACTTCATTATGTGTGACAAACAGAATTCCTTAACAGCATCCAAAAACTGCCTAAATTATCTGAACTAAAATCTGTATACTGCCATCGCCACATAAGTTCACAAAAATAAAAATCAAATTTAATTCATTTGTAATCATTTTAGTATTGCCTTCACACACCCACATCCATGTAAAAATCAAAATCTCAATACTCAAATGACTGTCCTTAAACCATGATCTCTTTCTAATAGAATGTTTTCCATAGCGAACGTTTAAACCTTTCTTGCTACAAAGCCATCTGAATGATCTTTACATTTGACCATGCGCATTTCCTTCATACAAGCAGGACACTTATAATGATTACTGATTAAACCTTCATTTACACACCAGTCAAATATTGCTTCTTTTCCCATTCATTCCAAATTGTACAGAAACTTCAGATTAACCTTATCTCAGATACCCATTTTGTGGTGTACATCACAAATTAAGCAACATACTTCCTATGCAGCATCCAACACAGAATTAAGTTCTGAGAAATTAAAATCACTGATGATGCAATACAACCAATCACGTCTTTATAGGATTTCCATAACATTCAACTACTCAGATTACCAAAGAAGAAATAACAATAATCCAAGGAATACCCTAAAATATAGACTAACCTATTGTTTATATTTCTTTTGTTTTCTGAATTTTTTCTGGTTAGGAAACACTTATTTGATGGGGTATTTTGCATTTTTATCGAGGGATTTTTGGGATTTTCCTGTTTTGGTTTTCGTGTCTTTGTGGCTTTAGTTCTATAGTTCTTGCTGTTTTGTCTCTCTCTCTTTATATATATATATATATGTGTGTGTGTGTGTAGTCTAAAGAAAATGCAGTATTTTTAAGCTAAGATATAAGTGCTTTTAATTGTAATAGCTAGTTGATTGTATCTACAATATTCCAAGACATCATTCTTTGTATTTTTATTAATCTTTCATACAAACATACAACAAACATACAGTATAAAGTTCTAAGAATCACATGTTTTATTTAGTACATACACCAGTAAATTTTCTCTTCCTCTTTTCATGCTAATAATTACAGCTTAGGTGACCTGCACACCTTTTTTTAGGAAAAAATAATATGCATTTTAAAAAATAATAAAAATAATATGTACTTTTTAATTCTTAAATAATTCCAAAAATTAAAACCAAACCAACCATAAAATTTATATTCGAGCTGCTTCTCTTTTCTGTGAAGGACAATTTAAAAATTTTGAACTCGTAGAATCCTAGAGCGTATTGCATTGTTGATAGATGGCTCAACACCATAAAAATAATAGTAATACAAAGAAAAATATTGCAAAATGAACAAGTGTAAAACAATTTTATACGTTATTTGCATATAAACGCAACCACCTTAGTAGAAACCGTAAAATTTTCAAACTCTCTTTCAACCCATGCGTATAACCATTATTTCACCATCCATGCTGATAACAATCCTTCAGTCAAGCTATGCCGCCATTTTTGTATATATATATATTTGTGTGTTCCGAATTTCAAAGGTTTTTATAAACAAATTGTGATATTTTTTTTTCTTAATTTTAAACTATGATCTTGTTGAATTTGCCAGCAATTGAAAGAAACTGCATTAAAATTTCTACAAGAATGCAAAATTTTTCTAAAGGGAACAATGAGGAAATGCATTTTCTGTATAGTTGCTATTGCCAAAGATTGCACGAAGCAATCTTTGCAATTCCCTAATTTTTTTAAGTGAAAACAGATTGCTGTGTACTTTGGGAGAACAATATTGTAAGAAAAGTACAGAAAGATTTGAAGAATGTGTTTTATTTTTTAATGTATCGTGTAATCCATATTTAATATTTTAAATTGCTAAAGTATGTTTCCTTTTCCTATGTTGATAATGTTTATCAACTTGATAAATATCAATAGTTTGGAAATCTTTCTTAAAAAAAGGCACAAAAGCCACCAACTTGCAGCCAGTAAGTAATTTTTACCTTTTCATCCGTAAAAAAATCAAAAAGTTACACCAAGGTAGTTGTGTTAATACATAAGTACCTGTTATGAACCTTAATAATTAATATTGGCAATTTTGTCGCTCTATCAATTTTGTTTTCCAGTCTGCCCTGTTCTCAGTCCCAAAATAATTACATGATGGTTTGTGGCCTGGGCACTTTATATTTGAAGTTCATTCTCCTGGTTATAGTATTGCTAAAAGCTAAGTACTTGAAGTAACTGTAAAAGCAAAGCAACTGCAGATTTCTAAATAACAATACAAGCAAATTCAACTGTCAAAGAAGGTAGCTTCTTATTAGAAATTAGAATCTATGAAGTTAGTTATCAGATCAAAATACTAACTGAAGAGCATGAAGAATTGATGTAAAGTAAGAAACAATGAATTAAAAAAATAAACCATTATTATTTTTGGTTAACTAAAATTAAACCTAATTAATCAAAAGAATTACTACAACAATCTTAACCGTCCAAACATGAAAAACCACCTAACAACTGAAACGAATAAATTAACTGAAAAATAACAGCCTTAATTAATTAAGAATTAATTAAAATTGGAAATGGAGAATTAGCAAGCTGATTTTAAGATTTTTGTCAAAACTAAAACACGTAATGTAACAGCCGATAATCAAATTATAATCCATAACCCATGGAACACTTAGGGACTGAATTTATGATGATGTCAGAGATCATATGAGCTTAAAAACCAATGACATCACAAAAGTCACATGGTCTATGACATTATGTGCCACTTTTTACGACCTTTCAGTTCTCTTGCTGCTTCAGCTCAAAACGTTTTCCCAACACTCTACTACTACGTCTTGCATTTCATATTTCTGCATCTAAGTCATACATGAGCTGAACGATGTTTAGAATAATAGAACTACTACACAAATTTCTAAGTAGCTGTTGAGTTTTGAGCTATTAACTTGTTTTTTTTTTGGCTGTTGATAAATGGTAGTAAAGCTGATTTGATTTTCAGCTCGGAAGAAATTTGAGAATTCTCTAGCAAATGTTACTCTGTATTATAATGCAGTTTTAGCATTTGCAGTTCCTGTGATTCTTGGCCTATTGATCCGTACTTGAGGTGTTGTTATTCACAACTTTTATTTTCATTTTATGAGAGCATGTTGTGAGTGCTGGGTGTCTGGAGTTTCTTTCTGGTGGATAATCTACTGTGCAATTTATAATAATAGAAGGCTATATTAATATTAATTTTGCTTGCTTAAAAATAAAGGCCCACCAGAAAATTCACTAATAATTTGGTTCAGGGTTCGAATCCCAGCGAATGGGCTGACTGGATGGACGTGTTTGTGGTTTTCCCCAGGTGTAATGTGTATAGGAGCCAGTTTTCCCAAGAGTGTTGTCCACAGAGACATCCCTTTCATTAGGAAATAGCCTCCAAGTGCTTTGCCATAATTAAATAAGCCATTTAATGAACCTTTTTGAAAACAAATGTTTTATCATTTCTAAAGTAAAATGCAAAGTAATTAAAAAATTTCTCCCATCAAATCCTTGAAATGTTAGTTAAATATATAAATAAAATATTAGTTGTACTAATTAGGTTACTAATTTTATGTAGGGTAAAAGTGTTATTTATTGATGCAATACTTGATTGAGTGTTTTCCATTCAGGCAGGTTGACCTAATAAGACAATAACCATTATAGTTTTATTAACTAGAATTGAATTAATTAATTAAGCTGGATATTGGAATGCCACTCGCTGCAATGAGGATTTCCATAGTAGTTTTTAGAAATAATATAATGTTTTTTAAATATCTTCATTTATGCAATGCTTTGTTTTACTTTTTTTCCTTTTTCAGTTGTTCCTCTCTTTTCCATTGTTGCTCTTGGCAAAAGCAACTTCACCAAAAATAAAAATAGATTTGATTGCAATAGCAAAAAAAAAATACATACTTCACTTTCAGAATTCATCCAAATTCTTAAATATAAGCAATTCTCATAACAAGTATGAAAAAATACTCACAAGCTTTCTTCAAAGGAAATTACTGCAGTGTGTAAATAAGGCTAAATATACGTATAATGAAAGTGTTTAAATTAAGCTGTAATATAGTAAAGTTATGTATGAATAAAATATTGTATATTAATATGAAGTAATTAAAAAATCAATTTCTTCCAGTTGATTATTTCCATCTGGAAAATTCTGCCAACCTTGCTGAGAATACACCATTTCTAAAATCATACCTTACCCTAATGCCATATGGAATATATTAATTCTTGTGTAGTAAAGAGGAATATATCATTTCAGAAATTTTGCATAAACTATGTAATTAAAATTCAGCAAGATTACAGATTATCCCCTGTTTTGAATTTATTTATTCAAAATTGTAAAGTATTGTGTGATGTTCTCATTCTCTCCACATCTCTGAACTTTGTGAGTTCTTAATTAGTATCCACATTTGATATATATTCTCGACCTGAAAAATGAACTGTTCACTCATTCTGAAGTAACAAAACAATATATTTACACTTTTTATACAGTAAAACAATTTTTTAGAATCACATGAAACATTTCTACTTTCTTAGCATATCAGCATTTCTGTTTTTACAACACAAGAAAAAGCCTCGAGTATCTCGACTTCCCTTCAGTTAAAAAAACGTTCTTGCATCAACGGTTTGAGAAAGCTTCTAGCTAGCAAAAGCAATGGGACAGTAATTGTCACTCTCATCAAACTGCATTAAACAGCACCCTACAGCCAAATTGGAGGCACCACAATGAATCTGGAATGGTTTTCCAATATTCAGTGTGGCCAGAAATGTCACCCTGCATAACTTGCCTTTCAGCTTGTCAAAAGCATGTTATCTTACCCCCCCCCCCATGTCACGATATTGGACTGTCTGGGTCAACTCTGTAAGGGGTGTTGACATTTCTGCATAGTTGGCGATATATGACCGATAAAAACCCATCGGTCTTAACTGACCGAACATCCTTTTTTGTGACCAGCCTGACAAGTTTTCCGATAGCTTTTATTTTTTCTTCATCTAGCCCATATTCACCTCCTCCAGTTATGTGTCCCAAGTACTTGATTTTTTTTGGGGGGGAGGGGGCTGCAAATGTACATTTATCCATGTGTACAGAAAATCCTAACTTTTCTAAACTCTCCAGTACTACAGAGATATGTTTCAGGTGTTCCTCAAATGATTTGGAGAAGATCACATCATCATCTATGTACGCCTGGACATAATCACTGTGACTCCACAGACCAGAATTTGTTTCCCTCTGAAATCTCCCTGAGGTTCCTGCTAAGCCAAAAGGCATCATTCTCCACTGATATACCCCATTATGTGTTGCAAAAGCAGTCAGCAGCTTGCTGTTCTCATCCCTTGGAATTTGCCAATACCCCTTTCGAAGGTCAAGGCGTGTCAGCTAGTTGGCTGAACCTGCCACAAAAATCAACTCCTGCATATCTTTCCTAGGAGGAGATGTTGGAGTTTTTGTTTAATGATCTGAAATCTATGCACATCTTGACTGTAGTGTCCTTCTTTGCTACACAAACTATGGAATGAGCGATCTCTGACTCGGCCGGTTAAATCAATCCTAGTTCTAACAATTCGCGTATTTGCTAATCTACCTGCTTTTGGATATGCCATAGGTATCTCACAGCAGTGAGGTTTCCTCCTAACAGCAGTAGGAATAAGTTCAATCTTGTGTGTTTCTACTCGGGCTGGTTGAACTAGACACGTAAATAATGCCTGATATTTCCTGAATAAACCTACCAGTCTACTCCTTTGAATAGAACTTAAATTCGACATTTCTATCTCCTCCAGAGATTCTGAGAAACTCTTCTGTCCTTTGATAACCAGTGTTGATTCAGTTTCCCCAAACTCCTCTTCTCCTTCTAAGGTAACATTCACTACTTGTGATCTAATTACATTGAATGTTTCATTGGAAGATCTCAAATTATAGTAGTGTGCTGTCCTCTCTTGTTGAATTCTAGCAGTGAGGTTTGCCTGCTCAGCTGCCTTCTCCAATTTAGTTTTTAGATTCTGTAAATACATGTGACTAGGAGTCGCATCTAATTGTAAATTTCCATGTTTCCCTGTCCGTGTGGACTTCAAATTGACAGAGGCCCCTGAGGTGTCCTGCCATATACAAGTTGAAATAGGGCAACCCCTGTCGTTAAGTTAGGTATCTCTCTGTAGGCCCACAATACATAAGGAATCTGTAAATGTCACCTTCTACCTTCTTCTCTGATGACATGATGTAGCATTCTTTTTAAAGTACCACTGAATTATTCCACTAAACCATTAGGTTGTGGATACCCAGAGAGTCGAAAATTTCGGACTAGCTCCTATTCGTCTCTCAAACTCTTGAGTCAAGTCCACTGTAAAATTGGCTCCATTGTGGCATGCAATTACATTTGGGATTCCTGTTCTTGAAAAAATGTGTAACAATGCCTCAAAAGTAGATTTGGCAGACAGGCTAATTAGAGGTATTGCTTTTGCCTACCTGGTACGTTAGTTTACCATGCATAGTATGTACTTATGGCCCTTAAAGCTGGGGGATCAATTGGACCTTTCACATCAATATTTACAGCTTGGAAGAGCAGATCACGCCTTGTTACTGGGGTGATTGGTGTCCTGTCAGCAGTTTTAACTGGTCTGGTCAATTGGCATTCTTTGCATGCCTCACAAAACCTGAACATCTAACCTCAGACTTTCCCATTAAAAGGAATACTTGATCCTCTCCAATGTCTTCTTACCCCCATGTGGCCACCAAATACAGAACAATGTGCTAACTGTAAAATTTCCTCCCTCCGACCCTTGGACACAACTAATGCCCTGCACTTTCCCCAAGAATTTTGTCCTTTAAAGAGAAAGTTATCCAACTGTATATTAATTCCCTTTTCCTTTCTGAGCGTACTCCCAAGCTTCTGCCAGAGATTCACAAGTCTCCTGCTGTGTTCTAAATATGTCTGCAGTACCTATTCTTTCTGACTGGGTTTCCTTGTTCCCTCCCCCCCAGTTCCGCATCTCTCTTTCCACCAGAATTTCTTCCCTCACTGCTGGTCATCTCCAGCTCCCCTGAATTTACCATCACAGTAGACTTCACCTCTCTCTCCAACTCTTAAGTTGCTTGTGGCCCTTTATGCAAGTTTTCAACCACCTTACCTGTGCCATCTAGCTGACCTCTTAACATGGCAAATACCTCAGGAGGAAGCAACACATCGTCTACCAGTGACTCTGCAACTGCACATAAAATATCTGGATGTGTAACATTGGTGCTTTCTCCTACCGGGATACTCAAGGGAATGTTTACCAAAGGGCATTTAACTGCTGAACCAAAAATACCCTTCAAATATATTGTCAGTACTTTCTCAAGTTGCAGACCTTTAGGTAGCTCTTTCTTAACCACTGTAATCTCTGTGCCTGAATCCACGAAAGCCTTCCCTACTGTGCTATTCACACTGATAAGAACTCTTCAACTTATGAAACTGATAGCTGTTTATCTTCTTTGTCTTCCTCAAAGGATTCACTTGGGCTACCACCACCTTGTCCTCCAGGATATCATCCTGAACTTTTTCCACCGAGTTTACCCTGACCTTATCCTTCCTCTCATTTGAATTGTACTAACCTGAGGACAGTTCCTTTTAAAATGTGAAGTTGAATAACATACAAAACATTTTAAACCTTTCAAGTTATCTGTGCTTTTCAGTATACCAGCTATGGTTTCTGACCCCTGGTGACCAACCAGTTCTCATCCAATGCCTGAATTACATTCTTAGTTTCACTAAATTCCCTACGCACGTTGTTGGACTTCCTTTTAGCAACAAGCAAAAAATACATTGCGCTCTCTTCCCAGCTTTCATGGGCTTGAACCATGAGTTTCCCTGCCTTATATGTCGTGTATGTACAGCAGTTTCAGTATCAAGGGTTTGGGAGATTTTGTCTGCCACCACCAATTGATTAAGACCTTCAAAGTCTGTCACCCTCCTTGATTTCACATAATTTTCCCACATCACAGTTACTCTTGTAGAGAACTGACCCAAAATCTCTTCCAAATTCCTTTTTTGCTTTCACGAAGTTATCTTAACATGCTTGGGGTGATGGTTTAAATTCTTTCAGTACTGTCTTCTTGATTTCCTCATAATTTCGATAATCATCCTCGCTTATCAATGTTAACAAATTTTCCGCCTTATCTCCCAAGCGATAAATTAAAATTTTGGCCTTGTGTTCATTAGGAACATTTTCGTTAACACAGGCTCTTTTAAAACTGGAAAAGAAACGGTCCCAGCCATCTGTTCTACTGGGAACTTTTACTGTCAGTAACCCTATTGTTCTGGTTAACTCTTATACTGATCCTTTCTTCTCATTCTTTCCCCATTCGGGTGTAGGACTCCTGTTTGAGTAATGATCCTGACTGTCTATTTTATGCTTCTCAGTGGTAATGCTCTGCCCTCTATATTTAATTTGTATTCCCTTTCTTGCCTTGCCTCTCTATATGCCGTAATAACCACTCAGCAGATCCTTTGCTATATGCTCCTCATAATTTCCACTAGCTGGAATTTTTTCCCTCAAGTCCAAAATTGTAAATGTGGGCAACACTTCAACACCAAATTATTCTAAAAGGACAACCAGATCAGATTTTCTAGATTTGGTTAAAAATGGCCGTATGGGAAATTTATGTTCAACTTAATTAGGCCAAATATCTTTAGATCAATTACACATTAAATAAAATCCTTAATCCTTAATATCTCACAAGCACTAAGGAATTTATGACCATTCATATAGCATGAAATAAAAATAATTAATGCACTTAAAACTTAATGATCATTCGTATCTCAGATATTCCAATATCATTGAAAATTAGGAGTAACATTTTCATAATAATTTAAACAACAAGCACTAATTATAAAATTATACTCAGACCAAATGAGCACGATTAATAGCAGCTAATTTATCAAATTATATGTTTTGCTGTCTGCAAAATATTGGTAACATCGCTGCATTCCACATTGGTCATGTAAGCCTATTTTCAGCTTTTTTTTTTTTTTCCACACTAATTTTTCCCTTAAATCACAAGCAGGAGCAAGAAGAACAAAGCACTAATGCACAGCTCTTGAACAATTTGTTCCATTTTAGCAAGAAACACTTCAAGCACTTATTGGTTGTTGATCACCACATAGACATAATCAGCACTCTTTTTTTTTTTTTTTTTTTGTTTGTTTTTGAAACTATAGACCCACACATTTTTTGACAGATTGTTTTAGTGGTATTGCCAGACTGCATACTTTTCATCGGATTAACACACGTAGATTGTATTCACGTGTACATTTTAACTCTCTTTTTCTTCACAAAATGCTTTAAATACTGCTGACTTTTCATCGGATTTCACATGCGATACTTCTTTTTTCAACTGTAACCTGTAGAACATTTCCATCTTCCACTTTGGATAGAATTTTCAAATTTCTTCATTCAGGAGTATAAAGTCGTACCACTGCCATCACTGTGATGTTCTCATTCTCTCCACATTTCTGAACTCTGCGAGTTCTTGACGTATCCACATTTAATCTATATTCTCGACTTGAAAAATGAACTGCACACTCATTCCGAAGTAACAAAACAACAATTTACACGTTTTACACAGTAAAATAATTTTTTTAGAGTCGCATGAAACATTTCTACTTTCTTAGCATAATATCAGCATTTTTGTTTTTACAACACACTCAAAAAAAAAAGCCTCGAGTATCTCGACTTCCCTTCAGTTAAAAAAAAATTCTCACATTCTCACCATGTGTATGCCACACTCTCTTATCAATGCTTCTTTTCTCGTTCGTTGACAGATTCCCCTTTCTTTTCGATCAGGGTGGCTGGCCTTGCCAAACTCTCCAGCAGGGCTCCGTCAGAGCTTCTTTAAATCAAGTATGTGCATGACATATTGCATGTAATAGCAAAAGTGGTTTTTTTTTTTTTTTTTTTTTTTTGTGAAACCTTGCTTAACAAGTGTAATTTATTTCCAAATCTTACTTGTAATGCAAAACATTCAATAAGCAAAGTAATTTATCCATAGGAATCAATGTAAAATAAGATGATGTATTCCATTCCAAAAAAATAATCAATCAGATTTATAATAATGTAATTTATTACTTATAAAACAGCCGTTTTTACTAGAAAGTTGTATGAAGACATTTGTTTTTGCCTAAGCTTGAGACACACCATAATTGTTAAATATATTTGTAGCATGCATTGCTACTGCCTTATTAGGGTGATGCTTCTCAACATATGATGCAGTAATTCCCAAGCTTTCAGCATCTCCTTTATTTTACTGGAATGTTTTTCTTTTGCTGAGGCTGCTACCCTCTCCTTTCTTGATACAATCTCCTCCACAACTTCTTGCTGTTACCTAGAATGCAGTTCCATAAGCTTTTCGTTGGTCAATTCCTGGCTATGCTCTTTTATGAATACATTGATTTTATTCTTATCTACTTCTAGCCCCATATTCTTGGCTCATGTACACAGTCTTGTCGATTACAGGTTGCATAGGCTCAAACCTTTTGGAAGTTGTGTTCAACAAGCTTCTTCCATGTAGAAATGAGGGTGCTCTTGATAACCTCTCCCATGCCTAATAATCTCATCTTGAGGCAGGCAGTGATGGGAAAGTGGTCTTTTTGAGCTTTCTGAGAAGACATTGGTTTCTTCAGTTACCTTAAAAATGATGTTTGAAGAGCGCTTTAGAACTGAATCTTGAAGAATTAAAATTTTTCATCCTCTATGCCTAGAGGATGTATAGGAGCATTGTCCAGAACAAACATGACACAGAATGACTAATTCATTTCAAGCAGTTTTTTATATGTATACAGTCAAAAGTCGTTAATCCGGACTCGTCGGGACTTCGGCGATTCCGGATTATCGATTTTTCCGGATTATAGATCATCAGTTTAAATCTCGTAAGATGGCATGCAGAAATTATAAAATTAAAAATATGAAACCGTAATTTATGAAATAAAGAACAATTATGATCTAAAGGGTATCAAAATTTGCAAAAAGGAAAAGCTTAATATTTATTTGTTTACTTTATTAAACATTTCTTTCAATGTAAGTTGTTTAAGTTTTGCTTCGTTTCATGTGATAATACTTTCTCTTTAATTCTATTAAACAGACATAATTTCTTGTTCAGTTACAAAGTTCCGCCGTTCAAGTCCTATAATTGCTGTGTCAAGAATACCGACTAATTTGTAAATCGAAATTTTTTTGTTTTCAATAACCTCTGTCACTTTTCTTCGCTATCGGAAGCGAATTATAATGACGAGGAACTTGTTTTAAATCATATCAAAGACGAAGCATATCGAGATGAAATACTACATTTGGTAAGGAATTATAAGCCAAATAAAATAAAAACATCTGCGCTGAAGATAAGAATAGTGCTGACAAATCAACTTCCAATTCATTACGCGCCCGCCGCCGAGCAGCGTGAAATTGATAAACAGATTTCGGATTTCAAAACATACTTTCGCTTTAGATCCTTTACATATTAACAAATATATATCGGAAATTCTATTTGATATAATCGAAAGTTTAAGCTTACTTTTATAAAATTGCTCTTACACTCTGCAAAAAATAATAAGCCGGATGCAATTCGAAAATTAAGGAACAACACAATCATCAACATTAACTGAAATAGATAATTATTTAGCTTATACGTCCATTATACATAAAATGCGCACGCGAAAACGTATTCTGCACTTGCGCACACTCATATGCGCAGTCGTAAAAGGTCTTACGCGCACGCGTGAACGCCTCTGCGCATGTGTCAACGCGGCGCATGCGCAGAAAGTTTTCAGTTTTGATGTCCGGATTATAGATCATTCCGAATTATGGGTGTCCGAATTAACGACTTTTGACTGTATATATATATTTAATTGATCCGGTCTTTAAAGGGTCACATGTCACCTAAGCCTTGTTGTTGGACCTCTACATGACATTAATGATTTTTCTTCTCTTATTTGTTTTCTTATGATATTTTCTTCGGGGACAAACATGTAAGTATGCTGAAATTTGTACTAAACAAATTTTTTTTAAATACACATGTATTTGAATACAACTGTTACAAGTACCAGTAAGATGCTAGCTGAGCAAATGCTAAACGTGGATTAATAGCTAAGATGTAAGCAGGATCCTGCATATGACATTACAATGTCTGCATGAATTACACTATTAAATTCACTCTTCATACATTTTGCTTTTTCTCATGTTGGGAATCGCTTATTATGTGAAGTGCTCATAAAGTGAATTTTTACTCTGCATTACAGCTGTGCAGATTCAATTTTGTAATTTCATTTTTTAAATTCAGGTTTCTTTCTTGTTGTTTAAAAAAATGTGATTTTGCTATTTATATTATTAATATGAGTAAAATTTAGTTTCAGAATCTTGTAATCAGTAAATTTAACGATGTGAAAGTGACAAGAACATAAAATACATACTAATATATTACCAAAAGTTATTGTAAGTGTACAAATGAAGCTAATCATATTGGAAATGGAAATATTTGTTATCAATATAACAATAGTACATACAAATGAAATATAGGTGTAATAATATAAATTCAAAAATTAGTTTTTGCTGTTTTTTTTTTTTTTTTTGTGGTATTTTCCACTGTAGAAAAAACTTGCTAAACCTGGTAGATAGGCTATCATTAATTTGGACATTATTAAAATATTTTTTATGTGAATAATTTTTTTTTATAAAAATAGATAATTATTCAGGCTTGTTTCTTCTTATTATTTAAAAAAGGAAAATTCTAATGCATTTTTTATTTTAATTACAGTATCAAGTTGGGCAACTTTATTCTGTAGCCCAAGTTAGTAAAAATGAAACAGGTGGTGGTGAAGGTGTTGAAGTGAGAAAGAATGAGCCATTTGAAAATTTCCCTTTACTAGGTGGAAAATATTCAAGTGGTCAATATACATACAAAATATATCATTTAGCAAGGTAAATGTATTATTATTTATTATTTCTAGTCATGTGTTTTGAATTCTCTTTTTCATTCCTTGTTGAGTTTTCTACGTTACGTTCAAAGGCCATTAATTCAGAGATTTTAATTCTCAAAGTTAATAAATATTCTTATATTAAAAATTCCACTTTCTATTTTAAATTTTCAGTGTGATACTAGAGCAGGGTCTCTCAACCGGATTCTTTCTTGGGGGGGGGGGGGTCATAACATCGGTGGGAATATGGTCACCCTTTTATTTAGATTATAAGTATTTAGTTTTAGTTTCAGAATGAAAAAACTACTTTTATTGGTGTTTTGGTAACTTTTTCTATTCTTTTTGTTATTTAATTTTTAAGACACATTAAAAAAATAATATAAATCTAAATAAATGTATTTGTAGTTTTTGAGTTTAGGAAAGAAAGGAGAGATGATATGGTGCATGATGCTACCCCTCCCCCCCCCAAAAAAAAGTTTATAACTGTTGTAAGCTTTGTCAGTAATCTAAAGATGGATTTATCTAAAAGTTAATTCAAGAAGAGAAATGCATAATTTCAGACACTTGTATTTATTTTCATGATGTATATTGGTTTGCAAAATGTATCATTGTACTGTACAAAGTCTTGAAATTGTATAGTACACAAGGAATGAAGTAAAATATACCTCTGGCTCATTTAAGTGTTCTTCCATTAAGAAAAAGTACTTAAGTACTATTTTACTTTTGCAGTCGTGTTCCTGCCTACATCAGATTATTAGCACCAAAAGGTTCTTTGGAAGTACATGAAGAAGCATGGAATGCATATCCATATTGTCGAACTGGTAAGCATAAAGAAATGTGCATAAAATAAGTACAATCTGTTTTCATATAAAGTTCTGAAAGACATTGTATATAAAGTACAGTATAAAGTCTGTAATTCGGACGTCCATTATCCGAAATGATCTATAATCCGGACCTCAAAGCCACAAACTTACGCATGCGTGTTTGATGTTTTCTGTAAATTTTGATACCCTTTAGATCATAATTGCTCTTTAGTTATGGTTTCATATTTTTAATTGTATAATTTGTGCATGCCATCTTACCAGATTTAAATTGATGATCTATAATCGGGAAAAACCCTTAATCCGGAATTGCCGAAGTCCCGACGAGTCCGGATTACAGACTTTGTACTGTATTCAGTTTTAGATGTAGAAGTATACTTTAATAGATGCTTACATATTAAAGTAGCCACCTTAATAAAAGTTGCCGAACTTTTAGAATATACTTAACTCAGCCAAGCATTCATTACAGTTTTTTAGTTGCAACAAGTAATGTTCTTGCCTTAATGCATTTTCATCATATTCCAGTTTCTATTTTATTTATTTATTTATTTTTTATTGCCATAAATTCACTGAAAAAAAAACTTCTTCTTTTGAAACTTTTTTGAAAGGGACTATTATGAAATTGCATCCAAATAATCTTGCTCATAAATAAGTTTGTTTACTGATTTTGAGGATGGATACCTTAGTCAAATGTAAAATATTTATGTAATATTTTTTTTAATTGCAAGTCTTAATTTTGTTTTTGTGTAAAAATTTGCCAATCTGTTCCAGGTGATTTTACTAATATGTAAGTATTCTTTAATGTTTATTGGAACTGATGTGTTTTATGTAGTTTTGGCATTTAACTATTCATTTTAGTTTAAAATTGCTATATAAATTAAACTACTAAAGCTATTTATTTTAATATTAGGAAAAGTTTTGTATAAAGAAATAATTTATACAGAGTTAGTGCAAGCCAGATGTACGAGAGCTTTTAATTGCATGATCTGTGCAGCAAATTCAATTTTTTTTTAAATTTAAAACAGATTATATGTTAATCAAGAATAATTTGTTTACTTTATAGTGCATATACATGATTGTTGTTAATTATGCTTATAATTAGCTCATTCTTATAATTAACTGCTTTAATCAAATTTTTAATTTTAGAAGTCTGATATTATTTTAATTTGGAAAAAATTAAAACAAAATCAATCTAGTACTTTTCATCTTAATTACTGAATTTTTAAAGTCATTTGCTTTTCAATGCACATTAACCTTTTAACTTAATTATTCAGTTATCTGCCATTAAGTGAATTAACTTTGAAATTAAAACATACTGTAATAATGTTACAACTGTAAATGTTCATTTTCAATTCCTTTAATTTATGTTTAACTTATACAGATGGCAACAACTGCACAACTTTTCTGAAGTTCAAGTGAACTATGTAATTTCATGACAGTCTGTTTTCTTAGGAAGATTCTAAGGCTTGTTGAGATTTTTGCTACAACTTTATATTTTTGGTAGTTATTTCTTATTATCTTCACATCCGCTTCTGAAAAGTATCGCGAGGCAAAGTACTATATTACCAAAAGGTATTTATATGGCAACCCAAATATGCAAAATATGCATGCACACTACCCTCCAAATTTAAGTCATTTTTACTCCCTTGCACGAAGTAAAAAGGAAGTATTGTAATCGCGAAAGAGTTTTGGGTGTCATATTTCAACGAAAATATCCATTTTGACTACACTAATGATTTTGACTAATGCAATAAATAATGATAACACCATTTTGACTAATGCAATTTTAACAATGTTTTGCGTGACATCTGTTTGTAAGGGCAGAATAAAGGACTCTTTCCCCAAATGAATTATAAAACTGATTTAAAATGGATTCAGAAGATATTTTTTGTGGCATCTGTACCTACGTTCATATGTATACATGTAACTCGCGTAACTCAAAAGTGAATAGTCTCAGAAGCTTGAAATTTTGTATGTGGCACTGCTTAAATATGTAGATGTGCACCTCCCTTTTTGTTTGCAATCAGCCACACCAATGCTTTAAAAATGATGGAATTATGTTTTCTTATCTTCCAGCTTTAGTTAGCCTGCATGTTATAGTAGTATAATTATCAACAGTTTAAAAGTTGTTTAAGTGCGGCTAAGTCTAATTGCTTTACTTCTTGTACAAAAGAAAAAGGAAGTATTGTAATCGCAAAAAATGTCTGGTATCATATTTCTACAAAAATGTCCATTTTGACCACAATCGAATGCAATTTAACAATGTTTTTGCATGGCATCTGTACGTAAGGACAGAGTAAAGGACTTTTTCCCTCCAAAAAAATATAAAACTGATTTAAAATGAATTCTGAAGAGAATTTTTTGTGACGTCTGTGTGTATGTGCGTATGTATGTATCTCGCATAACTCAAAATTGAGTTGTCCCAGAATGTTAAAACTTTGTATATAGGACTGCTAAACATTTAGTTGTGCACCTCCTATTTTGGTTGCAGTCAGCCACACCAAAAGTATATAAATATATATCCAATCTGTTACTCGGCTCAGTGATGTCTGTTTCTTTATTCTTAAATGTTTGTAAATTTTTTGCTTTAAAAATGATTGAATTATGTTGTTCGTATCTTCCAGTTAAGGTTATTATGCCTTTAATAAATCTACATACAACATTTGTAGAATTATCAACAATTTAAAAGTTACTTAAATGCTGCTCAGCCTACCATGGCGGCTATGTTTGTTTAGATTTGAAACTTTGGCAGAATAGTGGATTCGTTGCCAATCTAGAGAAACTAAGCTTCACAGCAACAATAATAACACCTTCTTTTATTATTGCAAATTAAATCATGCTTAATCCACTTTAGGAATTTGTTCAAGGAAATAAGTGTTTAAGATTTACTTTGTAATTTTTAATTTAGATATTTTGAGTTTTATGTATTTTTGCCTTGTCACAAAGCGAGAACTAATTGAATGAAAAATACTGAATCGGCTATGAAAGACTGTTTCTTTTTGTGAAACCATTACACGCCGAACAAGTACTTATTTAGAAGTCAAATAACAAAAATCAGTGTTATATTATTAAATTTTTACAGGCCTAGTTTCAATGGTTTTACTGAACCATTGCGCAAATGAACGAGATAAGATATAGTAATTAGATGTGAAAAGATAAGAAAGAACGGACAAGCGTTAAGCTACTGGCTCCATCTGTTGATAAAACTAGAACTAAAACATAATTTCTTTAAAGGCTGAAGGCAAAGATTGATTGGAATTAGGGTTGTTAACTGTAACAGAAAGATTTTTTTGAGTGTGAAATGCCTCTAGAAAATCCAGTTCACCAAAGGAAGATGTTTTTAGAATAATTTTGGCTGCGGAAAAATTGAAAATGTGATTTTTCTTACCAACAGTGCTGGGCAACAGAAGACTTCTGCATTTCCTTTTTTCTAACATATGCCTCATGTTCCTTAATGCAAAATTTTAAGCTCTCTTATTTTGACCAATGCAAATTAAACCACACTGGCAAGGAAACCTGCAAATAGCCCAGCAATTCAAATCCGGAATGGGGTCCTTGAGTATGGAACTCGGAATTTTATTGATGGGAGAATAAACGACCCGAAAGTTAAATTTCTGTAAAATATGTGCAACTTCATAGCTAATTGATGGAAAGAAGAGAATGACAGCAGAATTTTTATAATCTTCTAAAACAAGAAAGTCCCTTTTGGTGTGTTGAGATGAGAATTTTTTAACTGCTTGATTAATAATGTTGGATGAAAAGCCTCTGTCAAAAGCTACCGCTTTTAAATAATTTAGTTCTTCATCAAGAGATAGTTTGGAGGAGCATATTTGAAGAGCACGGAAAACGCAGGAATAAAATGAAGCTAACTTTTGTTTAGTCGGATGACATGATTTGAAGTGTTGTGGAAGGCAGACCGATGAAGGTTTACGGTAAAGCTTAGTACTGAAGTTGGATGTGTTACGTGTAACCAAAATTTCGACAAACGGAAGAGAATTAAATACCTTCTTTAACCTCCTCACAAGATATGCCTTGTCACCCTTGCTAAATCTCACGATCAACAAATAATTGCTATTCAACTCCAAAATTCATGTTCTATGCCATCCCCATGCTATGCACAAGAATCGAAAAATAGAATAAACTGCTATATTGGGATAATGATCTGACCCAGGCACCCGATTTTATGAACTTCGTTCAACGAGACAAGAGAATTAATTCCAATCCATCTTTGCCTTCAGCCTTTAAAGAAATTATGTTTTAGGTCTGGTTTCATCAACAGATGGCGCCAGTAGCTTGATGCTTGTCCTTATCTTATCTTTTCTCATCTAATGACTATATCTTATCTCGTTCATTTGCGCTTTTGCAGCTGAGGATGATGGTTCTGTAAAACCATCAAAACTAAGTCTTGTGAATATTTAAAAATATAACGCTAATTTTTGTTGTTTGACTTCTAAATTAGTACTTATTCGGTGTGTAATGGTATCATAATTATAGGAGCCCCAAACAGGCTTATTTTTTGCTTTCTTTTTTCCACATGGTTTTCGCCATTTTGCGATTATATGAGTTTCGCAGCCACAAACATGCTTTTTTTTTTTTTTTTTTTTTTTTCTCTCCTTTTTTGCATGTGGTGTGACCGCCATTTTGCTATTTTATGACTTTCGGTAAGTACTCTTTCCAATTTTTTAAGTTTGATTTGCGTTGTACATATTTTAATATTGTGCTTTGTTTATCTGATTTCATGCTTTTTAGTAGCAAATATTTTGTTTTGTATTCATTTTCAATGTGAAATTTTTCCCTTGTGTTGTGCGTGCTTTATTATTGGGTTAATTTAGTTTGATTTCCTGCATTGTTTAATATGCCTTCATCCATTACTCATTTCTCTAAACTATGCCTGAAATGGCAGAAATTTCTGAATCACCTTGACTTTTTGCTTAAATGTAAGTGTAAAAAATTTATCCTTAATTTCATTCAAATCAAATCTAATCAAAAATCTTCGAGTCACGTTTCAAGAATTCTGTTAAACTGCAAGCTTGCCTTACTTCGATCCATCATAAGGGATACACATAAACAGTTATCTAAAATTGAACAAGAGCTCTATAAACTTCATCTGGAACTCGCTAATTCATATCCAAAATTCACTGCCTTTGAACAAAAGTCTTGGTCTAGAACTGAGAATACAATTAACCGTTGTAAAAACACCCTTGCAGTTAAATTCGAAAAACTTCTTTTACAGTCTTCCAATTTAAGTTGTTTAAAAAACCTTCCCATTGTAAACATTAGGCCAATAGTTAATATTTCTAGTACAGTCAAAAGTCGTTAATCTGGACTCGTCGGGACTTCGGCGATTCCGGATTATAGATCATCAGTTTAAATCTTGTAAGATGGCATGCAGAAATTACAAAATTAAAAATATGAAACCGTAATTTATGAAATAAAGAACAATTATGATCTAAAGGGTATCAAAATTTACAAAAAGAAGAAGCTTAATATTTATTTGTTTACTTTATTAAACATTTCTTTCAATGTAAATTGTTTAAGTTGCTTCGTTTCATGTGATAATACTTTCTCTTTAATTCTATTAAACAGACATAATTTCTTGTTTAGTTACAAAGTTTCGCTGTTCAAGTCCTATAATTGCTGTGTCAAGAAAGCCGACTAATTTGTCAATCAAAATTTTTTCGTTTTCAATAACCTCTGTCACTTTCTTCACTGTCGGAAGCGAATTATAATGACGAGGAACTTTTTAAATCATATCAAAGAGGGAGTACATAGAGATGAAATACTACATTTAGTAAGGAATTATAAGCCAAATAAAATAAAACATCTGCCCTGAAGATAAGGATAGTGCTGACAGATGAACTTCCAATTCATTACAAGCCGCGGCGTTCCCTCCGCCGAGCAGCGTGAAATTGATAAACAGATTTCGGATTTCGAAACATACTTTCGCTTTAGATCCTTTACATATTAGCAAATATATATGGGGAATTCTATTTGATGTAATCGAAAGTTCAAGCTTACTTTTATAAAATTGCTCTAACAATCTGCAAAAAATAATAAGCCGGATCCAATTTGAAGATTAAGGAACAACGCAATCTGCAACATTAACTGAATTAGATAATTTTAGCTTAGCTGATACCGTCCGCTATACATTAAACGCATGCGTAAACGTTTTATGCGCACGCGCGTATTCGCAGCCGTAAAGGTCTTACGCGCACACGTAAACGCCTGTGCGCAGAAAGTTTGTAGCTTTGAAGTCCTGATTATGGGTGTCCGAATTAACAACTTTTGACTGTATTACTTTATCAGAAGAACAACAGAAAATTCTAAAATATAACATGAGGCATATGATAGAAAAAAGAAAACGCAGAAGTCTTCTGTTGCCCAGCACTGTTGGTTCGAAAATAACACTTTAAATTTTTTTGCAGCCAAAATTATTCTAAAAACATCTTTCATTGGTGTGAACTGGATTTTCTAGAGGCATTTCACATTCAAAAAAATCTTTCTATTCTAGCTAATGACCCTAATTCCAATCCATCTTTGCCTTCTGCCTTTGTAAAAGGAGATTTTGCATCGCTAAGCTTAATTTTATAAAAAAAATCAGGAAAAAAAGCTTCACTTCCAGCATCATAATTGTTGGTATCATTTTAGATTATTACTTGAGCTCTTATATACATTAAAATTAGCACTTAATAATGTTTTTTTTTTCCTTTATTTTACATGAAAATATACTTAAAAAATTGCTTGTCTTGTAAAATAATTTTCGGAAGCGCTATTCAAATTATTCCAAAGTTTTTATTGATAAAATCCATCAATAAATTAATAAAACAATACAAAAAGACTTTTTGCAGGAAGAAGTGACAAAATTTAAAATGAAGACTGAACATGGTAAAACTTGAAGCACGGAGAAGTATCACTTTCTAACTCTTAGAAAAAGTATCACTTTCTAACTCTTAGAAAAAGTATCACTTTCTAACTCTTAGAAAAAGTATCACTTTCTAACTCTTTAGAAAATGAATTATCACTCTCATCTGTGTTAGTAAATGGTTCATTAGCCATAGGAGTATATGCTTCCTCTGAAAAATAGCGCCTTCACGCCATAATAGACTGGAGGGGAGGCTTTCCGAAATATGTCTGAAGGCAATGCAAAACATAACAGACCTCCACATATTAACCCTAAAAGGTCGTACATGGTAGAGAAAAATAGAATAAAAAAAGGAATTGGATAAAAATCAGACAGGCGAATGTTTATAGTAGCAACCCACAATTTAAAGAGCCCACCTTTGTTTACGCTTCCCCCCCCGCCCTTGTAACAGTTGATGAGTAAAATAAAAAAGTCAGGCAGAATATATCAAACTCAAGATCAGGAACCTAAAACTGTGTTCATTTCAAAAGTAATGGACATAGGATGTCATCTAGTGGCCTTCAGAAAAGCATTCCAGCTTAAAATGTGCATATGCATCACTCGTCCTCTGAATGCAATCTCTAGTGATGCGTGGATGAGACGCCCGGCTGTAAAAGAAGTTCTTAAAAAATTCGTATATGGGACGCCCGTCCTAAAAGGGTTAAAGAGTGCATTTATTCTATTGTGGCTCATGCGCTATCGACGAAGTAGATTTTATTCAATCCAATAAGTTTAAATGAAATGCAAGAAAAAATGTTTATAATTTAATAATCCGTACAAGGAAGTCATGTGGTTTACACATCAGATTTTTTACCAGTCATGTTTGTTTTCATTTGAAACTTAGCAGAATAGTGCCTCATGTATAGCCAATCTAGTGAAACTAAGCTTCGCAACAACAAAGATAGCGCCTTCTTTTATTAATTCAAATTAAATTATGCTTAATTTATCCTGGAATTATCATTTAAGTTATAAATTATGCCATATATTTACTCTGCATATCCACAACAAATTAAATCAGTTTCTATGCCTTCAGTGTCTTTTTGCCGAGGGAGACTAAAAGTAAACTTTCAGTGTTGGTGTCATATCCTTCTTTTTCTTGGGCGTGTAGATTCTGGATATGCATTTAATTCCTACCATAGACGTATCGTATTGTGGGCATTGCATAAAACAGCCATTTTAATGGCACAAAATTTTATTAACACACAAATAAAAATAATAAGGACAAACGATTAACACATAAGTATAACTTCGTATTTTATATCTAAGCTGACATACAGCACGTTTCCTTCGTTACTTCGCTACTCCTTACCAACTACTCTTCTCTAGTAAGTCTCATGAGAGAGAGGCGTTGCAGGCCGTTCGGCTAAACTGCGCATGCGTGGTCATCACGTCATGACACCTCCCCTCGAAAAGATTTGATTGCGTCTTTCAATGACCTGTCAAATCCACATATATAAAAATTTCTTGAAACAAAATAAAATAACATTCATGAAATTTTCAAACTTAATTAACCAATTCTTACCATTTTTAATTAAAATAATTTAACATAAATTCAGTAATCCTATTCATTTAAAAAGAGGTAACATTCAATTAACTTTTCAAACTTAAATCCTTCACATAATCATAATCATATAAGCAGTTATCATATAAACGAGACAATACAAATCAATCATTTAAAATTAAACATAATACTTTAGCAAACCCTGGCTAAATCTATAAACACATTACCTAATGTTAGAAAAAAAATTAGCATTTTAGCAAAAAAAAATCAAACTAAACAGTCAAAATGTCTTATAGTTCATAACGTCAGTCATGCTTCACTCACTGGGGAATATAATCATGTCATTTTAAGTCACGTCGTTAATAAACTCGGCATAGTCTTTTAGTCTACACATAATGTTACCGTTCCATTTTGTTAACACATAAACTACTGGATGCACATATTCACTTTCTGATTCAACTATTAGAAACGATTAGAAAGCTTATCTATTTGTCGATCAACTTCATGTTTTAGAACTTCAGGTACACGATACGGTTTCTGCTTTCTTGGCATACTTCCAGGTTTTGATTTGATGCTGTGTTTTCCCACATTGGCGATTTTCGGAATACCAGTTCTTAGGTTCTTATAACTTCTTAAAATTTCCGTAAGTTCTTTCTTCTTATGCGGTTCAAGGTGCATAAAATCACATTCTTCATTAGAATAGTGTTCTTTTGCTTTCCGTGGAACAATTCTTGGAATGTTTTCGACTTCGCCGAAATCAATATCTGTATCAGATACCACACCAACATTATTCACAGCGGTATTGAACTCTTGTATCTTGTTTGCGTAAACGTGCTTCAATGAATTGTCAGGCATTTGTACTATGTAACTATAATCAGTATGCTTTTTGATGATCGTAGCAGGTCCCCTCCATCTGGCATAAACTTTGTTTTGGCTATCAGGGATTAAAACTATGACCCTGTCACCTTCCTTGAATTCTTTATGACGAGTCTTTCGGTTACGGTAGAATGCATAAGCTTGTTGCTTTCCAACATCTGTAAGTCCTGCGTATTCAGCAGCTTTTTCCAATTTCGTCTTCAAATCATTCAGATAATCGGTAACTGAACTATCGGTAACTGTCCATGAGGAACAGGAGTTTCATTAGTTCATGACGATTTCAAAATAGACAACGGGCCATTAGGATGTCTTCCATAAAGCATTTGGAACGGACTAACACCAGTCGTAGCATTAGGAACTTCTCGATAAGCCCAAAGTAAGTACGGTAGATGTTTCTCCCAATCTTTGGAATGTTCCCTAACGGTATGATGTATCATTCCCTTTAAAACAGCATTAAATCTTTCTACCCGGCCATTTGAATTTGGATGATAAGGAGTCGAGAACCTTGGGGACGATCCGATCCTTTTCAAAAACTCGTGAGTCAACGAAACAGTAAAATTAGTTCCTTGATCTGAAGCCACAATTTGAGGAATTCCGTGAAAAGATTTGCAACAATGCATCGCATGTTGCTTTGGCATTCAAATTCTTCAATGGCACCGCTTCGGGCCACCTTGTACATTGATCAACAGCACACAGAACATGTTTGTAACCTCTACAGCTTGGCTCTACAGGTCCTAGGATATCCACATTAATTACCTGGAATGGTTCTTTAGAACGTGTTACTGGCGTAATCGGAACTTCATCAAAGGGACACTTTTTCGCTTGAAGTTGACAAGAAGTACAAGCACTGCAGTATTCATTCACATCTTTCTTGATTTCAGGCCAATAGAACGAATATCTCAAACGTTCGGCTGTCTTCTTGGTTCGCAGGTGACTTTCCCATAAGCTAGAATGAGCTAAATCCAAAATTTGTTTTCTTCTTTCTTTGGGAACGACTAACTGGTAAACTCTTTCTCCTAGAACTTTATCTTTATGATACAAAAAGTTGTCAATAACAATAAAGTTATTACTTCCGTTCTCAGCATTTTGCCAGCATGTTTTTAAAGATGGGTCATTCATTTGTTGCACTCGAAACAATTCTGAATCCGAAACACATTGATCATGTCTCGTGCTACCTTTGGAATCATCCTTACCTGTATCTTCATATACAAGAGCACAACATTCTATTATCTTCTTAACAGTTTCATTACATTTTTCATTAATTAGTTTTTCCCTATCCAGGGTTAAGTATTTCGTCAAAATTTTCAGTTTCATGAAAAGGCATTTCACTGAAACTATCAGTAGTAATGTTTACATTTCTACATTCAAAATTAAACTTTCTTTTATCATCTCCCCTTAACTCATTAAAAGCACTTAACGACAAGAGTAAATCATTACATAACTTATTCACCATTGCACATGTTATAAAAATAGCTGACATAAATTTATCATTTTCAGAATATATTACTAAAGGTAGGTTAATGAGAGGAGCTTTTAAAGCTTGCCCGAAAGCTGACGCGAGGACAACACTTCCATGTGGCGTACGGTATTTTTCTGGTACAATGTCGGCCTTGACAACGGTTAATTGCGTGCCTGTATCTGCTACTGCGTTAATTAATTTAGCATCACATATAAGTTTAACGGTTGGCAAGTCATCTATTAATTCTTTAACTTCTTGATTCGCAGTAAAATATTTAGAAGAAATCTTTGCAGTTACTGTGTTAGAATTATTCTTAATTTCTTCTTTAGCAACCCATTCCTTATCTTCATGCAACAATATATTATGATACTTAGAATTGCATTTTGAACATTTTAATTGAGAAGGGCAATTTTTTATTCTACAGTTCCTTTCAAAACAAAGAAAGCACTGATTCGAAGTCCTTAAACTCTTTTCCTTTCTTCCAGAGACATAGCGCATTTTTCCGAAGCATGATTTTCGCTTTCGCAAAATAAGCAAGGGAAAGTTCGAACAACTGCAATTTTGCTTACGTTAGGAGAGTAGCTGGCGCCAAATTTGAATGTGAAAATTATTTCATACCCGAGGCTCGGCAACATTTGAATTTGGTTGGTTTACCTGATGATGCAAAAATTGTTCTGATTGTAGACAACTGTTTGGCTCATACTTCACTTAAAAGTTTTAGTGAAAGATAATGTATCTGTTTTATTAAGAAGTTTAAGAAGATTATTAAAATTCAAAATCTTTTTATTTTTAACCAAACAAAAGTCTGATCTAGCTGGTTTTCAAAAGGACTTATGGCTATCAAAGCTGTGCTATATGTCAGATATTTTTGAGAAACTAAAAGAATCTCAAATTTTCAAGAATAACTTAACAGAGTATTTACTTCAAATGATAAAATCAAAGGTTTTATTAAAAGTATCAATAATTGGAAGAAAAGGTGGAAAAAGCATAATTTCAAATGTTTTTTACTCTTAACAATTTTATAATTGCAAAAAATAGTTGCAAAAATTGTTACAGATTACATAAAATGCTAGAGATACAGTTTTACAAATACAGTGCAAAGTCCGCCGGACTCCTAGAGACTTCAATGATTCCAGATTTGGGAATTTTCCAGATATCAGATCATCAGTTTAAATCTAGTAAGATGACATGTAGAAATTATGAAGTCTAGATTTATGAAATAAGGAAGAATTTATCATCTAAAATTTACAAAAAAAAAAAAAAGCTGAATATTTATTTTACTTTATTAAACATTTCTATTTGTTTAAGTTGCTTCACTTTTTGTACTGATACTTCCTCTTAATTCTGTTGACAGACACAATTTCTTGTTTGGTTACAAAGTTCCATTGCTCAAATCCTGCAGTTGTTGTGTTGAGAATTTCGACTGTTAGCCGAAATTTTTTCACTTTCAGTAACTTATGTGTCACTTTCTTCAGTATCGGTAGCGGTATTTTCTGGATCTAGAACCATATTACAGATTGTGCCATTCATTGATTGATGATTGGGCCATTGTCATCATGATGAAAAGCTTCTGTTATCTTCATTTATTATTACCTCTCCACATTTCTTTACAAAATCCATTAATTGGAAAATTCCACCTCTGGTTTGTGATATCCATAAACCTCCAAATTCCTGGCTATCATCTTCACTGTCTTCACCGTGAAATATTGTAGCTGGCCATAAATTATGCCAAGCATTTTTTTTTTTTTAAGTATCTGGAGACACATTCTCACGATCTTATGATGCTCCACACAGCAGATTTTATGCTAAAATATTTTTTTTAATTCTTGAATAGTCTTGCCACTTCATGTTAAACTTCAAAAACTTTTAACATGAATTTAAAAAATGCTACTTTATATTTGCATTTCAGTGTGTGCTCTATTCCAATATCCATAGGCTGAATGATAGACATACAGTTTAGAGGAAAGAATAATACGGATACATTACCTTTCACTAAAACTTTAAGTGAAGTACGAGTCGAACAGTTGTCTACAATCAAGATAATTTTTGTGTCATCAGGTAAAGCCTCAGGTATGAAATGATTTTCAAACCAGTCGTTCATAAAGCTTGTGTCATCCATGTTCTTTTATTTCCACGATATATTGCAGGAAAAATCTGTACTTTTTTAAGCGCTTGAGGTCGTGTTGATCTGTCAGCAAAATCGTTATCTTCAGGGCAGATGTTTTTATTTTATTCAGCTTATAATTCCTTACTAAATGTAGTATTTAATCTCGATGTACTCCATCTTTGATATGATTTAAATCAAATTCCTCGTCATTATAAATATCATGAATACAAATCAAATAGTTTCCTGGTTGCAATTTTCTAATTTCGGCTATGCGTAAGGTATGCTTTACGCATGCGCGCGTTGAAAGAAATGTTTAATAAAGTAAACAAATAAATATTAAGCTTCTTTTTTTTGTAAATTTTGATACCCTTTAGATCATAATTGCTCATTATTTTATAAATTACGGTTTCATATTTTTAATTTTATAATTTCTGCATGCCATCTTACCAGATTTAAACTGATGATCTATAATCCGGAATCGCCGAAGTCCCGACGAGTCCGGATTAAAGACTTTTGACTGTACTGTGCTGATAATGCTTTTACTGGTACAGTACTTATAACATCTTTATTGTGAATATATAATACTCTGTAGCATAAAAACAGAATTTGCAGCTTTTTAACAGTTATATGCTATTCCCATTATATTCCTACCTTAAAAACAGCTTGAGTTCCCTTAAATACAAATCTAAATTGATATCGCTCAGTCTCACATTGTGTTTTACTGTGCCACTTTGATGAATCCAAAATCTCTCATTTTGAATATACACATCTATATGACCAGTTCCATAATTTTTAAAATACCCCACTGCTTGATGTTCTAGGCAGGTCCAAAATTTAATCTTTCTTTCTACCCTCTCTCTCTCCCTTAAAAAAAAAAATAAAAAAAAAAAAAAATGCAAGGGGAAAATAGAGAAATAGTAATTTATTTATATAAATATGTTCAAAGGCTAAACTGATTTACTATGGTTACCTAAAACCAAAGTAAAGATCATATGAGTATATTGATGTCACACTTATCCATTATCAGCACTAAATCATGCTTTTTTGGCATGCTATTAAAAATGGTCGATGAAAAAATACATACCAATTTTTTATGTCCAAGAATAGAAAATGTAAATTGTTTTATTACACATTTTTTACCCAGAATGTATCCAGGGTTTGTAGCGGTCTTTATAAGTGCTCATAAGTCCTTATATTTGAAAATAAAATATAAAGGCCCTTATAGGTGCTTACTTTTTCTTTAAAGCCCTTATTTTTTTGTTTTTAGTGCTTATTTTTTGCTTTTAGTGCTTTTTTTTTTAATGAACGCGCTATTTTTCCCCGTACCAAAGCCGAAACTAAATAAACAACTTTTCTTCCTAATATGAAATGTCAGATGGTGAATCATACTCCCGGCCCGGAAATAGCTTTTCCCCCTTTCTCTGCATTAACATAACCTTTGGTGTTCACGAAGAGTACAGACAGGTGCCCGTCATTCTATTGGTCAAAGAATTGCGAAAGCAGAAGATTCCGGTACATTCAGCATTGTTTTACTTCCACCAAAATACTACACACGTTTGAATTTCTATCAAGATCTTAATAATTTGCATTCTCGTTCCGCTTGGTCAGTTCATATTCGTGTTTATTATGATCATTATGCTTATATTATGAGCATATGTATGAATGTTTATAATAACATAGTTGCAGTAACTGCTGAAGTATAGTAAACTTCCAAATATCGTTGTGTTTTGACACAGATTAGCTTTCTAAGGAATAATATTCGGAATGGCTTAAATAAAGGGAAAGTAATCGAATAGTCAAAATAATTTCATTTTTTTGGCCAATACATTATACAGTACGAAGATTGGGAGGTTCTCCCCTTTTTCCGCAAAATCTCGAATGTTGAAACTGTTACAATTCACTGCAAAACAAGCAGCGGACCCCCCCCCCTTTTTTTTTTTTTTTTTTTTTTTTTTGTCATTTTCCAATCTGTATTGAATAGGACTAAAAGTTCTGCGATCTACCAACCCAAACGAAGAATGATTCTATTCCGGAAATTTAATGCCGCCTGTTGAAAATTAGAATGAAAAACATTCCAGTCATTTATTCTCCCAAATACCGGCAGCTGTTGATTCCGATTGTGTAATATCACGTAGGGAAGAATTACAATACACATTGCGCAATAACGTTCGCAATACTTTGCAGAGATAATTAATTTTTATGTTCTGTCCGAGATTTGTTTATGAACACTTAAAAGAGTTTTACTGTGCTTGCTAAGCAGAATATTTTTCAGTTCCATTAATTTATTTTTATATGATGCACATATCGAAATGTCAAAAGCATTTATTTAGCGGAAAAATTTAAAGAGCGGCAACTGTCTACCCCCTTTCCGCTCCTCTTTTTCAAGTTACGATCCACTGTCCGAATATTCGCCAATTTCCAAGTATGCGTGTTAGTTAAGCTTTTACTGTTAAAGGATGACTGCATGAAGCAAATTTCTGTCTTCTTATTTCAGAAAGGTTCCTCTTTTTTACTTAAATTACTTTGCTTGCAATATCTGTTAAGGGAAAACTGATATACAATGAAAATTTAGAAATGTTCAGAATTTAGATTTAAATTATTTAAATAGCAATATGAGTAGAAAAATAAATTGTATTTATTATTAAGTTCCAAACGAATACAATAAATATGCCTTATTATTATTTATTTTCTCTATTTTGAACTGAAATTTCATCATTAAATCTTGTGATATAGTTTAGTTCTGCATAGTTTTTTTTTCTCTCATTGTAAACTAGTTCTGTAAATTGAACTTTTATTTAAAATTTAAAAAAAAAGTAATTATTTTCCATGGTTGAGGTAATGCTTATTCTCTCTTAATAAATACTGCATTTCTCATATTTTAAATTACAAGTCTAATTTTTAAGGTTATGCAGTTGTGTATAATGTAATTATACAGGTGCTTATTTTTTTCTTAAAATGTGCTTGAAAAGTGCTTATAGGTGCTTATTTTTTTTAACTAAAATGTGGCTATGAACCCTGGTATCATTTTATCACATGCTTTCAGTGTTGGATAATTTTTCCCCTTTTCTTTCTTTTTAAAGAATTTCATATTTTTATGTTTAAAGATACTGTAAACTTTGAATTTATTTCCATCTCTATCTTTATTGGAAAGAATTTATTTCGTGGTGTTATTTATATAATAAGACATCTACTTTTTGATAATTAAAAAAGTATCATATATTATTTATGATATATTTTATTCTTAATATGTGTTTGACTAATAATTATTTCTCTTTTCCATGTTTTTATGTTATCCTCATTCAGTTATAACAGTAAGTATTATTATAATCTATTTTTTAATTTAATCTGGTATTTTATAAAGTTATTAAATGTAAAAAAAGAAAAATTGTGGTGTGTAATAAGAAGTTTAATAGAATGCAAACAGATGTTTATGTAGAATTTCATTATTTTACTATCATTTACTGTAAAGAACAGGCATGTTTAAATTTGATAGTTAATTAGTGTTTTTCAATTAACCACTTGCATTTTTAAAAAAAGTTTGTTTACCAGCTTTGAAATGGGGAGAAACATATACATGTTGCCATATTCAGGTATATGCTCTTCCACAATCACAAAAACATTTTGGGCCTGTAATACATCATTTATATTTTCACAATATACATTTTTTATGTCATAAAATTAGCATAGTGCTCAAAGTCAAATCTGATTTAAGTACAAGAGAAAAATTTGGACAAAAGCAAGCATTGAAATCTAATCAAAAGAGGTTTGTTCTACGTAGAAAATCCCATGTCTCAAGAAAATCAATATGCTAAAGAATTGAGCTTCTAAAAAGATTAGTGAAACTTGTTGTCATTATCTAATATTGGCAGTGACTAAAACTTACGCTTAAAAACTGGATCACATCTGATGAAGCATTGTTTCATATATCTGATGCTGTCAATCAAAGAATAATTTTTATCAAAGCGACAGGCACAAAAATGCAACTTTTCAAAAAATGGGAGTTGGATATTTGGTGTCATGTTATGAATTGGCACATAATGGGCCTAACTAAGTCATTTCTTTTGCAAGCCAAAGGTAAAAATTAGTAGTCCTTATTAGCAAAATAAGAATAAAAGATTTACAGTGTCATGAAAGTTTCAGTTACAAGGGGCCCCCAAGGGAAAGCATTGTTAAAATGTAAAATAACAGCAAATGTAAACTGTGTCTTAATATAATGGTCTCCAAGAATTCTAATGTAGAACCTCACTTCCTGAATCTGCTACTGATAAGAATTTGCCTCATGTGGTTAAAGATGCCCTGAGTACCTGCTTAAGTAGCAAGTGCTCAGGGCATCTTTAACCACATGAGGCACATGCATTAACCACTTGGCATCTTTAACCACACCACTGTATGTTCCACTAAGATTTTGCATTCTGTCAAACATCTAAGACTACATACATTAATAAGTATCTTAATGATAAAAAATCAACATCTGATATTGTTGCTTCTTGTAATTATTTTTTATGAGGATGTCTTGAAAACAACTGAGCTAGTACAAAAACAGAAAACTTCAAACAAAAATAAAAGTTCTTCAAAATGCTGTAAAAACTGAGACAAATGAAATAGCCCCCCCCCCAAAAAAAAAGATAAATTAGTCGTTACTACAGCATTGAAGTAAAATTTATGATTCTTTATGGTGATCATATTGAAAACTATATTTAAAAATATTTATTTAATCAAGAAGACTAGTACGCACGTATTTTGTGTCCCTGGTCAGACTGTGGGTTTGCAATGCCACCTGCCACTTTTTTGGGCCTGGGCAGAAATTCGAAAGAAGGCATGGATGTAGTGAGTTCACGTGTCATGAGAAAACTAATTCCTTCAAGAAATTGTACAAACAAAACTTTATTTACTTTTTTATAAATTATAGTAAAGGTTTGAATATCTGGAATCCAAATAGTTGAGCACAGTGCAATTCATGGTAGAAGAACCAAATTAATGGAAGAAATTTTTTATCTAAAAACATGCAAATATTCAAATAATTTATTATCAACTTGAGTATCAAAAGCATACATTTAGAATTATGCGAGATTTCAAAAAACAAATGGTGAGAAGGGGGGAATTTGGACATAAAAGCCAAGTTATTCTGTAGCTCTTAAAATATGAATATAATACATTTTATTTGATTATAAAGACCCATCAGTCATCAAAGCTGATAGAGGTCAGGTATAAGTTACAGGTATGTGGCATATCAAGAAAAAAAATTGCTCATCGTAATTTTTCGTGTTGCATCGCAGTTGTGTATCTGTTTTTAAGTAAAGTTGCATACCATGCTCATTAATGCTGATTTTCCTTGATTCCAGGATCCCACAACTTTAAAAATGCTTCACTACATGTTCTGTAGAAGGCAGGTTAAAACTTTTAATTCCCCCCCCCAAAATGCAAGGGAAAACAGATAATTAGCAGTTAACTGATATCCTGTTCAAATGCTATATCAGCTTATTGACAATTAATCAGGTTTATGTAAAACCAAGGTGAAGATCTTATGACTGTTATTATATCATACATATCCATTATTAGTGCTAAATGACACTATTTGGCAATAATGTCCATGTGCTTATAATGGCTTCACAAGTCTTTCATTTCCTTAAATTTTTCCAAGGGGGAGCACAGTATTCTGATTAGTTGAAAATATTCTGGTTAGTGAGTTTAAAATGTCCTGGTTCATTGGATGCTAAATAATCAATCCTTTTACTATCTGTCAAATATTTAAAAAAAAAAGCATATAAATTTGATTTAGTTAGTATTTTATTTTTAGCTCATATATTTTACCTAAAATATAATTTTAAGGCATTAAATTGAAATTAGTCTGTAATTTACTTTGCCTTTATGTTTTACACTGTATGCTTAATTCCCTTTTTCTCCCTCCTCAGAACCCTGGTTATATGAAGGATGACTTTTTCATATCCATAGAAACAATGCATTGTGCAGATAGAGGGGATCAAGAAAATGTAAAGTAGTTTTCATTTTAATAAGAATTTATTGTAGTTTAAAGATTATTTTTAAGGCACAAAATATTTTTCATTGTCACTTTCGTTGTATTGGCTTCATTTCAAATTAGCAATAAAAAAATACATACTGAAAGTGTATACTTCCCTGTTAAGTTTATGAATATAATATAAATCCCATGTCATGCTTTTGAGACATTTAAAACACAGGTTTTGTAAATTTTTAGAAAGATATAGACCTGTCTTTCCCTTTTTTTGTTCAGAGTGTATGGCACTCTCAAGCACATGCATGTTTTTCTGAATTGGATTCTTCAGAATCCTGATATACTGCTAGTGTGTTTATACCCACATAACAAAGAACAAATTTAAATATTAGTCTCATATTAATTTTATTTCCTCATTCATATAGTCATGCTTACTTAAAAGCTATATTTAATTAAAACCAAAACTGTAAATAAGTTTATTTGTATACATTTAAAAAATGATTGAGTAGTAAAAATATTCATTGTGTCATAACAGTATCATTCCTTTTTAGGTACATGAACTTCCACCTGAGAAGTTAAGAATAAGAGAAGTAGAATACATTGATATAGGAAATGACCCTGTAGCACCTAAGGTAAAGTTAAATTTTAACTGAATATTGAAAAATTATAGTGTGATTAGTTTGGGAAAAAAATAAGGTAATATGGTAACAAAAGCACCAGTTTCATTTAAAAACCATAGATTGTGTCTAAACTAAGGTTGCTTTTTTGCCTAGTTAAAAATTGAATAATTGTTTTTAAACAACTATAAAGTTATTTTTGTTGAAATCTTTTTTTCTGAAACACTTTATTGTATTATTATGTGCTGACTGAATATAAATGAAATTTTTTTCTTTGTTATTGTTTTGTTGTGTTTTCTATAAAATTTTGTTACTGCTTTCTATAAAATTTGTTTTAATTACTGAACGACTTGTGTTAGGAAAATTATAAAGTGTGAAGTCTGATATCCAGGCATTTAATATCTGGAATGATCTTATATCCAAAGAACTATCCCGCCAATAAAAAGTAATGCTTACAAAGTCTAGGAATGGAGGACATAATAACAGAAGGAAACAGGTGTGCCATAGATGCAATTTTTGTTTGGAATTGAGATTCCTGCATGTTTCTTTCAAAACTTGCTGACCACACTTTCAGCCCTTGAGTGGTTGTGGGAGGGGGGTCAGGCCAAGCACTATACATTGTGCTACTGGGTACGATCTCTGTGTGTTTTAAATTTAAAAAAAAAAAAAAAAAATATTCCCCTTAAATTTTTCTGACTAGTGCCTCTCCAAAATTCTGTCATCCCTAATTTTTGCTGCTTGGGTCTCATTTAAATTCTAAAATTTTTGTTATCCCCCCCCCAGTTTCTGATGCAAGATGCAGCAGCATTTGTTGTTTCTACACTGGCTTTGTGAGGGGGGTTAGCACTTTTCTGCCTGACCTAAATAATAAGAGAAACCTCTGTGTTGTCATATGTGCATGTCATCTTACTAGATTTCTAAACTGTTGATCTAAAATCTGGAAATTTCTGAAATCCAGAGTTGGCAAATTCTGAACGATTCCAAATCTCACAAAGGTACAAACCGTACAAAGGTGAGGCGAATCCATGTCTAGCCATACCTGTTTTACGTGTGGTGAACCTATTTTGACCTGTGTTTAAATCCAGGCAGATGAGATGGCTGCATGCATGTTTTCACCGTTTTGTCCTTGTATATCATGAATGTGGGCCAGTTTCCTTTTTCATTTATGAAAAGTCTTTCATGAATATGTAGTAAAATTTGTCATCATACAAAATAATCCAGTCAGATAAGTCCATGTCTCTGACGGGAAAAAGAAAATTTTGTATAGAAATAATTCTCTCCACCTCTGTTTCATCTAATCTTAAAGTGAATATTGTTTCACCATATTTAATTATGTCTACTTGCACGAGCTGATATTTATCTGCTTTATTTGCAGTCTTTGGCTATATTTTTGTAATAACTTGTTTTTGTGCTACCAAATTCATTCTCACTGACAGATACTATGTACCTTTTCTACAAGGCAATCATAAAATTTGAATTTGAGTATGTCTTAATCTTAAAATCTTAAATCCAGATCCATTTACAAAATGTTCTCATCTTTGAACGTTTAGTGTATTATCTTGTGTGCATGATTTATGTAACACATGCTTATAAATTTAAAAATCTGAAAAATAATTATTATTTGTTAACTAAGTTGAACTAAGATCTTAATGCTGTTATGCTTTTAATTATTGATTTTAGATTCTGGAATTTGTCTTCACTCTTTCTACTCTTCTTAAGATGATTGTGCATGCTGTCAAATCCCCCCCCTTTTTCCCCTCCTCAATGTGCTTGGGTGAATTTTGCCCAGTTTGTATGAAATTGCATTACTGCTACAAGAAGAGAGAGCATTCATTGTTTACCATTTAACAGGTTGACTGGCCAACATGAGATAACTCATATTAGCACTCTTCTTTAGGACAGCCTATATGTATTATCTTGTAGTTTCTTGACTTGCCACTTTTGCGCCGCTGCGAGTTACTTACTCCCTCAGCGCTTATTTTAGCTGTACCGAGGCGACAAGTCGAAGCACGTCTGTACAAATCAACTTGTAGTGGGCTTCTGTGAAGAGCTTTGTCTAGCAAAAGTCGACTACGAGATAATTCGTAGGAACCTTTTTCTACCAAAAAAAGAGTCTTCTAAACTTTTTAATCATTGTTAGGAATCATAATTAGTATTTTTAATAATATAATATGACTGAATCGATTTGGCTTCTCGGACCGGAATCCGAAAAATGCCATGGCAGTCAACGTGTTAACTTAGTGTGAGTTAATGGCTAAGACAATTTTTCTACTTTAAGATTGATCTATATTGTTGGCCGATGCTGGCGTAGGCAAGCACCTGCAATTGAGAGTGGGGGGGGGGGATCTGAAAGGTTTAAGATTTTAAATTATGTCCAAAGGGGCTTTTTTTAACAATTTTGTGTGTTACCTTTATTTATTAAATATCATGTTCTTTGCACTTAAACCATCAAATTCAGTTCAACAGCTATGTCACAAAATAATTTTAAAATGAGCATATCTTTAGAATTTGTGATACACAGTTCTGTGTGCTGGAGATTAAAAAAAAAAAAAAAAAAAAAAAAAAAGGTCCCCTTCCCATAGAGTGTGTCCATTGCCTCGCTTTTAAATCGTTGAGTTTGTTAATAAAAAATTCATTAAAGTTTTACAAAATATGAAATCGCTAATAAAACAAATTTCTAATTTGGCCTTTCAGATGCTCATATTTGCAGTAGAATTACGTCTTTCAAAATTGGGTGGGTCTAAGTGTTGTTGTTTTATCATATGCAAGAAACATACATACATTTATGCAGATTCTTCATTATTTAATTTCTTCAAATATAATGCAGGGCGAAAGTATTTGGTGGCAACGATTTGAAAAGTGATACAGCCTTTTTAAAGTTTTCAATGCAAAAAGAAAACAATAGTCCTTCAGGGTTTCAACACAAAATCGCAAAATGAAAACAATAACCTTTCAGGGACAAAGTCCATTTGGACTAAAAAAGATCTACATTGTACTATATATCAAGTTTAAAGTTGGTGTGTTCTAATTTCTAGGACTAAGTATGTATTATAGTGTATTAAATCTGTAAGACCAAATGAAGTATATTTTCCAATTAAAAATAAAGTGAAAGGGCTTTTAAAGAACTTAATTCAGTGGCTATTTAGCTTTTAAACTTTCTCTGAAAAATAAAATTTCCTTGAAAATGATAGATTGCCTTATTTGTAATCAGCATGGGCAGTAAATATAAAAATTCTTAAATGTCAGAATATAAAATTTGCTGCTTAGTAGTTTATGAAATTAAAGAAATGTTTTTCTTTTGGTATTAACTATTATTTGTTATTGACCGAGTTTTTGTTATGCTTAATGCCTTTTACGAAAATTCAGGGTATGTCCCTGGTGATCGACTATCATAAATGCTGCATCAAAAGCACTATATATTAATAGTCTTACTTGATTCCAGAGGAAAAATTACTGAAATAAATGAAAAACAAATCTGTATGTAAATATGATTATATAAAATAAAACTGAAAGTTTCTGTAGATATATAATTTAGAAGGTTTTATGATGATATAGAAAAGGTTTGTGTTACTTTTGTAATTAATAGTTTCACGAGGTTGCAACAAAAATAGTAACTAGTGTTGTTTTTCATCGCGGAACTTTTTTTTAAAGATATATGAAAAATAAATTATCAGATTTGCTGCATCATATGTTTCGAAAAGTGGCCTAATCAGTACACAGTTCTTGCTATCACGTAAATGCTGTGTGTATAACTAGGCCAATATAAAAAAATTTTAATTTGCATTTATTTGCAAAGCCCCTCTACATTTCGGAATTAAAACTATTTTCATCAAATTTTCTGCCTTATTCTAAGAACGAGAATAATTGAAGGTGTATGCCTAATATGAATATTTAAGGAAAAAACTTATAACCATCTTTTTTTAACAGTCTGTATGTATAGCATTTGTAAGTAATTCAATATTGATGTTGATACTGGCTTAATAGAAAATTCATCCTGCGTGCTAAGGTAAACTTAAGTATCAATAAATATGCTAAATATTGTATTTCTTCTTGACTATAACTTTTTTAATAATATTTTCTTTTTCCCAGCATTTCTATTTTTTAATGAAAATACAGTATATGAATAAAACCTTCAATAAAATATATGTTATCATCTGTTTACATTATTAGTTAAGCTTCTAATTAACCTTTGTAAATTAAAAAGAATCAAACATCCTTTTCTCTTGAAAGGATTATAAAGAAACCGAAGATCCTAGTAAGTTCAAGAGTGAGAAGACTGGCAGAGGTCCATTAACAGGTAATTGGAGGGTAAGTTTGAAATGAATTATTTGACATATCATTTTATTTAATTTAGAATAGTAATTGTCTTAGAATTTAATATATACATATGTTTGATTCATCAATTAATCTTGCATATAATGTTATAACCAGGATTAATGTCAATAAACCATTTAATATTCGATATTTGGTTATGTTTATTGCATGTTAATTTTGAGATCTTTAGGGGAAAAACTGAAATTTTTCAAGGCTTGGTACAAATCAAATGTCTGCTTTTTGACATCTGATAGGAAGCTCTCCTACCATGCATACACAGTGTAACAGAATAAGGACACACATCTAACACTGCAGACTCTTTGCACTCCCAGTAAACAGGTTGGTAAACCTTTGAAGGCAAGCAGTGTCATATAAAAACGGAAAGGTGAATACAAAATACAGTCAAAAGTCGTTAATCCGAACTCGTCGGGACTTCGACAATTCCGGGTTATCGATTTTCCGGATTACAGGTCATCAGTTTAAATCTCGTAAGATGGCCCATACCATAATACCCAGTTCAGGACCAGTGTAGCGGTGCATAATGCAGTTATTCAGCATCCTCTCTCCATGATGTCTCCAAACTTGAATCCGACCATCGTGGTGTTGCAGACAGAAGCATGACTCATCAGTAAAAACAGTTTTATTCCATTCTGCCGTCCACATCCTTCTTTCATGGAACTAATGGTAGTGGAGACATCTGTGGTTCTGCGTCAAAGGTAGACAAAGCAATGGATGTCTTGCAGGCAGACCACTGCTGTAAACGGCGTCGAATGGTACGCGCAGACACTGGATGATGTGCTACAGACTGAATGTGCTGTGCTATGATTTGTGATGTGACTGAACGATCCATCACTGCCATGTGCACAATGTTCCTGTCATCACGTGAAGTGGTGCACTGAGGTGAATGCGATCGAACACGTCGGTCCGTCGTACCTTCCTGCATCCATTGGTCACATATCAGCATTACATTTGTTTGGTTTCGTCCAACACGATTACCGATTTCCCTGAAAGATAATCCACACTCTTGGTAGGCCACTATCCTTCCTCTGTCAAACTTGGATACTTGATCAAATGATCGCTGTTTATTACAAGGCATAATTGATCTTTTTTTTTTAAACAACAAGAAAAGCACAATTTCCAAACTTGAAATCATCGAAAACTCCAAGCCTTAAATAGAGCTTTAAAGTGGCGTCACAGGCGCGTGTGATGAGCATCTGCACTGAAATTCTAATCTTTCGCATATCTCACCTCCACTAATGCATGTTATTTGCATGCTTCCTTCAGGGTGTTGCATTTACGGTGGCCAGCAGTGTATTTAACACAGAACTTTTTTATGGTTAACATCATGACTACAGATTTGAGTTCACTTAATAATTATGCAGGATGGTCTTGGATAGAAAATAATTCCTTTTTCTGCTGGCAAATCATCTTTAGATACTTCTTTTTGGTGATACTGTGCTTATTTATTTCTTGCTGACGTTGTTCAGTCAAGTGCATCTATTGGTAAAAAATATTTTGTTTTAACTATTTAGTGAAAATATGGATTATAAAGGTCTGTTTCATAGTTAATAACATTATTGAAAATTTGACTTAATAATTATGCAGGATGGTCTCGAATTGAAGATAAGGCAATTTTTTTACATTCAACAAGTAAAGACTGGCTGCATGGACCTTTTCATGGTTTTACCCACTATAAATGTGAATGCCAGCTAGTTTCCCTTAGAAAATCCGCTGCAAAAGTTAATTTGCATACCTTGATAAACCAGTGAAACCTCACTGCAATTCAAGCACATTGGTTTAAATTGTGGCAAAACAAAATAAATTGTCCATCCACTGTCCCCTGAATCCCCCTCCCCATTCCTCTGTTTACTGTATGGTATGATTAATAACCCGAAAACAAAATAAAGAGATAATTTGGAAACAGAAAGTAATTCCACTTATATATCATCCAATTGAAGAGCAGAATGAAGATTATTAATACCCTATCAAGAGCACAGCAAGAAATCAAATTGGTCACTATAATTTCTGGGATAGGAAACATGAAAAATCAACCATGCATTGTTATTGAATTGAACTATGGAACTGTATTTTAGTGTGGGGACCACTGTAAACTGTTACATATTTTCATAGCAGAAAATGTAAAAATTAATTGTGCTCATGCAGGAAATAAAATCCTGAATCATCTGATTGCTAGTTGAATGTGTTAACTTAGCTGCAAGAGAATAATTTTATGGCAGACTAGTAGAAGATTCCTGAGAACTGGATCTGTGACCTTTATTTCTGTGTTGACCATTCTTTGAGCAGATTGGTTCTATATAATGATGGCTTACAAGTTTAAAGATCTTGTGTGGCCTTGAAAAAGTATCAGTGCAATCTTTGAAAGACCTTAAACATTTCATTGAAACAGTGTTTCTTAAACTTTTGACATACGTGTACCCTTTCTATGATTTTCATAACGCTGAGTGCATCTCGTCAAAAAAATAGATGTATTTTAATAACAATCAAAACATTTAATTGACTAAAGTTGAATGTAGGTGAACTTGAGCTTTTACGACCATGTGATCAGAAAGTCAAAAATCATTAAAAATTGCATGCCATTTTTGCTGATATAATGAGAGATAGTTTTTTTCCAATCAAAATTTTTTATGTTGGTTTCATATTATATCAGACTGAAAAATGTACAATTAGGAATCTATTTTTTGCATCGTTATTAGAAAAGGATTTGAGTGGTATCGTTCTCTCTGTTGTTACATTACTCTCAATCTAACTTAACTGGCATCGGGTACTTCACTAGTAAATTAAGAATAAAAGTTATATTATAAATAACATTTATTTGGATTGATGAAATTATTTGTGCTGAGATGACAGATTGTTATAATTTGTTTCCTGGTTGTTAATTTTAATCCGAGATGCGGTTCCACATCCAATAGTCTGTTCTTTTTTTTTTTTTTTTTTTTTTTTTTTTTCCCCGATTTAATATCTACAAATGCTGAAAAGGCAACTTCACATAAATATGAAAATAAAAAATGCGAGGTGTATTTCAGAACTTTTTTTTTTTTAAACTGGATGGACGTGTTGCATTTGTAACTGGTATGATTGTTAAAGTACACTACTTATGTTTATTTTTCAAGAATACGTCTGAAGCCAATTCCAACAATTGCTCTTCTTCCGCATGCGACAAATCTTCTTGCAAGGATGTTATGTTAATGTTAAACGGATATCTTATCTATTAAATATTTTTGTTTAAATCAGGAAAATAATTTTTCAAGCCCACTTCCAAACTCTTCAAATGCTGTGTTATGTATTTCAGAGTATCAACATGAATTTTAATAGTCAAACTTGTTATAAACTCGTGAAGAGAAGGAAATGAGTCTACTTCTCCATTACCAACTCTCTTTTGCCATAAATTAAGTTTTGCGATGGCAGCATTCACTTTATCTTGAACATGAAGCACTAAAATTTCTTTGCATTGTAACGATAAGCTGAAGCCATTTGAAACAGATAATATATTTTCTAAGTATGCTAGTTTACAAAGCCATTTTCAGTCATGTAAACAATTTCTCAACTAAAATCTATCATTAAGAAAATATCTAAGTTCACACAATTGATTTAGAAGTTTTCCTCGAGATAGCCAACAAACATCAGTGTGAAAAAGAAGCTGGGTACGACTACATCTGTTCTTCACGTATTTGCGAAAAACATCATGCATTCAAAGGACAGTTTTTAATATAGTTAACGATTTTCATGCTTTCATCTAGAACTTACTGTAGATCAGCTTGCATATTACATATTGCCAAAGCCTCTCTGTGTATGCAACAGTGTGTGGATATGACATTTGGGGCAACATTCTGAATTCTTGCAACGAGTCCTTTATTAATTCTACTCGTACTTTTTGCTCCATCTCTGCTTATTCCAACACATCTATTCCATTTTTTCTCTTTCATAAATTTATTCATAATGTTAAAGATATCTTCTGTTATGTGACCTAATAAAGGCTGGCAAAATAACAAGTAATCATGAATTCTTTGATTTTTTTCGTATCTAACAAACACCATAAGATTTGCAAAATTTGCAATATCAGTGGACTCATTGACTTGCAATGCATAATGTCTGAGAAATATCCGATAATAACATCTATTTCACGTGATTAGGCATATCAATGATTCGTCGATGAACTGTATTATTTGAGAAGGAAACACGGTCAAAAGTTTGTTTCGCTCCTATCAGTACTTCTGTCATTATCTTGGCTGCAGGCGGAATTAAAATTTTGCCAGTGGTTTCCGCTGCACTACATTTTGCAGTTAAAAGTGACACATGATGCAAAGTTTCTACTACTCTTCGATTGTCATCTCCTGTTAAACCCCGCATTACTTTTCAAGACTGATTTAAAGCCTTAAGTTCATTTTCAAAAAAATCTATGGGTTTATCTTTGTACTGATTATGGTTGGTCTCAATATGGCACTTAAAGTTGGATGGTTTCATGCTTTCGCTTGTTAGAGTTTCAAAACAAATGATGCAAAGTGGAATAGGCTTATTTTCATCTCTAGTCCATGAGAACCCAAATTTAAGATATTCTTTGTCGTACTTGGGAGTTTTCCTTGCTTTTTTCTTAATAGGTTCTTTGAGAATTTAAGTTGATTTAATTTAATTATTTCCTGTTATTTAATTGTTACTATAATTATTACTTTCTTTTGGAGTAGTTCCAGATTTCAACCAACGATCCATAACCTATGTTAGGGGTAAAAATGATATTTTATAAAAATAATCAAAATCAGTGGGAAAGCACATAACAAACATTTCCTATAAGAAAAATTTTGTAAAAGATAAAATTACACAGGTGCCTGGAGAAGCCACTAACTGTTAATTAAGTTGTCTCTGTAACAAAGTGTGGTATATTCCCGCTGTGTCACACTGCACCATCTTACGCCTAGCAAGACTGTCTTGACTCATAAGCACGTAGAATTGGATGCAGTTAAACACGGTGCAGTGCATATCCCCACCAAACTCTTACCGTACTCTTGAAGGCATGCGTACCACACTTTGGAAAACGCTTCATTAAAAGACTCTACACTGTTGCATTTCAGAGGATTAATACTTCTAAATATTAGAATGTGTATTACATTATATAGATTGTATTTTTATTATGGTGCTATGGAATGATTTATGCTTGATTTTTGAGAAAGCTATCTTTTGTAATCAGTACGTTTGATTGTTATACTAAATTCTTGTGTACAAAATTTATCTGTCTGTATACATATACTAAATAGCTGTTACGGTTCTAAAAATATAATAATTTTGCATTTGGCATATTGTGAAATTGGCAGTAGCTTGAAAGCATGTGAAGCTTTCTCCTGTTGTAGAAGAAAATGAGACCTTGAAATAGGCCTCCTTTACTATAATCCTGTATAAGGAAGTTATTTCATTAAGATCTAGCAGCTATTTAAATTCAGTAATTATTGCTGTTAGTTTTTACTTCATTAAGAGCTTTTTTTTAATTTGTAGCCTTTGAGTCTGCATGGTAAAGTTTTTAGGATATTATGTGTACTTTGAAGCAACATGTGTAGAATTCAGTTCTGTTTCAGTATGTTTTCCTCTTCTGTATTCAGTAGCAGTATATCAGTCTTTTTACTGCATGTTGTGTGTAGCTTTTTAACATTTTTGTTGAAAGTCCAAATTTTGCTACCACTGGAGCATGTATTCAGAAAATGAATTCTGAGAATGCAGCTACATTCTTAATGGCATATTGCAGATGTAAGATGCTTATTTTTCTGATATCATACAAGATTGAATATTAAATGTTAAAATAAAAGTATTTTATTAGTTTTAAATGTGAATAATTATCTTCTTTTTTCCAGGAAACTGTCAATCCTGTAATGTGCGCTTATAAATTAGTCACAGTAGAATTCAAATGGTTTGGTTTACAAACTAAAGTAGAATCATTTATCCAATCTGTAAGTGAAGTTTTATTTTTTATTTAGTGGGTTTTCACATTACATTTTTAAAGCTGTTTCCTTTTATTTGTTCATTTTAAGTATTCCATTTGATTTTAAATGTATGAAAAGAAAATTACATTTTAATTTAAATTTCATTGTATTATGTTATTTTAAATTGTGAGTTCGTGTAGAAATTCTCATGCTATTAAAGTTATTAAAGGAATATGAAATAACAATGGTTATATAAATATGTAAGCTTGAAATGTATTAGCAAAAATTTCTGTTTAAAAGCATTGCTTTCAGGTAAGAACACACTTTTATTGCATTAGGTTATAAGGTATTTTCTCCCTCCTTTTTGCATGCCTTCATGGTGTAACGGTTAGCACACTCAATGTATATTCGAGAGGTCCAGGTTCGATTTTCTGTGAGGGCATTGCTTATTTCTCTCATCACCTACTTCACAAAAAAAACAATAAGGTCATCTACAGTGGCACCTGAACTAAAGGGTGATGGACAATAGTTCGTCACCACCAGGATTTAGCAAATCGGTCTCAGTTGCCCTTTAAAAGGGAGAGTATATATGGTAATTTCTCCCTCTTTTTCTGCATGCCTTTGTGGTGTGACAGTAGCACACTTGGAGCAGGTTCGAGTCCTGGCAATGGCACTGCTTATTTCTCATGTCTCCAGTTTAAAAAATAGCTAATGTCTCTACAAGGTCATAAAAAATAGTCACTTGTAAGATATTTTAATGTATAAATTTCTTCATGCTATCTAAGATTTAAATTCAAAAAAATCAAAATTTAAAATTTAACTAGCTGAATATTAATTAGGATATTTAATTAATGGTGCCAAATTTTATGCCAAAAAAAAATGCCAAATTTTTATTTTCATTTGAATGAGAATCCAGATCCTTTGAAATTATATGTGTAGATTTCTTCAACGTATAAATAAAGCTCAGATTTACTTCACTTTTAGTGTTGATATTAACCAGTGATATTCTGTATATAAGTATAATCTGTTTGTTTTCTTATAAGAAAAGTATTTATGCCTACTAGCTTTCAAGAAAGTTTTTATTAAGTTAAAAGAAAAAACATTTTTTGAGTGTGTATAAATGAAGTAGTGCTTATTAATTTAACATATATCACTTTAAATTGTAGTGTTTATTAATTTAACATATATAATTTATGAAAGACTATTTAAAGAATGCAAGCTATTCTTCAAAATCCGTTTTCATCGTATAATTATTTTAAAAGCATTTGAAAGAAATAGGGAATTGTCTGTCATTATAGATGGCAAAGTAGAAGTATTCTCTGCTTTATCAATTAGGAAGCACATTTACATTGTATTTTCTAAACTCTGTCTTTGTATTCTATTACTTTCCCTCGTCCGTAATGTATAAAATGTGTGCTGTTTACAGTCATAGCAATTTAAGATTGTAAATTTCATAACTGAAGTAAAATCAAAAGCACCATAGTTAAATCTCAGCCAAAGGTTTTAAACCTTAAGTTTATGGTAATGTACAGTTCTAAATGATTTCTTGTATAATCAGGAGTTTTAAACCATCAAGAATATCATGGCTTAAAACTTGTAATTTTAAATCTTAAAAATACTGTAAGAAATATTTTTGGGAAGGGGAATTTCACCAAAAAAGAAACAAATAATTCTAATCATTATTGTGGGAAAATTTGCATGTGATGAATCCTTTAAGGTGTACAGTGAAATCTTCTCTATCTTTTAGCCTTCATCATGATGTAACTGATGAAAGGATTTTATACCGAAGGAGATTAGGATACATGGAGATGCCCTCCAAAGAATGTGAAGTCACAAATTGGAAAAGCGTGATCCTAGTAGTCGGGCTTTAAAAAGGCTGATATGCAAGCTTTTCCAGTCAATGAGGCAGAAGCTAGCCATGCCCGGTTACATTCTTATTTTTGGAAACATGAAAACTACTTACAGATGCATTGAAAAATTTTTATTTGACAGAAAAGGATATTAAAAAAATGTAAATTCTTTATTAATTTTTCTAATTCATGCCACAGTCTAAAAATTAACTAATGCTTTAAATGAATGAAATTCTGCCACCAAAAATTTTTAAATTTCCTTTAGGAAATAATAATATGAAGTCAATGTAAATTAAGTATGAAATTTGTAATATAATCTGATGACACATTGTAAAGTAGACTGTTTCTTCCCTTTTGTTAATTAAGGAAAAAAATAATTTTTTGTCTGTTTGTTTACTTATCATTTCAGTTCCATAGCTCAACTTTAAACACATTTTTTACAAAAAATTGGATTTAACAGATCTCTATATATTTCTTGATATATGTTATGCTGAGGAAATGCTCAGACTCCTCGTTGAAAGCCGAATAAGGAATCTGAGCTAATTAGTGTTACTCCGTTTAATTATGCATCTTAAAAAAGCATCCATTTGAATGAAATTGTAATGTCAACTGTTGATATTATTTTGCTCTAAGAATTTGTTGCCTCATAGCCCTCTTGCTTCTTCACTTAGAAATTCTGTAAACATTCAGAAAAGAGTGGTAGCTTTCGCCTCACTTTGCAGATAAGTACAAAGCTTTCTTGCCAGCACTTGGTGGTTTTTTTCCCTTCTCCTATCTTCAGCTTTCATTATAGAGCTGTAGTAAAGACAACACCTCATATTGTAATGTCCTTTTTATGTATGTACCTATTTCTTGGATTGGGGGGGAGAGACTTATATCCATAAAATGTTAAAGTTTCACATAAATACAAATTAAAAAGAAATTAGTCAGTGCTGTACTAAATTTAGATCTAATATTAGTGATGATACATTAGAAAAACTTTTATTAGCGAAAGCAGGCCTACGTGGCAATTGCTATGAACAAAATTATGAAGTTTCTTTCTTACCGTAAGCAAAATCTGCCACCATTCATAACATTTGTATGAAAATTGCTTAAAGTGTCCTTTTTTTTTTTTTTTTTTTTTTTGTGTGTGTGTGTGTGTTTAAACGATGCAAGTAATAAAAATGTTTTTTATGTGTAAGGTATTTTTGTGTTGCTTGCATTTAAGAATTAATAACTATTGAAAGTTAATTCATTATTAAAAACTATAATTTTAACATTTAAAAAGTCTTTTAACATTGTGAAAAATCTGATTTTTGAGTGTCATAGGTTGGCAAGCATGATGGTGAACTAAAATCTTTGCTTGCTGTAGTGAGTTACTTTAACTATTTAATGTGTTGAGTATGAAATATTAATCCGGAACATAGAACAGAACTTCTCTATTAGTGTTAAATTATGTATAATTAATTGCAAAAAGATTTTGAATAACCATGCTGTTACCATATTGCCAGTTGTAATTAAACTGCCGTGCACTTTAATGTTGATATTAACCAGTGATATTCTGTATATAAGTATAATCTGTTTGTTTTCTTATCAGAAAAGTATTTATGCCTACTAGCTTTCAAGAAAGTTTTTATTAAGTTAAAAGAAAAAACATTTTTTGAGTGTGTATAAATGAAGTAGTGCTTATTAATTTAACATATATCACTTTAAATTGTAGTGCTTATTAATTTAACATATATAATTTATGAAAGACTATTTAAAGAATGCAAGCTATTCTTCAAAATCCGTTTTCATCGTATAATTATTTTATACGATGAAAACGGATTATTTATACGATGAAATCTTTGTTTAAAATAATGGTTTTATATTCCCAGACAGAACAAAGGCTTTTCCTGAAATTTCATCGAGAAGTATTCTGTTGGATAGATCAGTGGTATGGCTTGACAATGGCTGATATACGTCGAATGGAAGAAGAAACCAAAAACGCTCTTCAAGCTGTAAGTTCTTTTAATAATGGGGAGGGTTATAAAAAAAAGGGTCCCAAAAAATTTATTATAATTATTGTGTATTTGGAATTAAAATTCTCTTTAAAATCCTAATTAATTTTTGTGTGCAGTTTGATTTTGAATATGCTTACTGAAGTCTAAAATTTATATCTTCTTTTTTTTTTCCAGCAAATAGCAGAAGGAGAAATTAGAGGAACACTTGTTGAAGAATAACTAATTTTGTATTTAAATACTATATTTTATAATATAGGTTTTTGCCTCAACAAATTTATAGCATTTCTATTAAAAAAAATTTTATATGAATTTTACTGTCATTATTAAATTTTCTACTAAACATTTACATTAAAAAAAATCCTTCCAAAAATTTTTAAGAAGTTGATTCTGGTCTACAAGTGCAGTATTTAGAAACGAAAAGTGATGTAATAACTTACCTCACATGAAATACCATAGTGCCAAATGTCTCAATAACTTGAACTCCTGATTAATTAGTATATTTATTTATGCTAGTATCGGACATAAAACAACCAAAAGTAAATATGACTAAATGCACTATCAAATATAGGAACAAAAAATTGCATAGCAATTTAAAATGTATTTATCTTGGGATTCATTCTGAGGAATTTTGGATTACAGTGGAACTTCTTGAAAACAACCATCTATGGTTACAGTTAATTTTGGTCTTTTATTTAAGTAGTCTTCTTAGAGATTATTAGAGACCATTGGTAGCACTTTACACTGTTATTTGTATTCTCAGAAGTACTAATTTTCAAAGGTGATCAGCATGAGGGAATGGTTATTCTGAGAGGTTTCTCTGTATTTCATTGTTTATAAGAAAATTGTGCATTTGTCCTTTTTTTTTACTTAAATCATTTATGTAAAAAATCATATATGCCAAAAAATGCTGATGCACAAATAAATCTTAAAATAAAAACAAAAATAATTATAGAGCTGTTTCAAAATAATAAACTGGGGTACAAAATATTTCTGGATCTAAAGATTAGTGCTACAAGCACTTATGTAAGAAGGACAGTTGGTATATTTAAATGCCATTGTGAACATCAAATGACCAAGGAGGTTAGAATAGGAAGAGGGAGGGTTCACAATTTCCTCCACTATCGGTGAATGAAACCATACCTAACAAGTGGCATCCATTTTAGTTCTGTCAATACATTGTATTGAAACATACGTGTTTCTAAGTTGTTCCATGCATGCATGTATTTTCCAGTAAAAATATGTTAAGTTTATGATATGAAATGCTTCGGCTATTCTTAAATTTTTGTTTTTAAGTAATAAAGATGATGTTCGTAATTTACTATGTACAGAAAATTATTAAGAAATAATTCGAAATCTGAATGCATGTGTATATAATAGTAAAGCCTTTCAAAATGATGTTTCTGCATATTTCAAGGATTTATGTAGGTTTTATTAGCAAACTGTTGGGTGTACTTTTCAAATTTTCATTTAAGAAGTGATATTTCTGATTTATTCACAATATTATACTTTATTAAAGAATCATTTCATATACAAATCATACAAAGTTTAAGAGATAGGAAAAACAGTTATTTTATTTTAGTATATTATTATTTTTAAATACTTCAGCTTTATGTTGTAATATGCTAAAACAGAAATTCACATGTTTAGCAGATAATTATCTTAAGAGGTTGCTTTTTTTTTTTTTTTTTTTTTTTTTTTTTAATAGATCCTTTTCAAAACCAAGAACCTTATAACAACAAGAAAATAAATATTAATAAAATAAAACAGATTTATGTGAATTTAATGATTTCAGTTTATGCATGTTTCATCTTTATGAATCTCAAAGAAATTGCCTTGAATTAAGCTGAATTACAAAAATTTTTTGGATATGTCTTTCCACATGTTCAATTGTGTAAATATTTTACTTACTTTTGATTGCTATGCTGCCCAGAAATTTTTAAGTTTATGCATACATTTTTTAACAACAGAACAGCTTATCTTGATCAGTTGCACAAATTATATTCATAACAGTTCATAAAAATGAATAATAATTAATGCAGAAAGAAAAGTTTTATGTAACACCTTTACAAGTCATAAAGATAGTAATGACTGATTTCTTACTTTTCATGAAAATTATAAAACAAATTACCTAAGATGCTCAAATTTTACATTTTAAATCCTAGCATATATCATTGTATGATAAAGAAAAAAAGATACCAGCTATAAACAGAAACATTAAAATGTATTAAACATATTTTGATTATTATTATTAAGTCCTTTTTTTCACATTTGAAAAGAATGCTTTCCAGCATATTTATGCTTAAATGACATTGTGATATTTTTCAACATGTTTATCAAATTACATTAAAAAAAATCATTACTTGTGCGGGAAAAGTAATCCCAGGAATCTTTTTTGAAAATTGATTTGTGCATCCATATGCAACACAAGATGGCATGCTTCAAAAAGAAAAAAAAAAATGTTGCAATGGCAGACTTCCTTGCACAAGTCACAGCAACTGTAGTAACATGGCCGCCAGGATTCACTAGTTTGAGTTCAACCTTCCCTCCTTTTATTCTAACCTTCTTGCAAATGACAGATCAAGCATATGAACTGTGTTACTACCATCACAGAATGAAAAAAAGGGAAAGAAAGTAAATAAGGCAACAACTTTTGTAAATAGTCAGGTAAACTAAAAATATATATATGTATATAATGTGGAATAGCTTGAAATGGGATTTTCCCTCCTTTTATTGTGCAGTTATGTGTGTTAGTGTATCTAAATAAACACACACATACATATCCACAAATGTTCCTACCTGACCTTTATTTTTGCAACCATTCGATGTATGATTATAACCATTAAATGTATGATGATTTATTTTTGCAACCATTCGATACTGCCAATTATGAAATGTTTTAAATTATGCAGATATTCACGATTTTACATTTTTAAACATAAAAATTACAAAATGTAATTTTTTACATCATTTCTATGTCCTTATATGTATATTTATGAAAATTTGTGCTTACTATAAGAAATAAAAAACAGTGACTCCCATATAATAAAAATTGGCCAAGGTATTTAATTTGAAAAATTTCAATATCTAATATTTTCAACTTGCTTCAGTTACTTAATTTAGTAAATGGACCTTGAATAATTCTGATTAATTTATCAGAATTATTCAAGGTCCATTTTCCCCTTTAATGACATTCACTGGTATTGTTTTACGATTTACTAGCATGTAACATTCTTTATTTTACAGAAGTAATTTATAAGTTTTCAAATACACTTTTAGTTTATGCAAATAATATTACCAGTTAGCTATGTGCCAGTGACAAAGTCTGTCAGTTTTATCTAGAATAGAAATGTTATAAGACTGAATAAAATCTCCATTTTGAAAAAAATTATATTGATCAATATTTTTCTTGACAATCTGTATAGAAATGCTCACTTAATCTACCGGAAACCTTTTTCTAAATTAATATTTTATTTTTAGTTACATACATGCAAGCATTCTGCTTTTCAGTTTGTGTGTTTCCTGAATATGATCTTCAACTTTAAAATGAAATAGGGTCAATTTTTGTTGTCTGTCAAATTTTTTTGTATATTATTTTTTATGAGGAGCATAAATTTTCCTGAATATAAATAGAGGCATTGTATAAAAAATTACATTTGATAAATTTTACAGATTTTTTTTTTTTTTAATCAAAACATATATTTATGTCTATGGTCATTAATTGCAGAAATCAGGCTAGGTGAGAACATTTGTGAATGTGTTGTGTGTATAGATATAATATATATATACTCACACACACACATACATGTCTATATAAAGAAAAGAACTTCTGATAAATTTAATTCATCAATGAAATGAACGTTTTGGCTTGAATAACGCACCATTTAAAAGATAATTTGTTAATAGTATCTTAACTAATACTTCTCATGTTCTCATAAAATCTAGAAGCAACTCTTCAATCAGTTATGTTGGCTGCTCTTTCTTTTTTGTGGAACAGATGGTATTGTTCTTTTTATTTTCATTTTGTTATTTATGAATTTTTTCTGATTTTGAAACAGCTGTATAATTTTTCAAATGTTGATATCTGTGCATTCATTTTACTTACTTTGGGCTGCCTGTGATACTGTTTTGAAATATTTCTTTTACCCCTTTTGGGAGAGGTTCTTTTTTAATGTATGATAAAAAAATCACATAATGTTTTCAAAAAATAGAGTAATTATATAATCTCCCCCCCCCCAGACCTTTTTTCATAGCATCATCTTTCATAATTAAAAGCATTCTAACACTAACTTGTAAATGTTTTGAATCATTTTAGGATTCATTCACGCTAGATGTTTAAATTAAAGTATGCTTGAAAACCATTGAAATCTAAATATTTGAATAAATGTGTAGTTTAAAATGAAAAACATATTTTTAAAGTGTTGAGAAAAATGACGCAAAAGGAAGTGAAAATTTTCTTAAAATTAGTTTGTAAACTCTGATAATAAAAATATATTATTCATGAAGTTTTTAGTGTAAGTTCTATGATCAAAAAGCTTACCATTGTAGTTTAATCCTTTGTACTTTAATGAGTTTCTATATTCCCAATAATGAAATGTAGAAATGCATTCTTTCTTACATGCCATCCCTAAATTTTTTTTTTTTTTTTTTTTAAGTACTGCAATACCATTTAATTTCCCCTCCCAGTATCCTATAATGAATTAAGGTGATTTCATGTTTTTACATCAATACATGCAGAAATTATAGTTTACAATAATCCTACCCCTATAGGAGAGCTAATAAAGTTCAAAAGATTGACTTGATAAGGTAATTTAGACCATTAGTTCTCAAATTTTGAGTTCCTGGGCACTTTGATGTGATGCATACTTTGATGGTTTCCTTATCATTAACAGTTATGGTTATGTTTATTATATTTTTCAAAATGAAATGAAACAACAAACGAAATTTAATTTGGAAAATCTCTCACAAATTCTTTGAATCTCAAATCCCCATGTGTCACTGAAGTTTAGGAACCGCTGTTTAGATTCAGGAATTTTTGAGATAATTTAGTTTATTGTTACAGTGAAAATAAATCTTACTCCTGAGTGTAAACATAAATTCTATTCAAAGTGTAAACAAGTCTTGTTCGATTTGGGACTCTAATTTTGTTAAAAAAGAAAGAAAACTGCATTTTATGTTGAAATGGCTCTCTATTTCTTCTAAAGCATTGTATATTTATTATGAAAATTAAAAATCAAATAGAAATTTACTTTAATTGCATTTTGCCTTTTCCATGTATTCTGATAAAGATTGATGGAATTTTCTAAATGAAATAGCAATGTATGTTAATGTATAATATTATGCAGCAATAATTACCATATTTGTATCATTTCTATTTATTTTGATGCTTTAGCATTCTTACATACGTAAATGTGGCTCAAGTAAATTTTAAATTTATGGTGCTGATATATATGTAGATGTGTACAACTTGAGATTTAGCTAAAAATTTTCTGAATTTGTTAGAATTTCTATAGCAAGAAATATTTAAATTGTTATTTTCAAAGCAAGAAGTTTTTAAATTTGATAATAGTCAATTAAAAAATGATTATTTTGAACTAATTTTCACAAAATAAAACAAGTATTTAGTCTGTATAGCATTTCATATATAAAGGCCCTTTTGGGTAGATAATAATTTTTTTTTTATTTTTTGTGCGGAAGACTTGAAAATGGGTTAGATATTTTATCATTTAGTTAAAATGTCACTCATCTAATACTAATAACGATGAATAAGTGGGAGCATATTAGTTCTTTGTATAAAATATTAATTAGATATAACTTGGAGTTTGTTATTTTGAAAAATCAACGGGGCGTAGCAAGAGGTTTAAATGCTTGCTATAGGCGATCTGTGAGTAGGACAGTACCTGAATTTACTGCACCTGTTAGTAAACAAAGAAATAGTAAAAATGGCATATAGGGAAATAAATTAAAACTCTAAAATTTTTGAAGTAAAATTTTAATCACAACATTTTAAAATCATGTTAATGCTTTGTTTGTTTTTCTGTTTATGAAACCATTGATGACATTGTAGAGGTCTACTTCATTGCACCAGGTACTTTATTTAGACAGAACAGAGTTCTTAATTGAATGATTTTTATTTATAAAACTTTCCTCAGACCTCTTAGCACTTATAGTAGTTGTGAGGAAAGTTCATGGTATTATTACAATATTTGGAACTTTGTTCTGGAGATTGTATTTTAGAATAAACTGCTAATAAGTTCAAAAGGACTGCTGTTCCATGTCTTTGTTTCATTTTCCATAGCAGTAATGGAAATAAAATTGAAATATTTCTCTCTAATAAAGAATTCTTCCTTATTGATGTTGTGATCTTAATTTATTTGGTATTTGTATTTTTCAATATAGTAAGTATGCAACTATTGAAATCAATTGATTTCCTTGAATACTCTAGTTTTTTTTTTTTTTTAAGTTAAAATGACATGCCAAATAATGATTATTGGAGAAGTTAAAGCAACGAGAATCAGCATAATATGTTCAGTCAAAAGTCATTAATCCGGACTCATCGGGACTTCGGCGATTCCGGATTATAGATCATCCGTTTAAATCTGGTAAGATGGCATGCAGAAATTATACAATTAAAAATATGAAACTGTAATTTATGAAATAAAGAACAATTATGATCTAAAGGGTATCAAAATTTACAAAAAAAAAAAGGCTTAATATTTATTTGTTTACTTTATTAAACATTTCTTTCAATGTAATTTGTTTAAGTTGCTTCGTTTTATGTGATAATACTTTCTCTTTAATTCTATAAACAGACATCATTTCTTCTTCAGTTACAAAGTTCCGCTGTTCAAGTCCTGTAATTGCTGTGTCGAGAGTACCGACTAATTTTTCAATCGAAATTTTTTCGTTTTCAATAACCTCTGTGTCACTTTATTCACTATTGGAAGCGAATTATAACGCCGAGGAATTTTATTTAAATCATATCAAAGATGGAGTACATCGAGATGAAATACTACATTTAGTAAGGAATTATGAGCCAAATAAAATAAAAACATCTGCCCTGAAGATAAGGATAGTGCTAACAGATGAACTTCCAAATCATTGCGTGCCGCGGCGTCCCCCCCCCCTCGAGCAGCGTGAAATTGATAAACATTTCGGAATGGTTAGAGAAAGAAAGCTTTCGCTTTGTAGATCCTTTACATATCGGTAAATATATATCGGAAATTCTATTTGACATAATCAAAAGTTCAAGCTTACTTTTATAAAATTGCTCTAACAGTCTGCAAAAAATATTAAGCCGGATCCAATTCAAAGATTAAGGAACAACGCAATCTGCAACATTAACTGAATTAGATAATTTTAGCTTAGCTTATACCGTCCATTATACATTAAATGCGCATGCGTCAACGTATTATCTGCACACGCATATTCGCAGCCGTAAAGGTCTTGCGCGCATGCGTCAACGCGACGCTTTAAGGTCCGGATTATGGGTGTCCAAATTAACGACTTTTGACTGTATTTATTTTGCAGGACAAATTTTGAAGATTTCTGCAGTTAAAAGTCTGTATAAGTTTAAAACTAAATGGCAGTTGTGTTAAGCATAGAGCAAGGAAATAACAATATTTTATATTTACTTTGTCTACAGATTTGATACCTCATGAAAACTGTAATTTTTCCCTTTTTTTGCTTTCAGGCAATAAGTTTAGTTTTTTGCTGTTAACAGTCTTTTTATATTACATAATTTAATACTACTGTTTAAAAGAAATTATTTTTAAAATAAGGCTAAACAATTCATTTTCAATTCAGGTTTAAAAGTGCAGATCAAAAGATTGAATTGAATTTTTTCATTCGCTTTGTGGAATCCATGTCGTCATATGTATTATTTCTGCAGTAATAGTCCTCTTTTTTCCTTTATCTATGCAGTGAAACCTGATATACATTGCATCATTAGAAAGGTATTCATAATTTTATTAGTTTCTGATTAATGCATCTTATTATTTAATCATTCAGAATTGAAAATTAAATTTGGAAACATACAGGAAGCAATTAGCATTCATGGTTCATTAGATGGCCTAAGTGTTCCCATTCTGCACAAGATATAACATCTTTGTAATCTGCAGGAACTGCTGCATTTTAGCAATGCTGCTATTTAGAGTAGCATAATTCTTGCAAAGTGAATATAGTTTTTAATAACATGAGCTATTTAAAAACAATGTGAACACTTTTTATTTCTGTATTTCTTTAATTTTAATCCCATTAATAGGGAGGAAGGTTTATCTAGATGATAAGAAAATAAAAGGAATTAATTACTAAAATATTTTTATCTGTTTAGTTGATGAACAGCAGTATGAGAAAAGTTAATTGTTTTTCATAATAATTATTATTTATATAATTAAAGGATCTAAGGTGCATTCCGTTTTTAATAACATCTGTATAGGGAAAAAATAATGCATCTTAGATTTGAAGAAATATATTTTTATTTTTAATATCTAATTGATGCAATTCATAGTACATGTGATTTGTATAATTTATAATATGTTTAATGATATTTATAAATATTTGCAGCATTATATAATTAATAAAAGATGTTTCTAATGTTACATATTGAATACTTTAGTACAGAGAAATCATTTTCACGCTACCTTATAAGGTATTTTCTCCCCCTTTCTGCATTCCTTCATGGTATAACAGTAGCACACAGGTATCGAGAGGTCCAGAGTTTGAGTCCTGCGAGGGCATTGAACATTTTTCACGTCTTCTGTATCAAAAAAATCTTAATGACTCTACAGCGGCATCCGAACTAAAAAGGTGGTGAATGATGATTTCTCACCACCAGGATTTGGCGATTGGGTCTCCTAATCCCCAGTCGCCCTTTAAAAGGAGTAGGTAAGGTATTTTCTCCCTCCTTTCTGCATGCCTTCGTGGTATGATAGCAAATTCAGGATGGATTTGAGAGGTCCAGTTTCGATTCCCAGCAAGGGCATTGCTCATTTTTCACATCTCCTGTTTCCAAATAACCTAATGACCAATGTTTAACCCTTTGCAGTCTGCATCTTAATATATTATGGTAATTTGAATGATTTAAGTCAAATAGTAAAAATGTATTTGCTCCTTGCGAGGAATGAGGGGTAATATTGCACATTATGTTGAAAGTTTTTTTTTTTTTTTTTTTTCCTCCCCTTCCTTTTTTCTGCAAATCACTGAACAGCTGAATGATGTGAAAAAAATGAGAATTTTTTTTAACCCAACATTGTATGTGAGGTGTATGAAAAGTGTTAATGTTGGAATTTCTAATTAATTTATTAAATTATTATTCTTATATGTAGGCTTCTATTGAATCACATGAAAACTTATTTGTCACAGTTTTTAATTCTGACAGTTTCATTCAGCTGCAGCATTTTTAAAATAGGAAGCAGGTAAGTAACATAAAATAAATCAGATGGACTACACATAGAGAGTGAAGAATTTTCATGCGAGTCCAGCTGTGATTATCTAAACTTAGTCTTTCTGAATGATTATTGACAACATCAGAAATATATCTTGAATTTATATAAGATTTTTTAAGAAAATGAAATGACCAGATTAACAGATTCTTATAAAAGGAATGGGAAAAGAAAACAGATAATTTAATCAAAATAATTACTGAAAATGCTGCTGCTAGCGAATGAACAAAAAATATGTGTGTTATCTAGATGAGCTATTGGTAAGGCATTCTGTAGTAAAAAAAATGTCTGATTACTAGGTAAAATTGTAATCTATTGCCAAAAGTCATTAAGAATGAATCAGTTTTGTATCCTGCATACTATAACTTTTGCATTGTTCACAAAGTAGTTCTTTCATTATAACAGCAAGACACATATCTAATTACAGTAGTGGCTGTTTCATTTATGATATTTTTCCTGTCTTAATATACCATCAATCATTTCTCAAGATTTTATAAGAGGAATGAATGATAGAGGACAATGGAAGATGACTATTTTTTGTAAAATGGCCTAAATAGTGCTAAAGAAGTATTAAACTGAAGCAAATAGAATATAAAACAGAAGTAATAAAATTCAAGTACAGTACAAAGTCCGTAACCTGGGCTCGTTGGGACCTCAGCGACTCCGGATTAGGAGTTTTTCCCGATTATAGATCATCAATTTAAATCTGATAAGATGGCAAGCAGAAATTATACAATTAAAAATATGAAACCGTAACTTATGAAATAAAGATCAATTATGATCTAAAGGGTATCAAAATTTACAAAAAAAAAGCTTAATATGTATTTGTTTACTTTATGTTGGTTATTTAAGATTGGCATATATATAACATTCTCAAAAGAATCATCCACTTCTAACAAAAATACATTATGGCAATATACAAAAAGAAAACTTTATTAAAGAAAATCAGACATAAGAAATCTTACCACATTCTACCAAACCATCATAATAAAAAACTCTCTCTTCCAGATACATTTTTAACTCATTCTTTTTACAATTTCATATCAATGTTGCCAAAATATTAAAACTTAAAATTATGCTTTATAAACAAATACTATCCATTCCCCCCTTATTTGTATTTAAAGATATAATTTTAATCAGTCAGTCATGTCCATACTTTAATAGTTCATCTTTTAATTTCACCCTAGGTAGATACTTTGTTAAACTATCCGCTTCTTGATTTTGTGAACACACAAACTGAGGAATGATTTGATTCATTTCATATTCATCCTTAACAAAGAAATATTTTCTATTAATGTGCCTTGAACTGCTACTTTGTTTTGGTTTTTTAATCCAATCTATTAATGCTTGACAGTCTGTTTTAATTCCTATTGGTTTGTCAATTAGATCATCTTGACCCAATTCTTCAAGTAAAAAGATGTACCATTTAACTTCACATGCACATTCGCAGAATGCTAAAAGTTCAGCTTCCATTGTAGATAGAGCAACTATTCTTTGTTTGTTGCACTTCCAATTTAGGAAATTTTTGCCTAATTTAATGAAAAAAACCTCCAAATGATTTTCCATCTTCAGTGGTACACCAACTTGCATCTGATGTAGCATTTAATTTCCCATTATCTGAAGTATACACTAAACAAGTATTTTGTGTTCCTTTAATATATCTAAATATCCTCTTTACAGCTTTCTAGTGTTTCTCTCTGGGATCTTGATTATATCTTGACAAATTATTTACTGCAAAAGCTAAGTCTGGCATTGTGCCTGTTGCTAAGTACATCAATGAACCTAATGCTTCTTGATATTTTGTCTTCGGCACAGGTGGTGAAGATGCTATGTCATCAAGATTTTCACCCAATATTCCTGGAGTCTTGATAGGTTTACATTCATCCATTTCAAAGTTTTTTAAGATTTTAGTTATATAGTTTTCTTGACTGAGTATAAGTTTTCCAGATTCTTGCCGGATGTCTATTCCTAAAAATTTTTGTGTTTGAGTGACTTCTCGTAATGTGAACAATTTAGATAGTTGAGAGATGATGTCATTTATCTCAGAATTTGAATTTCCAATCACCATTAAGTCATCCATATATACTGCTATGATAAAATATTTGATCTTATCTTTATAAATATAAACACACGGATCTGACTTTAGTTAAATTCTTTTCTTTAAGAACTTTACATAATTCATCATACCAGCATTTTGCTGATTGTGGTAATCCATATATACTTTTGTTTACAAGATATACTTTGTTTGGATCTGATATAAAGCCAGGTGGTTGTTCCATGTAAATTGGTTTATCCAAGTGTCCATTTAAATATGCAGTTTTTACATCGAAAAATCTTATTTTGTAGTTTTTGTAAACTGCAATCGATAGTAATGTTCTAAAGGTTGCAAGTCTCATTACTGGGCTAAATCCATCTTCATAATCAATTAATTTTCTTTGATTAAATCCAGTCGCTACTAGTCTTGCTTTGTAAATTGTTTCTAAATTACCCTTTTCATCCCTTTTTGAGAATATCCAGCGGTTTTTAATAACTTTCTTATCGATGGGTCTTTCAACTAATTCCCATACTTCATTAGCCTCCATTGAACTCAATTCTTCTGTCATTGCTTGTAGCCAGAATTCACTTTCAGCAGATTCTATAACTTCATCATACATCTTAGGTAATCCTTCATTTGTATTGTATACTACATAATCTTTTAATTTTTCTGGGGGCTTTTTTCCTTTGGCAGCTCTTTTTGACATAATTGAAAGTTCAAGCTTAATTTTTATAAAATTGCTCTAACAGTCTGCAAAAAATAATAAGCCGGATCCAATAAGAAGATTAAGGAACAACACAATCTGCAACATTAACTGAAATGCCTTAGAATCAGTAAAGATAATTTTAGCCTACCTTATACCGTCCATTATACATTAAACACGCATGCGTAAAGCATACAAAAAAAAGTTTGTGGCTTTGAGGTCTGGATTATAGATCATTTCAGATAATGGATGTCTGGATTACGGACTTTGTACTGTATTAGGTTTTTGCAACATTAAATGAGGTACAAAAGTCTGTTATGATATCTCCAGTGATGAAATGTACAAAGTTTGCTCGAGTCCTTTGTTCAATTTGTCTTGCAATTGCAAAACCCATGTTCTTTTTGTTTGCTTATTATTTATTCCAGGAAAATCACATGTTATAACCATACTTTAACAAACATTAAAACATGAAATATAAATAAATTATTTTGGGATTTTCATCAAAATGGTTTTAACATGAAAACTGCATAATGGAATTTCTAATAGTGTAAAAGAAGGTATAGTCACTATGGAGACTATTGGTATTAACAGAGGTGAAGATAACAGGCTTTAAGCTCGATGAAAAGTATTTCCACAATAAGATCTTTTTTGGCTCAATAAATTTTAGATTTAAAGACAATGTTAAATGGGGAAACTTTTAGCAGAATGTAAAAACTTTTTGAAAAATCTCTGCTTGGTTCTTAAAAGCCTTTCAAATGATCAACTGAGGTGAGAGAAGAAAATAGTGAGTGGCAGCTTCCGGCACAAATTGTGCATATCATGAAATTTATTTGCTATTGTAATTTCCATGATATTTCTTATTTCATTTTTTTCATGCGCAGTTATTTGTTTTCTGTTTGTGAAAAATTAAAACATTTACTTATAATTTGGTATTCTGATTTTATAATATAAAGTGTGTGCTCTTTGTTAATATTTTAATAGTTCACCACTAGATATTTTCATCAAAATTTTATTTAGGTTGATAAATTACAATGTAATATATATTGCCCAAAACATCAGATTATGTTGCATAATATGAATATTTTTTTATAAATTCTTAAACTTTGTATATTTTAACAGAGCTGTGTAGTCGATAGGGAAAATGACAGACTCCGACTCCTTCATATATATGTAAACATATACACATAGGTACAGCTTATTTTTTTAATATAAAAGAAGTAATAGATGCTACAGAAAAAAAAAATTGATGCATAGCAAATTTTTTATATTAATTAGCATTTATTAGGAAATGGAAAGAATGGCATTAGTAATTTCTAAGAAACAGCAAAACTTAACAAGCAAGATCTTTGTTAGAGGACTATAGATCCGATTTGATAAACTTCAGAACTAAGAAGAGTCTTTCCACACTGACTTCAGTAGGAAGAAGAGCTGTCACTCCTTTAACTTTTCAGGATAGATTTTTATAAGTTCTAAAAATGGTGTCTTGCAAGAGCAATCATATTTATCTATTTCTTCAAAGACCGTGTTTAAATCTTGTATGTATTTTTTCATTTTTATATCTATAGGCTCTTGGTTATTTATTTTCATTCGCTTTGCCTTAGTCTTTTCAATATTATCCAAATATTTCTCAAAATCTAATTCATCAGTGGAAGAGGATGACAGAGACTCAGTTGCAATATCTGCAGTTTGACTGTCCTGATTTGAATACTCCAGTTGTTTTGAGAAAAATTTCATTCTTAATTAAAGGTCATAATGATTGCTTTCTTTGCCTTTTTTAATTTGTTTGTCATGCAACAAAATTCGGCGTTTTGGATCTACATATATTGAACTCAGCACGATCTTTTTGTCTAGCAAACTAGTTTCTCTTTTCTTCGTTGAAGAAATGATTCCTTCTGCAATAAACCCTCTATTTCAGAAGGAACAATCATCACATTCTTCCAGTCTTGCCGCTTGTTAATTCTTTAGATTGTAGCTTTTTTGTGGCTATATACGGTGTTGAAAGAAGGGTTTCCAGTTCTACAAGATCATTCCACAGTCTTTCTGTTAGTAAAATATTAGGATTATTTACATCTTCCGAAAACGTTCTTAATCCTAACAACCACTGCATCATCAAATATGTACTTCTCCATTGCGTTGCTCCTTTTCCTGCTTGCTTCCTAAGAATGGCATCAATTTTGGGAGTTCTTGCTGCTTACCTAAATTCATCAATGAGATTAGTAACTAAATGAATCATTTTAATCAATAATGGCAACTATCACGCCCATCCTGCTCCCGTATATTTATTTACTAATATGCCAATAAAATTGAAAATAACTATTTATTAATGTATATAGTCCATAAATAAAAATATTAACTCAGTTTGTCATTTTTTTTTTTTTTTTTTTTTTTTTTTCCAGTTCACTTTAATTTTATTTCAAATTCAAACTGTTCAACAAAAACTGGAGTCGGAATCGAAGTGTTTTTTAGCAACTCCAACTCTGACTCCTTTTACCTGACTCAGACTCCACAGCCCTGCTTTTTAATACTATATTTTAAAATACCTTTTACACATGGATCATATGCATAATCGCAAAATATAACTTAAAGTTGAAAATTTCAGTGTTTTGTTTATGTACAAATAAGTTGTTTTTATCAATTTAACATGTCATCAGTAATTTCATAACACATTAAATATAGCATTGGCCCCTAGGAACCAACCTTAAATCAAGCAAAATAGACTTGTTATTTAACATGTTAGATATTGGGAAAACATAACATTAGTGTACACCATTGTAAAACAGTAAATGAATGTTAATTTATGTAATCAAATGCACACTTAGACTCAGATACCACCCATTTGTCTTAAAGCCATATTTGACTCTTGTACAACAATGGTATAATAAACTGAATGATGTTAATTTATTAAATCTGCTTGGAGAATAACAATTATAAACAGAGTCCTTTTTGTACAGTTATTCTGCTGCTAGGAGCAATTGTCCCAAATGGAAAAAAAAAAAAAAAAAATGCAGTTTCCAAATCAGTTTTGATATGAAGAAAAAACAGTGATACGTCATGTAATGATAACTTCATCTGCTGATTCTGGAGCAGACTAAAGTGAAAAACCTTTTATAAAATGGTCACAAAATTTTCACTCTGAGAAGAAAACTTGTACAGAATTTCTACTAGAGATGACATCTGAAATCATAAGCAAATGAAATTAAAATTGCAGATTAAAGACTGATTTCCTAATATATAATTCCAAACTGTGGAGACTAGTTAAGGTGATAAATTACGGCAGATTATTCAGAAAAGTCTTGACAATAATAGAAAATAATGTACAAAGCAATACAAACAGTGTAAAATACTCCACAGATTCGTCATGAATAAAAATTACTTGATTGTGCTTATGTTGCAAGACTTTAAAAATTGCATCTTTATTTTTACATCAACACAATGAAATAAATTGAATTATTTAGATGGAGAATAATGCATAAACAAGTTTCATGTTAATTTCTCAATTATAATTTTTTTTGGGGGGGGCGTTACTAGATTACCTGATTATGCGTCAATGGGTTATCCCACATCAGCATTTTAATATATAGATTCTCTGAATAATCGTATTTTCTATATTTCAATTGGAGCTTTTGTTATTACAGTTTTGCCTACGAAAAAATACCCAAAAGAGAGATTTCTAAAAGTTTTAAAAGTAGCTTAAATAAAAAAGACATATTCTTAAAATATTTTCTTTATTGAATTTTTCGATGTTTGCAGTACATGAAATAATAAGAACCTAGATATCACCAAGCATTTTCAAATACACAAACAACCAATAAATTTCACAATACAGTAATTGGTTAATCTTAGGATTATGGTAACTTGGCGAAAATTGGGCGACCAACCCTGCTATAGCAACCTGCTATTTTTTTTTGACGCCATTTTGTTTTCACAAAGTAAAGGCTTTTTTTTTTTTTTTTTCCCCTACTCAACATTTTTTTCCAACAATCTGCTAGCCGAATTACGTTTATGCTAGATTTTTTTTTATGGAACAAAAGTGCTTAATCATGACGAAGATTAGCTGCGAAATTGGGAGAAAGTGCAGAATCGCCCCACTGCTTGCCGCGTTTTTAAGAATAGCACATACACGGTATCATCCATGCACACGTCGACCTATTTTCGCTTAAAAAAAACATCCCAGAATTGCACAAAAATGGCATTGCGCACACTCTTGACTTTATCCATGTACACTGCTAAAGTCCTAGCTAGTAACCTTTATCGCCTTACCAAAATGTCGCCAAACTACTTGTTGCCATATTCCAAAGATTAGCCCAGTAATTTTTATACATTATTATTTTTACCCTGTATCAAAAGGTCATTCGGTATCGAGATAGCAAACCGAGTAGAATATGCAGTTGTATTTGTTTTCGAAACTGAGATTTACATACTTCACTTATCGCCCCTACAGTAAATTAAATATTAAATCATATTAGCGTACTACACAATAACCAAAACAAATGGAACTACTTCTACCCAAGAAGTACGAACAAGTTACCATAAAATTAACAAGTGCGTTCTTGTATACCATTTTTGCACAAAAATTGCGTTTAGCGATCGGAAAATGTTGCCAAAAGCTCCTGGCGCAACGGTCCTCTCTGATTGGTCGATTTTCTCCAGTTCCCGGCGGGTTTTAGCCGCCCGTCGTTTTCAGTAGTTGTCATTATAGTTACTTTATTATGTATTATTTTTACCATGTTCCTTTTTGCATACTTAATATATATGTTAATACAGATGGATCTTATGCTTATTTTCTTGTCTGCATTCATAAATGTAGAATCTTAAAAGTTTATGGGCCCAGGATGCTCTAACAGCGCTTAAAAATTAATCGGCAAATTAGTTCGTAAAAATTGAAGCTGCAAAAATATCAGTTAAGCCGTTATGTGAAAAAGTGATTGACCTATTTAGAAGTATCGCATTAAGTTCATACAAGTTATCTCGAAGACGCCTTAGAAGTCGTGGAAGGAAAACTGAAAAAGGCCAGTGGAGCTTGATCAAACCGACGCCGAAGAGATTCGAAAGAGGTACAGAGATTACGTTGAAGGTTTGTAATAAAGCCAATAACTTCTGTAACTTCTAACCGAACTTCTAAGCTATGGTGGTTCTTATGAACTCCATGACTGAATGTACTTTACAAAAGGTAATGAGACTTGACAGAACAAGAGACATTTGACTGGAACTTCACAAAATATTCGAAGATTCGTCAGATAACAAACTTTAAAATATTGATTTTACAGTTCTTATAATTCAGTGTTCAATTATGGCAGCTTATTTATCAAAGTTGAAAAATTTATGGAACGAACTGGACAGTGGCCTTGAAAGTATGGAAGAAAACAGTCTCACAGAAATCCTGTTAATTTGTAAAATATTGGATCCTCTTCCTCCCAATTATCGTACTTTCAAATGGAATTGGTTAATTCTTAGGTATAGAAGCAGAATTCTAAACCACACAATTGTGTACCCATGAATCAGATTCAAATCTTGTAGAAACTTTAGATCAGGAAGCATTGATAGCAAATTCAAATTTAAGCAGAAATCAGCCCCTAACAAGAAAAACAACGAGTGTAATTATTGCCAACAGAAAGGACACAGGGTCAGGAACATGCAAGGAATAGGTAGCTGATGGAAAACCACCAAAACCTAGTCTAGAAGTAGGACCAAACAAAGGAGGTAAGAAAAATGTTTCTGCAAATATAATACTTTTAGCTGTACATGAGGCAATATTTTCAGCTGAAACACATTCTGATGATTGGTTTATTGAGAAACTGGCCTCAAAACACGTCGTCAATAACAGTCACTACTTTATAGACTGAAAAATTTGAGCTTCATCATAGCATCACTGTAGCAAAAAGATAGTTTTTACCAGCAATTGGAAAAGGCACTATCGAAATGAAGACCAATGTATATGCGATGAATCAGATAAAGCATTCTTGAAAATGTCCGGTATGTTCCAGAAATAACTAAAAATTTATTTTCTGTGTTAGCAACCCAAGATGGAAATCAGAAGAGTGTGTTTGAATCAACATTTAAGGCTTGCTATTTCAAAATACATGACGAAATACACTCATGTCCATAAATTAAGGATAATTCGGAGTCACGCGAAAATCGAAATCTAAAATAAATATATCTCCTGTAAAATAACTACACATATCTTCAAGAATCATATGCAAATTTCAGGAAGTAACCAGATGACACCGATAGTACGTCATAATAACGAGAATGTAAGAGAGTGATATATAAGGAATACAGGCAAAGAAGTAAAATTGTTCACAGGCGCTTTATAAGCATTTCAGTGCAATAACAGAATAGTTATGACACAAAGGACGCATTTGGATGATTTTTTACGTGGTAGAATTATCGGCCGTCTGGAATGTGAGCGTACCCAACTGGAAGTATCAGACGAACTTGGAATCGCCCAGAGTGTCATCTCCAGGCTTTGGCAACGATTCCAAGATAATGGTAATGTGAGTAGACGTTACAGCACAGGTCGCCCCAGAGTTACAACGCCGAATGAGGACCGGTATTTGGCAATTACTGCCAAAAGAAACAGGCGGAGCACACCCTCAGACTTGTCTCGTCAGCTCTCTTCAGCCACTGGTACGACAATTTCAAGGCAGACCGTGTACACACGCTTAGGACAGATTGGTCTATATACTGGTAGACCTGTCAGATGCGTTCCACTTACTGCAACTCACTGTCGCCTGCGGTTAGCCTAGAGTAGAGAGCATGCATTGTGGACACCGCAACAGTGGGCTTGTGTGATGTTTTTCGACGAGTCCAGGTTTATCTTGCAGTCTGATTCTCGCCGGACTTTCATATGGAGAGCTCAGGTACCCGTTACCACCAAGAAAACATCATTGATCGACACCGTTACGGTGGTGCAGGAGTGCTCGTTTGGTTCGGAATTATTCTGGGTTCCAGAACTGACCTGCATGTTCAAATTGGAAACATGACAAGCCAAATCTATCGGGACGTCATTCTGGAACAACATGTACGTTTGTTTCGGCGCACCATGGGCGCACAATTTGTGTTTATGGATGACAACGCCCGTCCTCACCGTGCAAACATCGTAAGCGAATGCCTTCAATCGGAATATATCACTCGTATGGACTGGCCAGCATTCTCACCGGACTTGAATCCAGTAGAGCACGTGTGGTACATGCTTGGCCGACGAGTTGCAGCCCGTCAACCTCCTCCTACATGTCTACCGGAACTTCGGAGGGCATTGCTTTTTGAGTGGTGTAATATCCCCCAAGATCAGATCGATAATTTGATACTCAGCATGCCTAGACGTTGTACGGACTGTATTGCATCGTCTGGGAGACATACAATGTATTAACAATCATACCAACCATGTAATATGTGTTTTTTTGTAAATAGTTTTTTTTTTTTTTTTTTTTTTTTTTTTTGCTCCATTGAGAAAAAAATCGCTAATGTTTTTTAATAATGCCAAACATATAGCATCCGTTTTTGCTCTTTACCTTTTGTTTAATAAATAAGCTTTACAAATAAGTCAAATTTGTTTTGCTTCTAACTCTTTCTTTGTCTGATTTTCCATTATCCTTAATTTATGGACATGAGTGTAGTTCTGCGTGGTACAAGAAATGCCGGTGGGGATCCCTTCAAAGCCATGATGAAAACCTTGAATCTTGAAACTCACATTGACATAAATGTGATCGAGAATAATGAATCAACTCTTCTTCTTCATCGTGAACAATGGTGTCACCAACATAAAAAGCGTATAAAGGTCGTTCTTGAGAAAGAGTTTAATATTAAGATTAAGCGTGATATGAAATTATCAAGCCTGTGTATACGCAAAAGCCCACCGTTTAATGTTTGGAAACAGAAGAAAAGATATAAAAGCTGCAGAATTGTTCTCGACAGAGATTTGTGGGCCGTTTGATGGATCATTAAGAAGTGTCTATACTTCACAATCTTCAAAAATGCCTATACCAAATTTCGATACTGTTTTTTCTAAATGCACAAATCAGAAGTAAAGGATGTGCTTGAAAATTTCAAAGCTCATAAACTGAGAGCATAAAGTTAGAGAAATCCTCCGTGCTTATGGTAAAGAGTTTGACAACTAAGCAGTTCGAAAGATCTTGATAAAGTATGGAATCTCGCAGACGCTCACAGTTTAGCCAGAGATACACCAGAGTAAAATGACAGTGCTGAACGAGAGAACACAACATTTCTCGAAATGGCCAGAACTCTCATATATTCGAATGAAGAAGTGGATTTTTCAGCTTGCCTATAGGCACAGTTTTTCAGGACTTCAATTTACATACTGAATAGAACGGTGAAGTCTTCAGTTCCTAATTCAAGTCCCTATGAATATGGGATGGGAAAGAAACCCAAAAAACGTATGCGCTATCTAAGTGTTGAGGACCCTAGTGAACAGCTAAGCGAATAATCGCTTAAGTCCAAGAACAGAAACGTAAAACCCACGAAGGATTAACTACCCTTTATTGCTCACAATAAAGATGTACAGACGGTCCCTTTTCCAGGACGTACAACAAAACTCCACTTGGGCCTAAACTCAAAAATGTAAGAAATAAGAACCTAACTAATGACTAACTAAAGAGATTTAGCCGAAGCTAACAGAATTTCTAACTAGCGTGCCCCCCAATATTAAATTAGTGAAAGTATCAAGGGCACGTAATATGGCCGAGCGTAGTAACAGCTCAGAGAGACGTAGTCAAAAGGCAAACGCATGCTATTTAGAAAATCTAATTCTCTCTAACGGAGTCAGTGGAACTCCGATTTAAATACTCTCTACTACTCATTTGCATTTAACGCGATTATAAAAACTCATTCTGGTAAGAAATTGTAAACTGAAATTAGAAGAAATAGGAAAGTGTGACAAACTTAAAATAACTGTTATAGACTTGGTTTTGACCTTACATCTTTCACCACCAGAATTTAAATACTCGAAGAAAAAAGGTCATTGCTTAAGAGTTTAAATTCTAGAAAACTTCCTAACACTTCAAAGTTTAACTTCTAAAACTCTGCTTTTTTATTTCAATCTCATTATTGAATTCTTCGTGTTTAACTGTACAAATGATCTAAAGCTAAGTTAAAACTAAGAAAAATAATTTTTGCAACATTCTTGCTTTAGCATATACATCTTTTTCACCTTGACATCAGTCTTATACATACTTTAGTCTTTCCAAAATATCTGGAAGGAAAAGGCATTAGTACTTGTTTCTAAGAAAAATTTTAATTTTCCCTTCCAAATACATTTTATTGCATTCATTTGGCCTTCAAACAGATTTCATTCACACACATTGTAACTCATTTCTCCCCCCCTCCATTCTCTCCAGAACTTTGTTCTGATATGAACTGAGAGTGTAAGTGTTGTGTTACCGCGAATCAACGCTGCCAACTAGCCATCATCTGCGAGTTGTTAGAATCTGACATTTCAAAGACTCCCTAAATACAAAATTGCACCTAATATGCCAAAGAGAGCTTGATTTAAGTGTTGGCTGTAGGAGCCTAACTTTTAACATACATTCATTCTGTATTTTCTTTCCAACCGTTCATTCAAACAAATTTTAACTTTAAAGCACTTTTACAACCGACATTTAAAACTTTTGCTTTCAACACAACATTTTTCTACATGTAACCTATAAAATTTTAAATTCACTTTAAATAAGTTACATAGTTGCTATACATAATTAATAATCTTTTCCTAAAATTTAACTTATATTGTAAAAGATATTTACAATATACTTTCTCTCAAATTTTAAAATTCGTAATTCTTGCTTTTAACAGCATTTAGCAGCTTTGAACAACATGATATAAATTGAAATTGCATTCTAAATAAGCAAACAATGAAAACACTTCTTTCCTGCGGATCTTTAAACCTGCTTTTGGACTTCTTTGATTGTTGGAACGGCATGAATACTGCTTCGGCTGTTCTTTTACCTCTGGCGATTCTTCGTCCTGGATTTCCGACCTCCCTTGGGGTGGTTGTAAACGGGTAACGAAGACTATCTGGCGAGGTTTCCTTCGTTTTTTACGGACCCATCTGTGATGCCACTCGCTTCACTGGTTTTCCGTTCGTTGTTCTTTTTTTTTCTCCGCTAGCACTGGAATTCGTTGAAGCAAGATTTTCTTTACTGGCCTTTCCCTCGTTGCCCTTTTTCTCTTTTCCGCTGGTCCTGGACCTTGTCGCGGCTGGATTCGTTCAACCGGCCTTTCTTCCGTACTTTCCGCTTGCTTCCTTTTTTTGCTGGGGGATTACCGTTTGTTGCTTGGGTAATCGCATTTCTTGGCACCGCAGAATCCTCCCTGTCAGACCTCTTTGACTTCTCTACGCTAAAAACAAGCTGGACAATAGTGATACAAGGACTCAAAAACATTAAAACCAAGAAATCACCTCTTGATAAAATAATCGCAGTAGTCGAAATCATTGAAAAAATAGGAAATCATCTTTAATGCTAATAAATTCAAGAACAGATGCAACATAAAAATCCTCTCTTGGAACGCTAACGGTCTTTACCATAAAAAAGATGAATTATCGAACCTCATTATTGAAATTGAACCTGACGTAATACTCATACAAGAGACTCACCTTAAACCAGCACTCAAAGTACTTTATGCTAATTATAACACCTACCGTACTGATCCGTGAGACAGGAAGAGGCGGTGGCATCATCACATTTGTTAAAAGGAGCATAAAACACGCTCAAATTCCTAATTCCAGTACCACTTTCGAAAGTAACACAATAGAAATTGTAATAGAACATAAAAAATTCAAAATTTCGAATATATACATCCCACCAAATAATAATCCCAGCGCACAATAATTGATTCACCTCCTTAATTCTAATACTTCTACCATTGTCGGAGGGGACTTCAACGCCAAACACCCCTGTTGGAACCGAGGACCTGCTAACAAAAAAGGAAATGACATATTTAAGCTCATTCAATCAAATAATTATAACATTCATGCTCCAGACGAGCCCACCCATTACGGGTACAATAGCGCCACCACAATTGACTTCTTCATCTCAAATAACATTACTAACAGATGCAATATCTCTGTAATTTCAGCCCTGTCTTCCGACCACAACCCCATTGTATTTGAAATCCCCATTAATAAATACCTCCCCTCACTTGACAGAAGTATAGGAGTTACAAATTGGATCAAATACTCTGAAATTCTGAATAACTCCATACAAGGTAACCCATGCATCAACAACACAGAAGATTTAGAACACGAAGTCTCAAAATTTACCAACAGCATCAATTCTGCTTTAAAGGAAGCCACCAATACTTTTATGTGAACAAGCCTTTCCTTCCCCTGCCTGCCGATATAAGAAATAGGATTAAAGAGAAAAACCGGATCCGCAAAAGATGGCAAACCACCAGGGATCCACAACTCAAACACGAACTATATGCAAAAAGAAATCAACAGACGAATCAAGAACTTCAAAAACCAAAAATGGACCAATTTCCTAAATAACCTTGCTATAGAGGACAATTCCCTATTTGACATTTCCCGCAAATTCAAGAAACCTTATAAACCTATTCCACCTATCCATGGACCTAGTGGAACTTCATATACAGAAGAAGATAAAGCTAAATCTTTTGCGGACTATATGGAAAATACATTCACTCTTAATCCCACTCCGTACGACAATAACCATATTGAACGGGTCAACCAGGTGGTCAATAACTTCTTAACACCCCTGCTCCGTACAACTTCACTTTCCTGACTACCCCAACCATCGTTGCCAACACCATCAGCGCCTTACAAACGAAGAAAGCCCCAGGGCACGATGGCATCTCGACCAAAGCACTGAAGCATCTTCCGATCAACGCTCTTACCTGCCTAACTAAAATTATCAACAACATTATCAAATTCGCTCATTTTCCTAACTCATGGAAGCAAGCTATAATAATTGTTTTTGCTAAACCGCAACAAAATCCAACTCTCCCACAGAACTATCGCCCTATCAGTTTACTTACCCACCTGTCTAAAGTTACTGAGAAAATCCTACTTTTCCACATCCAAAAAATTCACCCTTCCATGAATTTTCTCCCAGAAGAACAATTTGGTTTTCGTAATCATCATAGCACTTGCCACCAACTCCTTAGAGTTATCAACATTATCACTGAAGGCTACAACTGCAAGCTTCCGACCGGTGCTATATTTCTCGATATCGCGAAAGCTTTTGACAGGGTATGGCATCGAGGACTTATTTACAAACTAATCACTCTCAATTTTCCAGGTCATTTTATTCGCTTAATAGCCTCTTTTCTCAGCAACAGAACATTCAGAATCAAAATCGATACTGCATACTCTACCACCAGAGTAATCAATGCTGGTGTCTCACAGGGGTCGGCACTTTCGCCGTACCTTTTTAATATTTATACACAAGATATCCCTAAAGACCCTTCTGTTCATCTTGCACTCTTTGCCGATGACACCGCCATACTTACTAAAGCCTGTACTGTTATCGCCGTAAGAAACCAACTCCAAAGCTATCTCATAAAACTGGAAAAATGGCTTACCCTTTGGAGGATTAAAATTAACACTGATAAAACTAAGGCAATAATTTTCCGTAAAGGAAACATGAAATACTATCCTCCACCCCCTGAAATATTTGACGAAGAAATTGACTGGATTAATGAAACCAAATACCTTGGAGTCACCCTTGACCAAAAACTTACCTTCAGAACCCATTTCCGGTCCTTAGTACAAAAATTTAAAATCACCACAGCTACTATGCGACCTCTTCTTGGTAGAAAAAGCAACTTATCTACTACAAACAAATTAATTCTTTATCGCTCCATACTGCGCCCAGCTCTTCTTTATGCAGCACCGATCTGGGGACATGCAGTTAAAACCAATATTAAACAATTACAAATTCTACAAAATAAAATTTTACGAGAAATTATCAATGCTCCTTGGTATATTCCCAACATCTACATCCATAGAGACCTTCGAATGGAACTTATTCAAGAGTATATTAAACGATTAGCGGTCAACTTCTTTTATTCAGTACAAACCCACAGTAATAGCCTTATTAGCAGTCTCAGACACTCCCCGCGTCCCAGAGAAAAACATCGCTACCCTTGTGATATCCTCCCCACATAGGATTCACAACCTTAATTGACTCATTCACGCAAAACTGACTCTGCGGTTTTACCACCCGCGGCTACATCTTATAACGACACTGAACTTGACACCTCCGTTTTTTCGCCGCTGCTAGTGCGGACCTCACTCTCTTTCTTCCGCCTCCCACACTCCTTTCACCCTTCTCTTTCTCCCCCCTCCCGATCTTTATCAGAAGTCGAGTAATAAGATTTTCTACATCTTGACACTCGAGAATAAAATACGATCTGTGTGTGTGTGCATTTCTTGGCACGCTTCCAGGATCCTGCAATAGGTCTTTTAAGATTTCAAAATTATTTCTATTGTAATAGGGTTTAATTTGGTCAAAGTTAGCATCAATTTCCTGGCCATTTGCAGCCTTTAAATAAACTGCTGCAAATCTTATCCTTTCAATAACAAAAGGCCCCTCGAACCTGGGCTCGATTTTTGGGACTCTGTTTTCTGGCGTAGATGATATGGAATGCTTGATTTTCAAAACTTTTTGACCCACAGAATATTTTACCTCTCATCTATTCCTTCTGTTTCCGCCTCACTATATCAGAATTTTTGATTGCTTCATTTATGATTTCTTGACTGTCCTTTAATTTAAATTCTTCTTCCCTTTGCTGCACAAAAAAAAAAAAAAGAGTTTATCTTAAGAGTGAAAATTGTCTTCCCTAAAAAGAGTTCTACGGGGTCGTTTGCGTAGGATCATGCTTCGTCGTTCTTAAAGCAAAGCCTAATTCATTTAAGCAGCTATGCCAATGGTTATGATAATTGTTAACGTATCTCCAAATAATTTTAACAATATTCTTGTTTAAAGGTTCCGCAATATTCGATTGTGGCCCATATGGTACCATTTTTAGATGGCGTATGCCAAGTCCTGTGCAAAGGTTTTTAAATAAATGATTAACAAATTGTTTTCCGTTACCAGATATTACTTTTACTGGGGCCCGTATTTTAAAATATATTTATTTAAGAAAGAATCTGACTCTATTCTTGCTGATGCTCGTTTAAGGGAAATTAATTCCACCCAATTGGCGAAGTGATCAACGACAGTTAAGAGATATCTGTTGTTATTTAATCGTGTTTAGGATAAGGTCCGAGCAAATCAATGGCAGCCAATTCATTTCGGAAAGTGGTTTTTATGTTATTTATGTACCTGGCTGGGTTATAATTAACGTCATTAATTAATTGGCACATGTGACATGACCTGACATACGCCGTTACCACCCTCTGTAACTGCGGAAAATAAGCCGCTTTGCGGGCCCTTTGCAAAGATTTCTGATACCTAAATGACCCGAAATGGGCGATTCATGCAGCTCCGCTAAAATATTTAACCGTAGACTCGCTGGGATCTCTGGCTGATACTGTTGAATCTCTTTAGTTATTTTCGTATAATATAGCAATTTATCAATGACTGCATAGTGCGCCGCCGTGTTCCGAATAGCCATTATGTCCACATGCTGGAAATGTTCGGGGTCTTCAAGATATGCATAAATAACCTTGAATTAGAGGTCCATCTTAAGTTCTGAAATAATTGTGTCACGAGACTCAATTATTCTCGAAGTCAGAACTGACTGTATTTCCCTCTTCGTCAATCTTGATTCTTGATAGGGCATCAGCCACAACGTTTTCCTTCCCCGGCGTGTGTTTTATAATTATGTTAAACTCCTGTATCTTTAACGTCCAACGTATAAGCTGGGGTGAAAGACTTTTCCATGGATGCAAGCGACCATTTGCCGCATGGTCTGAGTAGATTGTTTCCGCGGCGCTTACAAAGTAAACTCGGCATTTCTGGACTGCTAGCGAAACAGCGAGAGTTTCTCTTTCTGTCGCGGTGTAGATCCGTTGAGTTTGATGCAGCGTTTTACTGAAAAAGGCAATTGGCTGCTCATTTTGTAAGAGGGTTCTTTCACTCACCTCAACCATATGTCCTAACTGTTGATATTCTTTTAAAAATTCTGAATATAATTTTAAATATTCGGGATTCTTTACTAAGCATTTCCATAAGGAATTTAATTTACTCGTTGCAATTTGTTTAGAACTTCCTAAAGTGTCCGGATCCTCCTTTAATGGCATTTTAACAACGTACCTACCGGTTTTATCTCGTGTATAATTTTCTATGAAATGTTTCTCACAAATTAAAAATTCTTTGTTTTTGGGTTTATCAGTTTCAATATTTTCTAATTCCCAAAATTTTCTAAGAGCTTTATCTATCTTCTTCCTTTATCAACCCACAATGAACTCTGTTTTCAGTCTCTGTTGGAATACTTCCAGACACGATAAAACCAAAAACTGTATCTTGGAAAATAAGATCAGTATTATTCATTCGAATTTGACTCGGTTTCAAAAGTTCATAAAAACCTCCCGCTCCCAACAACATATCTACCCTTTCTGGAACATTAAATCCTTCATCTGCTAATTTTAAATTAGGAAGATCTTGCACTGAAATTTTAATTTTGCGCGAAGGTGTTAAATCAGCAGTTATTTTTGGAATTACTAAAAAGTCCAAATTCTTTATAAAAGTTCCTTCTTTATTGCATATCGAAGCATTAATTTTATGCTTTATTGTTAAAGTAGCATCATTTATTCTCGAAACGGAAATGTTTGTTTTTTCTTTCTCTAATTGCAAATGCTCAATAAAATTCCGTGTCAAAAAGTTCGACATACTGCCCCCGTCCAGCAAACATTTCACTCTGTGTTTTTTTCCCTCGTTATCAATTAGAAAACATACGACTGTTGAAAGCAGAACTGTACTCTGTTTATTCGAATAATTGCTAATAAATGCCTTTTGAACGAACTCCTGCGCATTAACATTCAAGGTCGATGAGTCATCTCGTTTGGAAACGTTGCAGTCAGATACATTTGTTTTGTTTTTATTTTGTTCCGATGAACATTCTTTCTCCTTTACGATATTATTTGCTTTCGGAAAGTGAATAGTTTTGTGGTGCCGTTTTTGACAAAAACAAGAGTATTTCGATGGGCAATTTGATACTGAATGCATATGTAGACAGTTAAAACATAATTTATTAGATTTCACAACCTGTACTCTTTCTTGTACCGGTAATTTTAAATACGATGGGCATTTTGCCAATCCGTGATTCTCGTGGCATAAAATACAGTTCTCTGTTTTAACATCTGATAAAAACACTTTAGCTACACTTTTTGAGCTATTATACTTACGATTAACATGAGAATTCTCAGTAAGAGGTTTTCCTCGTGACGTGAAATATAAATCTACTCGTATTTCTTTACCTAACTCACTAGGTGAAAACCATGAATCACCTTGCCTCACTGCAATGTGAGAAGCTGTTCCCGCATCTAAAGATTGGTATAATCTATCTGAAACTATTAGTTGTTTGAGGGTCTCGAAGTCAGTTACCTTTCTTAATTTTAAATAATAATCCCATGCAGTTACTAAGCGAGAAGAAAACTGCACATGAGTTTCATGTGGTTGTTTAACAGTTTTTCTAAAGTTTTCCTAAACACGAATATGGTGTTGGCTGAAACTCCTTCAGAACTACTTCTTTTACTTTTTCATAATTCGCGATATCCTTATCATGTAAATAGGTTATTATATTCGAAGCTTTGTCTCCTAACAGATTTAACAGAATTTCTGCTTTATAGTCCTCCGAAACATTTTTTGTAAAAAACGCTTGTTCTAATGACGAAAAGAAAAATCCCCAACTCTCAGGCCGTATAGGAATTTTTACAGTTAAGATTCTGATACTTTTTATTAATTGATCTAGTGACTCTGATTTTGTTTCGATTTCGCTTACACCATCAAGTTTAGTTTCTGCTTTAAGCTTAGCCAACACTAACTCATTCTTTGATCTCTCAAGTTTTTTTTTTTCCTAACTCTGTAAGGATCTTAAGTTTTACTAACGTTTATTTTATTTTAAATCTTTACTATCACTTCTTATTTTCTACTTCCGGCCAGAATTAAAAGCTTTAACTTATTTATGCAAATTTGCTTGGCGAACGCCAAGTACTTAAGTTGTGGCTTTTTGCCAAGCAAGAGAGAGGAAGGAGTTAGTCGAAGCAGGCCGCTTGCCTTAGCAGTTTTACTTTGTTGCTGGTTGCCTTCCAGGCCAGAGGTTTAATCCTCTTGATAACTTTAAACGTATTGTAGTGTTAACAGTTCTCTGTACTACATACGGCTCCCTGTTAATATACGACCAATCTTCCACGTAGGCCCTTGTTTATTATTCCAAAGTTAAGTTAGAGTTTAGTTAATATTTTTATATTCTTACGTTCAGACCACAAGTGGTCAGTCTCTGTATTCCGAAGTACGGAAATTATTGTAAAGAGTGAAAAATAAAGGGTTTCGTATACCCTTCCTGTGTATCTTGTCTACTTCGCAAATTTATTGAACATAGCTTTAGTAAGCTCCCTGTTTCGAGTCAGGTTCTTGAATGTTCCGCAAGCAAGTAAGGCGGAACATAGAACCTGATAGTGGCGCCCGACGTAGAAAAATAACCATGGCCGAGTTTCAAGAAGAACCTGTGCTGCCTGCAGAAGCGGCTCAGAATCCAGAAATGCCAGCTGCCGCCCTGGAAGGATTTGGTTACATCGTCCAGACCATGCGCGCTTCGATGAAACCAGAAGCAACATTTAATGGAAACTCACCGGTAACCAGTTTTTTGGAAAAATTGGAGGACCACTTCATGATGTATCCCGTGCACGAGTTCCAGAAAGTCACCTTAGCTACTAGCGCTTTGAGGGGCCAAGCGCTTAATTGGTTCAAATGTATAGGCAGAAGTCTCTTGGGTCAAGCAAGAAGTCCCACCTATACTTACGAAAATTTCAAGACTGCCCTAGTAAAAGCCTTCCCTGTCGTAAGGGATCGTGCGAAATTAGAAACGGAACTTTTCAGCATATATCAGCAAAGAATCGAAAATCTTTCCACCTTTATTTTAAGAAAAATTCACGTCTTCAAACTCTTGTATGGAAACCGTCCGGATCCTGAGATAATTCAAGTGATTTTGCCGAGGTTACTTCCCCAAGTACAAGACTTTATTGAATTAAGGAATCCGACTACACTGGAAACGTTATTTGAGCTAGCAATCCAGTTTGAAAGTAGAAGAACGGCGGACATTAAAAGAAGACGCCAATATCAACAACGAAACCAATTTGGTGAGCCAAGACCACAGCAAAGTCAAGCACACGGCTACGGAAGGAAAGCGAATCAATGGGCAAGGAAACCCGAGCATCCAAAAACAGCCGGCGAACGTCGACAGTTCAATAGCAATCCAGGAAAAAAGTCTCAAGGCCAGTGGAAAAAGAAGGAAAGCATGGAAAGAAAAAAAGATTTAATCTAAAACAGATTTCTGCTGACGGGAGGGTGCGGAAATCCGAAGGCCAAGAAAACCCCTCTTCCTTTAAGTTAAATACAGTAATGGTGAAAAATTTGACTCTTCCGAAGATTGAAGTGTTGGTGAATAACATCACAGCCACCGCACTCCTGGATACAGGCGCGCAGTGTTCCTGTGTGGCAGAAGATTTTTTTAGGAAGTATTTTCGTAAATATCGCATATATAATTCGGATATTACGACAGTGTTAGCTGCGCAAGGAGAAAGATGTAAGTGCAAAATTACCGCTATACATTCGTATCAAGGACGAACAAGTAAAGGTTATGTTTTTTATAGTAAAGAATCTGCAAGCACATATTATCTTAGGAATAGATTTTCTTTCAGAGGCAGAAGCAACGCTGTATTTTAATGAAGCGTCCCTTAAGCTGACGATGAAACCAGTTCGAGAAGAAAAATCGGAACCGCCAATGTTAAACCTTGATCACCTGCCTAAGGAAGAGCAACAAAGAATCCGACAAGTGGTAAGTGAATTTGCTTCGTTATTTAGTGATATTCCAGGATTTACTCAAGTTACTAACCATAGTATTGACACCGGAGATTCAATGCCAGTTCGCCACAAAGCATACTGGTATGATAAGAATAAAGAAAAAATTATAGAATGGCACATTGGCGATATGCTACGTAAAAAGATCATAACGCCCATCTCAAGTAGTTATGCTAGCCCGGTGGTTTTATGTAAGAAAAACAATGACTATCCATTAACACATCCAAAAAGGTGGCGTTTCGCGATTGACTATCGTAAATTAAACTCCATAACTAAATATCCGGTATATCCGTTACCTATTATTGAAGAAATTCTAACGTCGACCAAATACATGACGACTTTAGACTTAACGACTGGTTATTTTCAAATAGGGGTTAGACCGGAGGACGTGCCTAAGACTGCTTTTATAACCAAGTCTGGCACTTATGCATTCCTGCGTATGCCGTTTGGCCTTTCAGGGGCGCCGACAACATTTCAGCGATGTATGGACATTGTGTTAAGGCCTGTTCTTGGAAAGTCCACATTTATCTATTTAGACGATATCATTATTACTAGTGATAATCTGGACCAACATGTACAGGATTTAAGACAGGTGTTTTCTTAATTAAATGAGGCCGGCCTAAAAGTTAATGTCGAAAAGTGCAAATTTGCTGCCCCTGAATTAAAATATTTAGGTTACAAAATATCTCAGAAAGGAATCGAGACAGACGAATAAAAAATAATCGCTGTGCAAAAGTATCCGCCACCAAATACGGCGAAGAAGCTCTCTTCTTTTCTAGGACTTTGTTCATATTATAGGTCCTTTATAAAAGATTTTGCAGCTATTGCTGAACCATTGTTAAAATTAAAAAGGAAAAAGGCAAGATTCTCCTGGACGGCCGAAGCCAATAGTGCTTTCGAAAAATTAAAGCAAGCATTAACGCAAGCCCCTGTGTTGAAATTTCCTGAAAAGGATGAGAATTTAGAAATTTCAGCGGATGCTTCGGATTATGCAGTAGGAGCAGTACTTTCGCAAAATCAGCAGCCCATGGCATTTTTTAGTCGAACTCTAAATCAAACACAAAGAAATTATTCGGCGACTGAGAGAGAGGCACTTGCAGTTCTGTTAGAAGGTATTCAAGGGTGACCAAACTGGAGGAAAAAGAAAGCTCCTAGAGGAAGGAACTGAAGGGCGAGCCCGCACAAAAAGGAGGATAAATCAAACACGAATCGTTGCTACCTTCCAGGACTGGGCAGAGAAAAGAATGTCCGAATATCACAAGATAAGTAAAATTTTATGTTACTTTGCAAACTTAAGTTAATCTTTCATTCTTACTGCAAGTGACAGATTTCAAGAAGTTTTACCTCATGTGAGGTCTACCTTTATCGCCAAAAAGGCGAGAAATGAATTGTTACCTATTTCTGTATTATGTTTTTCAATTACTCGCGAGTAAAACTAAAATTAATGTATAATAGGAATGTGTAAATACTTCAATATTGTAAAAGTTATTGTAGAAAATTTTATTTAAAAGATTCTGGCAAGAAAGAAGTTTTGGTCTGAAAGACTTTTGAAATGTAGTTTTCAATGTAGAAGAATTGGCACTTGCTTGGAAAAGAACAGAAGTTAACAATGTACTACTAATGTATGTTTTAAATTGCGTAAAATTAACGGCATGTTAATATGTTCTTATATACAATGTGAACTGTTATTTTAAATGTTAAGAAATACTATGATATGATAAAAGTGAAAGTAATGCCAAAAGTTTTAAACTTATTCGTGTGACTGAGAAAAAAAAAAAAAAAGAGAGAAAAGTATTGTGAATATGTGTTAAAGGTTGAATGAATGTAGTTAGGCTCTCTGACGCTACACTTCAGAGTTAGCCACTTTCAGAATAGTACCTCAGGGTTTAGAGTTGAAGATAAGGTGTGTTACGAGGTCTTGTTATGTTGAATTTTAACACGTTAGTGTTTTGATTGTAGGCGGCAGTGTTGAACACGTATACATAAACACATTCGTGTTTGATGTTTTCTTTTACAACACATGTCAGAGAGCACGGGGAGAGATAATTAAATTTAAGTCATGAATGAAATAAGAATGTTAGGAGAAATATAAATATTCATGTGACTAGCCATTTAATTGTGTAACATTTCATTAAACTAGTTTTCCTTCCAGATCTCTGGAAGGAACCAGATTTCAACTAAAAGCTCCTGTTTAGATACAGTACAGATGAAAAGTGATTGTCCATGGAGCTGATAATGGAAAAACAATTTTTTTTTTAAATTTCTAGTTTCTAGTGAGGAATGTTTGTAAAAGATTGGCCTCGCGTTAGATTCTAGAGCTAAAAGTTTTCAACAAGGTCGTTTTAGACCTCAGTTTCAAACTAATTAACTCTGGCGGGAAGTATGTAAGGATCTTAAGTTTTACTAACGTTTATTTTATTTTAAATCTTTACTATCACTTCTTATTTTCTACTTCCGGCCAGAATTAAAAGCTTTAACTTATTTATGCAAATTTGTCTGGCGAACGCCAAGTACTTAAGTTGTGGCTTTTTGCCAAGCAAGAGAGAGGAAGGAGTTAGTCGAAGCAGGCCGCTTGCCTTAGCAGTTTTACTCGGTTGCTGGTTGCCTTCCAGGCCAGAGGTTTAATCCTCTTGATAATTTTAAACGTATTGTAGTGTTAACAGTTCTCTGTACTACATATGGCTCCCTGTTAATATACGGCCAATCTTCCACGTAGGCCCTTGTTTATTATTCCAAAGTTAAGTTAGAGTTTAGTTAATATTTTTATATTCTTACGTTTAAACCACAAGTGGTTGGTCTCTGTATTCCGAAGTACGGAAATTATTGTAAAGAGTGAAAAATAAAGGGTTTCGTATACCGTTCCTGTGTATCTTGTCTACTTCCCAAATTTATTGAACATAGCTTTAGTAAGCTCCCTGTTCCGAGTCAGGTTCTTGAATGTTCCCCAAGCAAGTAAGGCGGAACATAGAACCTGATAACTCGACAAGTTTTTGCTCTTCCTGTTTTCTATTTTCGATAATAGAGTTTGCTATCTCTTTTACTAAATCTTGTTTAGTTTTAAAAATTTCACTATTCTCAATAATATCAGTCAAATCTGCTATAGTCATTTTTTCGTCAACATTTAGATTTATTTTTAAGGCAATAAGCCTTAAATCTTCTTTTTAGCACCCTTAAATAACATTGTTATTTATAACAGAACAAGCACAGAAAGTACAGAATTAACAAGAGAGAAATCACTTACCTCTGCAGTGATTCACTTTTGATGAATATCCGTATCCCAAATCAGCGATATTCGTTAAAAAGAACAAGCTGCGAATACTGGCAAACACAAACACTCCTGTGTTCTCCAAAACGAAACACTATTTACTCATGCACAAACTCACTTACGACCAGATATGTTTGGGTCTCGTCCCAAATAACACACACTAAATAAATTCGCTGGTTCGATTCTTTATTAATTCTCATAGCTGTTACCAGCCCTCTTACATCGTCGATGGCGATTCTCAAACTCTTTTTATCATCACTTTACAGATGCGCATGCGTGGATTACATTACAGATGCGCAGGCGCGAACACATACTAATATGCCTATACGTATGATATATATACATATGTAAATGAGGGTATGCGAGCATATACTTGAAAATCACGGATTCAAATTGAAGTATTATCTTAATTTATACTTTTTTTTCGCATTCGGCATAGAAGTTTTATTAAAAAATACGAAAGTGACGAAACGGTTCCAATTACTTTGTATTTTATGGAAAGAGATTAATTCCCCTTATAAAATCAATACTTTCTGTGAGGGGCATCAGTTGTAATTACTCTTATATATTTGCTTTCTATATTTCTTTTATTATAAATATTTGCAAATCCAAAATGTAGCAAGAAAAAAAATGTGAGAAAATGTATTAAATTACAGTTTTACAATATTTACTAAGATTTAACTTTTAAAATCTCTCATTAAATTAGCCTTTACTCTTCGTTTCTTAGGAGATAATTATAAATGAAAATTAATTAAAATATATAGATACATATGCAGCCTTTTGTTTCAACTTCTTTCTTATTAGATATATTAATTGTACCCGTATTCCCGTACTGATAACAGTCAAGTCATACCTTCGGTCAACTGAATATCACGTAATGGCATATCAATGAAGTTGATATACGCTGGTGGTTCTCGAAGGCTCTAATCTCTGTTTCAGCTAAATAAAGCTTCTATTATTTACTTCACGTACACACGTACAAGGAATATATGGGCCAGTTTCACGTACAAAGTCCTTAGCAAAGGCCCATCAGCGGCCGAGCGATAAAAGCCGCTGAACACTGGTAGTTTATTCCAGGATTAGATTCCGGCGAAAGGGCTCTCTGCATAGGTGTTTTCCTCTTATATAACGTGAATACCAGCCAGTTCCCTTTAAAACGTCTTCCATGAAGCGTCCCTCACTTTCGGTGTAGTGCCTAATATTTTACTGAGAGACTGAATTAATTTCCGGCAAAAGCTTTTTTTTTTTTTTTTTAATTAGAAATGAAATTGTCATCACTATGGTAAAGTAATAACGAGAAATGCTATTTTAATAATGTTTGTAATTTCAGTATTCCTCACTTTCTTGTGCATAATGAAAATACGAGCTAAATTTCTGCAGAAGGGACCTGCATAACAACATAAATATATTGGCAAGATTATTTTCTTTTTATAACACTTCCAGTCTTTATTTGCATATATCAATAAAAGTGGGAATATTTGGTTTACGACCAAGGCATAAAGGGCCATCTGCCCAAAAGAGAAGGGGTTTTATGAAAGACTTTTTAAGGGAAATTGGTAGGTACTCATGTTACACATGAAGCCAGCTAGTTCACCGAAATGTGAACCGAACCTAGCTATCAGTATTCATCGAATTTACCGCTCGTCCTCTGGTAGGTCTATATAAATAAATGAATGCAGTTTATAAATCTGCTTGAAATTTTTACATTAGTATTAATTTTACCAATTTTTGTGTTATTAAAAATGTTTTTTTTTCCCTTTATATTCCCTTTTTATTGTAATTTTTGCATTTAATAGTGCTGATTGAAACATGCAAAATGCAATGAAAATATAATCAATAAAATCTGTTTTTATAGTAAAGGAGAATATTTTTTTAAAAAACAGGCTAAAGGGGGAAAAAAGAGCTTTTATCAGAAAACTGCAAGAAGGAACAATGAACAATAATGTAGTTGAAAGATGAAATACTTATACAGTGAGGGTGAAAATCGATAAATTATAAAAAGAAACTGAACAAGAATACTAATGAAAAAGTTAAATGAAACTAATATAACAAATATACAACGAGATTTGTTTAATATATAAATATAAGCTGTTACACCAGTGATGGGCAAACTTTTTCAATCGCGGACCAAGATGAATTTTTTTTAATTTTAAAAACAATATACAAGTATTACAATTTAATATATTAATGAGATGAATGAAACTGCGATTTCATTTTTAAAAGTTCCTTATATTGAGGTTCGAAGTGAGATGTACTGATTCTAAGGAACGAGGCTAAATGCTCATCTGTCAGTCTACTTCTGAAATAATTCTTTCTAAGGTTCATAGTTGAAAACACACTTGTTCACGTATATAAGATGAAGCAAACATAGCACTGATTTTCTGGGCATGAGATATTAAATTTGGGAAACTTACTTTCGATAATGATTTGTAAAACTCTAACTTTGGCATATTTAGAAACAATTGCTTGAGATGATTGTTAGATTGCAACTCAATTAATTCAAGCTGAAAATCTGACCTCACTGCTTCACAATTTACGTTGAATGGCATGGTAAAAATATCCAATTCTGCTTGAATGGCACTGAAATCTTGAAATCTGCGTTCGAACTCAAAATGCAGTTTTTTCAAGCTATCTTCATAATTCTTAAGGTTCTCTTCATTTACTGAGGGTATTGAATTTAACCTCGGGAAATGAGATAAGTCGTTCTTACCTAGCTGCCCAGCAAACATATTAAGTTTTAGTTTAAAAGCTTTGAGATGTGACCAAATATCGTCGATAAATTGATTTTTCCCCTGCATCTTGACATTCAAGTTGTTCATAAGACAAAGAAGATCTGTGAAAAATGCAAAGTCTGAAAGCCATTTTGTATCTTCTAACATTTCGCACTCCGCAGAACACTGTTTCTCATGGAAGAACGACACAATGTCGTCTTTCAGCTGCCAAACCCACTCGAAAACACATCCTGCACTAAGCCACCTTACTTTCGTGTAATACAGTACATCAGAGCATTCAGATTGCACTGACTGAAGAAAATCTCGAAATTGCCTGTGAGTAAGCCCAAGAGATCGAATAGTATTTACAAGCTTCACGACTGTATCAAGCACGGGTTTCATATTCAATGCAGATTTACACAGAGCATCTTGATGTATAACACAATGTAGAAAAACAACATTGTTCCCGGGATAGTTTTGATTAAAGAGTCCAAGAAATCCAGATTTTTTTCCTATCATATTTGGTGCTTCATCGGTCGTAATATTACATATATTTGTTATAGGCACTTTCAAAGTTAAAAGCCCTTCCTGAAATTCACGAAAAATATCATATCCCGTTGTAGTTCCCTTTAAAGAACGCATGCACGCCAGTTCCTCAATAATTTCAAAGTTCTCATCAACACCTCTTATAAATAATACTAATTGAGCAGTATCATTTATAACAGTCCTTTCATCCATAGCTATGGAACAAAATTTAAACTGGCCAATCTTTGACTCTAATTGTGATGCCAAATTTTTATCGATGGCTTCTATTCTAGAAGTCACCGTTTTTCGAGATAAGCTTACAGTCTCAAAATTATTTTTCTTGTCTGGACATAAAACACCACAAACTTGGAGCATGCATTGTTTAACGAACTCCCCATCACTGAGAGCTTTATTATTTTTAGCAATATTGTATGCTACAATGTAACTTGCATGTGTAGCTGCTTCTTGAATACTGTTTACCTTCTTGAAAAAATTTTGCCGGCCTGATAATTTTTTACAAAGAGTTTCTGCATTTTTTTTTTTTTTTTTTTTTTTTTTCCTATTCGGACATTGCTTCGTAATTGGAATTATGCTTAGATGTGAAATGACGGGAAATGTTATATTCTTTGAAGACTGCTACAGCTTCATTGCAGATAAGACACACTGGTTTATCTTTTACAACTGAAAAAAAAAATATTTCCATGTCCATTCATCATTAAAAGCGCGGCACTCTGAATCAACTTTACGTTTTTTAGTAGCCATTTTGGGGTTGAAATATTTTACGAATAACCCAAACAAGCACTAGCTACGCTATACTTTTAATAATTTCACCACTATTCACAATGACGCTATATGTCCACAATCTTTCAACACGCAATCAATAATATTAGAACTCGCACCAAAAGAAAAAGCCGCTAGATGGAGCTTAAAATGCGCAGTCTGCCACATGTGAGGTCTAATTCACCCATATTGAATTCCCATATGTCTGCTCCACAAGAAAAAGATAACGCTTGTTGGCGCCAATCTACAGCTATAACTAACAAATAACTTCCGCTTTTAACACTTTACCGATTGAAAACTGCCTGTGTTTGCTATTTCCTTCGATTTATGTTTTGTAGAACAAAAATAGAGAATGTAAACAGATTACCAGCTCTCTGAAAAAAAGGAAGAAAAAATATAATATTTAAACAAAGTAGAAAAGGAGATGGATATATAATATATGAATATTTCTTTTAATTTGCCTCTGACCGGCAAATTAAAATTATATCCGCGGGCCGGGTATAACCTTCCTGCGGGTCGGAGTTTGCCCGCGGGCCGTAGTTTGCCCATCCCTGTGTTACACAATGCTTAGAAACAAATGAAAGAGAACTGCCGATTTATATGAGAAACAAATACTTAAACATCATTTTCGAGTATAAATTGAAAATGGGAATTAGTTGCATGGGAGGTATTTGCTGTTAAGGCTTATTTTTATTATGACGCAATGTCAAAAGTTAATATTCCAACATATGACAATTATATAACTACGAAATCTCACCATCATATGTTTCCCTAGTTTAGGGAAAAGAAACAGCAGAAAAGAGAACAAATTGCTTTACATTTTCCCCCAGTCTCTTATCTGAAAATTAACAAAGGCGACCTAAAGGAAAGGTTTCAAAAGAGTAGTAGTTTCCCTTTACAATAGCAGCTAAAAGGGGTGGAAATGCATTTGGATTTCCCGTCTTTTTAAGTGAAACCTTTCCAACCGCTGAGTCTCTTAATTTCATGCTGCACCACCTGACAGAAACCAGGTTTCTCATCGAATAATTTACAAAATTGTCTTACGAATTTTTCCATTTTCTTTTTCTCCTCTTCTTGGAGATGGTTGATATCCACGACTGGTATGGCCCCCATCTTCTTCTTCAACAATATCCATACGCACCTGTAAAGTAGAATTCTTAAAATTTAATTTTGCGCTTGTTGCGCGTAAAAAGTCGACCTTCAAAATAGCTGAAGTTAATCGATCTTTCACTACAATCACCCTCTGTCCCGTAGTTTTAAACAATCTGTAACGACGAAAATTCTTTTAAAGAAATCTTGCTACAATAAGCTGCATTACGCTCCGCTGTCCAGTAAGGGTGTAGTAGGGACATTATTCAATAAAATATGAATTTCCGGCAAGGCCAAATTTTGTACATCTACCGTATTTAATTTCCGAGGGAGTTTTCTTCCTAGAGGATGGATCGGGTCCTCTTCTTGGACACCCTGATCAGTTTAAATCCTTTGCTTCCGCCTCTTGCTTCTGCTTCTTCTTACTGCGATCTCTAAATGCTTTGGACTTTACTATTCAGTTTTGAGGACCGTAAAAAATCGCCAAACTATATTGTTGATGCCAGTGCTGCCAAAAATAATTGCGCCAATCCTAACGCAATAAAGGAAGTATGATAGTAAATAACTATTTAAGATTATTGTTTTAATTTAGATTAAAGGCTAATTTCATATAATAGGTGCAAGTCACGTTTGGTCAGGCTCCTGGGCATAAGTCTCATCCTGAATTTAACTGCGTAGGAATCTCACACAACTTTTTATAAATATGACGTATTTGAAAAACCGAGCTGAGGGTGAGATCTCATTTCAGCCGATGAATAAGTCTTCGCATATAAACGTAGGAGCTACTCTGTAAACAAAGTCCGTCTTGCAACAACAATCAACACTATGGCAACCACCAGTGCACAGCCTGGGCTCATAAGTCTAAATGCGAGTGAAGAAGTCCCGGGGGTGGGGCTATCTGGTTCCGAAGTGCATCGTCCAATGAGCAACCTGGAAAGTAAGCACAAATTCCTAGCAAATCAGGCATTGGTTGGGGCGGGGCTTAGTAAGACTGCATAAACTTAGCTGATATTTCTGAACAGCATAAGATAAAACTAAGTTAAAAATTTAGCTTTTTGCGTAAAATAGATCAAGGACTAAGATAATTTAGGGCTTAAAACAACTATTAATAAATTAAGGAAGCTAGAAGATACATTGTCTAAATCTTTTACGTGAGAAAATATATACAAGTTATCTGTTTAAATTGATCAAAATTGCACCTGGTCTTTTTCTATTTGAACTATCCTCGTAATTATAACTCATGACTGAAATTGATATATTGTTGACTTTTTCAATGTTTCTAAAAACCTTTTTTGCAATTTCAGCAATACATAGATTCATTTTGTTAACACTTAATTCTCTATGTATTGCCTCATTTCTTATACACCATTGGCAGTTCGCCATTTGCCTCAGTGTGACATTTTGTGCTTGCTGTATTTTTAAAATTCTCGTATCACATATACATAGCCCCAGACAGGACAGGCGTATGTTATGATGGAACGCAAAATGGATTTATACATCAAAACATTATTGTCAATAGATAAACCAGAATTTCGGAAAATTAAGGGCTTGAGTACCCCGAAATTTATTTAAAATATATGTAACGTGTGAGGCCCAAGTGAGTTTTTAGTCTAAAATAACACCAAGTCTAAAAAAACCATTGTTTGATCCAGGGGATATTTTGGTCGTCATACATTTTCAGAGTAATATTCAAGTCAATATCAACTTTTTGCGTGAAATACACAGCTTCAGATTTTTCTACGTTGGTTTTTATCTTCCACTTCACCATCCAGGACTCTAGTGCGTGGATGCGTTTTTGTAATGCTTGTACAACTGCAGTCATTGACGCTGCAGTTGTACAAGCAGTGTCGTCTGTCTGGGGAGGATTGTAGTGTCGTCTGTGTATAATGCTAATGTAGTGTGGGGGTTGTGTAGAATGTCGTTCGTATAAATTGAGAAAAGTGTGGGTGAGAGTAACCTCCCTTGAGGCAAGCCTGCAAGTTTCTCTGCGTGTGGAGTAAGCTTGTTTATAATGAACGACAGAGTATCTATCGTACAGATAGGAATTTATGATGTTTATGATGTAATCTGGGAATCACAGAGTTATTAATTTGTATGCAAGACCCTGTAGCCATACATGATCGAAAGCTTTCGATATATCAAGAAAAGACACCAGTTATACGCTTTTTTTAAGTCCGTCAGCAATTAATTCCGTAAAACGATACAGTTGATGTGTCATTGAATGCTCCTGCCGAAATCCATACTGTTGGGGAATCAAAATATTACTATCACCGATGAAGTCTTGGATCCGTTTTAATATTACAGCTGCAGCGATCTTGCTGAGTGTGAAAAGCAGGCTGATCGGTCTGTATGAGGTAGAATAGGAAGGATCTTTTCCTGGCTTTAAGATCGGTGAGATGACTGCAGTTTTCCAACAGGTTGGAAATTGTTGAATTTTGAGCATTGCATTTATTAATTTCTTGAATTTACATAACATCTTCGGACCCATTTCTTTGATCATTTTATTGCTGACCTTGTCCATACCAGGGCTTTTTTCTATTTTTCCTCTTCGCAATATAACTACTAACTTCCGATGGCATGATTAAGGGTGTGTTGTTAATGTTTGTTCTTGAATGGAATTGGGTAATGAGGGACGACACAAAGTGTTCTGTTTGTGAGTGATGGATGTTGTGTGTGAGAAATTGAGAAGCATAATTATCTGCAAGAGATTCAGCTTTCTCAAAATCAGTGTAAGCAATCCCAGAAGGGCCGTTAATGGCCGGCCCTTCTGGGATTGCTTACACTGATTACAATTACACGAAATTAATTGCCGATAAGAATTCTGTTCACTTTGAGGTTTATGTTGACGCCATATCCTCGAATACAGGCGGAAATTTTCGGAACGAGCGTTTTCAGTGGTTCGTCTTCTCTAAAACTTCCTCTCTAAACTCTCTAAACTGAAATAGATTTTCCAAGGTCTGCGGATTTCTTATCTCCAGGAAATTTTGAATCGATGGAAAGAGAAATGAAAAAAATACTTCAATTAATTCTCTGTCTGGACTCTTTCCATATAATAAATTAAATATTTGAATTTTTCTAAGAATAAAGTCCGTCAAATCTTCAACGCTCGTCTGATATTTACTAAAGCGCATTGCCTCCAGCTTCGTTCGGTCTTTAACTACGGAAACGCTTTCGATAGCGCAGTTTTAAAGTTTTCGCATGTGTAGGTTTCCGATCCTGGATCCCCCAACAGGAACTTTCCGATGCCTTTGAACCAACTCAGGACCAGGACGGTTATTCTAAGCTACGAAAGTCGACAGCAAGTTGTGGGCCGCGAGATGTTGCTACTAGTAAAAAACAGGTCTGCCCGACATCCTATATTCTCTGAGTACGGAAGTTGTCGAAAGCGCGTGAAAAAGTGTTGACGCGTCGTCAGTCAGGGTTGTGCAGTTGACGTACTAAGTAGACAATGGCTTTGTATGTGTTTCGCCGCTGATTTTTTCATATTTAAACGAAGAATACGGTCGTAGATCTCTGAATCGGTGGCGAATTGATAGAAAATATGTTGATGATTTTGCTCTGTCAAAAGATGTTTTCATTGCGTATTTCAGATTGCCAAAATTTATAGTTATTTTAATTTGCGATGAACTGAGAGAGTATTTGGAGCCACATTCAGTAAACAAGAACGCAATTTCTACTGAAAGAAAGGTTATACTATTTCTGAAATTATAGATATAAATTGTAATTGTATGCTTTAAAAATGTAGAAGATAATAAGTTTATCAAGCACATAAACCTTCTTCATTTAATACAAATATAGACATCCGATAAGCTTCTACTCGATTTATGTACAGCAAGAATTACGTTTACTTTAAAATCTAACAGCTGAATACCTTACGAATAATACTGTGAACACAAAAAGGAATGTCGTTCATTATTACGCGAAATTCACACTACTGTAAAATAAAAAAATATATATAAAACTATAAAATAGCTTTATAATATTTTTTTCAGTAGCTGTACTACTACTAGTGTGATGCTTTTGAAAATAAGTTTTAGCCCAGAGGGGCTATTAATTTCGTTTTGCCATTTTGTGGTATTTCACTTTTCAAATCGTTGCCACCAAGTATTATAGCACTTTATTATATTTAAAAAATTAAATAATGAGGAATCTGCAGAATGTATGAATGTTTCTCGCACTGTAATAAAACAACGGTTCCTAGAGCCATGAAATTCCGAATAACGTAATCCTCCATCCTAATATAGGCATCTGGAGGCCCAAATTTGGAACTGGGAATTTGTTTTATTATCTATTTCATATTTCGTAAAGCATTTATGAGTTTTTGATTAAGAAACCCAACGATTTCAAAGCGAGCAATGGCAACATTGCACCAAAAAAAAAAAAAAAAAAAAGAGGAAAAAAACATTTTTATCTCTAGCGCGCGAGGCAGGCTATGTATCGGAAATTCTAAAGACATGCTTTTTTAAAATTATATGATATTGCTGTTGAATTGAATTTTATGGTTTAAGTGCGAAAAACATGATATTTAATAAATAAAGGTAACACGCAAAACGTTAAAAAAAATGGCTCTTTGGGAGTAATATAAAATCTGAAGGCTTTCAGATCTTTTTTTCTTTTCTTTTCTTTTCTTTTTTTTTTTTCTTTTTCTTTTTTTTTTTTTTTTTTTTTTTTTTTTTTGTGTGTGTGTGTGTGTGTGTGTGTGTAATTTTATTACGTTTTAAAACTGGTTTCTAAGTGAGGACTTTCTAAGGGAAACTGGCTGCCACGAAAACGTCGGCCAGCTTGTTCGCGGGATGCGAACCTCGGAGCAAACTACCTGCACTCAGCGACTCTACCGCTCGGCGGCTGGTGGGCTTGTTAGCAGAATTATACTGCATTATTATTGTATTATGCTATACAGTAACAATGCTATAAGACTGAGGGTTTGTTCATGGAATAGTACTTTTGTAACCTATTACAGTATTGTTTCTTTGCAAACTTTAAAAAAAAAAAAAAAAAATACTGTTCATAGCATTCTTTTTTTTATATTGTAAAAGAGATATTGATTATTATTAGTTTTCTATTTAAAATATGTCGAAACGCTGGTTTGACAAGGACTTCAACTGCAGGATACCTACACTGGTTATTTTTATTACTTGCATTGTGAAAATATTACTATCTTTTAATTATTTTCACAGAATAAAATCTTTTGAGATGGAAGAATATTTAAACTGAGCAGTTCTTATATATATAAAAAATTTAAATAACAGCAATGTAATATTTAAAAAAAGGTATTAGTAATTGTGTGACAAAAATTGCAAAACGAATTAATCACACATACAGGATAGATTAGTTTAATTTTGGTTATATATTTTATATTGAAATAATATTTTCTCTCATGTTAATTATAGAATAAATTATTTAAAATAAAGCATTTTGATGCGTGTGTGACAGTTGAATGCAGCAGCAATCGGCCATACTGTAATAGCGAATGAATTTTATTTCTTTTCCTGAAAGAAATAATTTTCATAGATAAAGAAAATAAAAAAAGGGAAAACGGGAAGGAATATTTTCTTTCTAATTTCTTACCTAAAGAAATATTTTTCCAATAGTAACTGTAAAATAAATTGCGGGAAAACAGTTTTAATGTAAGCATGGGGAGAAAAAAAAAAAAAGAAAAGAAAAGAAAAAGAAAGAAAGAAACAAAATCTGAAATGTTTCAGATTTTAAATTACGTCCAAAGGGGCGTTTTTTAACATTTTGTGTGTTACCTTTCTTTATTAAATATCATGTTCCTCGCACTTAAACCATAAGATCCAGTGCAACAGCAATATCGCAAAATAGTTTTAAAACGAGCATATCTTTAGAATTTCCGATACAGAGACTCACGCGCTGGAGATAAAAATGTTTTTTCTGCACAACGTTGCCATTGCTCGCTTTGAAATCCTTGAGTTTGTTAATCAAAAATTCGTCAAAGTTTTAAAAAATAGGAAATCGATCATAAAACAAATTTCAAATTTCAAATTTAGTCTTCCACATGCTCATATTCGTTGGAGGATTACGTTATTCAAAATTCGATGACTCTATGTACTGTTGTTTTATCACAATACGAGAAATATACATACATTTATGCAGATTTTTCATTATTTAATTTCTTCAAATATAATGCAGGACTCTAACATTTTGTGGCAACAGTTTGAAAAGTGAACCGACATTTATGAGTCCGACGCAAAATGCCAAAACGAAACTAATAGTCTTTCGGGATTCAAATCCCTTTGGACTAAAAAAAAAAAAAAAAACTTAGTTTTCTATTACATTGTAATGCAAATTAATCATATTTTAAATTTAAATGATTAAAATTGTTTATTTCTAAAAGGATTTGAAGCAAGCTTAATTCATTTACTCTTATCTATTTACCATTGCTTTCGTGGCATCCCACATCACTCTTTATTTCTTAGATCACATTTCCTTCACATAACACAGCAGCATATTCTGCTGCGTGTTGATCATAACACTGTTTTGTGCAACCTTTTTCGAACTACAAATGCAGCGTGTGAGTTAGTGAAATAATGGGAAATGGACCAAGGACCAAGGAAGGGTTCTATTACGGGGCTCTTAGGCATGTAGCCTTTATCCTCACATCGTCAAAGAATTATCTTTATCGCCAAAAAGAGGGTTCCGCAAAGAGGTAAATTTAGTACCAAAATGTTAATTTAACAAAAAGAGTAACTGCTTTCCACAGTGAAAAAAAGGTAAAAACACTGAAGGACTTAATTTAGTAATTTTGGTGTCGAATAAGGGCCAGAATCAATTTGGAGGGGTTACATCATGAATTTTGAAAAGCATCTATGTTTCCTTGATCAATGGTCATGTGGTGTTAACAACACGAGAGCGGAAACACTCGCGAAAAGCTTCATGGCGCACGTGCTTCGGGTCTGGGGGAGGGGGAAAAGCGGGAACTCGTTAGGCGAGTTTGAATTAAAGAAAGAGACACGACCAGCAATGCCTCTGAGGAGAAACTTTTATAAGTATAATAAGATTGCATTAACTTCAAATGTTATGATAACTAATGAAAAAGCATTAGTTCTCTTACAGAGATTAAATTTAAATTAAGTAATCCTTGCACTAGAGCTCTTTTAAGAAGGGACCAAAGATGTGCTTAGAGCCTGATAACAACTGCTTACGGTTGAAAGAAGTAAGATTGCCCGATTACGGCACAAAAAGAGAGTGACCCTGAGGGAAGCTGAAAGATCAGCAAATTCACTCAGGCGGGGGGGGGGGAGAAGCGAACGAGCGTATTGAAACCTTCGAGGCGCCTCGTCTCCATAGCAACGCCTCTTGGGAAAGGAAGCGCATTATATGCGTTCTCCAGAATAGCTCTGGGTCTCTTTTTTGCCGATGCAATTCCCGGATGATAAACCGGGAGGCTGTGGAGTACGGGGTTTCCGATCGAAGGAATCTTTTGGAAAATGTTAGCCGAAAGTCGCTGTATAAAGCGATTTATGGGGAGAATTTTGGCTGCATTATGAATGTCCTCGTTCGTAACAAACCAAGGAGCTTTATAAATTTGCCGTAGCATAATGTTCTAAAAAATGTGGATATGTTTCCTGTTAGTAATTGCTGCTGCGCCCCAAACCGGGCTAGCATGTGTCAGAATTGGCCTTATCATTGATTTATAGAGCAAAATCCTGTTTTTCGTGGACAGGTCGCTATTTCTAGCGAAAAAAGGCAGTAATTGGGTTTTGACAACCTTCGCATTGGAAATTGTTTTCTGAATGTGAGGTTGCCAAGTTAATTTTGAATCAAGTATCACTCCTAGATACTTATAGGTAGGAACCCAGGGAATTGGTTCTCCGAAGAACTGCAAGTTAGGTAAATTTGGGAAAGTACTTCGGATAAATAATGTGGCAGCACATTTAGCGGCATTAATTTTGATCTTCCACAGTCCGAGCCAGAGCTCTAGGCTTGAAAGATGATTCTGCAGTGCAGAAATTACCATGGAGGTGTTGGAATGTTGGTTCATGATGGCTGTGTCGTTCGCATATAAAGCTAGATCGACATTAGGTGACTTAGGTATGTCATTTACGCAGATGTGAAACCCCAGCACAGATCGGGCGGGGAGTTGAGTATTCATGCGAACTCGCACCTGAAAGGATCTACCCGTCAGGTACGAGTTGATAGTTTTAATGAGTTGTGACGAAAAACCAAGCCGCATGAACTTGTAAATAAGCCCGTCATGCCAAGTCCTGTCAAAGGCCTTGGCAATGTCAAGATAGACAATTCCAGTTTTCTCTCGTTTACGAAAGCCCTCGTGAATGAATTCCACTACACGGAGTAACTGGTGTACAGTGGAGTGTTCAGGCCGGAAGCCAAATTGTTTCGGGATTATTAAATTTCGATCACGGCAGAATTCATTCAGGCGTTTAAGTAAAACAAATTCATATATTTTTGATAGAGATGATAAGAGGCTAATGGGCCTGTAGTTGACGGGGAGATTTAAATTTTGACCCTGTTTCGGAATAGGAATGACTGCGGCAATTTTCCAACAGTCAGGGAAGTAACACCTTTTAAGCATAAGTTTAATCAAGACCGTTATCCATACAATGTACATAATGGAGAAGTTTTTAACCATGCGATTCGAAATTTGATCTATGCCAGGGGCCTTCTTCAGTTTCATTTTATCGATGAACTCCAGCACTTCCAGTTGGATCAGTCGGACTGAGATCAGGCGTGATGGGTTGTGTTAAAAAATGTTCAACACGTGAGTGTATGCGCCCCTGTGTAACCGGACGGTTACAGTAGGCGTCGTTTATTGGACTGAATTGTGTAGCAAGGCTGTCAGCAATAACTTCAGCCTATTCAGTGTCTGTAAAAGCCATCTGGTTAGCATTGGCTGTTTCAAGGGGCGGAATGTGTTTATATTGTTTGCGTAGTCGGGCGGCAGCGCGCCAAACCGACCCGTCGTCAGTCGTTAGGGATTCAATGTAGTGTTTCCACTCCGCTTGTTTTTGCAAGCGGGTTTCAGACCTAATCTCGTTCTGTAGTCTGCGAAATTGAGCACGGATACTGGGATCACGTGTTCTCTGCCAAAGTTTTCGCAGGTAGTTGCGCCGCTTAATTTTGGATTTAGTATCCGGAGGGAGCCTAGCGCCCGGATGTGCGATAGGTTTCGAAGCCGCGGCTCTCGCTTCTTTCAGTAAAGACTCCATGTTTTTGATACACCTGTCAAAGTCCGCATTGCTGGAAATTTTGATAGGGGGATAGCTGTACGTTCGAAAATAAACCGAAAATTGTCCCAATTTGTTGAGACTTGCTCCTATAATTTTGTGTATCGATTTTGAATATCTAGGGCAATCAAAACAGGGTAGTAATCAGAATCTAACTCTTGAATAATTTTAATTTCATCCCGAAAGTAAACATTATAAAAAGCAGCCAGATCAAGTACTGCGGGAGACGCTCTTACAGGGTAGTAAGTCGGGGCAGTAGGAGCTATGATCTGTACACGAGAGCTCTGAACCCATGAATTTAGACTAATGCCAAACCTGTTCTTATTAGGACAGAACTAATCGGTATGGCGTGAATTTAGATGACCAGCAACAATTAGGTGATTTGAGATTGTGAGAAGTTTATCAAAATCACTGATTGGAAAAACATACCTCCCACGAGCAGCTCCTTTTGGGGGAAGGTATGCCGAAACAATTGTAAGGGGGGGAGAATTTTGTATAAAAATTTTGATAATAGTCGCTTCCACAAGTTCCAGATTTGGAGGGGGTATCATGTGATGTTTAATCGAATGTTTCACATAGATACTGGTGCCACCACTTGCATGTCTGCCATATGACACCCTGTCAGTCGAGTATATGTCATAGTTCCCAATTCTGGGAATTCGTCCTGGGATAAAATGGGTCTTTTGGACCAATAGTACATCAAGATCTTGCTCTGCAATGAAATCTCTCACTTCATGGATCTTATTATAGATACCATTTGCATTCCAAGTGTAAATGGAGAGTGAGCTTTTTGTGACAGGTCTTATATCACGTTGGGAGTTGAATTTTAGGCTGTAAATTGTAGGTTCTGCAAATATAACAGGAGACATAGTCCGAAAGTTTAGCCGAATCAGTCTGAAAGTTCAATATAACTTTCATATATATAGAATGCTCTCATTAAGGCGTCAGCCTGCCTAAGCTTAGCCAAAAAAGCCTGCCTAAGGCATAGCTTTTTTGAAAGCAAGAAGCAGAATATGCTTGTCTACCGCTGGGTCACGGGAAATGTCAATCAAGCATTTTAGAGGGGAGGCGAAAATATCGTCCTAGCTGTCCACTCTCTGCTGAAGTGACTGCTGGGGTTACAGCTTTAGTTTTTGCAGTAACCGGCAGTATTGGATGTCTGGATTACATCCTGGCTCTATGGTAGCATTCCCTATTGCCGCTGCATAACTCAGCGGGTTAAAACCACTGGGGCGAGCATGTGCGGGACGTCTTGGTGGTTCGGCGTTTACCGTGGTGGTTGTAGTGCCCTGAGATGGAGCTACCGAGGCAGCGGCCCTATTCCTAGGCGTGGATTTGTTACCACGAGTCCGTTGATTGCCTGGGAAACGCAGACGAGATCTAAAATTGGCCGGGTGATCTGCTCCGCAGTTGCAGCAAGTAGCAGGAATATCCATGGGTCTGGTACACTCAGAAGCCCAGTGTGGCCCAGAGCATCTCACACAACGGATTTGTAAGGTGAAGACTTCCGAGGAGTGGAAGCAACCCTGACACCGAAAGCATTGAGTAGGGCCCTTGCGGTCGCGATAACGCTCAATGCTGACCTCTGTGCCCCACATGTCATGGACAGCAAACAGATGGTCGATGAAGGGGTGTGGGAGTACTTGTAAATAAACAAGTGGCATTGGATGTTTGGAACGTGGCTGAGTAAGCCGAACGCACCGATGCACTTTAAAGCCCATCGCCTCGACTTCATCTTTCACGTCCTCGATTTCGGTTTCAACCGGGAGGCCTCTAATAACAATTTTGATCGGCCGGTCCTGCTGCAGGTCTAAAGTCTTATACTGGATGCCAGCCTTTTTTATTCAGCGGGTAACCTCCCGGAACTCAAGTTCGGTTTGAACGAACAATTTTAGATAAGGTCCAGTGAGCTTGCTCTGAATATTGGGGGAAATCTCACGCAAAAAATTTAATTGCATCTTCCACTGCTTGCTCGATTTAACGTGAATCGCCGGAATAGAAGGTTGCTGCGGATGGGGGGGGGACGCTCCTCACATGCTCGCTAGAACTTGTTTCTCCGCTTTCTACCTCCTGGCTGCCAGTAGTGGTAGAAATAGGGGGGAGTACGCTGCTATTTCTTCGAGCCTAACAAAGACTCTTTGATAGCTTCATACTTGTTTTTTGTAAGGTTCACCTTTGACATTTTCTTGGTGACCATCGAAACCTCTGGCCTTTCAGTCGAAATGTTGCTACTGCGCGCCATTTTGGCGGCCATATTGAATTTTGAAGATAATGGGAGAATATTCCTAGAACTTCAGCCAGCGCGCGCTATAAATTCGTCACTCTTCTGTACTGCGATTGGTCTAAAGCTCCTTGAAGCCTTGTTCCCTTTCAGTAAAGTCAAATGGACCTACCCGCCCACCAACTGAGGACCACAGAATGGCTTTTTCCGATAAGTTGTGATGGCTGTCGATACCGGTTTTTTTTAGTCAATATTGTTCGCTCAAGTTGTAGACACCCAGGCAGCACGTCTCCAAAAATATACGTATAATTTTGGTGAAATAAGGGTGTGGTATTTTTTGCACGTTACTTTTACGAAATTTATACGATTGAAAAAGGCTGAAGTTACTGTTGACTCTTGATCGTTATTTTCCACACGTTATTTTTACGAAAATTATACGAATCCGAATGTACTGATAAAACTACCGCCATGATGGTATATTTTATTCGTCACTTTTACGCATATTATACGAATCCGAATGTTCTGAAAGAAACTACTGCTTTTATGGTATATTTCGTTCGTCACTTTTACGGATATTATACGAAGTCTAAAAAGATTGAAAATGAAGTTTATTAATTCAAAATATTTAGTGTATTTCTGGCATTTCACTTTGTTTTCCTTGTCCACGAATATGAAAAAAGGGGCATTCATATATGAGGCTAAAATTTTTCTATAAATTTTAACATGTGAGCTAAATCTTTACGTGCATTTTTGCAAAAAATTATATTTTCTTAATTCAAACATCTTCAAAATAACTCATTTATTTTCTTATATCAAATTTGTTATTTTTATTCATATCAACACTTACATTAATTTACACAATTTAATTTCTTTTATGAAAATCCTATTACCCATTTAACTGGAATAAGCTGTATATTAAATTTGTGTACTTACTGAGTTTGGTACAATACTCTCCTTATTTTATTTAGCAAATGTGGGCAATTAAATTGGAATAAGACTAGCAAATCTTTCATGTCGAGGAATAGAATAATAAATACAGCAAAAGATGCTCGAAAACGTTTAACTTCTTGAACAATAGTTTAATGTAGACCAAAGGATCATTAATTATAATCAAAGATATACTAATATTTTTATTTAATAATAATAATAATAACTCTACAAAATTGCAAGCTGAATCCTGATATTTTACATATATTTCAGTTCCTTTAATCTCTGTTATAAAAATCATATGAGGCTAACTTTTTAAAATTTTGTTTAATGTACGGAAAAAATGATATAGCGATTTTAATAATTTTTATATGAGGAAAAAATTAATAAATAATGTAAATAAATAATTTTATATTTTTCCTGAAACAGTTAAAGACATTCTTAATATGGAGATCTACAGAATAAGTACAAGGGTCCAGTTAAATGAACTCAAAATTTTACGCTAACTTATAAAAATTAACCAGATTTATGATTATACACTGAGCATGCGCATACGCAGACATTTCTATTTTTCGTAGAAAAATTTAATTATTACCTTAATACAGAGATGCTGTGAATATAAATTTATATAATGCAAAAGTAAGTTTATTTCATATGCTAATTTAGAGGCTTTCTTAATATGTTTAATTATAAAGAAAAAAAAAACATTGCGATTCTTGTTCACTGACCAATGGCAAAGCAGACACTTTCTACTTCCGGTTGTGGCGGGATATTTGTGAAGTCAGCACTCAGCAATGCCGGTCGAAAAGAATGGTAAATTCGCAAAGAATACTGTTTGTTCGTGGATTGGCGTTTGTGACTGAATCCATCGAAGTTACTAATTATTTGAAGAAAGTAAGTGAATATTTTATATTTTCAGTGTTTAATACTCGTACTTTCTTCGCCTATATGAAATTTTATAAATAGCGTCTGTGTAGGAAATGTAATTTTCCATGTGTTGTTCTTTTGTGTACGAGCCTAATGATTCATTTTCAGGATTTGGTACTGTTAATGACATAGAATACCAAAACAATAAATTGAAAAAAATTTGCACTAGTCTGTTTCTTACTGTTTGTGTCACTCCTGTTTGTATGTGTCACACCTTTCTATAGTTATATTATTTTTACTCAAACGTTTTAATATTTATCTTAAAGCATACTGTAATTAAGCAGAAAATAGCTTTTAATGGAAAAAGAAAGGCAATATTAACATGAATAATTGTTCAGAAATCTGTTATGGAAATGTTATCTACCTTATGCCAAAAAATAAAGCATGTAACTTTCATTTATTTATGAAATTCAAAATTTTTTATTTGCTTAGTGTTTTCCCTAAAAATAATTTAATTTCTTATTTTTGAATTTAGTTTTATAAATTTGCTTTAATGTGTAATCTTTAACTCAAAGATATTGTACTATTAAAAAAGGAAATTTTATGCCATAGAAACACAGGTACTTTGTTCCAAATCTGTGTTCATTTTTTTTATATATATAAACTGAATTTTTATGCACTTGTAATTACTGAAATATATCCTTTCATGAATAATAAGTAAGTCCTAAGTCCTTTCATGAATGCATTTCTTTTTTCTTTGTTTGATTTTGTTGTTTTAAAAGATCTGCCATAGTATAAGAATGCTTTACTTTCAGTTTTGAATAAATTTATTACTATTTACTGCAGCTTCAAGTTTCTCTAAACATAATTTTCGAAGTCAAAACTTGATAGTTATGTTGATTATTAGACTTGCATGAAAAAATTTATTGAAAAATTAGTATTTGATCTAAAAAACCTTAAATTATTTGAATTATATTTTACTAAATCATGTATTTTGATATAACTAGATAGTTTAAAAAATTAAAATTGTAAATGTGCAGAAATGCTTATATAAAACCAAGAAATTGTTTATATTTTTGTTGCTTTTTTCCTTGTAAATTAATTATATATATATAATACAGTCTGGGGAGTCAGCACCCTGCTGAATTGTAGTAAACGAAGACGTCCAATCTACTAGACCAGGGGTCTCCAAACTTTCCAGCCTTTGGGCCATACTGATTACTCCAGTAAGTTCCGAGGGCCAAAACCATATTATCATTGTTGCCGGTGGTAAAAAGTGAAATAGTCCACTGATGAAAAAAAAAAGTCCGAAAAAGTACGCAACGTTTAAAAAAGGCTGCAAATCGGACTAAAGTCTGCAAAACAGCAACACTGCATATTATTAATTTTCCTGTCATTATCTGTAATTTCTAGATTAGTCGTAGAGTACGAGCCATGAGGAGTAACGTGACACGACATCTGGTGGACACAAGCAGAAATAGGTAGTACCTTCTATCGCTAACAGATGGCGCTAATAACACGTACAGAAGTCAGTTCCTATGACACTGTTGTGAAATAAAATAGTGCGTATCTCCTTAAAACGTGTTTGTGCGTGTTTAAGTTTAAGACATCTTTGTAACAGTATTTTGATTTGAATTGTTGCTTTTGTGTGTGATTTAGTAGTATGGAAAAGAAGCGAAAAATTGATAGTGAATGTAGAAAATTCAAAGATCAGTGGAACATTCAGTATTTCGTAATTGAGTCCAGTAACAAGGCGCTATGTTTGATTTGCAATGAAAGCATATCCGTTCTCAAAGAATATAACATTAAACGTCATTATGAAACAAAACATTTTCAAAATTACTCAAAATATACAGGAAGTTTTCGGACAGAAAAATTCGAAGCTATGAAGCGCGGATTGAAATCGCAGCAATCTTCATTTACAAAACTCAAAACTGAACAAGAGGCTGCAACTCGTGCCAGCTTTCGTGTGGCTCTTGGAATTGCAAAACGTGGAAAACCATTCACCGATGGAGAAATGATCAAAGAATGCATAATTGCAGTAGCTGAAGAAATATGCCCTGAAAAGGTAAATTTATTAAAAACTGTCAGTATGTCAGCAAACACTGTGGATCGAAGGGTAGAAAACATCGCTGAAAATATATCCTCTCAACTGTTCGACAAAAATGGACATGTTGAGTGGTTTTCTTTGGCCTTGGATGAGTCAACGGATGTGTCAGATACTGCTCAGGTGTTGATTTATATTCGAGGAGTAGATAAAAGCTATGAAGTGCATGAAGAACTTCTTGATATGTATAGTATTCATGGCACAACTACTGGTACAGATATTTTTAAAGGAGTTGAAATAGCCATTAATCAAAAGAACCTTCGATGGAAAAACTTGAAATGTATTACAATTGATGGAGGCAAAAACATGAGTGGGAAAGATAAAAGAGTGGTCGCTCTTGTGTCAAAGGCTGTAGAAAATGACGGTGGTTCAAAACCATTAGTCTTACATTGTATCATTCATCAACAGTCTTTGTGCGGAAAATGTTTGGATATGTCTGAAGTTCTGAAACCAGTCATATCAACAGTTAATTTTATCAGATCTTTTGGGCTGAATCACAGACAATTCCGACAATTTATTGAAGAGATTGGAGAAAATGACTTAACTTATCATACTGCCGTACGTTGGCTTAGTTGTGGGAAAGTCCTTCAGCGCTTTTTTGAACTTCGAGCAATGATCGAAATTTTTTTGAATGAAAAGCATCGCCTTCTTACTGAATTACAAAACAACGCATGGCTGTGGAAGTTAGCATTCTATGTTGATTTGACAAAACATGTGAACGAAATAAATTTGAGATTGCAAGGAGAAAACCAGCATCTTCCTGATTTATACACTAATATCAAATCATTCCGGAAGAAATTGATACTGTTTCAATCACAACTACGAAGTAAATGTTTTTCACATTTTAAAACATGTGAAATATTCAGCCACACCACTGAGACTGAGTTTCCTATCGATTTTGCAATCGAAACTTTGAGTGCTTTGAAAATAAATTTTGATACTCGTTTCTCGGACTTTGATGCCATTGCGAATCAAATTAAGATTTGTCAGAATCCTTTTGATACTGACATTGAAACCCTAGCCCCGGAACTTCAAATGGAAATGATTGATCTACAGTGCAGTGATATAATTAAGAACAAATATTAAAACTCATCTTTGTTGGAATTTTATAAGAGTCTTCCACTGACACAATTTGATAATTTGCATAAATTTGCTCGTGGGCTGTTTTCTGTTTTTGGTACTACTTATTTGTGTGAGAAGACCTTCTCCAAAATGAAGTACACAAAAAATGTTTACAGATCTAAATTAACTGATGAGCATCTTAAATCTCTTTTAATAATTGGTACAAGTAAAATTAGTCCACAACTACAAACTATTGTCAGTGGAAAATCTCAATTACATAAATCTCATTAGTATTTCATATGTCATTATGCTTGTTATAAGTTATGTTTTTATTTAAAATGTATAAAATGTTAGTTGGATTCATTTCAATAATTTGTTAGTTATTATATACTGAAGTTAAATTTTCTGCATATTATACATGTCTTTACTCATTACAATTCTGTGTTTCTTTATCCAACTTATCACAAAAACAATAACAATAAGCCTACAACAATGTTATGAGTAGTTAGCCCATGACCATATCAATGTAGATGTCATATTAATAATTATTCAACATAAAATTAGAATACTTCAGTAAACTAAATTTAATTTGCTATAAAAAATATGTTCTCTAAAAGGAGTTTTCAAGTATGATAGCTCTCCATGGGCCGGACAAAATCTGTCCGCGGGCCGGATGTGGCCCTCGGGCCGTAGTTTGGAGACCCTTGTACTAGACCATCAAAGATGCAGATTTGGATTTTCTATTTCATAGTTATTGAAATCATAATGGTATGTTTGTTTAAATTAGTACTGTTTATGAATGTGATAAAAATAAATTCTGATAAGCTAAGAAATGATTTATTTTCTATTAATTATGAATTGTAAATAATGTAACCAATTTTCTTCATAGTATTTACTAAACATTTTTTTAAAAAAAAATGGAGGTAGTCTTATTTATACAATTCTTGCAGAGATACCAAGAAATAAAACATTTCAGGAATTTTCACTCAGTATATCTTGATGTGTAAAATCATGTTGTTCAATGCCATATTACTTTTTCACAGGAAAGTAATTTTATTGATCTAACATCTGCATAAGTCAAACTTTTTTAAGAATGATTACAGTTTCTAAGCTAACTTAAAATTTTCAGATTTAGAAAATGTATGTTTAATGTAGCATTAGTTTTCCATGGAATAGAAAAGGTTTTCAAAATGTTCAGTTGTTAGAGGGAAATAATATAAATGAGATTGTCCTGATACAGTTTCAGCTGGAAATGAAACTGAATTTTTGGATAGTGAAGATTTCATTTAAGAATTCTAATAAAACTGATTAATGTAAATTTTCTGCATTTAAGAATTCTAATAAAACTGATAAATGTAAATCCAATGATTCATGTAGGTATTCTTCTGTTATCAGGACCAGATTCAGAAATGTGTGTTTATATGCATGCATTTTTAAATGTAGGTGCTCGTGTGTGCATGTGTATATTCTTTTATGTATGTATGTGTATACTTATACACATATATGCGCATACATGCATATACACATGCTTACATATCTACAGTGGAACCCCGAGATACGAGTTTAATTCGTTCCAGCATTCAACTGGTATAGCGAATTTCTCGTATCTAGAAACAAGCTTCCCCATTGAAAATAATGGAAATTCAGTTAACCCGTTCCACACCCCAAAAAATATCAACATTTTAATATCAAGTCAATTTTTCCTAATAAATAACACTGGTAAATAATATAACAATAGTTTAACTTTGTTACCAACATTTTAACTCCTTCTCGTTAATCCACACCAACAACAGCTTCTCAACATCTAGGAGTACTTTTATGGTGCTTGGAAGCAACGATAATTCCTTTGGCTACATCAGGTTTCTTAATTTCTTCCTGCTTCTTCAGAATAGTATAGATTTTCGATGTTGAAAGGCCGCAAGTCTTCCCCAATTCCGTCACCATGCTTATGTTTATCTACGATTTCTTTCTTGATATCGATGGCCATGGCCTTCTAATTTTTCTTTGCAGCACTATCTGAGGCAACAATCTTCTTGCGAGGCATCTTGAAATAATTATTTTCACGTTAAATGTCAAAACAATTAACTTGCAAGTGCACAAACATGTATATAAAAGAACACTGAGTGATCTGACGATGGGATTCCCCGAGTTGAGCCGTGTAGGGAAATGACACCACCCATACCAACAGCCTGGCTCATTGCTTGTTACTCGAATTAATGCTCGTATTTTGCTCATACTTTCCTCGTATCTTGAGGTTTCATTGTACATTTCTGAATCCCGTCCTAATAGAGGAGTACCTTTGCCAGCATTGCAACAGAGCTAGAATGAATTATCGTGTTAAATATGTGGAAAATGCATGCTTAAAGTACTGTTATTTTCTAAAAATATTCTGTATGTCTATTTTTTACAAAGAGAAAAAAATAGCTAAAAGCTGTTAATTTACTCGTATTTATTAGTCCAAAGGGGCTTTGTCCCTAAAGAACTATTGTTTTTGTTTTGCATTGGTTCACTATAAATATCTGTTTCACTTTTCAAACTATTCCTACCAAATGTTAGAGTCCCTAGTGTGGGATTAATACTCTCTATCTTAGTACCCTCTATAACCTATGTTAGGGTTAACCTGTATAACCTACAAGGATTGCCAGTTTAGGCGAGATATGTAGGTAGTCATCATAATACATACCTTATTTTTTATTATTTTTAAATTAAATTGAAAGTAATAAACTAGTTTTCAAGAATGGAGTTAAACTAGATTTGCATTCAACTCTGGTTTATTGTGTTAATAATGTTTTGCTGTAACAAATATGAATTTTTTGTTTAAGTATAATAATTTAAATGTTTTTCCTAGAGAATGAAGTACTGCCACTAAGGTAAAGGTGCTAACTTGCAAGGTAATTTTCTATTCTACATTAACTCAATCTTTATGTCCTGTTACAGATATATTGGCAGAAATAATGAAAACCTGACATTCAAAAAGAAAAATAATAATGTTGAATGTAGTATATTAGATGGTTAACTGCGGCTTGGCAGCTCATTAATAATCTTGCACATATTGAGTACGAATAACTTTGACAATTACCGGTATTTTCAATAGTATAAAATTAGGCAAGAAAGCGGCTTTAGCTTAGCACCGATTTTAAATACAACTCTCTTAACAATATTGGTGTGACGAAGGTAAAATATAATTGAATTTAATAAGTTGGAAATACTGTCTGTCTTTCCATGAGTTAAAAAATAATTTCAAATAAAATTTCTTTTTTCAGTTTTTCATGTTATTTGTTTAATGTTATTGTAATCTGATTTATCATATTTAGTCACATATTCCATCCCTCTTTGCACTATAGTATATAATTCAAAGGACTTATCAGTTTCAGCAATATTTTTTTTACCAGTATACATTTTTACCATAACTCTGTTTCTAAATCATATCCTGAAAAATTAAAAGTACACAAAGAAGAAAAATAGGCAAGTAAATAATGGCATTTAGTGTTGTTTATGTGTCTAATATTTGTACTAGATTGTAAAAGTTATAAAATTCTATTAGCTTTTTTAAATTGAGGTGCTTCTTTGCACCCAAATGGTTAAAGCCCTAGTGTGACTTTGGTACTTTGATCTAACTTCTATTCTTAATAAATAACCCAGCTGCATACAGTTTACTCAATTTCTGCCATGTGTAAGGTAAACAATATTAGCTTTTTTTAAATATATATTTTACAACTATTCCATCAGGTAGATTTCTTTCATATTTTGCCTTAATTGAGTCATTCTGCTAATTAAGAATTTATTAAAGTTAATATGTTAAGTTTTTGTGTGTATAATCCATTTTAAGTATGTGCAAGCAAGTGCATACATTAACAGTTACGTAGAATTATGTTTTGGGTATCAAATTCAGAAATTTTGGGGCTGTTTTTAGAAGATTTATTAATGATTTATACTATATTAATATTGGTAAAAAAATTCTGTGGCTTTTATATGAGAATATATATTTTAAAATAGCTGCATGATATGGTAAAGGTAAAAAGCTTCATGTGGATCATAAATTAATATTATGTGGCAATTTTTCATTTATTTAATAAAGAAAATATTCAAGTCACAATTAAAATTTTTTCACTGGATTATTTGCATACAAAGTTTGCAGCAAATATTTCCTGCAACAGAAGTGACAATTTTTATTTTGCCAAGACAGAAAATTTAGTTAGTGAAAGCAGTAACTCTATTTTGAGATGTTAAACAGGAAGGCAAATTTTTGAATTTAAATTGATTTTTGAAGGAAGACTTCATTTAGTCTTGCTATCATTCTACGTGGCTCTTAACTTTTTTATGGTATTTATAATTTTATTGTTATTCAGCTTTCTGTTTGCTTAGAATGCACATGAATGTAGAAATAATATTTTATATTGCAAACTGAGATGCCATTGTTATCATAATTAAAGATTTTTGCTCTGATTTTGGAGGAGTTTACTGATAATACTTTTGATTGTGTATTGGTTTCTGGTTTATTGAAACGTGTCAAATAGCCTGTTAATGCATATACGTATGTTAATGACATGTATATGTTTATGAAGTATTCTGTTATATGTATATAGTGTTGTGATTAGTTTTCTGCTTACTCTTTATTTAAGAAAAAGTTATCTGTAAAAAAGCAAATATTCTTTACTATATGTAGGAGTAAAATTGAAAAGGCTAATGCAATATAATTAATACAAAATCAAGTTTTTTCTCATGTACTTAAATACAAACATAGCCATTAAAGACTTTCTCAACCTTGCAGTTCTAAACAAATCTTAAGTATTTTTTACTTGAAATTTTAGGCATTGTGTAAGGTATATAATTGAAGCTTACTGTGTGATATGAAATTAAATTTTTAATTACTGAAATGTAAATTTTTAAATATGAAATACTCAGTGCATTTTATATGCATCTTTTAATACTTCAACTATATTTAAAAACTGAAAACATCTGAAGTGTGAAATTATTACAAATTTTTCTTTTTCTTGTTTAGGAGCTGTTCTCAAAACACTGGGGTGACAAAGAATTCACTTTTACAAAAATCGAGCAGGATATTAAAGACACCGAACTATAGAACAAATATGGCAAAGCTGCATGAAGTCTATGTTGAATTTTATTATTGAAAAAAATATGCTCTTCAGATTTAATTGTTTAACAGTAATTGCAGTTTTCGAATACCTGTAAAATAAACCTAATTCTTAAATTAATTTCATGTGTATTTCTTTTGCAAGTATTACAGTTCATAATACTTCAAACAACTTGAAATTTTATACTTGTTAATTTATGTGGGATATGTTCATAATAATTCTATAATTTAAATAACTCATTGTCATCATATGAGCATAATCTAAAATGCACAGCATTTGACAACAAATTAATAAAAAATTAGCCAACTCCTAATTGCTTTCTTTTGTCCAGTGGCCTCTTTTTAAGTCATTTAATACCGTAAAGCTATTTGATGAAAAAAAAATAATTGGTATGTCCACATCAACATGTACATTTATAATGATGTTATAGAAAAAGTCACGAGATAAATATTTAAAAACTTCAATATTCCTAAACAGCCCACCAGCGGCCGAGCGGTAAAGTCGCTGTACACTGGTAGTTCGGTCCGAGGTTCAAATCCCGCGAACGGGCTGGCTGCATGGGCGTTTTCGTGGTTTTCCCCATGTGTAACATGTATACGAGCCAGTTTCCCTTAGAAAGTCCTCCACGAAGGCATCCCTCCCCTTAGGCAGATAGCCCTAGCGTGCTTTGCCAGAATTAAATACACACACACACAATATTCCTAAACAAATTAACTTTTTAAAATTTTATCTGGTATATAAGATAAAATAAAGAACATATTTAGGTAATTTTGAATTTGCATAATTTTATGAACTTATTTATGAAATTAACAGTTACATTGTAAAAGGGAACTTTTTAAAAAATACCTCAATAAAGCATTTCTTTTGTAGAGGTGAACTTTTAGTTAGTACTGATCTAATATATTTATAAGATTTTAAACTGAGAAAGACAACAATAATAGATTACAATACATTGCAAGATTGACTGATAAATGTAAAATTTTTACATATCATAATTATGTGTGTAATTAAAACAGAAGTTACTCGATTAACTTGCATGCAAATTAATATTTTCTTTAACATGTTTGGGATAAACTGAATGTTAATAAATAAATACGTATATATTTGTGTATTATCTGAAGATATGAATGAAATATTTATGACATTAAACATTCATCTTCAAGGAAAATAAACTTGGTAAACTATTGGAAAAGGTAAGTTTTCTACAATTTCCTGGTCTATATTTAACAATTTTAAAATTTAGCACACTCATTCAAATAATCTAAACATATGATGTTTTCTTTTGTCCTACATTCGTTTACTGAATTTGTTAATTAACTATATTGTACTTTAGATAGAAATTAACGTAGATATTCCCTGTATTTTACAGTACAAAAACTTATATATTTGATAATAATTGACCTAAATCTTCCCTATGTTTTCTTTGCATATACGAATGACTGGTAAAAATTTATTCCTATGTCTTCTCCTCTTTACTGTGTATAAGTGCACATTTTTGGTAAAAAATTTGCATAAATCTCCAATTACCTATTTACTGCATTTTTCGTAAAATGTGCTTATTTTTTATATAAATTATGCAAAAATGTTCTGCATATTATGATTAAAAGTTAAAATTAATTTAATATCAAATTTTTACATATCCACCTTTTAGGTATGTACAGCAATATGGAATATATATAACTGGAAAATTTAAATGCAAAAAAATTAATTTCTATTCAAAAATTACATAACACTAAAAGGCTGAAAATCACTTTTAATATTTCATTTCAAAGTAACTACAAAATATGCAATAAATTTTGTAAACCTGAGTTCTATGTTTTAAATCAATTAATGCTATCGTTCATTTACATGGCATAAGAAAATGTCCTTCGGAAAAGCAAATAATTTATTTAAAGTGTTATTTAGTAAACAACTGTTTGTTACAGTTTTTTACTAAATTTAAATTTATGAAATGAATTTAGTAAACAAAATGCAAATGAACGATAGCATTAATTGATTTAAAACACAGAATTGATGTTTACGAAATTTATTGCATATTTTGTAGTCACTTTGAAATGAAATATTAAAAGTCATTTTTAGCCTTTAAGTGTTATGTAATTTTTTAATAGAATTTTTTTTTTTTTGCATTTACTAGTGCATTTAAATTTTCCAGTTATATATATTCCATATTGCTGTACATAACTAAAAGGCAGATATGTAAGAATTTGATATAAAAATTATTTTACCTTTTAATCATAGCATACAGAAAGTTTTTGCATAGATTTATATAAAAAATATGAGATTAAAATAAGTACATTTTGTGAAAAGGTAGTTGGAGATTTATGCAAATTTTTTACCAAAAAATGTGCATTTATACACAGTAAAGTAGAGAATACATCGGATTAAATTTTTACCAGTCATTCGCATATGCAAAGAAAACATAGGGAAGATTTAGGTCAATTACTATCAAATATATACGTTTTTGTACCGTAAATTACGGAGAATATCTACCTTAATTTTTACCTAATATATACGTTTATATACAGTAAAAAATCGGGGAAATTTACGTAAATTTTTACTAAATATATACGCATACGGGAAGCACAAAATTGAGATTTACGTATATGCGATAAATATACGTAAATTTGTACTAAAATATACGTAAATCCCTGAAATTTACGTATATTATACGTAAAAGTTGCGAATAAACAGTAGTCTCTCGCGTAAATATACCTAAATTTTACGTAAAAGTTACGTATAGTATAACGTAAATATTTAGTAATTGCCACTGGACACTTTTTATGATATTTTTACGTTCAACTTGAACGTTTTTTATACGAAAGGCCATTCGTAAATTGCACGTATTTTTCTCGTGCAATTTACGAATGCATGCTGCCTGGGCAGATCCAGTGATCATAGAATAGGCATCCTGGCCTTTTAAATTTGCCGCAGCAATTGTAACTTCCTGCAGCTGATTTACGGGATAAAGTAAAATGCCGTGCCAGCTGCTCCAGGAAGGTCATCACGGAACCTTTACCATCAAACTTAGCGGCTGGCTTCATAGCTGCGCGCATAGTTTATACTATGAAACCGAATCTCTTCATAGAGTTTGCTGGTGGTTGAGGGATTTAACGGTTTGACCCGTATTTTCTCGTTCTTTTATGCAGGTCTCTTGATGGTTCGTTACGGATTATTGTTAGTTTAAATGTACCCTCGAAAACGGATCGTCCCGTGTTTTCGTAATAGTGAAAAGATACTCCAAAAACGACTAGCTCGTATTTTTGTACGTCTTCCAACCCCCATTGCCTAAGGGGACAAGGATCCACGCACCCCTGAAGACAATGGGTAATGGCTGTCATTAGCGCGGGGAGAAGTCTTCTTGATGTTTTGAGATAAAGGCCTAACACTGACTCTAAGGAAACAAATTTATTACCAGTTACAAAGTGAATGTATATATAAAAGGAATTAAGAATCTCCGTTTTAGAACAATTATTGAATAAAATAAACAAGTTTTTACAAAATAAACTTTTATTTATGACTCATAAAATTATTAATGAATTAAAATGAGAAAAATTATGTATTATATAATTTACTGGGAACACGTGATTAAATAATTCTCTTTAAAAAATTTCTACAAATTTATATCACGAATAATAAAAAAGCGCGGCTCTCTTGATAAATTTATAAATCTGATACTTTTGACAATGCGATTCGATTACTTGATTTAGTTATTTAAGAATCTATTATTCTTGTTATAAAACTGTACAGGAATTTTACAGGATCAGAATAATGACTTTATTCTGATCAATGAAAGATTATGAAAACTAAAAGCAGAGTATATAATTACAGATCTCACTAATAAATGCTCTACAAATACAACTCTTCATATTTTAGCAGAAGGTTTTAAAAACGCAGTTATATAAATTGCTGTAGAAATCGGCAAAGTTTTATGTGAATTAAAAAAATTTTTCCTCCTCTAATTTTCAGTTGCTTATGAACATATTAAAAAAGGTTTCCCGCTCAAAATGTTAACTATTTTAAAATATTCGTAATCGCACTCGATTTGATGTTTACAGTTTTTTTCATAGAACAAGCGCGTTCGTCAGGATTTGAACCCCTGTCGAATTACCAGTATTCAGCGGTTTTAGCGATTGGCCACTGGAACCCCCACAGCCCGATTTAAAAATCTTGTTTAGTAAGCTTTCATCTTGATTTAGAGTGATAGGTGCCATAGTTTGAAGGTTAGGATTATTTGAATACAGCAAAACACACGAGGACTATCTGCTTTTAAGGAGAAAGATGCCTTCATAGAGGACTTTCTAACGAATAGCTCATACTCATGTTATACATGGAAAAATACCATACAGCCATCGCATTCGTTCCTCTGAGTTTGAATCCAAATCGAACAACTAATATTTAGCGGTCTTATCGGCCACTGATATGGCTGTAGTATAACCAGACTTATTATTATGTATTATTAGATATGTATTACCAGACTGTATGGCATCTAAATTAAGAAATTAAAAAAACTCTTCTGAGGTAATCTTCAACCCAAGTTAAGTTTTTTTAAATGCTAATGAGTAATATAATTATGAAAGAGTTCACGTCACTTGTGTCATTTTCAGATTGTTAAAATTAGTGTGGTTTCAATCAACGATTATTTAAACTACCTACAAGGGAAAAAAAATACATGGAAATTTTCCTTTAAAATATCAGGAATTATTGAAATAAAAACTTCTATAATTTATAAACGAGGAAACATTTTTAACCAAATTTTATATGTGTGAAAAAAATTATGAATTATGATCTCATCTAGTGGAGATCTTTGTAATTATATTTCTAGTTCCAAAATCAAATTAAGAAATCTAGTCGCTGGAGCAACGCAACACTATCAATTCTTGTAAGCTTCTATTTTCAGCGACGGAATAGATCAGCTGCATGGAATTTTCATGATATTTCTCTATATGTAAACCTAAATGCATGTAAGCTTTCCTTAGAAAGTTCGCCGGAAGTGGAATATTTCTATCTTAGAAGATAGATATCGCGTGCTTTACTAAAGTTAGCAAATCTATATACAGGGTCGACAGTAATATGTTTGGGGCCCTATTCTAAAAATTAAAAGTAGCGAAAAACACCCTACATCGCCCCCTATTACTTACTTACTTTTATCTTAGAGTTCTTTATTGCATCCATAAAAATTTCTCTACATTAATGTTATTTGGATTTGCAAACCATTTTATGCTAAAATACATCTTCCCAGTAGGTCATCTTTTACTCACTTTGAGTCGATGCTTTTTGAAGATGCCAATTCATAAATGAAAAATTATTTTATTGCTTTTCCGTTTTCCCCTAATAGTTTACACAAAGGCCGAACCTTCGGGAGAAAACAGCCTATCTATTGGTGTTAATTCGTCAGTAGAGAGATACAGCACTGAACGGAAGAAAGTAAATTTTTTTTTTATTTGTAGAAATTTTGAATTTCCTTTTCCCCCAAAATTCAAGCAATACGAAATCTACTAGAAAAGATATACTCTCTAAGATATAAAACTTTTGTGTAATGAAATTATAAAATGCGGTATATATGTATATATAATGTTGAATGATCTAAAATTCACTTAGTTCGAAAACAAGTTTTTCTAACACTTGCGCAAAGTAATCATAATAAGATAATAATTGGAGATAATAATCATAATAATTGGAAATAATATAATCAAGATCTTTACTAAGGAAATATAATACTAAAGAAATATTGATTATATTATCTCCTAATATAAATTTAGTAGAAGTATCAAAAACGAGAGAACCCTTATGTAGGAAGTTTAATTCCGAAAATTGTGTTTTAAAGTAACTTGAATGTAAATTACGTAAAAAACGTTTTACGGGGTTGTTTCACCTATCAACATACTGCAATGGAAAAGCGATACCAGAAAAAGTAAATTTGGAAAATTTGCGAAAGGCGGAATAATAGGCGGACCTTGGATTTTTTCGAAGCAAGAAATGCGAAAATTCAGCAGTGATCCTATCTACTATCCTATTCTAATCCTATCTACTATCACTTACATCACAAGAGCCCTCAAAAAAGAATGAAATACTTTCTTATAATATATACGGATATACAAACTGATGATTCTAAAATTTTATTATCATAAGACTGGAAAAAATTCAGGATTTAATTCATTTTCATACATTTTAAACGAAATTCAATTTTTCAAAAAGTTAAGATAAAATATTTATTAGAATGTCAAATTTAAGTATTTCAGTTATTTATATAGTAAAGGATAAACTTTATACTTATAAAGAAGAATTGTTGATAATATTCCTCTGATTTTAAAAAGAAATTTATTTCAAGTGATATGTTTAGCTTAGAAGTAACGGGAGCAAAACTATGCTAATACAAAAGGCACACATATCGTAATTATCTCCTTTAAATTAATGATATCTATACTGCTGACAAATTGTTACTTGACATGCCTACTACAATATTTACGCATAATTGATCCTTTCTAGACTAATACAGGCATAGCATATTTCTATGGAATGATTTGCTATAATTCCTAATTTAAGTTTCACATACTTTCATATTTAGGGAATTAATTACATAGCACTGAAGATTACTCAATGTATCATAAAAGATATGCTATCTGATTTATGTTTAAAATGACTAAATTTAAATGTTATATGCTCACACGTACACATATTCTAGAAACCTGACACATTTCGAAATTTCTGATAAATCAAAATTACAGGAATATTTCATCAGAAAGCAGTTTTTAAAATTTTTGTAAATTTCGTACGATTTCGACATAAATTAGCCTGATCAACAAAAATGTAAAGCTCTTGAGGCCCATTAAAACACAAGTGATTAAGTTCATTAAACCACAGTAGTTAAACCTAGCTCCGAAAACTGATGAACAAGCTAACTGTACGGATCTTTTCGTGATTTTCCCTCCCTGTGTAACATCAATACAAGTAATTTACTCTTATAAAGTACTCCCCCAAAACATTCTTTTCTTAAAATAGAGAGTACTCGTATGTTTTGAGCTAAATGAAAGAAACATAAACAAAATTCGGATGCATGAAATTCTCTGATGCATGAAACGAAAGCGAACCAGTTTCCTATAAATCCTACCTGAAGGCATTTTATCTTTCAAGTTGAGAGGCTTTGTCTGCTTTGCCTTTATTCATTGAAATCAAACAACAGTAAACAACGTCCCCTAATAACGACAAAAACCTAACATCGGGAAAGGAAAGAGATGATAAACAGTTCTTAAGCAAAAGGCTCTTTGTAACTGTAAACGACAGTTACAGTTACAAAGACCAGGTAAAGGTCCTACCTGTGGCAGCCGAATACTGGTAGTTCAACCGGTATTCAATCCCAGGCGACAATGTTGAGCGCGTGATTTGTTTTCATGGTTTTCCACCTGTGGAATGCGAATACGAGTCAGTTTTCCTACGAAAATCCTTCACAAAAGCATTCCTCACCTTAGGCAAATAGCCCTCATCTACTCTGTCATATTCTAATAGCCTAACCTTTTCTACTAGACAGAAAAATCTCTTTTTTTAATGTGACTCCTAATGGTGTCAAAAACTGCAGTTTCCCCCCCCCCCCCTCTTCAATGCAAAAAATACACATCGATCAATCGATGTTACTTTACATAAAATCTACGAGAATCAGTGGCGTAAATAAGGGTATGCAAGGAATGCCGTCGCATAAGGCCCGAAGGCTTAGGGGCCCCTTAAATGTCCTGCTGAACTACATTTACATGTTTAAACTTAAAAGACGGATTCCATTACATATATATTAATTCATTTTCCCTTGATGAGTTCGGAATTAGAATTTCAACAAAAGAAGATTAATTATTATTTTTATATTTTTTATCTTGTATTTTTTCCCTTTTGCTTTTCATTTTTATGTTTAGAATTTGTACTACTATAAAATCTTATTTTAATTTTGATATGTTTTGATTTTGTGTTAAACCTCTTTTACACGATTGTTAATATTAATATAGTTGAGGAATAGCTTTGATTTGACTCCAATTTACTTTTAACTTTAGAATCTTTAAGTTATATGTAGATAATAGAATTCGTTTTCTTTTAAGTTTTTAAGGGGCCCCTACTTATATGGTGCAGTAACGCAATTCTCTGTATGACGCAGATAGGAGGCCCTTGGAAGCACCTGAAATAGCTAAATTCAAGTGTTTGCAAAAGTCAAAATTCCAGCATTCGACTATGAAATAATAACTTCATGACTTACCCCAGTTTAGTGATAGCAGTGAGAGGAAAATAGGAAAAGTTTCTTTGTATTCCTTAGTCTCAAACCTGAAAATTATTAAAGGCGATCCCCTAAAGGAAAGGTTTCTCCTTTTTGCAATCCCAAATCAAAAAGCGGTGGAAGTGGAAATTAATTGTAACTATTTATTATAAATTACTTATTTTATATATTAATTTGTTTCTGTATAATTCGCATTATGATCGAATAATCAGTGGACATATTTTCCAAGTATAAATCAAGGAAGTAATTAGGCAGGATTCTGGTACTTTGGAATGAACTTTGCAAGTTAAGAGAAATCGTGTATTATTTGCAGTTCGTAATTTTCATAATATGTCATTCCGGTAGCGTTTAATTTTGTTCATATATTGAATCTCTTACTAGCTTTTCCATTAAACGCAAGTCCAAAAATCAGTCCTAATGTTCAATTTGAAATTGAATTTATTAATGTGAATGATTCTTAGAATTTAATATAACCTGTATTTCGTTGGTTCGCTATAAACGGTGCATAACTTTTCAAATTGTTACCACCAAATAATCTCACCCTGTATTACTTTTAAAGAAATTAAATAAGGAAGAATCTGCATGTAAAAAACGATGGTACTTGCAACCTGTGCAGTCGCACCAAGAGGCCAGTGGCGTCGCGAAGGGGGGGGGCAAGGGGGTGTATGATGCCTCGGGCGCCGCTCGCAAAGGGTCGCCAAATGGTCTCAAAACAAGATTTTCCAGAAAATTTCAATTTTTATTTCGATCGATTTCTGGAAAATATATTTAAAATTAATAATTATTGTAATATAATTAATTACTTATTTTCTTGATTTGTGTGATAAAATGTGTAATAAAATGTTTGCAGTACATTAACCAAATATCTCCGCATACAAAATGTTCTTTCTGACCACTTTATTTCTCTAAAACAGAGATATATTTTTATTTTTTTAAACGAAATGTACGTATAACTCCCGTTTTTTTATTTTAAAACGATAACACGACTTTGTCCCGGATTTCTCAAACTTATCCAGTTTCTAAAAAAACCGATTCCATAGTCTGGAAATGACATTTTAGGAAACTCGTAACGCTTCCGCTACAATGGATTGCGTTTGACTATCCTGTAAACGACTGATGGTCTTGGTTACCGATTAAACTAAGTCATCTTGCTGAGACATCGTATATTCACTGCTACAAAGCATTCAACGCGTGTCAGTTGTTTTTAGTCTCCTACTAAAAAGGAATGCTGCAGGTCGCTCCTTACTCCTTATCTAAAACACACAGTTTCCGACGTCACAGACTAAATTTGCATATTCCTAACTTTGTAAACGTTATAAATTTCCTTTATAATCTTCTCTATTTAATTTTGTTACAAAGGTTGTCTATTATATGTTTATTTAATACCGAACTCGCACTGTCCTCTAATTCTTTTGAGCAGTGAATGTCTGCAAGATGTTATTCCGCAGTAGAAAAGAAACTGAACCTAAAACTTCATTATGGATCTATGGAGAAAATGTTTTTCCAAACCAAAGAGTAGCACTTCAAATACTCCTTACTATTTCATTATCAAATGAACGTTTGTTCAGCAAATTAAAATAAATTTTGGCATCATTTTTACAATCAACAATATGACAAGATACCCTAAGCCATCTAGCATTTTTAAATGTGGAAAGAGAAAAATTTTAAATGACCGACTTTAATGAAGTAACTGATAAATTTGCTTCATCCAAGACAAGAAAAATGTATACATAGTAATTAATTATATTAATGTATTATAATGCTATATTGTTATTAATAAATATATCTACTTATCTATGATATATATTAAAATTTTAATTGTTTAAAAACTGTACTTTTTAAAAACAGTTATATAAATAAGTAAAATAAATAATATCTTTTTAACTAATTCTAGATCATCGTATGTCTGATTTTTCCGCCGACACAGATACATTTCCGAATCCAATGCTAGTGTAGTTAGGTAGTGACTGTTCTTAATACATTTTAGAGTATTTTATGGCAGATTCAGCATTTTATTATTATTTGCATTATTTTGTTATTACGAATATATTCTATACATTATATTACTGTAAGTGTTTTTTGGGAGGGGGCGCCAAAAAAGGCATTTTGCCCCGGGCGCCAGTTATGCTCGCTACGCCACTGCAAGGGGCAAGGTAAGGGACAGAAACATTTTGGATTTAGAAGCACCTTTGACATTACGAAATGGCAAAGTTAAAGGCGGATCGATTTCTTTTCCTCTGTTTTTTACATTAATAAGCTGGAGGGGAGAACCATTCGTAAGTATCAGTTGATAACTCCAGAATACATGCTTTTCTTTCTTAAGGACACAAAATCATTAACGTTGTTACATATATGTGGCAACACACTAGTTGCTGGTCAAACTGAAGTGAGTAATTGTCAGTTAATGTTCGTGTGGAATAAACAATGTGCTATGTGAAAGTGTTAATATTAATATGATTAAAACATGGCGTAGTCGTGTGGAATAGTATTACAACTAATTGCCAGGCAATCAATCCCCTTGGTTGTTTTTCCTCTCAGCAGACGCAAGATGGAATTTTGTCGCCCACCGCAAGGCCTAAGTTTCGACGGCAATGTAGCTGAAAACTGGCGCAGATTCAAGCAGCTGTTCCAGATTTATATGAAAGCTTCAGGAAATGCTTCAAAAGATTCAGATGTGAAAGTTGCTTTATTTTTAAATGCCGCTATTGAGGAAGCAGTTGAAGTGTTCAACACATTCAATCTTTCAACAAGAGATCAGGGTAACTATGAAAAAGAGCTTGAGAGGTTTGAAGCTTTCACGACACCTAGAAAAAATGTTGCGATGGAGAGATTTTTATTCAATAAGAGAAAACAAGAAGAAGGGGAACTTTTTGATTGTTTTGTAACTGACCTGAAAAAACTTGTAAAATCTTGCGAATTTGGTGAGCAGAGTGACTTAGTCATACGTGATCGCATTGTCCTTGGAGTATCAGATGCCAGTTTACAAGAGAGGATGCTGCGAGAAAATAATCTGAGTTTGGAAAAAGCAATTGAATTAGGGAAAGCAGCTGAATTGAGCAAAGCTCGTGCTCAAACGTTAAGAGAACACAATGTTGACAGCGTAACTAGAGAAAAAGTGAAGCAACATCGGACAGGAGGAGCCAATGCAGCCTTAGCAGTGAGGAAGCACAGAGGATGGAGTGATGAATACACTTCAAATACTGAGACATCTTTATGTAAAAAATGCAACAGACATCACGTTAATGGACAGTGTCCGGCATATGGGAAAAAATGCTTTAATTGTGGCAAACTAAATCACTTTTCGACTATGTGCAGACTGAAGCACATCCAAACTGTAACGGAGATGTATATAGTGAATCTGATAATGAATTCTTCGTGAATTCCATAAATGTTCAAAGAACTAAAAGTGTATGCTCAACATCTACAAAAGAGTGGACTAAAACTTTAATTGTTGAAGGGACAACTGTGACTTTTAAGTTGGACACAGGGTCTGAAGTGAATGTTTTGCCTGTGTAAACTTACGAAACACTGAGTGCTAAGAACTCTAATCTTATTTTAAAAAAGTGTAATGCTGTATTAGAAGCATTTGGGGGGGGGTCCAAGGTTAAACCTGATGGGTCATTAATGTTACAGTGTTCCTCAGATGGTGTGGATCATACTCTAGAGTTTTTAATTGTTTCTAGCAAGCATATACGTCCATTATTAAGAATTGATGCATGTGTTAAACTTAATTTAATTCAGTTTATAAATAAGGTTGGAATATCAATTAAAGGTAAGTTGGATCAGTATACAATTGTTTTACCTCCATCTAAAGATCAATTTATTATTAATAATTCAGAAGTGTTTGAAGGTGTGGGGAAATTTAGTGAATTGTGTAAAATCATGGTTGATGATAAGATAGCTCCTGTAGTGAGACCACCACGTAGAGTACCACTTAGTTTAAAACCTAAACTTGAATTAAAATCAAGCGAATTAGAGAGACAGGGCATTATTGCAAAAGTTGATCAACCTTTGAACTGGGTTAGCAATCTAGTAATAATTGAAAAAGCTAATGGATCCTTAAGAATGTGCCTTGATCCTCAAGACCTTAACAAAGCTATAAAAAGAGAACACGTGTTGATTCCAACAATTAAGGAGATTTTACCAAAGCTATGTAATAAATCAATTTACTCTGTTTTGGACTTAAAGGATGGGTTTTTTCAAATAGCGTTAGATGGAAATAGTAGTGATCTTTGTACTTTTAGCACACCATTTGGATGCTATGAATTCTTAAGGCTTCCAATGGGTATTTCTTGTGCACCTGAAATTTTTCAGAAACGCAATCTTGAAAACTTTGGTGATATACCAGGAGTATTGGTCTATTTTGATGACATTCTCATTGCTTCTAGCACTATACAAGAACATGATAAAATTTTAACAGAGGTCATCAACAGAGCTAAAAAACTCAATATTAAATTCAACAAGCAAAAACTTCAATATAGGGTTAGTGAGGTTAAATATTTAGGTCATTTATTTAATGCGTCAGGCATGCGACCTGATCCTGATCGAATTAAAGCCATTACTGAGTTACAGGAACCTCAGAATAAGCATGAATTACAACGTGTTTTGGGAATGTAATTATTTGAGGAAATTTGTACCACATTTTTCAGAGAAAACAGCCATATTAAGGGAACTTTTGAAAAACAAAGTAGAATGGCAGTGGTTACAGCTACATTCTAAAGCATTCAGGGAATTAAAAAATTAATTTCCAATGCACCTGTGTTAGGAATATTTGATAGCAGTAAACCTATAACTATACAGGCAGATAGTTCTAAAGATGGGTTAGGCTGCTGCTTATTGCAGAATGGGCAACCAATTGCTTTTTCGTCTCGGAGTTTAAATAATGCAGAAAAAAACTATGCTCAGATTGAGAAAGAATTTCTTAGTATTTTATTTGCTGCTAATAAATTTCACTATTACATTTATGGTAGAGAGGTAGAAGTGCTTACTGATCATAAACCATTAGTTTCAATTATGAACAAAAATATTGCTAATGTGTTGTCAAATAGATTGCAGAGGATAAAAATTAAGCTCTTAAAATATAACTTAAAACTTAAATATTTGCCTGGGAAATATATGTATATTGCAGATTTACTGTCACGTTCCTTTATTGATACAGACACGAATGAAAACATGGATATGACAGAGATTGTTCATTCACTAACAAAACAACTGCAAATGTCTGAGAGTAAGAAAAGGGAATTTCAGAAAGCTACATTAGAAGATGAAGGGTTAATGCTAGTGAAAGAATATTGGCAAAATGGATGGCCTTTGAGTGTTGATAAAGTTCCTAAAGAAGCAAGATCTTATTTTAAGTTTAAAAATGAGTTGAGTGTTCAACAAGATTTAGTTTTTTTTTAATAATCGAATTGTAGTACCTGTTGCATTAAGAAAGTGTATGTTAACATTATTGCATGAAGCTCACTGTGGGATTGAAAAATCAAAAGCTAGGGCTCGACAAGTACTATTTTGGCCAGGAATCAACAGTGACATTGAGAATATGATTTCTAAATGCCTAATTTGTGATAGGTTCAGGCCTCAAACAGTAAAAGAACCTCTTGTTTCTCATGAAATTTCCAGTTTACCTTCCTCTAAAAAATAAAAGTGCAGTGGAAGTTACTAGTAAATTGAAATCGATATTTGCAACACATGGAATACCCAAAACTTTAATTTGTGATAACGTACCATTTAATAGTTGGAAAATGAAGAGTTTCGCAAGGGATTGGGGATTTGAAATAATCACTAGCAGTCCTCGATATCCTAAATCTAATGGATTTGCAGAAAGGTTGGTAGGTATAGCTAAGAGTTTATTTAGAAAAGTGGGATTAGAGAAATTAAATGAGGCTTTACTGGAATATAGAAATACTCCAATTTCAGGTATAAATTTATCACCAAGTCAAATGCTATAAGGTAGGAATTTAAGAACACGATTACCAATTACAGAAACAGAATTGAAACCAACTGTAAAAGATCAATATAGAGAACAGGTGAGGAGTAAGCAGAAACAGGCTAAAATTTATTATGATAAGCATGCAAGGGAAAGACCTGAATTTATTCCTGGGGAAAAGGTAATGTTGAGATGGGAAAATAAATGGGAGCCTGCTATAGTTTTAAAAAAGCATTCAACTCCTAGATCATATTGGGTTAGAACAAAAGATAATAGGGTAATTAGACGGAATAAATTCCATTTAAGAAAAACTAAAAATCAGAATTTAGTGACATTAGACTATTATGATCTATGTAATGAGAATGAGGAAAATATAAGTAGTGAACATCCAAAAATACATAATGATCCTCACCATCAAAATAATAGCAATAATATTAATCGTGATTGTGTATATAAAACAAGAAGTGGTCGTAATGTATATCGACCATCCAAATATGATAATTATGTAATGCATTGATTCCTATGAGTTTTCCAAAAGAGGGGAGATGTTACATATATGTGGCAACACACTAGTTGCTGGTCAAACTGAAGTGAAGTAATTGTCAGTTAATGTTCGTGTGGAATAAACAATGTGCTATGTGAAAGTGTTAATATTAATATGATTAAAACAAACGTAAGTTGAACAGTTGTGGCATGAAAGGACTTTGTCCCACCCCCATGTCGAAATGCCGTTCTAAGGAAACGCTAAGAATTTATGACACCACATCTGGAAAGGAGAGATTTCCCGTTCGGCTTAGGGATCTTTGAATGAATTCAAGGTCCGAAAAAAAGGAGGGGGAAGTATTACGACAGGCTACGAACACACAAATACTCAAACATAAGCGGCCAAATATTTCAGTTAATTTCCGGCGCATTAAATTTACCGAAATTCATAACTTTTTCTCTCATGGGGGTAGGAAATGGGAATGGATGAATATTTTTACTTGAAATAATGAGTATATAAATATTTATCCGATTTTTCATATCAAAATTTTCAAAATATTCGCACATTGCAGATAAAATGCAGGTTAGGAATTCTTTCAAATCCCTAATCGAGAATTAAATCTGAAAGCACAGAACTCGTTTGAGTATTTACTTGGTTTGCTTTAGAAAAGAGAAGAGCTGTAGTGTTTCTTAACCTGTAAATTACCCATCTACCAAAAATTCACACTTATCTGTAAAAGATAATTCTGAAGACATTAAATTTGTTCTAAAAGTAATATATTAATCTCTCTTCGTTTGAAAAAAATATCATAAATTACAATTTTTTTTAACAACGTGAAACATTTAAGCGTATAATTGAGTAATGCGCAATAATTTGTACGTTATTTAAATGGAATTGAATTGAATTATTATATAATAAAAGCACTCGAGGACTATTTGCCTAAGCGGAAGAACGTCTTCATGCAGTACTTTCTAATCGTTATTTGAAATGAAATTTTACAATTTACTTTACTTTTGCTCTTAATTTACTTTCCACAGCATTCAGTACGTGAAATCATCAATAATAATATAATAATGAAAATAAAAATGGCATCACACAACTAAAATTATATACTTCTTCGTAAATTTCGATAAATTAATTACTGAAAATATTAAACATATCAATGGCAGCTCTGCCCTAATAGTTTTAAGTTGCATTTCAACATTTGAAAGAACGCGAATTACATTGCTATTTTCCCTACACAAACGAATGGAATATTTCAGAAAAGAATGCTCCCCCTTTATTGCAATATTTCAATAATTTTTGCAAATTAAAAAATTTAATTACCACGTTTTAATAGTAAATGTTGCGATTTTCACTCATAAAATCCCTTTATACATTATTCTCTTTCATTTCGGTCATCACTGCCTAACTTTTCTAAGACATAAATAGCTTCCGTTAATATATGTTCCCATACATTATATTTATTTTTTATATTTTTGTCATTAATAAATTAATGATTAAGATAAAAAAATGATACTGCTTAATTTATAAGCAATGTAAAGACTGGAAATCTGAGGTCATTAATTTCTGAGACATAAGCTTTCTAAGACGCAAATAAAACATAACAATAATTATAAATATTAATGCTCCTAAAATAAATCTGCTTTTCCTAACTGATTTTTGCTTTCTGATCCACCTGGGGTACAACAAACCTATTTTCATAAATGAAGTTTTGCGCATTTTTCTACGAAGTACGCAAAACTTGTTTCATACAATTTTATTTTTACTAATTATGAAGAAACATTCTACTTGTTTCCTAAACAAATATATATGTGTACTACTTTTAGAATCCATGCGACAGAGTGTGAGTACTCATCTTCAAATATACGTTAGTATCAATAAACTCTAAATTGTTGAACATTTCTGGGACCTTGAAACTTGGAAGGGAATCGTCATATTTTGCTACAGTGGGTATTTAAATTTAGATTAATTTTAAAATTTCCATTTCGTATTACACAATCAGTTTCAAAGCTCTTTGGATATATATCAATTAAATTTGTTTCTACTTGTTTATGATTTCACCGTAAACGTGCGAAGAATTTCCTAAAAATATTCGAATATTCATAATTTTCACTGTTAAATATTTAATAATTATACATTAACTGAAATGCATTTATAGTACAGAGGAAATGTAGAAAGATGTTGCAGGTGATGCATTATGTATCATTGGAATATGACAATAATGGTAGGGTACGAACTGCGCCAAATTTAATCAAAGATCCTCGTCCCCTCTTTTCTAATCTACGAACTGCGCGACGTTTCCTGTCCCCTATTTCTTTCCCAAGAAGTTTGGGCGCTACAAAAAGTCATTTATCGCCATTAATGGGACATTCTATTGAGACTGCAAGCCTTTATTTTCGTTTATCAATATTGTAAAAAATGTGCATGCTAAACAAATATTAATTTAAAGTCTGGCGTGTGCTAAAGTAAAAATAAATTTCTTTTACACTCATTTTAAAGTTTTATGATGCTTAAAGGAATGATGAGCCAGATCTTTTTTATTCTCTGTAAGAATTAAAAACTTTCCAAGTTGTAGATTTTAATCGCTTTTTGAATAGTAAAATTGATAGATGAATGACAAACACACAAAACTGATACATAATCAACGTATCAAATATCGGATTTGTAGGTCACCTTAAATAAGTTTCTTGTCTAGATAAATATTAACAAATCTTCTTAGATAGCAGAATGGTTTTAACTTTTAAATTTACCATTTTAGGTAAACAGTTCTAATTTAATTAAAAAAAATTCTCTTTATTAAATCTAAAATTTGGACTTCTCAAGTCGTTCTAAATTCACACTAATATTATTGCAATATATTCCCATATTAAACTTTCCATTTTTAATCATTGAAGTTACTTAACTTTGTTACAAATTCCATATTTTAATACTAGAAACGTTTAAATATTTATTCTGTTTTCCACCTGATGGAAAACCTTTGGCATACATTTTATTTCTAATACACATTTAATTAATAAATTAATAATTATGAGCGTCAGCAGAATTTTCATGATTAACCAAAAGAAAAATCAAACTCATTTATATTCATATCCTGGGATTTTCAGTGCCCTTTTAATCCATTCCTTTTTCACATATTGTTGCACTGTACTCAAATTTTCATGTATGTAGAATTTATATACTTTGTATTGTATTTATGCCAATTTGTATTTAAATGATAATTTTTACAAATTCTTGCATCATAACTCTAGTTAACAGAAGATGTTTCTAACACCTTGGCAAAGCTTAATCTTCAGCATGTAGCTTATTTTCCAACCTAGTTTCAGGCTGAATTATTTGTAAAATTAATTACTTGAAATTTAACGAAGTAAAAATACTTTTTTAATTTATTCATTAAAAATATTGCAAAAATTTTCACCTTTACCTTAGCATATCTTTTTACAAATCCCTCTAATAAGAAAAAATAAGGAAAGAAATTAACTCGGTTTCGGTGATTGATACCTCGGTGCAAATTATATGTAACATTTTTCCAAAAGTATATAATTTATATGGATATCAATAAATTAAGGATTATTTCTCCATCTAATTTTCTTAACAAGTTTATTCCAGAATTTTCTTTTCACACTGTAGCGCTTAACTTTATGAGTTTTCTATAATCATTCAATTTCTCTAACCATGGCAACTTTGCATACCTTCTGGCAAGTAGTTATATTTTTAACCACTGTATTTTAATTCCTGTTGACTTTCAGTACATTATTCACTTGTTTCACAAGTGCAACTTTCATTTTATACTCAAATCTACGTAAAATAGCATTAAAACTTCAGTTATGCGGAGTTCCTGATCGATTGCTTGTTTTAGATTGAATGAAATTAAGCTTAATGTTACTGTTAATTAGCTTGTTATTAATTTAATTATACTTTTCTAATTAATTATATGTTCAGATATTTTCAAGTACATTACTCAAACTTTTGCATCCCAATTTTTAATTTTTGGTTAACAAAATAAACTTTTATTTATTGAGAGGCCTGACTGATTATATTAATTTGCAGTATTGTTTATATAATTCCTTTCTTCTAGATAAATTTTAGAAAAAACTTCTTAGCATAATAATTTAAATTTACAATTTATACGTCAGTGTTCCAAATGCATAGTAATGTTGTTATAATAGATTTCATGCAAAGCTTTTTTAAAATTTAACTAAATTTAATTTCTGCAAACATTTACATGATTACTTTAATTAACAAAAAATATTTTTAGCACACTTTAACATACTTTGATATGGAATGTTTTATAATTATTTAATTTATGATATTATTATAATAAATGAAAGATGTTTGTAATGCTAATATGTATGTTTACCAATACATTTTATTTTCTTTGTTAGCTCTCGCATTTATTACTGTTATTCAAGTAATTAGCCTGCTTGTTAGATATTTTTTACTTGTTCTTGTGATATGTAATTCTATTTATTTATTTTTATTTTCCTCTTGGCTACAATTGGCTTCGAAAAGTTAAACTGTAACCCTGTGGGCAGCAGGGGGAAGAAATTTTGATTGGCGCAGTTGGACTATAGCTCGACCCGGGGGGGATTTTCATTAGCGCAGTTGGAGTACACCCGACAATAATAATATTACAATTTGACTGAAGGGGAAAAAAAAATAATGTAAAGATTAGATTTCCTTTTTTAAATTTTTGGCATCATTTTAGAAGCCTAAATATGTAAATGATCGTTTTAGTAAGACATATTTTTTGCAACTGTTTTACATATACAGAGAATCTCATGACGACGAACTCTAAAAGTGTTTCCTACAACATAAATAAAACAAGCTTTTGTACATTTGCCTCTCTAAAGCAACCATCTATATAAGTGGCTCAAATCGCTTGAAAACGTTAATGGTCGCATTAGAAAAGTCTCATTATATTTGCTTTTTTGTGACATTTAATAATTTTAGTTTATTTAATATGTCTGCCTTATAAATTATAATATTGATTTTTCAAGGTCGTATAACAACTTACAATATAAATTAGAATAGTAATAATCTTTTACATTCCATTCAGATTATTATATTCATATGAAAGCCTTGAATCAATTGTTTATCATTATTTCGTACTTATATTATTGCAAAAATTCAAAATCCTTAATTATGATAATTTTCAATATTCGGGCTGTAAATGCCAAATTATTTAATGTCAGATTTAAAATTTGTGCATTTACAATGAGAAAATCATAATTATGGAGCGTCTGAAGCTGGTTAAAACTGGTTGAAACGTGTTGCAGTCTCAGTTTCGTATGCAAAACCATTCTCACACTGTTTTGTTATACGCTTAATTTATACCACTTTTCCTAAGGAACAAAATTTTAGACTTATATAATTTTTTAAAATTTGTGAAAATAAACAAAAAGAAAGGGAAAAAAATCATTTATACATTTAAATTATTTTCTCTTCATCTTTTATGATAATTAGTATATTTTTCAATTTTCCTCGACTGTCAAATCTTCTTGTATTTCTAAATATCTATAGATTTGTTACAGTCATGCCCCAATTTTAGAGTTTTTGCGTTAATTATTAAAAGCGTTTGATATAATTAATCATGCATGTTGCACATGGATTCGCTAATTTAGAATTTTTATGGATTCGCTAATTCAGAATTGTTATAAGCACTACTGTAGATGATTCGTCTTTCCTAACAAATTGCAAATTTTAAGATTCAATAAATCCAGCTGAGTCAGCCCAATTTTAAGATTTAATAAAGGCACTGAAGTTATTTCCGAGTGATATGAACTCTCGGCGATTCAGAACTCCCGGACATTTGTACTCAAGAAATGATTTCAAAAATGTTCTGCTACATCTATTAGTAATTGTTCTATTCCTTGACCAACTAAGATATACTGCGTTTTCCCCCTCATACTTAGGTTACTTGTATCATGATAAAACACATGTGGGCTATCTGTCTAAGAGAAGGGATGTCTTCGTGGACGACTTTTATGGGAAACTGGCTCTCATTTACTTTATAAATGCAGAAAATCACGAAATTTCTCTTGGAACTAACTTGTTCGCTGGGATTTGAACCCAGGTCGAACGATCAGTGTTAAGCGATCTTACCGCTGTAGCACTAATGGACTGCAGTATGTGTCATGCTTTATGAATTTAGAGCACAAATGACCTTCAGTTCTCTTATATCTTCAAAGCCTGGTACAGTTTCTCATAAAATAAAATTACTAGAATATTAGTAAAAAGACATGTTGTAAGTATTTTGGTTGAGTTTGTACTCAATTAATCACCTTTATGTAAAATATAAGGATATAATTTACGTAATAGTGCAGTAAATTTTTGAATTTTTTAACACGTTAGGATCCTAAAAAAAGTTAGCAAAAGCTAATGATGGGAACGGCATTTAAATAAAAAAACACTGTTACGCTAGTGCTGTAATTCGACATTCGACAAAATGTGTTTCGCTTATATACCAATCTCTGCACAAGGGTGAAAATTGTAACCAATGCAGTAAATTTCTAAATTTTTTGCCGCATAAATTTTCAATAAAATGAAAAAACAACTTTCAATACACATAAATCATTATATGAATGAATGTAAATTTTTACTGCAGAATACATAAACTTATTTCCAGCTTCCATAAATTTTATTCCTTGTAAAACTTTTCGCCCGCAAAATTCATGAGATAAAAAAAGATAAATGTATTTTAAGTCAAAAACTTTTTTACCTACAGAATTAAACTAAAATCAAGTCTAAAATGTATGCATTATTTAACATCAATACTACATTTTGCATGTTAATATTAAAAAAAAAATTGCCTAACTAAATTACTCCTGAACGATTGTTTACAAGCCTATAATTTGTTTGATCAAGGGTGACTAAGCTGCAAAATACTAAATCATATATCTCTTGCAAAATCTTGTGGACTTGTGATGTTTTGGAAAATCGGAATTGCAAATTGTATGCATGATTGTTAAATATTATATTCGGAAGATTATTAATTGAATTAATTTCATAATCATCATAAAGAGAGTCTGAAATACTCTAACATACACATTTTCAAAACATAAAGTATGAAAAAGCACAAATGCGATGAGACTCGGAGGCCTGAAACAAAGAATTCAGTATCTGCAGAACGAAATAAAAAGTAAGAAAAGATCATAAAATCTGCGAAACGCAATAAATTACGGGCGGGGGGGGGGAACTTGAAACTATTTTACGAATTATTTTAAGGGTTAAAAATATCACTACTTCTGAAGTAGAATGTCTCTTGTAGGATTTATATTTATTTTAACTAACATTTATTTTAAGCTATCTTTCCTATCAAGCCTTTACTTTGCCCTAGAATTGCCAATGCTAGAGTATGTAAATTGTAGTAGAGCGCGCAGTATATTCAAATTTTAGCAGAAGTAAGTTGAGTTTAAATAGAAGGAAAACGAGATTGTATTTGTGCTTCTTGAATCGCGAACGTGAAGTGCTAAGGTGGAAATTTAAGAACTGCGCGTTTCGGCCTGTGTGCCTATCTCGGCAGTTTTTGCTGAATCCTTCAACTGCTTAATTAGTAAGCTCGCTGAATCTCAGCTGTATTTTAGAACGCGGTTAGGTTAGTTAAGATCTCAGAGCCTCGTGGAGTGATCTAGCTATTTATTCATCCAGTCATTATTTTTCAGTTTTACATTCTGTTACTGTTAAACCGCCGGGTCGCTTAATGGCAGACCGCACATTGAGTTGAACAGTGTTAAACGAATGTCGCATACTGCGCATGCCCAGAAAAAAATTTGGTATAATTATTATGTTGGCGCGATTTGAAAAGAAGATAAATACGGTATGTGGTACATGTACCGCCATTTGATTGTAAACAAATTTGGCATTTAAATCTTCGTAGAGTATATGTGCAGTGTAAAGTAATTACTGTGTTAAAATAAGATTTTTTTTCCTGAACTGCTCCAACAACTGGAAAGTTGAATGATACGATCAAGTATAAATTCGATTAAAGAGTGCAAAAAATGGGTAAAGGAAGTCAGCTTAAAGGATTTACCATACGTTCCATTCGTACATACGTAAAGAAATACGGAGGAATATAGCAAGTGTTTGTACATAACATTGAAGAAATTTTACTTTTCCTTAATGCTGTTTATTTAATTCTTTGAAATAAGAAAACGAAAGCGGAATATACGTTAACAAACTTAGCGAGAAAAATCCAGTTTACAATTACTGAATTATAACATGCAAACAAATTACATCTAAATAACGAATTATTACGCACAACGTATGTTAATAAATATTAAATGCACTGTTATTGACAAACTAAAATAAAGAAAAATAGACAAGTGCAATCGTTATGGAGGTTAAAATGACTAATAAACAAAGTTCCACAACATTGCAGTTGTACACATCACTCGAGAGCCATGGAAATCACGAATAAGCTAGCGTAGGGTTGCTTAGTCTCCAATATTTCGCCCGCGCCAAAGGTACACCATGAAGCATGCGCAGTAAGCGAAATTCGCTTAACAGTGTTCAACTCAATGTGCGGTCTGCCATTACGCCGCCGGGTCGACGTAGTTTGTGAGCGTCAAGTGGACGCAGCTGTTATTTTTAAAGTTTAAAAAGGGCTTTAAACCCTTCTTACTTGTCTGGTAAATTTACACTTCGTAGCAGTCACTACCACAGTTGCTGAGAAGTTGGGGGCCACACGATACTACACTCTAAATAAACATTTACCATTTTATGTCATTTATGACTTACCTAAAAGATAAAAAGAAAAAACGCAATTACACTTTAAATTCATTAATACAGTCGTCCTATACAAGTAATCGAGTATTTACGAATGCTTTTTTAAAATTATTATTTATCTCTTACGCTGTTCATCTTTTATATTAAAAAAAAATATATACTGTTGAACATTGAAGAATGAGGGACCCTAGAGATAGTTCTAATTATCCATAATATTTTTTTTACCAGTAACACGTTTCTCATTTTTTTTTTTTTTTTTTTTTTTTCTTTCTTTCCTTTTTGTTCTAGTGATCTCCTGTTCTCATGTCCAAGTTTTATGACATTCTGTGAATATCTATGGTGTATTTCTCCCCGCCCTGTTAGCATGCCTTCGTGTTGTAGTGGAATACTCGGCGCGTATTCGAGAGGTCAGTGGTTCGAGTCCCAGCGAGGATATTGCTCATTTTTCATCTCTCCTACTTTAAAAAAATACTTAATACCTCCAGATATCTACCGAAAAGTCTAAACAGCTTGGTCTAATAAATTGTTTTAATGTCCTCAAACTAAATACTATTATAGTCACCACATGACATAAGTTGAACGCCAGAATGATATGGATAGAAAAGAAAAGTAAAATTTTAGTCCACTTCCTCAAAATGATGATTTATTAATAATTAGCTACATTCACGAGATGGCTCTACCTAGCATACAGGATGGTTCAAAACTATATGTCAAAAATGTATAGGCAGGTAGAGGGAACCTCAATAAGCAGATTTCGTATAGAAATGTGTGTTATGGAAATGCGAAGAGAGATGCCGCATTAAAGCGCAAGCACTTAAAGCAATACGAATCACAGGAAACTGAAAAGATAAGTAAAGGCAAAATAAATAAAAAATTACTAACAGTTTACAATAAGTGCTCGAAAGAGCGGCCACAAACAGCGACACAAGATTAACCAGGGGCGGCGCACGGATTGGCGTACATTAGAAAAGACGTCGGGCATGTAGAGCGCATGTCCAGCAGCAACAGACAAAAGGGCAACAAGATTTTCTGCAGATGTGACCGGACTCTCGTACACGAGGTTTTTAATATGATCCCAAAAGAGGAAATCTAAGCAGGTTAAATCAGGAGAACGCGGTGGCCAGGGAAGTGGTCCCGTCCTATCCAGTTCCGGTCGTAGACACGTCTAGGTGATTCCTGATGTTCTGGTGAAAGTAAGCTGGGGTTCCATCGTGCTGGAACCACATTCGTCCGCCAACAGCTGGAGGAACATCGACGAAAAGTTCAGGTAAGACGACCTGTGGGAAGATGCTGTACATATGGCCAGTTAAATGACTCGGTAGAATGAACGGTTACATTAAATTATCGAGGGCAATGCCTGCCCAAACATTAACGGAAAACTTTTCTTGGTAGACGTGTGTTATTGTGCCATGTGAGTTGTTATGAGCGCACAGGTGAGAATGATGAATGTTAAACGTACCCGACCGCGTAAAGGTAGCCTCATAAGTGAATAAAACATCTGCAGCAGGGAAAATTTGATTGCCTACAGACTGCTATAGGTACCAACGAGCAAAGTTGAGACGTGGAAGATAATCGTCAGGAGTCATTGCTTGCACTTTCTGTAAATGATACGGATGTATTCCGTCTTCATGTAAAGTCCTCAAAACAGTTCCAAGCGCACTTCCTACAGCTCTGAAGCTTGACGAAGGATCATCCACTAGTGTGTTTAATATTCCTTCTTCCACTGCAGGAATTCTGAGATATCTTCAAATGTCAGTATAACGCCTGGACGCATAAGACGATCCACCCGTGCTTAACTCTCGAATGTTCTACTATCCGTCTGATTCCTCTCCGAGAATCGCTCCCTGTACATCCCTTGAGTAGCTAATTCATCTCCTTGTGCAGCTCCATACATGAAATGTACGTCGGTAAGCTCCGCATTGATGCAACGATGCTCAAGACACTAGCCGCGCTAGCTTTTATACGCCGCACTCATCAGTGCTCTTTACTGGCTCAACGCGGCATTACCGCACACACATTCCTATAAGAAATCTGCTTATTTAGGCCTACTCTACCCGCCTTTACATTTTTGACATATAGTTTTGAACCACCCAGTATATCGTTGCAAAAAACATTTTCAGAATAACTCGAAATTTGATTAATTTTTTTAAACATCCTCTTCTACTTATAATTTATAAGAATCAACATGTATTATTTAATACTTTTGATTCATGAGCTCACACGCACTTAGTTGTAAATTGTATCTTTAATCAAATATTTACGTAATACCCAGTACATATACTAAAAATTGCTTGTATTTTCTCCCTTCATTCTGCATGCCTTCGTGGTGTAAAGCGGCAGCACACTCGGCGGGTATTCGAGAGGTCCAGGTTCGAGTCCCGGCGAGAGCATTGCCCTTTTTCATGTCTCTTGCTTCATAAAACCCTAGTGACTCTACAAAGCGACACATTCGTATTTGATTCGCTTTGTATAAAAATGAGGTCAGTGCTACGAAATGTACTTGTTGGGATTTGTTCCATCGATCATTAAGAATTGACACGGAAAATGCTTCGTAAGTGAAAATATTCCACCATAAATGGGAAAATTTTTAAAGAATGAAATATGACTAAAATATTTTCAGCTAAGTTTCGCATCATGAATTCTGAATTATCAGTTGACGTCGTTAGTGATGCAATATATTGTTACGAATTTGGTATTTAAAAACCTAATGTTACTTCAATTATAAATTAAATGGTTTTATTTCTCGCGCAGTGCAGCGTGTGACGAATATTAAAAGAAAGCTAAGCCGGAAAATTGAAAATACAAGAGCGCGTGCATTAAATAAATAAATATCTCTTTTTGATTTCGAGAAAGTACTGGAAAATTCTAGCGCGTGATTTTAAAATCTTATAAAAGGAGGAAAACATCTCAGTTTGTAGTAGTTGCTTAGTTTGTTGTTGCTTAGAAAACTGCTCTTGTTGATTGTAGCGAATTCGCGGATTAGCGTTCTTTAGCTGTTTTGAATTACGTTCTATTGGATATTTGAGTAGTTAAAAGATAACTACTGCGAGATATTGTAATTCTGCATGATAATTTGAGAAAATTTAAGCATTTTTGTTGTGATAATAATAAATTTTTGTTCATTTTTCATCGGACTTGTGCATTCATTTCATAACGAACCCGTACGCACGCAACAATTTTTGGTGTCAGAAGTGGGATTTGAATGCCAATAACAAGAGCGATGGAAGAACAATTCAGGCAAATGATGACTGCATTTGCTGCTTTCCAAGAAAAGATGGAAGGAGCCGTCAACTCCGTTAAGGAAGATATAAAAGCTGTACAAGAAAAGATGGAAGCTGGCCAAACATCTTTTAAAGAAGAAATTAAAGAGGAAATGAAATTGGGCCAGGAATCCGTTAAGGAAGAAATGAAATTGGGCCAGGAATCCGTTAAGGAAGAAATAAAATTCGGCCAAGAATCCGTTAAGGACGAAATGAAAGCCGTTCAAGCTGGTCAAGAAGAAATGAAAAGAGAAATTTCTTGCATAATAGAAAATAAATTTGAAGCTATGGAAGGCAGAATTGACGCAGTTGAAAATAAAGTTGAACATATTGAAGAAAAAGTTTCTTCCGTAAAAGATCATATTGAAGAAAGAGTTTCTTCGGTGAAAGAAGAAATAGAAGAAAGAGTTTCTTCTGTAAAAGAACATATAGAAGGGAGAGTTTCTGCTGTGGAGGAACGAATTGAAGGGAGAGTTTGTGCCGTCCAACGCCAAATCGAACAACAAATTGATGAGAGAGTTTCTGCAGTTGCCAAAGAAATGGATACTTTAAAGAAATTCGTATCGTCGGCAGGGAGCAGGAGTGATGATTTTAAATTCTTACCAATGCCTGCTCGTCCACCTCTGAAGCTATCCACATATGATGGGAAAACCTCCTGGCAGGTGTATAAGACACAATTTTCTATCGTGGCGGATGCGAATGGATGGGATTCCCAAGCTAAGGCCTGTCATCTCGCCGCTTCTCTAAGAGCCGACGCAGCGGATATCCTTCAGACTCTTCCCGAAAACAAAAGACTTGACTTCGAAGCTTTATCCGGCGCATTGGAGCTGCGCTATGGCGAGAAATGTTTAAAAGACTACAGCAGGCTTCAATTAAAATCCCGTCAACAGAAGCCCACCGAATCACTTCAGGAGCTCGCCACGGATGTTGAAAGGCTGTCACATCACGCCTTTTCGGAGTGCCCGACAGAAACAAGGGAAATCCTGTCCCTGCAATATTTCATCGATGGCATCCGGGATCCCGAAATACAGAAGGCTCTACGAATGGCAGATGTAAAGGATGTAAAAAGTGCTCTGTTGTACGCCGTGAAATTGGAGGCAGCCCAGCATGCAACTCTTAGAGATCGCTACCCAGTCAGAGCTGTGCGAGTCCACGACCCAGGGGACCAATTGATGGCTCGTTTAGATGATTTATCCAGACAAGTCGATGCTTTGATACGGAGTAGCAGTGAGAACAAAGTGGCTGTAAGATGTTGGAAATGTGGTTCTGAAGGTCACCTACGACGGCATTGCAGAACTCCCCAGAGCACGGAAAAAAAGGCATACGATTTAAACAGACAATTAAATGCCACGGGAAGGAAAAGGACTGACAAGAAACCAAAGTGCTGGAACTGTGGAGATGAAGGCCACGTACCAAAGAATTGCAGAACACCCCAGGGTACGAAAATTGAGACAATTTCTGAGCAACGACGCAGGAAACAAATTAATGACCATATCAAGGAACGGAGGTTGCCAGATAATGAAAAACCCTGTTTTAAAGCGCTTAAGATCTCTATAGTGAGTGGCAACAATAATGGACTGTCCATCAATGGGAATATCGATGGAGTTCCTTGCAATATGATCATTGACACAGGAGCTAATGTTACCATCATTAGGAAAGATTTAGCTGAACAGTTTAAAGATAAACTTATTTGGACGCCATCCTGTGTTACCCTTCAGACTGCGTCTGGTGACAAGATCGACATAACTGGGAAGTTAAACGTAAACATCACGTTTGGAAGTGCCGCCTACCATCACACGGCATATGTGGCGGATATTACAGATCCATGCATACTCGGATTGGACTTTTTAAGGAAATACAATTTTTCCTTAGATTTCAAAAACAATAAGCTGCTTTCAGCATCTGATGGCATGACTATCCATCCTCAAAAGGGATCCTCGCCTGGAAATGTCAACGCCTTGTCCGAAAGATCGAGCTCGGGAAGCTGCCGAAATCATACCAGGGTCGAAAAGAAACTCAAGACTACCAGCTATTCTCCAGCCCAGAAGCTCTTCGGTCGAGACCTTCGTCTGCCTTGTGACCGCCTGTTTAGTCGCTCTACGGATGCGCCTTCATCACCTGAGGAACACATCCAAGATGCCCAGGCCCGGTTTGAGGGGATGCACCGTTCTGCACGAAAGCGAGTCAACTTGGCGACGGAGAAAATGAAGACCAGATGCGACACAAGAGCTACTGGACAGAGATCCAACAAAGGAGACAAGGTGTGGTTGTGGAACCCAATTCAACGAAAAGGACTGAGTCCTAAATTACAGTCACCTTCGGATGGTCCATATACAGTGCTGAACACGAATGACATCGTGGTTCGGATCCGTGAGTCTTCGAACTCTTACGACAGGTTAACTCATTACTATGGCCATAGTACGTAATGTAAATAATTGTAAATAGTATAAGACCATGGTCCATTTTGTTTTTAAATGTGTATTTGATTTGTATTTGATAGCATTTGATTTGTTTTATATATTGCATTTATTGTTCATATTGTTTATTATTATATTGTAATGCTTATTAATGCATTTATGCCACAGTTGTAAGTTTAGCTTCCTGTACAGGGATTGTACTGCCCGGGACGTGCAGTCCTTGAGAAGAGGGCAGTGTTACGAATTTGGTATTTAAAAACCTAATGTTACTTCAATTATAAATTAAATGGTTTTATTTCTCGCGCAGTGCAGCGCGTGACGAATATTAAAAGAAAGCTAAGCCGGAAAATTGAAAATACAAGAGCGCGTGCATTAAATAAATAAATATCTCTTTTTGATTTCGAGAAAGTACTGGAAAATTCTAGAGAGTGATTTTAAAATCTTATAAAAGGAGGAAAACATCTCAGTTTGTAGTAGTTGCTTAGAAAACTGCTCTTGTTGATTGTAGCGAATTCGCGGATTAGCGTTCTTTAGCTGTTTTGAATTACGTTCTATTGGATATTTGAGTAGTTAAAAGATAACTACTGTGAGATATTGTAATTCTGCATGATAATTTGAGAAAATTTAAGCATTTTTGTTGTGATAATAATAAATTTTTGTTCATTTTTCATCGGACTTGTGCATTCATTTCATAACAAACCCGTACGCACGCAACAATATGTTATCATAAAAGCATTTAATTCAGTTATTTCATATAATAACTAGGTATTTCATGAATTAACTAGTTAAGTCGATTAAAGTGTATAATAGATTAATAAGTCACCTAACCGGGATAGTGGTTAGTGAAGCTGACTGCCGTATCGAAGAGCCCTTGTTCGAATTGCGGAGAAGGCATGGATGTTTGTAAATGTATAGTGTCTGTGCAGCATGAGAGCACTCTAAATTTGCGGCGAGCAGAAAGGCCTTTTGAGAGGTTGGTTGAAGAGGGAAAGCGTGGAAGACCCTCGGACCTGTCCTTCCTCAGGACGCACTCCTTCAAAATTTAGGGCGATACTGAGCAAAGTCAGAACGTTCAACAGTAGTGTGCGCAAGGCTCTTGCCAACGACAAGCGCAATCTTCCAATCCATGCCACAATGAATTTCATGGGCTTGCTTTGATGTTACTGCCAGACAAGGGAGATAAGTCACGACAAAAACAACAATGGATTAATAATTTCACACTTTACTAATTGTTCTGTAAAATAACTAGTTATTTTGTAGATTAACTAAAGATAGATTGTTAAAGTAAAAAATAAACAATTTGGCTTTAAACAAATCCTTTGTTTTATAAAATAACGGATGATAAATCTTTATTCTCCCGAAAAATACATTTCATACTGCGGATAGATTGTAAGGATCTTAAGTTTTACTAACGTTTATTTTATTTTAAATCTTTACTATCACTTCTTATTTTCTACTTCCGGCCAGAATTAAAAGCTTTAACTTATTTATGCAAATTTGTCTTGCGAACGCCAAGTACTTAAGTTGTGGCTTTTTGCCAAGCAAGAGAGAGGAAGGAGCTATTAGAAGCAGGCCGCTTGCCATAGTAGTTTTACTCGGTTGCTGGTTGCCTTCAAGGCCAGAGGTTTAATCCTCTTGATAATTTTAAACGTATCGTAGTGTTAGCAGTTCTCTGTACTACATACGGCTTTTTGCTAATATACGGCCAATCTTGGAGTAGGCACTTGTTTGATTAAACCAAAGTTAAGTTTAGTTAATATTTTTATATTCTTACGTTCAGACCACAAGTGGTTGGTCTCTGTATTCCGAAGTACGGAAATTATTGTAAAGAGTGAAAAATAAAGGGTTTCGTATACCCTTCCTGTGTATCTTGTCTACTTCGCAAATTTATTGAACATAGCTTTAGTAAGCTCCCTGTTCCGAGTCAGGTTCTTGAATGTTCCCCAAGCAAGTAAGGCGGAACATAGAACCTGATAACTCGACAAGTTTTTGCTCTTCCTGTTTTCTATTTTCGATAATAGAGTTTGCTATCTCTTTTACTAAATACTATAAATTGATTTTCCGAAATAATCTTAGAGGTAAAATTAAGATAAATGAAAATAATAAAAAATAAACATCATGCCTCTAAGTTTCATTGCATCTCTAATACACCATGCTTATTTTATTTCTTCACACTTTGAACGAAATACATTCATGTGTTCTTGGCACAGAATGTTTTCACATTTTAAACATTGCATTCACGTTCTTCTGTCCTTGGCGCGAGGGCAAAAAATTTATCACATCTTTCATACTTAGTTGTTTTAAATTTCATGTATTCGTTTTAATTCTTCGTCGAAACTTCTGCTTTTGTTTTGGATGCAGTATGTCAGTTTCTTGAAAAAGTTTTAATCTCTGATTCTTAGTTCAATACTTTTTTTCATTAATTGTAATGCTAAGTCCTTCAAAAATAGAATTCTGTTTCCGGTTGGTGGATTAGCAGTTGAATGTAATATAATTCAAGCATTTATTACAGCAACATTCAGTGCAGGAAAGAAAATTACCATTGGCCACCTCCTTGTTATTCTGGCAATTGAATAATTGGCTGACATTTCATCTCCCATATCCACTGCTCCTTTAATCATATTATTAAAACATATAATTCCTGACGTTTTATTTTCTCCAATAGTATCATCTATAGTATAATCGTTATATAATGTTGAAAGCATAAGAATAGTTTTTCCTTTTTTAGGAACACCAGGAATTAATGTTTTATCTTTTTCGAAACCAAAACATTGTAGAAAATATTCTTAATTTCATCTTCAGTTTCCGAAATGTAATCTTCATCACTTTCAAATATTTCTAATAAATCTCACATGCGTTGCATCTCCAGTTCATAGGGACTCATTCTTTTTACCATAATGCAGTTAGAAATTTTTAGGAATTTAATGTCAAGTACTTTAAAATCACTTGCGAGTAGAAACATTTACTGTTGCACTCTAGAAATAAATTTCTGAACTAAATAGTCAGTCAGAAAAACACTTACACGGACAGGCGCGTGGAGTGTGTCATACCCCAGTTCCAACAAAATACCGATAAATCTTTTTCTGAAACACACAGGCAAAGAAAAAGCGGTTCTGAAAATAAACCACAACTAGAAACTCAGCTACTGAAAGCAGCACAGAATTTCAGTTTCACAAGTTAGGAATATTCCACTTTTATGTAGGGTTAGGGTATGATACACCCCAGGCGCTTTCCCGCGGGTTAAACATCAGTAAAAAATAACAGATTATACTGCACCAATAATTATATTTATATCTTTACAACTTATAAAAATAATTAGGCTACTTAGTCTTGCTTTCAATAAAGCAGCTTACGCGTGCCATCTTTGCTAACGATCAGGCATTTTCTAATACAATAACGAAGGTATTTACTAATACTTCATAACGATTAGGCCATCATTATTCTATAAAATAGCTAGTTATATCGCAGAAACAAATATACTTTAACTGATTCATTAAGGTAATTCTTGAAAAATAGTTATTTTATGAAACAGCGAATTCCAGACCTTCAACGGTAACTAAATAAGGGATTAAATGGAGCTGTCTTAGTTTTCAGTCAGGGACAGAGGAAATCGTTTAGTTCTAGAGACGGTAATCATTAATACGTTAGAGCAAAACGAAAAATTGCTTCCCCATTGATTCTTTTCTTCCGAGGGACCTACTCTAAAACTGGATCTCTTTCCAGAAAATGTGTGGGAGAAATGAGATCTTCCCAGAGGCATCTTGATAGAAACCTCTTTTCTAAGTGACCTTGGTAAGGTGCAGCTAGCTAAGCGTCTTACACTTAACACTCCCTACAGCCCGCTATAACCTTCCTGGTTAAATGAGAATTTGGCTGTTTTCTCCAACTCAGATTGGCGATATTATTTGGCGAGATTTTAGAGTTCCTTTTTTTCCGTTCCTAATTTTCCGGGTGCCATTTTTTCCGTTCCTTATTTTCCGGGTACATTCTTTCCGTTTCCCTTTTTTCCGGGTGACATTTTTTCCGCACACCTTTTTTCCGGACCTTTAATTCATTCAAAGATCCCTAAGCCGAACGGGAAATCTCTCCTTTCCAAATGTGGTGCCATAAATTCTTTGCGTTTCCTGAACTAGAACGGCATTTCGACATGGGGCTGGGGCAAAGTCTTTTCATGCCCCAACTGCTCAACTTACGTCAATGATTTTGTGTCCTTAAGAAAGAAAAGCATGTATTCTCGATTTAGCAATTAATACTTACGAATGATTCCCCCCTCTCCAGCTTATTAGTGTAAAAAAGAGAGAGAAAAAAAACCGATCTGTTTTTAACTTTGCCATTTTGTAATGTCAATCGTGTTTCAAAATCCAAAATGTTTCTGTCCATTACCTTGCCCTTTTGGTGCGACTGCACAGGTTGCAAGTACCATCGTTTTTTGCATTGTGAGAACTATACATTCAAACATGCAGATTTTTCCTTATTTACTTTCTTTAAAAATAATACAGGGTGAGGTTATTTGGTGGTAACAATTTGAAAAGTTATACGCCGTTTATAGCGAACCAACGAAATACATGTTATATTAACTTCCAAGAATCATTCACATTAATAAATTCAATTTCAAATTAAATATTAGAACTGATTTTTGGACTTGCGTTTAATGGAAAAGCTAGTAAGAGACTCAATATATGAACAAAATTAAACGCCAGGAATGACATATCATGAAAATTACGAACTGCAAATAATATATCACGATTTCTCTTAACTTGCAAAGTTCATTCCAAAGTACCAGAATCCTGCCTAATTACTGCTTTGATTTATACTTGGAAAATATATCACTGATTATTCGATCATAATGCGAATTATACAGAAACAAATTAATATATAAAATAAGAACTTTATAATAAATAGTTACAATTAATTTCCACTTCCACCGCTTTTTGATTTGGGATTGCAAAAAGGAGAAACCTTTCCTTTAGGGGATCGCCTTTAATAATTTTCAGGTTTGAGACTAAGGAATACAAAGAAACTTTTCCTATTTTCCTCTCACTGCTATCACTAAACTGGGGTAAGTCATGAAGTTATTATTTCATAGTCGAATGCTGGAATTTTGACTTTTGCAAACACTTGAATTTAGCTATTTCAGGTGCTTCCAAGGGCCTCCTATCTGCGTCATACAGAGAATTGCGTTACTGCACCATATAAGTAGGGGCCCTTAAAAACTTAAAAGAAAACGAATTCTATTATCTACATATGTTTAAAGATTCTAAAGTTAAAAGTAAATTAGAGTCAAATCAAGGCTATTCTTCAACTATATTAATATTAACAATCGTGTAAAAGGATTTTAACAGAAAATCAAAACATATCAAAATTAAAATAAGAATTTATAGTAGTACAAATTCTAAAAATAAAAATGAAAAGCAAAAGGGAAAAAATACAAGATAAAAAAAATAATAATAATTAATCTTCTTTTGTTGAAATTCTAATTCCGAACTCAACAAGGGAAAATGAATTAATATATATGTAATGGAATCCGTCTTTTAAGTTTAAACTTGCAAATGTAGTTCAGCAGGATATTTAAGGGCCCCCTAAGCCTTCGGGCCCCTATGCGACGGCATTCCTTGCATACCCTTATTTACGCCACTGCCATTCTACTAAATATTTGTAACATGGCTTCAATTACTGACGTTGTGCCAATATTTGGAACAGGTACAGCATCCGAATATTTTGAAGCTAAACAAATAGCTGTAATTAAATATCTATTCCCATTCGGTGTTATTGGTAAAGAGCCACATTCGTCAAAGTTAATTTTTGAAAATAATTCTGCAATAATTGTTACTAAAGTTAAAGGTGCTTTGGCTTTATCATTACATTTTCCCACTCTTTGACAAGGATCGCAAGTTTTAATATATTCTTCTATTTCTTTATAGCAATTAGGCCAGTAAAAGTATCTTGTTAATCTATCTCTAGTTTTGACGACGCCTATATGTCCAGATGACATAATGACTTTATTTGATCCCTATATTTTTCAGGAATAACAATTAATTCCCTTTCATTTACATTTTTTTTTTTTTTTTTTTTTTTCGATTTTCCTTTTTACCAACAATTCGTTTTCTTTTACTTTGAAATCATTTGTCTTGCTGGAATTTTAATTTTTAGCTTCGTTAAGCAATGACGCTAGATCTCTGCTTTGATGCTGAGATTCAATTAATTCCTTTGAATTAACATTAATCACTTTCTTAAGTTCCTCATCAGTTTGAGGTAAAATATCTTCGTCAGTCTCAATAAACGTCAGTTCTCTCCATTTCAATTTCTCTGCTTCGATCTTCTTCATGAGACCTTCTTACTTGAGATCGTGTCAAAACCGCATTTATTTTTTTCTAAATTTAAGAATGATTTATTTTTGAACAATTGTGCAGTTTTGTTACCCAATACATATCTTCCGGGATCATTTGTAACAACAGCTGCCTTTGCCTTTATATGACCAAGTTCGCAATTAATTTCAACTTCCGCTAACGGTAGACACACTAAATGGTCATTTAAAAGATATTGTACCCAGACATGTTCTCCAGTCATTTTTGCGTTATCTATGTTGTTTCGTATAAAATGCGATGAGTTACGAGAGATAATGGCGCTGGTTCCAAAATAAAACTAAGTAAGTTAGGCCACACAAGTATTTAATTATTTTCATAATGTACATACAAGTTAAGTGCTCCATTAGCACAGACAAAGTGGAACGAACGAACGCACCATAGGTCCGCTGCGTACATTCTTCAACAACCAACTCAGCTAAATTTGGCTCCTCCCACAAGAGGGCGCTATATTAAACCGAACATTCCCGCCCCCATTGAAACAAGTTTCAATAATGCCATAAAAATTTTACAATCAAATTCAAATTTAGACATACATATTGTCACGTTTTTCTTTTTCTTTCTGACACCAGTTGTTACGTTATTTTCTTCGTTCACGTTCGCACGGGGTTCGTGGATTTGGAGTGAATAACGACAAACTTGATGAAGTATCAGTATCAGTAGCGGGCGCAGCCCAACCCGCCTAACCAAACAAGTTGGTCTTATGGTCATGACAGGCCATGCCCATTTCAACAAATAAAAAAATGAAACATAAAATATCTAAATGAGAATAATCATGTGTAAATAATAATTATAAGCATAAAAGTGAAGAAAAGGAACAAATACAAACATTTAGACAAGAGCAGACACTAAAGACAAAAACAAAAAAGCGAATAACAAACACAAACAATGGTAACAACAAATTATTAAAATATACCAATTAGTGATGGCAATAAAATGCAAATATCATACTCTGAAGTATCGAAACGCACTTTATTTATCAATATCAATCAAGACAGCTCCAAAACACGTTTTACATTCGTCGATAAACAACTATAAACACGCTGACACGATCAGCGGCACAGCCTTCAGGTTATCAGGCTATCACGGTGGAGACAGCTTCCTGCAAAGCACCTGACTCTGCTTTCCGGAGTACAGCTCCCAACTCTGCTTGGTCGTTCTCGGAACTCAACGTACTCTCAAGACTCTTCACGCTACAACTCGCGATTCACTCGACGACCCACAGAGCACAGCTCCTGATTCTCGGTTCAGTCGTTTCCGGAGCTCAACACGCTCTCTCGACGATGTACTAATCGCGATACACTATGACAGTGCTCCGCAACCGGTGTGCCGCGGCACACTGGTGTGCCATGAGTAGGATATAGGTGTGCCGCAATCAAATGCATGTATTTGACATTTTGCAATTTTTTATCATGTATTTAATACACAATGACATTTTTTTTCCTTAGTAATATCTATTTTAAATGTTTTTATATACTTCACTGTTGTGTGGTTGTGTGTGTGATTGTAAGTGTGTCAGCATTTGAATTTTTTCGGCACTTCCTTGATAACTCGGAACTCTTTGGTGTGCCACGAAATTCCAGAAAGATTTTTTGTGCGTCGCAGGTGAGAAAAGGTTGCGGAGCACTGCTCTACGAGACTCTTTCGGTGCACTCGACGACCCACTCGGCACTCGCTGGCCGGCTGTCAACGTGATCGCCTCCGCAGGGATTGACTCGCTAGACGAGACACAGTCACTCGATGAGAGACGCACACTCTCTCTCGATGGAGCACACTCACTGACTGCGGACCAGCACGGTTTATATCCCACATAGCAAAAAAACATCCTTGGGATATCCCGAGAATGTTGCTCGCGGGATATGCGCACATCCTCAGGACATCCCGGAATATCCCGCGAACCTCCTAAACACCTCCTCCCGAGTGCTTAATGTCACATCCCGGGATATCCTCAGGACATCCTAACTAAGTCCCATTGACAGCGTGCGGGATGTTATTAGGATATGAACTACTTACTACATCCTCAGGACATCCCGGGATATCCCACTAACCTCTTAAACACATCCCATTATATCCTAAAAACATCCTATCTATGTCCCATCGACAGCGTATGGGATGTTATTAGGATTTAAAGTCCTACTTACTACATCCTCAGGACATCCCGTAATAATCCAGTTTCCTCCTAAACTCATCCTCCCTAGTGCTTAATGTCACATCCCAGTATATCCTTAGGACATCCTATCTAGGTCCCACCGACAGCGTATGGGATGTTATCAGGATTTAAATACTAGTTACAATATCCCTTTAACCTCTTAAATACATACTCTCAACTGCTTAATGTTACATCCCAGTATATCCCCAGAAATCTTCTTTATATTCCAGTGAAAGTGTGTGAAGGTGTTGTGATAACCTGAAACTTGCTTATTTTCCACAGACAATCTCAGGTCCTCCATCTGTGGTTACTATGGAAAAATAAGAAATGTTAAGAATATTTATACAATTTATTTTCTAATTTGAATTTCAATTTATTTAATAATTTGTAAATATATCTAAAACTGAGCAAGAGACTTGAAATGAATTATTAATACAAAATATTATAAGAGAAAATTTTGCTTTAAAGTATTAAAAATCTTTCGATCATTTTTAACCATTCAATAGCCCAAAACTGAATTCTTCGATATATTCATAATCAAATTATTCTACAAATTCAGTTCTGACTTCAGTTAATTTGTATTCAAAATTCAATAATAAAATTAAGCATTTAATAACCTTTAAGTAGTGGACCAGATGTGTGTAAATTTTGAAATTCTGAACTTAAGTCGATTATGTTGATTGAATCATTATTCATGGCTACAGTATGATTAAACAGTTCATGAGTTCGTCTTGCTATTTACTGTAATGGAGCGGAAGATTTTCTAATCAATTTTTTTATAGAAGATATATAGCTTTCAAATTTAAATGCACTGTAATTATCTAACGGCCCAAACATTTTTACATCTTCGCAAATATGCAGTAGGCCGTGAACATTAGGAGCAATATACTGTTTTTCATAATAAAGCCCAAAATTTACTACGAAGAGTTTTAATAGAGACTGTGCGTATTCATCAATTGCCGTCTGATTCTGTATTTTGCATAAGAGTCTAATCGAAATATGAAGTAGTAAAAAATGATCATGTAGCTTTTTGCTAAATTTAAAAAAAATAAGTGGGCTAATGTACAGTAAAAATTGACGGTATTCTGTAGCTTTCGAATGTTTCAATTCTTTTAGAGTTGGTTCCTTGGTTTTCTTGCAAATTCAATTGGTACATAAGGCTTTAAAAACTGGTCATTTAAAAAAAAAATCAGTTCAACATTTTTATGTGGTAATCGTGCTTGTAACGTGCCTCCGCATATCCTAATAGTAATCATTTTTTGCACTACTCCTAAGCACACAAGGGACATAAAGTCTAACGGAATATTTATTAGTCCTATATTTGGAATATTCCTTAAAATGGGATAATCGTTTTGGTAATCGTCATCAGTCAGTTCTTCTTGAGACATAAAAGTTCATATTCCGAATCACAGTTTGAAATGGAACTTAAAGAATATTTGCTAGCGCGAAAATTCGACACAGTCCTTTTTCATAATTAAATACTACTTCATCTTCTGACGAATCCGATAATATACGTTGATTTATTCTGCTGTAAATCCGTCTTTTAGATATCTGAGATAATTTTTTTTTTTTAGTTCTGATCATTTTTGTAGAATAAAAGAAACATTTAGAAACTTACTTTTCACACTCTGTCAATGTAACGCTTGCAAGCGTCAGCAAGTCAGTTCGTAACTGAAAGAGAATTTGGAACGACGGCTGTAAACGTTTAGCAGAATAGCTGAATTCTGGAAATCAGAAAGTAAGTACGTGTACTTTCCACTTTGTGGGGTTCTTCAATATTACGGAGCAATTAAAACCGTTGGGTGCGTTTTGCGACTTTGTTGTGAAGGGATGTTTCCCTTGTAGGGGGATACAAAAGAAGGGAAGGTCTGACACATAAATCTGCCTAGTTAACAAAAGAGAAATCTTCTTGGGGCATCGGCTACAGAAAAAGTGATCAGAGGTGTTACATTCTGAGCGGAGCTCGGTTTCTCAAAAGCAAAGAAAATTTGAGAAGCAGTTTTACGACCAATGATAATGATGATCAAAACTTTAAGATTTTCAACTTCAATTGTTATTTATTGTATAAAATAAAGTAATAAAACTGCTGAGTTTAAAGAACGCGTTTAATTTAAAAATTAAATCATTTTAATTTAAAGTTTGAACATCTATTTAATCCGTTATCTAATTTTGGGTTTTCATAACAAGATTTAACTATTTGTTATATACCTTGAAGAAACGTGTTTACTGCATTTTCTGGATGTTACAAATAAATTAATAAAGCAGCAATTATTGTTAAATTATGAGGAGTCATGTAGCATTGTCGGCATAACGTATAAGACTGCAGAGCGCTGGATATATTTTTTTTCACGCTTTGTTTAGCAAAGACCGAATATGTGTATGGTTAAAGTGGTAGCAAAGTGAGGTTTGAGGAGAGTAAGAACTTAATGTTAGTTCTTCCCATTCTCAAACCTTATTTTCCTATTACAGAGAGGTAAAAAATAAGTTACTTCTTATCTCAGTCGCTTTGAAAAACTAATTCTCATTATTAAAGAACTTACCAGAAAATGAACGAAGAAACTGCAATGAATTTTTTAGCCCAATAAAATTATTCTTCTGTTTATAAATTCAAATTAAAGCAAGTTAAACCTCGTACAGACTAGTTTTTAACTGCGTCTGTAAACTAAAATTTCGTTTGTTTAAAAAAATATATATATTGTTACTTATTACTGCATAGCACTAAACATCATTCATTACTAATATAATAGTGTAACAGATCAAAAAGTATTTTTTTTCTTTTGCAGTTTCAAAGTATAGTTATTTCTATGCTAAGAACTATCGGTGAATTTAATAGAATACTTTTATAACTTGATATTTCTGATTAGTGCCTCAGAGACGGGTAAGTGATTATATTGACCGATTGCCGTACAGAAGGGCTCAAGTTCGAATGCCATATAAGGCATGGATGCACATCATGCCCATCTGTTCATAGGATAAATGTCTTCGTAAAAGATTTTCTGAGTTAACCTGTAACGTACATAATATTTGTGTTCAAAGATATTAGAAAAGTATCTAAAATAATGTTTACAAAATATATTATGTAGCAATTAGAATTTAATCGTAAACACACTTTCAATATGAAACTCAAAAACGGATGAAAACACGTGCCTATAACTTGTAAGAAAGTTCTCTGATCAATAGGCACTGTGAAATAACAACAAAAATTTGAAAATATTATTACTTAATATTTACAGCCAACATATGACGAAATCCAGTGTAAGCATAACAATTAAATTTTCATATGCACAATAGGTAATCCACAGAGTAAGATTTCGATTCTTATAACACGACTTGCGTGTGGTACAAGGTTACTTTAATATTTTCAGATATGAACTTCCATAAAAAGTAAGTACTGAAGATATCTGAGAAACAACATCCTCAGGAGATCTTCATATATCCCGGGACATTACGACTTGAACAGGACATCCTTAAGATGTTGATTTACGAAGTCCTCAGGATATCTGAAAATCAACATCCTAAGGAGATCTTCATATATCCCGGGGCATTGAGACTTGAATAGGATATCCTCAGGATGTTGACTTAAGAAGTCCTCAGGATATCTGAGAATCAACATCCTCAGGATATCCTAAGTGCTTCCCGGGAGATTGCGACTTAAATAGGATATCCTGAGGATGTCTTGTGTTATGGAGGATAGCTTTCGGCTTGTGTTCGGGAACATTCTGGACTAAACCGGTAAGAATTCGTTCCAGAAGGTTCTCCAACCGTCCATGGTATATCGCCAATTGGGCGATTTCTCGCCAAATGTGGCAATTCTGCCTTCCCTTGCCATTTTATGACAACCCTGAAACTGCTTTGCGGGGAAGCCATCTCAACGCGCTTGTACATTTCTTAACACTGCCCGCTCCCAAGGACTGCACGTCCCGGGCAGTACAACCCTTGGTCAGAAGCATAATTCGATACAAACAAAAGGTTCTAAAACAAACAAATAATATAACTATGGAAGCAAATATTTACACTATATACAAGTTATATACACACATTAAACACATAACAATTTTAAATTATACAAATTAAAGTTCTGAATGAATTTCAGTCTCAATCTATTCACTAAAGTATATCCAGATCAAATACTTTTCCACCGCAGTTCTCAGACGTATTTATGTTTTGCATATCATAGTATGAAGATTCAGTTCATTGAAACTTTCCATCCATAGAAAGATCTGAAACAGTTTGCTCACCACTCTGATGTTTGTTCGCATCATGTGTACAGTTCAAATCGGTATTTTCAGCAGCTGGTACATGCACATTTTCCTCCGTTTCCTGGGAACCAGCTTCAAATTTTGCATCAAAGTCATGAACGGAACCCGATTCTTCGCAAACACAAGTGTCCAGGTTTAGAATCAAGTCCTTGTTCTCACAATCAGCACTATGAAGCACACACATAGTTTGCGAGGTCGGTGAATTTTTTTCCAATACTCTGGAGCACTCTGGATAAGTTGTACATCAGCTTCTTCCATCTCAGCATCACATGAACTTTCAGATGGTTCAATACTTTCTAACTACGACTTCGTAACTTCACTATCACTTTCTAAAAACTTGACGATCGCATTTTCATATTCTTCTATCTCTAACTCAGGCACGTGAGAATCAAAAATCTACCTTCCCGTTTTTTATTTCTTCATGTTTTCGTTCTTTTTCTTTAATCCCGTTAGTCATTTCATCGATTACTTCTGGATCTTTCTCAGGCAGTTTGTTAGCTACTTCTTTCATTTCTTCATCCTTAGATTCTCCAGGCGCCACTACTGTCATTTTCACATCTTCTTTTATGGCTCCAGTTTCTTCTGCAAGCTCCACTTTCACCTGTCGGAGTTGCTCTCGCACCTTTTCTTGGCCGACATTTAATTCTTCCCGTTGGGCTTTCTTCTCTCCCAGTGGAGCTTTCATCTCTTTCAGTCCGGCTTTCAACTAAGCCTTGATCTCTTGATATCTGGCTTTTATCTCAGCAACCATCTCTACGGGGTTCGTAGATTTGGAGTGAATAACGACGGCACTTGATGAAGTATCGAAACACACTTTATTAGACAGTATTGTCAGGACAGCTCCAAAACACGTCCTACAGTCGTCGACGAAGTACTATAAACACGCTGACACAGCCTTCAGGTTATCAGGCTATCACGGTGGAGACAGCTTCCTGCAAAGCACCCGACTCTGCTTTCCGGAGTACAGCTCCCGACTCTGCTTGGTCATTCTCGGAACTCCACGTACTCTTAAGACTCTCCACGCTACAACTCGCGATGCACTCGACGACCCACACAGCACAGCTCCTGATTCTCGGTTCTGTCGTTTCCGGAGCTCAACACGCTCTCTCGAAGATGTACTGTTAGCATAAATTTAGGTATTTTGCATAATGAAACTCGAAAGGCATACGAAACGAACGTGCGCCAAGGTATTTATTGGCGAGAGAAAGTAAAGCTCGTGTGCAATGCAGTATATTTGATTTTCACCCTAGCTACTTGTATCTGACCAAAGGTCTAATCCAGTAGTACTTTCTTCTCTTTCAGATACGATGGCAAAGTATGTTCTTGTTTATTTTTCTTATTGCCTAATATAGGTAGGCCTGATGATATTTAGTACTGATGATGATTCTATGTAAGTTATTCTTTTGAATGCTTCAATTTTAATGTCCGTGAACATTATTACTTTATTGTTATGCTTAAGTTAAGCAGAATTATCCTATTAAATAAAGATTTCGTAGTTAATCTTTTGACTTATGATTCTTTAATTCTGTGCTTGAGGAAACGTACTCATTACGCCTTCAGTGCTAATGCACAACCAACAAAAGATTATGAGACTGAGAAATTAAAATTTTGTAATGTTGTAAGATTCCAGGGACATAAAGTGTTAAAACTCTATGTTGAAAAAAAAAAAAAAAACTAGTTACAAAGTTTATAAGAATTATTGTAACAAGTAATAATGTCTATTCTAAAAGAATCAATTTGTATAGAAAAATTAACAGATGAAAATTATTCAGTGTGGAAATTTAAAATAAAACAACTTCTAATAAAAGAAGGTTTAGATGATGTTGTATTCGAAGAAAAACCGGAAACTGATACTGATATTTGGTTAAAGAATGATCGTAAAGGTAAAGCTTTAATATGTCTAAACATTTCGGATTCGCTAATTATCCATGTTTTACATAGTAAATCTGCAAAAGAAGTTTGGCAGAAGTTAAAATGTGTCCATGAACGTGTAAAATTTAACAAATAAGTTATTTCTTCTTAGAAAATTATATTCCATTAGATATAATGAAAATTCTAAAATGCAGGAACATATCAAAGGAGTACTAGAACTGGCTGAAAAGCTGCGTAGTATAGGTGAAGAAATTAAAGAAAATAACTTAACAGCAATACTACTATGTTCTTTACCAAATTCATACAACTCCTTAATAACTGCAATAGAAAGTAAATCGGAAGCTGAATTGTCGCTAGAATATGTTAAAAACAAACTATTAGATGAGTATTGTAGACGTGTGGAAACTAAGAAAGTTCAAAAGTACGATTCAGTTGCTTTAAAAAGTAAAAGCGAAAATAAACCAAAGTATGTTACACATTTTTGTACTTATTGTAAGAGAAATAACCATACGATAAATGACTGTTTTCATTTAAAACGCAACGCTAGAACTTCCCCGAAAACAGATGTAAATAACAGTAAATTAAGAAATTATTCTCAAAATTATAAAAGTAATGCATGCCAAATAGCAAATACACAAAGTGTAGAAAACATAACAAAACTTAAAGAAAATAAGTATCTTAAAAGTATTGAAACTGAAAATTCGCAGATTCAGTTTAATCAAGTTCTAAAAGTGGAAAATAAGCATGAAAACACGCAAACGCAAGAATGGGTTATCGACTCAGGAGCCTCCACACATATGACGAGTAATAAAAATTTTTTCTCTCAGTTAAATGACTCTAATAAACAAATAGTAACTGTAGCCAATGGTGCTAAATTAAATTCTTATGGTATTGGTGAAGGTTATTTTAAAGTTCAAAACTTAAAGGGTCAGGTTACACAAATAAAATTGGAAAATGTATTGTATGTACCAGGTTTAGACAGTAATTTACTTTCTGTTCAATCTGTTACCAATAAAGGTTGCATTGTTACATTTGATAGTAATAAGTGTTACATAAAGCGTAACAATATACTCGTAGCCGACGGCAACGCTCAGCAAGGTTTATATAAATTGATCGTAAACCCAATTGATGAGAAAGCATACTTAGCTAATAATGTTTCATGTTCAAATACTAACTGTATACTAAAATGGCATCAAAGATTAGGACACAGAAATATAGATGCCATAAAAACACTTGAGAAAAATGATTTGGCAGACGGCATTAAACTTGGCAAATGCACTCATAGTGTGGAATGTTCTACTTGTGTAAAAGCGAAACTAACTGAAACACCTTATCCCAAAACTAGTTTTAGATCTAAAAATCCACTGGATTTAGTGCACACAGATGTGTGCGGGCCAATTGAAGTCAACAGCTTAGGAGGGAAAAGATATTTCATAACTTTCATTGATGACTATTCGCGTTATACTCAAATTTATTTTATTACTTCAAAAGATGAAGTATTCGACAAACTTAAACAGTATGTTGCATCGACAACAAATAAATTTAGAAAGAAAATAAAGGCTCTCAGATCCGACAACGGTACAGAATACTGTAACGAAAATACTGAAAATTATTTAAAGAAACTCGGCATTTTTCACCAAACTTCGGTTCCTTATTGTCCGGCACAGAACGGCGTCGCAGAAAGGAAAAATCGCTCTTTAATAGAAATGACAAAAGCTATGCTAATAAACTCTAAATTTCCGAAAGGATTCTGGGCTGAAGCAGCAGCTACTGCTGCATATCTTCAAGATAGGTTACCAACTAAAGCCACAGATAGAACACCATATGAATTGTGGAATGGTAGAAAACCAAACTTAAGTCACTTACGAGTATTTGGCTGTAAAGCATTTTACTATGTGAACAAACAAAAACGGCGTAAATTCGACAACAGAGCCGAAGAAGGAATATTCGTAGGATACGATTTACGAAGTAAGGGATACAGGATTTATGTAGGTGGAAGAAAAATAATAGTAAGTAGAACTGTTAAATTTTCAGAAAACGCGTCTTTACCTGACAAACTTGCAGAAAATAATGCTGAAGATTTAGAATTAATTCACTTCAATAACTCGCAAGATGATGAAGAAACATCTCTTGGCGATGATTTTACAGAAGATTAAAAAAGTTCCGAAGAGTTAATTAAATGTGAAGAAAATGTAGAAAGAAGGGTTTCTAGCAGATCAACCAAAGGGGTCCCACCGGAAAGATTCTCTTATAAAGCAGAAGACGAAGAATCAATCTTACTTAAAATTAAAGATCCAGAAAGCTTTGAAGAAATTCTAAACTTACCAAAACGTGAATAAGAAGCTTGGATCAAGGCTATGCAAGAAGAAATACATTCTCTAAAAGAAAATGAAACCTATAAACTTACAGAATTACCACCAGGAAAACATGCAGTAGGCAGCAAATGGGTGTTTAAGACAAAATATGATGAAACTGGTAAAAATATAAAATACAAAGCACGTTTATTAGCCAAAGGATTTACTCAAAAATACGGCAGTGATTATGATGAAACTTTTTCACCAGTAGTGAAACACACTACGATAAGAGTTTTCTTAGCATGGGCAGCGTATAATAATGCCAAAGTACACACTGTAAAAAAAAATCTGTAAAGTTACTAAGAAAAATCGTGGAAACTGGGATGCCATGGATTATTTGAGTAATCAAAACAGGAATATTCTTAGTAACTTTACAGAGATTATACCTGTAATGATTATAGATGTTTGACATGTAATGTTACAGGAAGTTATTCTGTAGGCATAACAAAGTTTTTGTATGTTGATTACCGAAGCATATGTCTGTAAAGGTTACAGATCAAAGATCTGTAATGTTACAGGAAATTATCGTGTAAATATAACATGGTTTTCATATGTGATTTACCAATGTAAACATCTGTAAAGATTACAGGAAATAACAGTGTAAGTAGATCGCAATTTTTGAATGTGAATTACTAAAGGGAATATTTGTAGATTACTAGTGTTCTGCTTGTAAAGTTATTGCAAGTGATTATGTAAGAATATGTATTTTCATGTGAAATTTTAAAGGATATATATGTAAAAGTTGCAGATAATTTACTTAAAAGTTCTTCTAAATAATTATGCATATAGAACATATTTGTCTTATACAAAATACAAAAATGATGTATTCTCAAATATTAAATATTTTGATTGTAATATTACTATAAATAATTACACATGTAGAACATATGTTTTATGTGAAATGTCTACAGCTACTGCTTGTAACAAAATATGCTGCATTTATTTATTTGTGGGGAAAGGGAAGTTATGTAACTTTAAATATTATTAAGTTTTTTTTTAAGGAAAAATACCTTAGATTTTCTAAAAGATATACAACATTTTCTTTCAAAATATTCCCAATGTTAAAAAGAAGCTCAAATTTTATGTTTTTCTTACATCTGCATTACTTTCCTTTATTGAATTTTAAGACATCTCAAAGTTACATATGCATCATGAAATAGCTGAAAAAAAAAAACTTGTATATTAGACTTAATGGTTTTTTGGCAATAAATTAGTAATTTTCTAGAATTCCTCCGCTGAACACTGGTAGTTCGGTCCGAGGTTCAAATCCCGCGAATGGGCTGGTTGTACGGGTATTTTCATGGTTTTCTCCATGTGTAACATGTATATAAGTCAGTTTCCCTTCGAAAGTCCTCCACAAAGGCATTTCTCCGCTTAGGCACATAGTCCTAGTGTGCTTTGCCATATTTAAATAAACTAAACCAAATCATTCTCCTTATACCCAACAGTGTAATCTAAAGAGACTGCAATTGGATATGATTACAGTAAAAAAATATTTTAATGAAATTGTTTCAATAAACAATTCTAAATATTTTTTCAAATTCTAAAAACAATTACTGATGTAACTCAACAATGAACTTAAATTCAGTTATCACAAGCTATCCAAAATTGTTTTCATGCTTAATTGCATTATTCATTTAAATTACAACATATAATTCTTTTAGGCATAAATGCTTTTTAATCTCTTCTGCTACTAACCATTAATTGAAATAATAGATTAATTAATCGGACAGTTGTACAGGCATTTTCCCAGATTTAAAACTTTATTAATAAATTACATTCTTCTCATTGAATACAAAATTGAAGAATTAGTTAGTCCTAAATTTAATTTTTCAAGTATTCCTTCTACTAAAACATTTATTGCCTACAGGCAGCCAGACAGTAAGCTGAACACTAGCATTTGGCTCTAGATTTAAATCCTAGAGTAGGCTGCCTGTGTAAATGTTTGTGTAACATGAAGTTTACCTTAAAATATTCCTTTCCTTGGACAGATGGCCCTCTCTTGCTTTGTCATATTTCAAATAATCAATTCAAGCATTTAATGTAGGTATGACTTCACAACTTTGTCCCAAATTCTAACTGAAAAATTGAACAGAACCCCTGATACTGTGTCTATAATACATGATGAATATAGAATGATCTTAAAAATTTAAGGAAGAAAATATAACGTATTTGGAAATTCCTTGATCCTATAATTATATTTTTCTCTGCTATGCCTAGAAAATTAAGAAAAGTAGACTTAAGAATGTAAAAACTGAAGATAAAGAATTCAGCATTAATAACTGATATGACAGTAGTAATAAACTAAACATTTTTTAATGAAAAATTGATAATGCATAATGGCTCCTTAAAATTTTAATTTTCTATCCTACTATTAATGGAACTAATTTATCACTATAATCAAAATGACTCAGATTTTCTTTCTTTAACTGATGTCAAAAATACGATGATTATTTCAAAATTCCTGTGGATGATTTAATTGTTCTCAAAATTTTCTATTCATTTATTAAATGCTTCAGATTAATGTTTTTGTTATCATTATTTCAAACCACTTTTTAAATCTTCGGGAAAAATGTTTAAATCTTCATTCAACAAAATTATATTTTTAGATAGATTTTTATGGAATAAAAAATTCTGTAAGATAATATTCATTCACACAAGATATTAACTTAGTATTTGCTCATTACTTTACTTATTATCTTCGAATACTTATTCGATGAAGCCTTTTAGTGTAACATACAGGTTACATAAGGAACCATTTCATTTTAATGTAATATTCCATAATCATATATTTTATTTCAAAAAATATCATATTCTGAAAATATTGGATATTGCAATGCATTTCACTCCTAACATATACAGCTAGCGTGAAGATCTATAATTAACAGTCAATATAATTCATAATAATGAATTTCGTTAAGCATAACTACATCTTGCAAGATTAGATTTAGTTGACAAAAACTATTAAACATAATATAAAAGATCTATTTGGTTCCAGCAATTTAATGCAGAAATGAAAATACTTTTAATACCATATATTAGTGGTTCTCAAACCTTTTACCTTTGCTAGATCATGCCTCTCCTCCTTACCCAACTTGAAAAATAGATACAGTCAAAAGTCGTTAATCCGGACTCGTCGGGACTTCGGCGATTCCGGATTATCGATTTTTCCGGATTATAGATCATCAGTTTAAATCTCGTAAGATGGCATGCAGAAATTCTAAAATTAAAAATATGAAACCGTAATTTATGAAATAAAGAACAATTATGATCTAAAGGGTATCAAAATTTTCAAAAAGAAAAAGCTTAATATTTATTTGTTTACTTTATTAAACATTTCTTTCAATGTAAGTTGTTTAAGTTTTGCTTCGTTTCATATGATAATACTTTCTCTTTAATTCTATTAAACAGACATAATTTCTTGTTCAGTTACAAAGTTCCGCTGTTCAAGTCCTATAATTGCTGTGTCTAGAACAGCGATTAATTTGTCAAGCGAAATTTTTTCGTTTTCAATAACCTCTGTCACTTTCTTCGCTATCGAAAGCGACTTTTAATGACGAGGAACTTGTTTTAAATCATATCAAAGACGGAGCATATCGAGATGAAATACTACATTTGGTAAGGAATCATAAGCTAAATAAAATAAAAACATCTGCGCTGAAGATAAGGATAGTGTTGACAGATCAACTTCCAATTCATTACGCGCCCGCCGCGGCGATCCCCCCACCGCGCAGCGTGAAATTGATAAACAGATTTCGGATTTCAAAACATACTTTCGCTTTAGATCCTTTACATATTAACAAATATATATCGGAAATTCTATTTGATATAATCGAAAGTTTAAGCTTACTTTTATAAAATTGCTCTTACAGTCTGCAAAAAATAATAAGCCGGATCCAATTCGAAAATTAAGGAACCACGCAATCATCAACATTAACTGAAATAGATAATTAGATAATTTTAGCTTATACGTCCATTATACATAAAACGCGCACGCGAAAACGTATTCTGCACTTGCGCACACTCATATGCGCAGTCGTAAAAGGTCTTACGCGCACGCGTAAACGCCTATGCGCATGTGTCAACGCGGCGCACGCGCAGAAAGTTTTTAGTTTTGAGGTCCGGATTATAGATCATTCCGAATTATGGGTGTCCGAATTAACGACTTTTGACTGTATACACTTATTTTGATTTTATTATATTTTAACGTTTCTATAAATTAAATAAGAAAAAGGTATGGAAAATGTTGATATATACAAAAACAGATCTTATATTTAAAATACACAGAAAAAAAAATAACTTATCCAAATGCTACAATGAATCTTCTATTGTAGATCTTGAAAATTGTACATACTGTGAAAAATGAATGTGACAAACAAAAATTGATTTAATTTTGCACACAATTCTTTTACATGCATATCAGTGAACACTGGGGGGGGGGAACTCTTTATTCCAATACACAGAATATAGAAACAAAAATAGGTTTATTTTTATTTGAAAACTATCCAAAACGAAAATAAAATAAAAAAAATAGGTAAAATTTATATTATTGTTATTTTTAATGAATCATAGTTGTGAAGGAGCAGTCCTCTTCTTCTTAGGATTCAAAGCATGGCTCCTAAATAAAGAAAAAATCACATTCGTTAGAAGTACATAACATATTCTAAATTTGTTATGTGACATTTTAGTTCAGAATCTCTTCATAATAATTGCATGCACTTGCACATATTCCAAATGATTTAAATCTTTTTTAAAATTAAATAATTAAATTGCAAACAAGATTCCTTTTGGTCCTTTCATGAAATCATAAATTGCATGTATCATCCATTTTTGAAGCAAAAGCAGTACAAATTTAAATAATTCATTTTGCAGAAAATAATTTGAGGTTTATTAGATATTTACTTTATTTATTTGTAATATAAAATAAATCTGTAAAGTAGTTTTAATAATGATCAGATTTTTTTTTAAGATTAATTTCTCTAGAAATTGAAATGTATTAAAGTAGCACTTCTCAATCTGTGGATCATACAGCTTGCCCTCGTGGTCCTCCGAAGTTTCCAAAGGAGACAAAAAAATTTAGTTGAAAAATCTCAGAGTTTAAAAAGTTACATATGACAATCATCTATCACCTTTTCTCGTAAGATAGACATTTTATGAAATTTATTATTGGTTACCCTACTTACAGACTTCCCACTCAGTCTTAGCAGTAAAAGATGGATTTAAAGCACTATAACTGTGGTACTTACCACCATATATCCAAATATACTATCATATATCCACTAAGACTGTGGTCTTACTATCATATATCCAAATATAGAAGAGCCATGCAAGAATTACAACTCATCCTTCTCATTAATAATCTTGAAATATTAGAAATATAACTTTTCTTCAATGGACTTAATTATAAAATATAACGGATTTTAATTATATATTAAAAGTATAAGTGTACTAGTAGTAATATATGCTAAAAAATTGCTTTCGAAGGGAACAGCAGCAAGGTGATTCACAAATTATGATAATTCACATAATCTCTATTCGAAAAAAGTTTGAGAAACGCTGAAACAGGAGAATAATTAAATTATGGTTAATACTGGTAATTTCAGCCGTATGCTTTAAGCTTGATGATCAACATTAAAAAATTCCCAGAAAATGTTAGATCAAAAACTACTTTTCCACATAATATGAACTTATACGTAACAGCATTTAATACTTAGCTCACTGGCAAAATATACAAAATTTTGAAATGCAAGTATATATATAAGGCCAATAATATAGTTATCAATGAACATCAATTAATGCATGAACTTCAAAACTTACACAATTAACAAACACATGAACAATGATGTTACATGCATTCATCCTCTGAATTAACTAGTCAGTTTGGGTATTTTCTATCTTAGATGTCGCAAAAATTGATCGTGGATTTAATATTTTAAATGTTCCTCTCATAGACATTTTAATACTTGTATTTTTTACATAGAGTGTCATCTTTAGTTTTACAGATATTCATTTGCTCACTTATTACGATTAAGTTTTACAGACAGAACAGATGATATCTGATTACATTAAGTGGTATTTAAGACAGAAACTTACTTACTGGTACTTAACACAGTTGCTAGAAAAATATTACATAGTGAAAGACAGGGTACAAAGTCAGAATCTGAAAACTTATTGACTTACATTAAGCTATTTAATGCTTGAAATATTTATGATTCGATAATATCTTTTACATCATCAATATCTAACAGTGATATGATATACTTTAAGTATACAGTAAAACCTCTCTATAACCTTCCATAATTTTGTACAATTTTGATATTTAATGGAGGTGGTTACTTCACAAAGCATGATTCTCAGTGATAATTAATATCAATGTTTGTATCACCAGAATACTTGACATAGTCACTTAAAGAGGTATAGTTGCTAAGGAAGGTTTTTCTGTACTTCAAACAATGGTTTACATATTTTAAAAAGTATATTTTTCTGACACTTTTATTTAAAAAGTGTATAACTCTTAAGCATAAAAACTCTTAAGCATAAAAGCTTCTACTCTTAAGCATAAAAATTTGATATTTTTATGCTTAAGAGTCATTCATTTAGTTGTAACTTACAGGAAGATACCTTAAATGCCTAAAATGTTTTAATTTATGAAAAACAGCAGTTAGAGTATATTGAAGGGTGCCCCCGTATTATCAAGGGAGCGCAAGTTTGTGCAATTCTCTGATGTTTTCTTAAGTGAAAATAGGTCGATGTGTACATGGATAAAGTCAAGGGAGTGCGCGATGCCAAGTTTGTACAATTCGCAGATTTTTTTAAAGTGAAAATAGGTCGATGTGTACATGGATACCGAGTATGTGCAATCTCTTGTCTTCGTGAAGCGGCGGTTTTTGGCACACAAATCGTCGCTACACAAGCCAAAATAACATGGTCAAAGAATTGCACAAACTCGGTATCCATGTACTGCTAAAAATCGCCAATTTTTGCCAAGGGGCACCCATAAATATGCTTTTACCAAAACAAGCTTTAAGGCGTACTGTCAATTAAATTTTAAATTCCAGTGATTTTTCAACACTAGTTCAAATACTCTAAGCATATGTTTGCATAAGTTACATAACTTTTGCATCAGCAAAATTCATAACTTAGCAAATATAAACTATGAAAAAAAATCTCTGAGCTTACCTTGACCCTTGGATTTACTAAATCTCTGACACTTTTAACGCCAAAGAAATTCGATGACCGAAAATACGCGATGATTTATTTAATCTGGTTTTAAAATGGGTCATTTTAAGTTTGGCTATATCAACAACTTATATTACTCAGTATTGTTGGATAGTGAATTTGTAATTCTTTTTCATTCTTGAAATATATACACATGACAGAATTGGAATAAAAATTTTAGGTTTTTCAGATGAAATCATAGATTGAACTAATTTGTTGAATTTTATCAAGTAGTTCTTAAAAATACAACCAACGATTAATTAAAACCAACTGCAATTTAAATGGATACTCTTTGTCAAAAAGGAGCAGTAGAACTTATTTTAAACATTCAGCAATAAATAGTTTTCTGAATATATTTCTTAGCGTAACGGCAGTTTCAAACATAATAAAGAGAACAACATTCATTCTAAAGAGGATAATTTTGAAAATAATTCACATTAAAATATATCTCAAAGAGATTTTTAAATGAAAAGATGACACAAAAGAATTATTCTCAAAAAATACATGTTATCTCAGATATAGAAGAAATCTGGCATTGAGCTGAGTATTGAAATTAATATATGCAACTGACGTATCATTACTTAAATTTCCATGATTTGATATTAAATGCTATAGCTATTAAATATTAGCAAATGCATTTTATAATGAACTTTGCACCAAAATTTATAGAAAATGTATAGTAAATTTATATGTAAATTTACATTGTAAGTACTAGAATGAATTTTGTACCATTTTATTAATATTTTACTTTTCAACAAGCATAAAGAAAAAAATAGAATTTTTTTTTTTTTTTTTTTTTTTTAATGTTCCTAGTATGTTACATCAGAGTTAAAAATATGTCAGAGTCATGGCATTTCGATTATTGCCTTTTGTAAATGTTGGTTATAATATAACTTAGTAGATGCTTTATAAGTTGGTAAAGACTGTCCTGGATTAAAACTATCTTAACACAAAAAATAATATACATTGAATACTTTTACAAATATGTAATTGCTATCCGACTATATAATCTTTTAAGGCGAACTTATCGCATGTATTAATGAAATAATATTCCATTTTTAATGTATGTTAAGTTATTTTGTCGAATTTTTAAAATATATTACATTTATTTTTTCTTTTTCGTTGAGATTAATAATAACATACATAGTGTAATAATGCTCTGAAAAATATTCTAAAGCAGTTCACGCTGGGATTAATGATAACATGTATGGAATAATAATGTTACAAATGGATATAATGTATGGAATGTCAACAAAATGAAAAATATGAATATTCTAACGCGATATGTTTTAAAAGATATATAAATATTTAACATGAGAAATTATTAGACTGTAGATAGAACATTAATATTAAGCTTATTTGTTTTTAAACTAACATATTAACAAATTTGTTTCTGTTTATAAATATGAGCAGTTTAACTGCAGACACCTGCAGATGTAACGGATAAAAGTTGTTATTTTACTAAATAGAACACAAGCTCTGTGATTTGAACTCTAACAATAATTCAACACAGGTTTATTTAGGAGCATTAGAATTATAAGCTAAACATTAAAAGAATTTAATTATAGATAGTGTAAAGAACATAACAAATACATTACATAAAATTAGTAAAATACACGTCAAACACTATTTCGAATTTACCTCGACCATAGCAAAAATAATGGCTAACATGGCGACTATCGTTGAACTCTCCCGCTAAAACGCTGTTTTTCCACCTTCTTCCTGATTGGTTCTTCTCTCTCAGCCGTTTTAAGCCACGTGATCACACGCTACGGACAAAATCCAAACAAAACTTCTTGAAAACTTCCTGTAGAGTTTACAGTTTCGTTTGGTTCTGTGTTCGTTACAGGCATTTCTGTAACTATACAAGACTTTTGTCTGTAAACTTCGAGGTTTTTTTTTACAGTGCATCAACTAGATGTTAAAACAGCTTTTTTGTACGGCAACTTAAATGAAGAAATATATATGGAACAACCAGAAGGATTCGTGGTTCCGGAAGAAAGACATAAAGTTTGTAAATTACAGAAGTCGATTTATGGTCTCAAACAAGCAGCTAGGTGCTGGAATGCAGAAATTGAAAATACACTGAAGAATCTGGGGTTCAGTCAAAGCAAACCAGATCCGTGTCTTTTCACAAAAGTGGTTCGTGATAAAAGAATTAATTTAATAGTGTATGTTGATGACATCCTAATAAGTTCTACAGAAGAAGGACTAATTCTTCAAACAATTAATGATTTAAAAAAAAAACGTTACCAAATAACGCATCTTGGTGAAGCTAAATATTTCTTAGGCATGGAAATAAATCGCAAGGAAGATGGAAGTTATCTCTTATCACAGAAAAATAAAATAAATCAACTTGTCAAGCAATTTCAACTTGAAGAAGCGAAACACGCTAGCACACCAATGGAAACGAACTATTATAACCTAAACAAGGAAGAAAATCTTCTAACTTCAAATGATAAATTCCGCCAAGCTATGGGAAGTCTTTTGTATATATCGTCTATCACAAGACCAGATATCACAGCTTCAACTCACATACTCAGCAGAAGGTGTAATAATCCACGTCAAAAGGACTGGAATGCTGTTAAAAGAATCATTAGATACTTAAATACGTCAAAGAATCTATCCTTACAAATATCGTCGAGTGAAGAACCTAATATTACTGTTTATTCAGATGCTGATTGGGGACAAGATATTGAAGATAGAAAATCTACATCAGGAAGTGTTATTTTATTAGGAAGGAACTGTATTTCATGGTTTTCAAGAAAACAAACTTGTGTTTCTTTATCCTCAGCAGAAGCTGAATATGTTGCACTATCGCAAGCTACGCAAGAACTATTATGGCTATTAAAATTAACAGAAGATTTCAATCTACCTCAAACTCTACCGATAAAGGTATCTGAAGATAATCAGTCTACTATAAGACTTGTAGAATCTGAAAAATTCAGTTCACGCACTAAACATATTGATACAAAAGTTCATCATATACGCGACTTGAATAACAAAGGAGTAGTAAAACTTGCTTATCTTTCAACAGAGGAAATGGTTGCTGATATTATGACTAAACCAATTCCTAAAGCTAAATTTCAGTTTTGCAGGAATGAATTACAATTGGTATGAGTTTCATTAGCAAAACAGGGGCAATGTTAGCATAAATTTAGGTATTTTGCATAATGAAACTCGAAAGGCATACGAAACGAACGTGCGCCAAGGTATATATTGGCGAGAGAAAGTAAAGCTCGTGTGCAATGCAGTATATTTGATTTTCACCCTAGCTACTTGTATCTGACCAAAGGTCTAATCCAGTAGTACTTTCTTCTCTTTCAGGTACGATGGCAAAGTATGTTCCTGTTTATTTTTCTTATTGCCTAATATAGGTAAGCCTGATGATATTTAGTACTGATGATGATTCTATGTAAGTTATTCTTTTGAATGCTTCAATTTTAATGTCCGTGAACATTATTACTTTATTGTTATGCTTAAGTTAAGCAGAATTATCCTATTTTATTAAATTAAAAATTTCGTAGTTAATCTTTTGACTTATGATTCTTTAATTCTGCGCTTGAGGAAACGTACTCATTACGCCTTCAGTGCTAATGCACAACCAACATGTACTAACCGCGATACTCTACGAGACTCTTTCGGTACACTCGACGACCCACTCGGCACTCGCTGGCCGGCTGTCAACGTGATCGCCTCTGCACGGATTGACTCGCTAGACGAGACACAGTCACTCGATGAGAGACGCACACTCTCTCTCGATGGAGCACACTTACTGACTGCAGACCAGCACTGTTTATATAGCTTTCGGCTTGTGTTCGAGAACATTCTGGACTAAACCGGTAAGAATTCGTTCCAGAAAGTTCTCCAACCGTCCATGGTATATCGCCAATTTTGTAGCCAAATGGGCGATTTCTCGCCAAATATGGCAACTCTAAAACTGCTTTGCGGGGAAGCCATCTCACCGCGCCTGTACATTTCGAAATACACAATGAAATGCAATTTAACACAAATTATTTCAATTACAATTAAATTCAGTAGCATATAATAAGAAATAAATGTCACACATAAAAATATTACACTTGCATTAAAATGAATAATTTATAATTTAATAATGTCCATTCATAATATGGAAATTTTATATCTGATAGTTGCCTGGTATGGGCAAAGTACTTAATTTTGTGACAGGCCTTTTAAAGAGACCCTTTGCCGTGCGTACACTAACTACTCTAATTCTTTTATCGAATCCGGGTATAACTTCTGCAACTCGACCTAAAATCCAGTGACAAATAGGCAAATTGTCTTCCTTCACGAGCACCATAGTTCCGGATTTAACGTTATCTTTTTTAAATTGCCATTTCGTTCGCTCATAAGTTGCGATAAATAATCCCGTTGCCACCTTTTCCAAATATTTTGAGTCATTCTGGTGACTCTTTCCCATCTAGGCAATCTGTTGTCAGACTTATTTATAATTTCTGGTTCTACAGGGGCTGTTTTAGAACGGCCAATTAAAAAATGTCCAGGCGTTAACGCATTAAAATCCCTTGAATCTGAAGAGAGACTTGAAATTGGTCTGGAGTTTAATATTCCCTCTATTTGTGTTACTAAAGTTAAAAATTCTTCCATAGTTAATTTTGAATTCCCAACCGTTTTTTTTTAAATGCGTTTTGAACGATTTGACGCCCGCCTCCCAAAGCCCACCAAGATGTGGAGTTGTAGGGGGTATACATTTTGACTCAATCTCCTCTGACAACAAATAGCCGGATAATTTTTGTTCTGGTGCTGTGTCTAATTTAAACAGCTTGCTTAATTCATTTCGAGCGTTACCGCTAAATGTGGTTGAGCTTTTCCCTCTCCCAGCAAAAAATCTATTTGGGGTAGCAATTAATGCTTCCGAAGATAAGTCTGGGACAATTTCTAAGTGAATTGCTTTTGTAGCAAGGCACACAAATACTGCAACATACATTTTTTGAAAATCTCATTTTCTTTGATTTTTTGCTTTTATAAGAAACGGACCACAAAAATCGAGTCCACATTTGTTAAACGTTGATTTAACTGACACTCGTTCAGTAGGCAGATCACCCATTATCTGATTTATTGGTACAGGTCTGTGTTTGAAACACTGTACGCATTCATGTACTATTTTTCTAGCAAGATTCCTCCGCTGATCGGCCAAAATATTTGTCTAACAGTACTCAATAGACCTTCTGGTCCAAGATGCAAATATTTCAGATGATAATAGTACATGATCAAATAAGTCAACCTATGTCTAGCTGGCAAAATGATTGGATATTTACAATCATAACTTACCTGAGATTGCGCAAGTCTGCTACCGACGCGTAAGATTCCATCATTATCGATGAATGGATTTAACGATTTAAGCTTGCTCCTACGAGGTACCTGGCTATCCCTTTTAAGTGACTCAATATCAGAATAAAACTCACCTTTCTGCACTTCCCGAATCAATGTTAACTCGGCCCCTTTCCGTTCCTCTAAGGATATAGACCCTGAAACCCTTTCCTTATTCCTAATGATTCTGAAGAACCTAAAAATAAAACTACAAATTTTGATTAGTTTCATATAATTATTTGTTCGATTTAAGAGAGAGGCTAAACTATACTTATTTTCCAATATTGCAAAATTAGAGTCTGATAAACATTTTAGTTCCTTGACATAGTCATTATCAGTGCTAGGCTCAAGATGTTGTTCTGGATAATGCATGTCCTTATGGAGAAGGTCTGGTCCATTCCACCAGATATCACACGTAAGAATGTCGTTTGCATCCAGTCCACGCGATATGACATCAGCTGGGTTACATTCAGATGGCACATATTTCCATTGGTATGACGCCGTAAGCTCTTGTATTAAAGCGACTCGGTTACGAAAGTTTTTAGTAAGTGTGGTGATTTTCTAATCCAAGCAAGAGAAATCGTAGAATCAGACCAAAGAATTATTTTCTCTACTTTAACATTCAACGAAGATATCACTTTATCCATCAATCTGGATAATACACTCATATCCATAAATTAAGGATAATGCAAAATCAGGCAAAGGAAGAGTTAGAAGCAAAACAAATTTGACTTATTTGTGAAGCTTATTTATTAAACAAAAGGTAAAGAGCAAAAAAAGATGCTATATGTTTGATATTATTAAAACAATTAGCGATTTTTTCTCAGTGGAGCAAATTAAAAAAAAAAAAAAAAAGCCTATTTACAAAAAAACAATATTACATGGCTGGTATGATTGGTAATACATTGTATGTCTCCCAGACGATGCAATACAGTCCGTACAACACCTAGGCATGCAGAGTATCAAATTATCGATCTGATCTTGGGGGATATTACACCACTCAAAAAGCAATGCTCTCCGAAGTTCCGGTAGACATGTAGAAGGAGGTTGACGGGCTGCAACTCGTCCCACACGTGCTCTACTGGATTCAAGTCCGGTGAGAATGCTGGCCAGTCCATACGGGTGATATCCTCCGATTGAAGGCATTCGCTTACGATGTTTTCATGGTGAGGACGGGCGTTGTCATCCATAAACACAAATTGTGCGCCCATGGCGCCCCGAAACAAACGTACATGTTGTTTCAGAATGACGTCACGATAGATTTGGCTTGTCATGGTTCCAATTTGAACATGCAGGTCAGTTCTGGAACCCAGAATAATTCCACCCCAAACGAGCACTCCTGCACCACCGTAACGGTGTCGTTCAATGATGTTTTCTTGGTGGTAACGGGTACCTGGAGCTCTCCATATGAAAGTCCGGCGAGAATCAGACTGCAAGCTAAACCTGAACTCGTCGGAAAACATCATACAAGCCCACTGTTGCGGTGTCCACAATGCATGCTCTCTACTCTAGGCTAACCGCAGGCGACAGTGAGTTGCAGTAAGTGGAACGCATCTGACAGTATATAGACCAATCTACGAGTATATAGACCAATCTATATACTCGTAGATTGGTCATAATGTCGTAGACAGGTCAATCTATATACTCGTTGATTTTACAGGCATCTACGAGTATATAGACCAATCTGTCCTAAGCGTCTGTACAAGGTCTGCCTTGAAATTGTCGTACCAGTGGCTGAAGAGAGCTGACGAGACAAGTCTGAGACTGTGCTCCGCCTGTTTCTTTTGGCAGTAATTGCCAAATACCGGTCCTCATTCGGCGTTGTAACTCTGGGGGCGAACTGTGCTGTAACGTCTACACACATTACCATTATCTTGGAATCGTTGTCAAAGCCTGGAGATGACACTCTGGGCATTTCCAAGTTCGTCTGATACTTCCAGTTGGGTACGCCCACATTCCAGACGGCCGATAATTCTACCACGTAAAAAATCATCCAAATGCGTCCTTTGTGTCATAACTATTCGGTTATTGCACTGAAATGCATATAAAGCGCCTGCGAACAATTTTACTTCTTTGCCTGTATTCCTTATATATCACTCTCGTCATTGTGACGTACCATCGGTGTCATCTGGTTACTTCCTGAAATTTGCATATGATTCTTGAAGATGTGTGTAGTGATTTTACAGGTGATATATTTATTTTAGAGTTCGATTTTCGCGTGACTTCGAATTATACATAATTTATGGACATGAGTGTAGAAGGCAACCTGACAGTTCCAATGTAGGAATTGTTAAGGTTTTTACAGGTGTAACTCGTGACTTGCTACACAAAAGTCGAGTGGTTGGCAATCCTGAAACTGGTAAAGCTTGAACATAGATTGCAGCTCCGTATGCCGAAGATGACGCATCTGCGAATCCATGGAACACTATGTGATTTTCCTGAAATACAAAAAACTAGGAATCTTAAAATTACTTAGTTTAGAGAGCGTGGATACGAAATTAATCCACTCCTTGGCCATAGAATCTGGCAATGTGTCATTCCAATCGAGTTTAGCAAGCCAGAGCTTTTGCATGATTATTTTGGCCTTTGTGACCATTGGCCCAATTAAACCAAGTCAATCGAACATTTTCGAAATTAGTGACAGAACATCTCGTTTACTATAACTGTTGGAGTGAGGAATGGTTATTGTAAACAAAAAACAGTCAATCTGAGGATTCCATAGGACACCAAGAGTTTTTACGGACGAAGATTCTTGTTACTCTGCAAAAGTGTATTCTGAATGAGCGGTAATCTTATTTTCAGACACAAGCAGATCTGGATGATTTATGCAATTTCATTTTTCCTAATTTTACCAAATCTATTAATTGGGATTGTAGAATTGTAGCCTTTTCGAGTGATGATTCTCCGGAAAGTATGTCGTCGACATAGAAGTCAGTAAGAGCGACGGACGATGCTAGAGCTAAGTTTTGTCTTTAGTCTACAGCTAACTGTTTAAGAGCTCGAGTTGCTAGATAGGGAGCGTTTGACGTCCCATAAGTTACTGTGTTGAGCTTATAAGTTTGCACTGGTGCATCAACACTGTCTTTCCATAGAGTTCTGAGCAAGTCTCTTTGTGAAGGATGGACTAGAATCTGTCGATACATTTTTTGTACATCTGCTAAGAAAGCGTAGCGGTGTATTCTAAATCTAACTATTATAGAAAATAATTCCTGCTGTGGAATTCTTCCCTTCAACAAAATTTCGTTTAATGACAATCCCGATGTCGTGGCAGTGGAGGCATTAAAAACCACTCTTAAACGTGTACTACTTTTGTCTGGTCTGTAAACTCCATGGTGAAGCAGATAGTAAGAATCATTTATGGATTCAGTTCCCTCAGCTAGTTAAATGTTTTAAATCCTTGTATTCTTGCATGAATTCAGAATACAATCGTTGTAAATTCGAGTCCCGACCCAATCGTTCCCAAACCTGATTAAGTCTTTTTCTCTGCTAAATTTCTAGACTCGCCCAACAATTCAAAGTCCTTCATGGGCATTCATACGACGTACTGACCTTCCGAGGTTCGATAATGAGTTTCATTAGAATGTTTTTCGCAATATTTCTCTTCAGGACTAAGTTCTGAATCCGGAAAATTTATATTTTCTACCTCCCAAAATTTTTGCCATGTTTCTTCAGTTTTTTCATTTTGCGTAAGCAGACCACAGTATTGTGATTCAAGTGGTGAATTATGTACAATACCACTAACTACGAATCTAAAAACCGTTTCCTGGAACAATAAGTCTTTCGTCGCGCTGCGAACTTGACCCGATTTTAATAAGTCAAAGAAACATTCTGCACCCAGTAATAAATCAATTTCCTCAGCTATGTTAAATCTGTAATCACCTAAGGAAATATCCCTGGGGACGTCAATATTTTCAATAGGAATGGGGGTAAGGCGAGTCATTTCTGTAATTTTGGGAACAATAAAAAAATAAAATTCTCTAGAGAACGTTTTTTCCTTATTGGCAATTGAAGTCCTCAGTTTATAATTTAAAGTAATATCAGTTCCATTTAATCCTGAAATCGGAGCGACAACCTTTGTTTTTTAAATCCCTAATTGTTGCAAAATGATCAGACACGCAGTTAATCTGTGAGCAGCTGTCAAGAAGAGCTTTTCTTTGATGAATGTCCCTTTTGAAGATTTCATCATAACAATCGCAGATGGCAAGATATCACTTTTATTGATAGCTAATAAGCAATTAGAATGACTCTTCGCCTTCCCATTAGGCGCCGGAGGAATATCCTTCCCGCCAGCTGTCTTCTGCTCTATCGTCTGCGGATGTTTATTTGAAACAAAATCCGAATTCGATGACTCATCCTTATGAAGCAATGTATGATGTTTTGAAGGGCAAATATTGCAAAAATGATTCGATCGGCATTGCGACGCAATGTGGCTTTTTGCCAAACAGTTTAGACACAAGTTATTTCGTTTTACTATCGTAAATCTTTCACCAAAATTCAAATCAAGGAATTTACTACATTTAAAAAGAGGATGAGGCGAATTACATATAACGCAGTTTCTTTCCGAATTTTTTGAATGAACAAGGCTTTTTGATTTTATTTCATTCTTTTTTTTTTTTTGGATATTTTCCAAAGTTTGACTTCTTTTTTCTAAGAATGTCATCAAGTTATCGAAATTAGGAACATCTGAAGCATTTACCGATAATTCGAATTGTTTTCGAGTTTCCTTGTCTATTTTGTCTAAAATGACAGTAGTAATTAAAATATCAGAGAATTTGTTTCGTTTGAAACCCAAATTATTTAAAGCTCTAATGTTTTTATTCACAGCATCTCCTAGACGCCTTAATTCTTTCGATGTTTCATGAATAATTTTTTCAAATTCTAAAATAGCTTTAATGTGAATATTAACAAGAATTCTCTTGTTTTCGAAGCGATTTTCTAAAGCTCTAAATAATGATCCAAAAGTATCTTCCTGAGTTTGCAAAAATTTTACTTCTCCCTTAAGAGCGGCATGCAGATAATGTAGCTTTTGTGCATCTGTTGAGTATTCGAGGTAACAACATTATTAAATTCAATTTTAAACATGCTCCATTCTTCATATTTTCCGCTAAATTGCAGAAGTGGAATTTCAGGTAACTTTATTTTACAACTACTCTTTGCGATATCAACTTTATTAATACTTGCAACATTATCAATGAACATTTGATTGAAACTTACCTCTAGATCGTCGATTCTTGCTTCTAGATCTAATAATTCCTCTTCTATTTTAGAAGTATCATCCTTTTCAGGCACAGCAATATAATATTCCAATCGAAGTTTATCCAATGCAACAGACATCTTTTCAAAGGCCTTGAACTTGGCATCGATTTTGATTTTAGTCCATGTGTTGGAACTATTCGCTATTGACAGTCTCTATTCTAGTTAACTGGGCTTTTAGTGAGCCCTTCTTTCGATTTAAAGCAACTATAATGGCCATTTTATACTAATACGAACTTAGTTAACAAAAACAAAACAAACTCCGGCTCGACGGACCATTGTTTGGCATAAAATGCGATGAGTTACGAGAGATAATGGCGCTGGTTCCAAAATAAAACTAAGTAAGTTAGGCCAGACAAATATTTAATTATTTACATAATGTACAAAGTTACAAGTTAAGTGCTCCATTAGCACAGACAAAGTGGAACGAGAGAACGCACCATAGGTCCGCTGCCTACATTCTTCAACAAGCAACTCAACTAAATTTGGCTCCTCTCACAAGAGGGCGCTATATTAAACTGAACATATGCATTTTCCAGAAATAACATCAACAGTGGCTCCTGTGTCTCGAAGAATAGGCATTTCATACCCATTCACTAAACCGTTAATTGTATATGTCTCTAACAAATCATCATTCGAAGATACAAAATTTACCTTTTCATTTGGTTTTAACAGGGTTCGTACACATTTCTGCACACGGAAATTAAGTACTTTTAAGGAGCATTAATGAAAAAAATTAAGGACCTATGAGCAAATGGGAACTGAATAAATTCAATTAAAAATTTTATTCTATGCCTGAATTTCAATTTTGTAATACCATCATAAAAATAAAATAGATCCCTAAGTAATATGCATTATCTATAAATCTTGCCTTAAAATCCTTCTAAACTTTCCATGCTGCAATGTCAAAAATACTAACGAAAAATTATCCCAACCAATTCTGTAACAGCAAAAAGCCAGAAATATTTTGGGAAAAAAAAAAGGAAGGAAAAAGTGTAAAATTCATTTTATAGAGAAAACTGATGCATATTCTGAGAATTTTGAATAATCTGAGACAATTACATGGGAAAAAAGCTTACTATGAAAAAATTAAAAAGAACACATTTTTAATTAATTACATAGCTAATTTTGCTTTTACTAAGAGCTGTTTCGTAAATTATACTTTATAGCATTATACCTCGTTTATAGCGAAAAATAAAAATGTTTTATTTTAATGTTATTTTTAAATATAATTCCAATATATTACCATTATTTAATGAAATTTATCAATGTTATGATGTTTTAAAGAAATTGCCGAAAAATTCTCACATCTCAGAATTAAAAATTTTCTATAGAAACTGATCTTAAAATCGCCAAAATGTTGACAAGTCGTCAAATTTAGAACCGTTTAATAAAAAAATTCACAACCCCAAAAGCGAAAAGTTGTTTAAGAGATCTTTATTAGAAAAAATGAATTTCGAAATGCTTATGGTTCACTTCTAGCTTAGAAACTCGAGTATCCTATATTAGAAATAGAAACAAATTATAACCCATGAACGCATTCAAAAGATAACTATATACGTCAGTGAATCGCTAAAAATATGCCTCCAGAATACTAATTCACACTCAAATTGGCAGTCGTAAAAATAGACAGATATCTCAGATGATTAAAATTAAGGACCAAAAATCAATTAAAAAAAAATTTAAGGCCTTTTAAGGACTCTTACGGACCGTACGAACCTTGTTTAAAACAACTAGGCTTAAAATGTTCGTGTGATCCACACTCGAAACAATGTGGTCGATATCTTTTGTCATATAAATTTTCTTGGTTCTTGTTTTGAAATTGACTTCTTTGTCGGTGATATTGTAGACATTAGGGTTCTTGAAAGCCAGAGAGATGAAAAATTAGCTACCGCCTTCGCCGGGAATCGAACGACGGACCTCTGGAATACCAGCCCAGCGTGCAGAGCCTTTCGGCTTTGTTATGATCACGAATGAGATTTTGTTTATTTCCGTTATTTTTTTAGGAAGGAATAAATTGTTTAAAAATAAATATAATCCTTAGATTTTTAAACTGCTCTTTTATTGCTGTTAAAGCTTAAAAGCACACTGTACCCCAAAAGAATCAACAACAAAATGTCACGATCAACCAAACGATTAAAAAAAAAACTCTTAGGACAAGCCGTCTGCAGTAAACTGACACAATGCATTTGGGGAAAGTGCACCTGCTACTACATACCTTAGATTGAGGGAAGACAAGATTACAATCCTGGCCGTTTGATAACGTTCTGCGAACTTCGAGCTGTGGCGAGATATTTCGCGCATGCGCAGCTTTTTCCTTCTAACGGAACCACTCCTGTTGCGAAGTTTTCCTTTTTAACAATACATATTCTTTGATTCTAAACTCCATGGTGCCGTATACTAGGATTAAACAGATTTCGTTTTATACAAGAATAAGTATTTTGCTTTGTTCAACATACACTGCACATGCGATTCTCAAGGTTACTGGAAACTTGATTTGCCTTTCTAAAAGACAATCTAATTGGAGCTGCAAAAATTGGCTCTGTGCTAGCTGCCCGAATGATGCTCATACGTTACACACAATTCGCCAAGACGTCGGATCGCTTCCAACGTCGGCGCAAAACTCGCTTTTGGGAGGCGGAGGGAGGGTAGCTGTATGAAATTATCTAACTTTTCCAGATTTTGACTAAAATATTTAAATTCCCTGAATTTTTTTTTTTGGTTTTCCGGATAGCATGGCAACCCTAAGATAGTGTTCCTTTATTTTGTATTTTTTAGTCTTCTATAAAAGTTCCATGCAATACAGGGTTTCTTAGGAACATAACGACTGTGGGATAACTGTTTTCAATTTTTAACACATTCTGACTATCTTACAGGATTTTCTTTCGTCTTTCAAAGCACATATTGATTTTAAATACAAAAAAAAAGTATTTTTACCGTTTCAAATCATCGGATTTGCAACCAGTTTTAAGAATCACTATTCTAGTTTATTTAATGTTTAAATTCTGCGTTTCCAGAAGACAGGCCGGGATAAGACTTTTATGGAAAACAGATGAGCAATTTCAAGTGAAAAGCTTCTTCCATTTGTGCATAGCCCCTTATGCCACAGCACTGTTACGAAGATTTCTGTCTTTTTGAAAACACTGACAGCTTGCATAATTTAAGTTTCGTAACTTACTGTTGGGAAGTATTTTTCTTGAGAAAGTTTAAAAGTTAGGTGATGAAAAATCAAGAGTTGAACCATTGGCTTCTTTGAGTACATTCTTCCTATTTGAAAAAATCCACCTTAATAATTTTAATCTAAATAGACTGAGCCTATTTACTTCCACGCCTATCAAATTAATTTCCACTTTTCGTTGGCAACACGCTTTCGAGATTTGTCGTTCGTAGAATGCGGTCGCAAAAAGCGTAGCTGACAGGAAACGATTGTTAATCTTATTTTAAAGCTTATCTGTATTGCTGAATTATTACTAAATGTTTACATGTGAATGTATTCAGTTTAGTTTGAACAGAACGAGAGTGGTTGAATTTATTAAGGATATTTAAAATCGAAACTATGTCATCCATTTTGGCGCCATTCTAACACAGGAACGTAAACAGAGCCAATTTTCATTCAATTTACTCCTGAAAATTCTTCTTAAACTCGTTTGCAGAGGATTCCTTTGAAGAAAATACCCACCCCCCAAAAGTGTGCTGTAAAACCATTTTCTATCTAGACTAACAGATTCCTGTGTCACTTCAAACACAGTCTAGGGTACCACACTGGGGTCAGTAATAAAAACACACTGACTGATGTTAGCCATGACCACATCTGCCCATAGATAATGAAAGGATAGTTAACACTCTACATGTCTGCTTCAAAACATTGTACAACTGTTTCAGTATAGGTTGATTTTAACAGTATCATAGTTTAGCGTAAACTCATAGTGTATCTTGTCGTAATTTCACCAAAATATCAGTATTCAAAGCATCAATGTTCAGCAGATGTCCCTGGAAAGAGACTATGAATAACTATTAATTACGAGTTTAGTTAACACAGCTGATTCATTTCCTTATTCAATCACGTTTACTTTTTTCGACATATTAATTACAGGTATCCTTACAAATTTAAATTCAATTATATTGAAAATTTAAATTTGTAATACTGGATCACCAACGCAAAAGCACATTTGGTTTTTTGCTTTTCATTGCAGCCTTGGTGCATTTCAAAATTATTCAAAACGAGAACCTTATTTTGGCATTGGTTTGAACAGGTAAAATTTTCCAATTCATGGAATTAGTGAAAGAAATACAGAGAAGTGATAATAAATGAAGGTTATATAGCAGAAGCTTCCAATTGCAGTGCCAATATCCTAATCAACTAATGGACGATGAAATCTGCGGTAGTTTTAAATCCAAAAAATATTGTAACCTTAAGGTGCGTTCAGACGTGGGCGTAAAGCGCATAGAGGCATAGTCATAAGGGCATAAAATATGGGACATCCATTCACACCTGCGAGACGGGTCTAAGCTGTGGCCAATGAGAAGCTAAATTTGCGCATGCGTGGATGCGTCTACACCTTTCGCGTGCTGTTTTCTAACTCAATTGATTTCTCGCACTCGCTCTGCTCGTTTTCGTTATTTTGTGTCACGGCTTTTTCAGCTCGACACAAAGTTTTACTGGTTCAACAGAATGCTCTTTTATCTGCCCTTCTTATAAGCCAAGAGGCAACGGAAGAAGGTAAAAAAAGAAAAATAACGAAATGGTCTAGAGATATTTTTTTGAAAGACCAATACTTGGTTGGCACATATCTTTCTGTGCAAAGCAGTATGGAATATTTCTGCATTGTACTGTAGTACTCTCTATACTATAAACATGCATATTTATATACTATATAAAACCTTCTTCAATTTTTATATATAATTTCTCTTAGGAGAAATACGATATTCTAAATATGCATAATTAAAAAAAATCTTGAGGATAACTAACAGATAGCCTGTATATAATATTTTTCCATTTTGCAGGTGTGAAAGCAGTTAAGCTAAAAACAGTACTTTATTATTATTTTTTTTAATTTTCAATCGAAAGGAACATGTTTCTGTGACAGTGAAAAATGTGTGCTTAGCACTCCTTATTCACTGTCCCTGTCGATCACTATAGTAGTTTGCTGCACTACCAGTATCAATTATCACTAGTACTAGTACCCACAATTGGTCACAATAACCAGCAACCACAATTAGTACAATACTAGGAAACGTTCACCCAAGAATGTATTTTATGCTCAATCATTAAATACATTTTGCTGTGTTGCCAGCTGTTTGTATACATCTATTTTTAATAATTTGCATGTATAAGCCGCACCCCTGAACTTAATTTCAACATATGCTGTCATTTCTATTTACGACCAAATCTTAAAAGTAATTTCATATCGACAAATTTTAGGTACAAAAGTCTTCCAATACAGTCTAAAGTTGTTAATTCGGACACCCATAATCTGGAATGATCTATAATCCGGACCTCAAAGCTAAAATCTTTCTGCGCATGCGCCGCGTTGAGGCATGCTCACAGGCGTTTTACGCGTGCGCGCAAGACATTTACATACGCGCATATGCATCTGTGCAGAATACGTTTTCGCGTGAGCGTCTAACCTTTTGCGGCATGGTGGGTCAATATATGTCCCACCTAATTAATATTTATTTTCTCAGTTAGCAATTTCTGTTAGAAATTTTCTAATCTTTTAAAAATAATCTATTTTAGTTATTATTTTTCTCAGTAGATGTTACTACTATACCAGGGCTTAAGTTTATAAGCAAAAAATATTCAAAACAGGATCACAAGAGTGATATCCATGCATCTCGCATTTTCCAATATTTTAAAAATTTTGGTATACAATTTATGATATGTATGATTCTTTTTAATATTCAAAGGTATTTTATTTTCAAAAATCTTAATTGGATTCAATATTTTATAACATTAATTTTGCAGTTGAAATAAGTGGGTTAAAAATTCTCTCACCACACACTTGAATTTCTGCTCAATAGATGGCAGCACTCACGATTACTTTTCTTTTTTGCATCTACTTTTTTCGTGATTGCGCGCTCTTTTACATTCGTTGTATGCTCTGATGTGCTAAAATTAAAATGTCTAGAAAAAAATTAACAACTCAGGAAGCTTTGGATCTTTTTGCTGAATTGCCATCCGATTGCGACTCAAATGCTTCAGATATCAGTTCTGATTGAGGTGAAATTGAAATCCAGGAGAGAATAACTGAGGTTGAAGTTATTGCTCAAGAAGAAAGGGAATTATATAATTTGTTTCGCTATTTAAAGACACAGACCCATCTATGCATGTGGCATTGTAAATATGAATCGAAAGTATCTACCCAAAAATTTAAAAGACAAATTTATGTCAAGAGAATATATAGACTTTTCAGTTAGCGATGATTCAATTTATTGCATAAAATGGAAGGATAAAAGATCCGCTTCTATCCTGTCTTGCTTGGAAAAGGCAACTGAAATGAAAGAAATTAATAGAAAAGAACGAGATGGAAAGACAAAAAAAGTACTGTGCCCAAACAGCATTATTTCATACAATAAGAATATGGGATATGTCGACTGATTAATCAACTGAAAGGACTATATGAAATAGACCGCAAAAGCAAGAGATGGTGGCACGTGATTTTATTTTTTAACTTTTTAGATGCGAGTATAATAAACGCATTTACTCTAAGTTTGTTCGCGAACCAGATCATGATGTAAAAACAATGAAAGATTTTCTTCTCTCAGTTATAGGAGGTCTAATGGCACTTGCAGGCAAGAAAGAGCTGAAAAGAAAACTTAAATACCCAGTTCAAATAAAAACTAAAAACCCGTTACAACCAGAAAAGAGACTAAAAATGCAAGTCACACGCCAAAGAGAACGAGCAGGAGAAGATGTGCATATTGCAGCACATCAAAAGAAGAACGATGAACATTTTGGATGTGTGAAACATGTGAAGTGCCTCTATGCTTACAAAAGAATGAAATATGTTTTTCAAAGTTTCATGAAAAATGACTTTTTTCAATTTTAATCATATATAAATATTTTTGAATCCAGGGCCAATTTTCATATTTTATTTAGTATTATATGTACGAGTATCAAATTTTAATCTTAAAATAATATTCAAGAAAATATTTTCTTTTGTTCCTAAAATTTAAAAACATTAAATATATAATGCAAAATGTGCATATGCAGAATTTTAAAAGTCATGCATATATGCAATAAGTACAAAATGCATTTTAGTGTGTTTATAATGAATATTTTAGAATGCACGCTTTATTTTGTCTATTTATTCCACATATGATTTTTTTCCCTGCTATACACCAATATGCTATAAGACATGCGCTAGTTGCATGGTGGGACAAACGGTATCCCACCTTCCCCTGTAAAAAATTAAAGCGCAGAAATTTTTTCAAGCCTTAAAGGCACTTAAGTAAGTCCATCTGACTTATTCTAAGGCATTATTTTAAAGATTAAAATATATTTTAAATATGCGTGTCGCAAAGGGTTAATGTATAACGGATGGTATAAGCTAAAATTATCTATTTCAGTTAATGTTGATGATTGCGTTGTTCCTTAATCTTCGAATTGGATCCGGCTTACTATTTTTTGCAGATTGTAAAAGCAATTTTATAAAAGTAAGCTTGAACTTTCGATTATGTCAAATAGAATTTCCGATGCTGCAGCTCCCAAAGGATCTAGAAAACAAAAGTACGATTCGATGTCCATCAAACAAAAAATGGATAAAGGTATATCCTTTGTTTATCTAACCGTTCCGAAATCTGTTTATCAATTTCACGCTGCTCTGTGCGGCGGGTCGTCCTTATAAATACCACGAATACAAATCAAATAGTTTTCTGGTTGCAATTTTCTAATTTCGGCTATGCGTAAGGTATGCATGTGCGCGTTGAAAGAAATGTTTAATAAAGTAAACAAATAAATATTAAGCTTCTTTTTTTGTAAATTTTGATACCCTTTAGATCATAATTGCTCATTATTTTATAAATTACGGTTTCATATTTTTAATTTAATAATTTCTGCATGCCATCTTACCAGATTTAAACTGATGATCTATAATCCGGAATCGCTGAAGTCCCGACGAGTCCGGATTAAAGACTTTTGACTGTACATAAAAATTATACCTTATCCAGGAGTTTCTACCAGAGAAATAGCATGAATTTAATGATCAAAATTCCATTCAAATGATAGTAATAAAGAGTAGATAATAATAACAAATACTATTAATTAAATTATAGTCCATGTTATGAATTATGTGTGATATTTAGTTTCATTAAAAATAAATTCCTTTCATGGAGAACGTAATTAAAAAACAGAACATCACAACAGGAGACAAAACTGTCTAGACTGTTGTTTTAAGGATATTTCACTACATTTTTTCTTTCTTGGAATTCATAAGAGCATTTTCTCAAAAGATTAATCTTTTATTACTTATACAAAGCTTACACCAATGAATTGACTATTGTGACTAATCTTAAATAAGTGAAAATAATTTTTTCCTTTTTTAAAGTAATATTTTTACTGCAGATTCTTGATATTGATTTGATGTTTTAGTAAAATTAATTCATGAAGTTTGTTTGGAAAGAAAATCAGCAATAATTGAAGCAAATAGCAATACAATATTTTCAGCCTTTTTTAATAAATTTATTCTTAAATACAAAAATAATTAAACAGGAAAAAAATTATAGTAATTTTTTTAAATTATAGACAGAAAGAAAGTAATATTAATAATTTACACAGAAAAAATAAAATGTTTGCAAGCATGCATTTTTTTAAAGAATTTTCATAATAAAATGAAAAATATTGGATGGGATCAATCATCTACAGCATCATGCACAGCGTGCATAATCCTGAGCTTAACTTTCGCTTTACTAGTTTCATCCATATTTTTCAATATAAATTGAAAAACTCATTAAAAAATGCATGTAATCATTGAAGATTTCTTGCAAGATCAACTCTTTATTTCATTCGGATACGTGTTCCATAGTAAAAAAAAAACGTCACCTTCGATGTGACAGCGAAATCGTCTAAAGAAAGCTGCTTCGTTTAAGCTTAGCTCCGATTAGTCGATGCTTATCCCAAACCCGGGGTATAGTTGAAACCATATGCCACGAGTCCTAAACCAGATTCTGTGACGTAGCAGCGACTGGTTGCCTTGGCAACGGAGCTCGGCTTTAACCGCTTATGCCCATTACGCCCTCGTCTGAAGGGGGCCTTACAGTGACGTTACAAAAATTGTTTTGGGGAATTAAATGATGCTGAATGACAGTTTAGTGGAAATTCTCAAAAAGTAATTACAAGTTATTGGAACTGAATTAGAAATAATCCAAAAAATTATAGTAGTTTTAGTACACAAAATTAACTTATACTGACAGAAATGTTTAATAAAATATATTACTATTGATTAGGCCATAAGTACTTCATTGTTTCATAATTTATGTCCTCTTCCTAGATTTAAAATGATAGTCTAAAATCTGCAAGTTCCGATGACTCCAGATCTCTTTGTACGATATCACTTTGGTTTGAGAAAAGTTTATAATCTGATGATAGAGATAGTCATTAAAATGTTACCTTATAGTAGAATTTATTTAGGTAAACACTAATACTTCATTATTATAATGCATAAAGAATTATCCCATTCTCACATCTATCCACCCTTGTGATAAGAACCCTTCAGGAACATATCTAATTAGCAATTAGAAGAGCAGTGGTTTTAACTTTGGCAAGGACGTAAAATTTTCCATGTTTTCTTCTTTCAATATCTTCAAATGCAAAATACTGTTACATGTTCTTTCACTTAAAATATTTATAGTTGCCGGGTATGCTACTGTTACTAAGAGACTGCTTTTATATTAAGATATCTTAATTAACACTCTGAATAGCACGACTGCCTTTATAATTATATAAATTATTATTTGCCCTATAAAACTTATTCGAAAATAAGCTTTTTGGTCACTTGGTATATATTATAATATAATATATGCACACACATAATATTTTACTTTACTTAAACACAACTACCATCTTAATGAATAGAAGTTTATGAAAACAGAATAAAATAAGTAATTATACAAATTTAGCTAGTAAAAGCTGTTTGTAACCCCATGGCTCAAAGAGTGCCACCTAGCGGCCACCAGGGAATACACCGGCCAGCAAAGACTACAGCCTTCAGTCGGTGTTCCCCCGAGATTTACTTTGTAACTTAAATGTGTAATTAAAACTCTTAATTGTAATGTTTTATCTTTATTGTGTTTTACTAGTTAAAGCTATTAAAAAAGACCAGGTGAGTCTTTTATTTATGGTAGTTTTGATTATATGTTTAAATATAGTTCATAAGCAAATAAAAAAAAAAAAAAAAAAAAAAAAAAAAAAAAAAAAAAAAAACATGCTACTTAAGAGAAAATTTTTAGACACCTTCTAGATTAATGATTTTAAATATCCCTTAATTGTGCTTTAGGGTTATCTTCTAATTTTATTCTGAATCTATTTGTGGCTAATCAATTTGCCTTGAGGGAGATATTCAAAGGCTGAGAATTCCCGATACTTGGTACTTCAATGAAATGGAAATTACGAAGACAAAAAATTTCAGTGCCACAAACATAACTCCAATAATGAAGGTACTGAAAAGCAATTTACTAAATATATATTCTACTATTTTATATAAAACTTACTAAATATATAGTAAAATATAAAAAGCAACATAAACAACAAACTGAATAAAGGAGTTTATTTTCAGTTATTTTGGAATTTCTCAATCCCTTTGCATTAATTTCTGCCTTGCCATTTTCTTTTTAGACAGTTTCTTTTTGGGTGCCTCTTCTTCTGCAGTGGGCTTAGCAACAACTTGCTCTTTCTCACTCAAGATGACTTCAATATGTGAGGGACTACTCATATAGGCTAAAAAGAAATATTTCAAAATTACTGTGAGCAGTAATAGATGGAATTTTTTAAAAAAAATTACCATCACATTTTATACAAAAGAATAAAAGCTTGCATATTTATTATCTAATGTAACAAGTACTAAACTGCAGGGAAAGTAAGTTTCAAAGCTGATTTAAAAAATATGCAAGATTAATAAAATCACTGAATGCAAATAGAAGAAAAAAGGGCTACAGGTAAAAAAAAAATTTTAGAAACATAATTAGCAAATCTTTTACCAATTCACTCTAATCTGATTATCAAGAATAACTAGATAATAAAAAATGAGAATAAACTGGTTTTACCCTCCCTCTATATACAGTGTTTGAATGGGGAGGGGGATAATGAACACTCACTATTTCACACTGTTAAGAACCCTAGAAATCTTACCAGAGAGTAATCATAGGAAGTTAGTACTAACCGATTTGAATTGTTCAAGAGATGCATGCATTAATTGTTTCCAGGACGCTTGTTTGTATAAAAATAATAATAAATCATCAAATGCAACAATGCCCCCCAAAAATGTGTACTCGCATTTCAATCAGAAGAGAAAAACATACCTAAAAGACCAGCATCATTTTTAGCTAAACTACAATTTTGTAACAAAAATGCACAAATAATAACTAAAAATATCTAACACATTTTAAAACATGTTTCAAAAACAAATCTCTTGTTTATCTGGGATAAAACCACATGTACTCAAAGATCTTATTCACAAAGCCACTGAATTAGTTCCTATAAAATAAAAATTTACAAAATAACTTTTTTCCTCTCATAGCCTCATATTCGCAAATGACCCATTTCACAAAATTAGGACAAAAATGCATACTTTAATACTTGCCAACCTACAATAATAAAAAATCAGAATTTTTTAAATGAAAAAAAAATACATAAAGAAAATAATTCTAGCCATTAATTAATATCTGAAAGTCCAAATATTAATTCTTATATGCAAATAGTATAAAAATACTTAACATGTAAAACATTTTTATAATTTGTAACTTTAAAAAAAAGTCAGAAACGCTAAGATCACTATAGATTTTGCTTTCATTAAGAAAAGATTGTAATTTTGTATATAGCAATTGCTAAGTAAGCTTGAATTTTCTAATGCTAACATTGTTATTGACAGTTCGCTGTACCTTTCAGCACTTTTCAAATTAACTCTCTTGGTTTGCCAATTCTTGCTGGTTTTATACCTTTATCCAAATTTTTGAAAACACAAAGGCCGGTTTTACAAACTTTGATAAAATATCTTTAAGCGGATCACTAATCATTGACTGCAAATTAAATATTCATTCTTAAAAAATAAATTTACAGTAACTGGAAAATATTTCCTTTATCAAACAATTTTTCTGAACTATATATTAGCCTTACGCTCATAATTTGTAGTATAAAATTTTTAGAAAATTTGGACGCAAATATAGAAGTATTAAGCAAAGATATGCAAAAAATTGTGAAAAATATTAAGAATAAGAAAACGTCGCGAGAAATATATTGTAAACTGGGTAGGCGGGAACACGTTTAGAAAACGAGTCTCCCTAAATTGAGAGTTGGCTACTCTGTATTTTCATTCAGAAGGGAATAAATTAAAAAGCAGTTTCCATGGATTTAAAAAAAAAAGAAAAAACCACTAAGCATCTTGTATTGGGCATAGGAAACATCGTTAAGTTAAATTTACATCACTTGCTTCTCAGATTAAGAAGTCTTCAGGAAAACTCAGTAGCAGAACTGACTTTTGAGTCATTCATCATAAGCTACAGAACAGTATCAGTATATTAATTACTTAAAAATTATAAACTACAATATAGAACTGCACAATTAAGTATTGCAAGAACTATTTACTAAACCAATTATTTATGTATTTTGATCACACCTAAATTAAAAGCAGCAAAAAACATACTGAAATAAAGTACAAGAAAATGCAAAACAAAGTCTAAAATATACACCAACAGTATAATAAAATACATAATACCCCTTTGTAAGTCTAAGAATGGAGAACTAAACAAAAAGAAGTAAGTGTGCGAGAAAAGGGATTTTTCTCCTACGTGAAATTCCATCACATCCTTTTTTAGACACCTGCTGGCTAAAGAGTTGGTACAATGGCCAATAACAGCACATTTACCTACACTGTACTGCTGGAACAGCCATCATCTTTAAAACTACCCTTTTGCCACATTAATTGCTAGTAAATCAATATTTCGGAGCACTTACTCATACCTAGAAGCATGCACAAACCATTTACCAATATTAATTACCTATTTCATGAAAGCTTCAGAAATATTAATGGTGGTAATAATACACTTTGGCTTAAATTTTTTATGTGAACTCTAATACCAAAAAAGTAAAAAATGAAATTCGCTAGCAAAGCAATAAACAGAATTGAGACACACTTATCTCTAAATGAGTTAGATAATCTAATAAATAAAAGTTCATTTTGGTTTCTCAAAGATCACCATGGAAAAAAAATCAAATTGAGCCACTTTTAATTAGCATCACACTAAAAATTGGACTTCTTAGTGAAATATTATTCAGATAATCAGATGAAAGTACTTCTATGAAAATGTATGTGCTTACACCTCAGTTAAGAGCGAAAGCATTATTTTCAACTGAATGATTATTTCATCATAAGAAATGCAATATTCATGTACAGGGGAATTTTCTTTAAAGCATAGAAAGGATTACACAAAACATATATTTATTTTAAAAAGGCATAAATAGTAATAATACAGACATGAAATCTACAAAAAGTAACTTTTGGTCTAAAAATAATCAAAGAAAATAATATCCAACTGATTTCATCAAGACGCATAGTTCTAATCTTGGGAATTTTCATCACATATAATTAACCTGCAAGAATAGTGGTAAATACGATGAAACGGAACAGAAATACAGAAAATAAGATGAAATTTTTAAAAGCATACATTAGTACTCTTCCAAAATCTTGGTGTAAAAATAATTAAAGGAAGTCATATCCAACTGACTTCATCAAGATGGATAAATCTAGTCTTCGAAATTTTCCATCACATATAATTAATATGCAACAATTACTGAATTCAGCTAATTAAGAGCTGCAACAGGCATTTACAGAGTGTGAACTATTCACATAGCATTTTCTAGATGTTTCAGAAAATATCAGTGGCACATAAAGCAAAAACACCGAAATAATGTATGACAAAATATATTCGACTGAAACCTACCCACAAAGGAAACGAATTCCTAATATAATTTAACCTATTTTCTTCCTAAAAGCCTCAGAAATATTAGTGGTGGTAATAATTTTCATCACATCTAAATCAAGAGTAGCAAATCAACACATCATGGGCTTAAAATTTTTATATGTGAATTCTTTGCTACTGAAAACAGTAGAAATTAAAATTTACAGGCAACCAGCAGTAAAAAGAAATGAAACACACTTCTGTATACGTGAATTAAATAATCCTATAAATCTAAAAGATAACTTTGGCATCTGAGAGATTTGATTCGCATAGAGAATAAAAAGAGCTAATTTTAACCAATATTACTTTTGAGGCGAGTGTGAACTCTTCGCAAATATTGTTCAAATATGCAAATAGGTCTATGAAAATATATGTGCATTACACCTCAGTTAGGAGCGAAAGACAAATAAGAAAACAAGTCAGCATTATTTTCAGCTGAACTATTATGTCATCATAGGAAATGCACAAATATATCATTCATGTACAGGGGATTTTTATAAACATAACAAGGTTCATATAAAACATACAGTAGTCTAAAAAAAGAGGAAGAAATACTAAGAATTTAAAAAAGCTACGTAGAACTAAAAGATATATCATGTAACTGTAACAAATTATTTAGACCACAGGACCAGTCTAACATAAATTAGTCACTGAATCAATTCATGAAAATTTTATGCTTCTCATTATACTACAGAAAAATCAATATTAAATACGTACTATATGTCTTAAGAGCTTAAGTTAAATAATCTCGCCATAAAAGATTCAGACATATGCTTGTTAATCTTCATTAGCTACACGCATTCTATACTTCTGCGAGGAAGGAAAATACAACTCAGGGCTAGAATTAACATAATGAGGTTTTTCAAACTAAAGATGATACATTTAATTGCTTCTCAGAATAAGAACATCTTCACCAGAGAACTCAGTAGCAGAACTGACTCATGTCAATCATCATGAAAGCAAACATAAAGGTAATTACAATCATAAATTAAAAGAACTTATTACCACACAGAATATACAATGGGAAAATCATGAAAATATCTATGTACTACGCAAACTCAAAACTATTTCTGCTAATTGGTCTTATTCAACTAACAGAGGTTTTAAATCTCATAAAACCATTCATGGAAAAAATGAATGAAAGACAGCTCAGCTAAATTATACTCTTCAGTTTAGATCAGGTGAAGAAATTCGAAAACATCATTGCCATGTATTAAAAATTAGCAAAATTTATTAAAACATTTATATGCTATTAATAGTGTAGCCAAGAAGCTTAGGATTTTAAATATTTATAAACAATAAGTAACTAAATATTCAGTATCTAACTTTTAGATTTATGTTGCTTATATACTTATGTGATAAAATGAGTTTAGTACTATAAACAAGCTTTATATATGAAAGGAACAAACCAGAAGGATAAGGGTTCAATCACTTAAAACATCACAAAAGGAATCTTCTTGAGTTTCATAATGACAATCTAAATTTATACCTCGATGTTTTCTTCCAATTAAATGTTCTTTCTTCTCGATGTATGCGATACGCTACTTAAATTTTTGGACACATTTAATGAGGCACGTTTATGTACTAAAAATACGAAGCTTAATATCTCTGAACATATACAATATGGTTTGGCTGCTTCAGGTTTCATAAGGAACAAGTTTTGCCTCCCCCCCAGAAAAACACACAATCATAAACCTTCAAACACTATGGGGGGGGGCAGTTAAATTAAAAACTCTAATTACAAAATATCTCCCACAAAATTAAAGAGCTTAATCAACTCACAATCATAAAAGCAAGAATACTGAACTAAGGAACAGTATCAGTACATGAATAATTAAAAAATTTTACATTAGACCTGAAAATTTTAGTACTGCATCAGCCATTTACAAAATATAAACGATCAATATGCCATTTTCTAGAAGCTTTAGAAAATATCAGTGGCACATAAAGGAAACACACCAAAATAATGTATGAAAAGATATATTCGACTGAAACCTACCCATGAAGGAAACGATTTCCTAATATAATTTAACCCATTTTCTTTTTAAAAGCCTCAGAAATATTAGTGGTGGTAATAATTCTCATCACATCTAAATCAAGAGTAGCAAATCAACGCATCATGGGCTTAAAATTTTTATATGTGAATTCTTTGCTACTGAAAACAGTAGAATTTAAAATTTACAGGCAACCAGCAGTAAAAAGAAATGAAACACACTTCTGTATACGTGAATTAAATAATTCTATAAACCTAAAAGATAACTTTGGCATCTGAGAGATTTGATTCGCATGGAGAATAAAAAGAGCTAATTTTAACTAATATTACTTTTGAGGCGAGTGTGAACTCTTCGCAAATATTGTTCAAATATGCAAATAGGTCTATGAAAATATATGTGCATTACACCTCAGTTAGGAGCGAAAGACAAATAAGAAAACAAGTCAGCATTATTTTCAGCTGAACTATTATGTCATCATAGGAAATGCACAAATATATCATTCATGTACAGGGGATTTTTATAAACATAACAAGGTTCATATAAAACATACAGTAGTCTAAAAAAAGAGGAAGAAATACTAAGAATTAAAAAAAAAAAAAAAAAAAAAACCCACAAAGCTACGTTGAACTAAAAGATATATCATGCAACTGTAACAAATTATTTAGACCATAGGACCAGTCTTACATAAATTAGTCACTGAATCAATTCATGAAAATTTTATGGTTATCATTATACAGTCAAAAGTCGTTAATTCGGACACCTATAATCCGGAATGATCTATAATCCGGACCTCAAAGCTAAAAACTTTCTGCGCATGCGCCGCGTTGGCACATGCGCACAGGCGTTTTACGCGTGCGCGTAAGACCTTGACTACTGCGCATATGCGTGTGCGCAAGTGCAGAATACGTTTTCGCCAGCTCGTTTAATGTATAACGGACGGTGTAAGCTAAAATTATCTAATTATCTATTTCAGTTAATGTTGCAGATAGCGTTGTTCTTTAATCTTGGAATTGGATCAGGCTTATTATTTTTTGCAGACTGTAAGAGCAATTTTATAAAAGTAAACTTGAACTTTCGATTATGTCAAATAGAATTTCCGACGCTGGAACTTCCAAAGGATCTACAAAACGAAAGTATGTTTCGATGTCCAACAAACAAAAAGTGGAATTGCTGCAAAAAATGGATAAAGACATGAAGAATGTGACAGAGAGGTTAGTGAAAATGAAAAAATTTCGATTGACAAGTTAGTCGGTATTCTCGGCACAGCAATTAACGGGACTTGAACAGCGGAACTTAGTAACTGAACAAGAAATTATGTCTTTTTATAGAATTAAAGAGAAAGTATTATCACATAAAATGAAGCAACTTAAACAACTTACATTGACAGAAATGTTTAATAAAGTAAACAAATAAATATTAAGCTTTTTTTTTTTTTGTAAATTTTGATACCCTTTAGATCATAATTGTTCTTTATTTCATCAATTACGGTTTCATATTTTTAATTTTAGAATTTCTACATGCCATCTTACGAGATTTAAACTGATGATCTATAATCCGGAATTGCCGAAGTCCCGACGAGTCCGGATTAACGACTTTTGACTGCACTACAGAAAAATCAATATTAATTATGTACTATATGTCTTAAGGGCTTCAGTTAAATAATCTCGCCATAAAAGATTCAGACATATGCTTGTAAATCATTATTAGCTACACAGCATTCTATACTTCTGCGAGGAAGGAAAATACAACTCAGGGATAGAATTAACATAATGAGGTTTTTCAAATTAAAGATGATACATTTAATTGCTTCTCAGAATAAGAACATCTTGATCAGAGAACTCAGTAGCAGAACTGACTCATGTCAATCATCATGAAAGCACACGTAAAGGTAATTACAATCATAACTTTAAAGAAATTATTACCACACAGTATATACAATGGGAAAATCATGAAATTATCTATGTACAAAGCAAACTCAAAACTATTTGCGCTAATTGTCTGTCTTATTCAACTAACAGCCAGTTTTAAATCTCATAAAACCATTCATGGAAAAAATGAATGAAAGACAGCTCAGCTAAACTATACTCTTCAGTTTAGATCAGGTGAAGAAATTCTAAAACATCATTGCCATGTATTTAAAATTAGCAAAATTTATTAAAACATTTATATGCTATTAATAGTGTAGCCAAGAAGCTTAGGAATTTAAATATTTATAAACAAAAAGTAACTAAATATTTAGTATCTAACTTTTAGATTTATGTTGCTTATATACTTATGTGATAAAATGAGTTTAGTACTATAAACAAGCTTTATATATGAAAGGAACAAACCAGAAGGATAAGGGTTCAATCACTTAAAACATCACAAAAGGAATCTTCTTGAGTTTCATAATGACAATCTAAATTTATACCTCGATGTTTTCTTCCAATTAAATGTTCTTTCTTCTTGATGTATGCGATACGCAACTTAAATTTTTGGACACATTTAATGAGGCACGTTTATGTACTAAAAATACGAAGCTTAATATCTCTGAATATATACAATATGGTTTGGCTGCTTCAGGTTTCATAAGGAACAAGTTTTGCCTTCCCCCCAGAAAAAGACACAATCATAAACCTTCGAACACTATGGGGGGGCAGTTAAATTAAAAACTCTAATTACAAAATATCTCCCACAAAATTAAAGAGCTTAATCAACTCACAATCATAAAAGCAAGAATACTGAACTAAGGAACAGTATCAGTACATGAATAATTAAAAAATTTTACATTATACCTGAAAATTTTAGTACTGCAACAGCCATTTACAAAATATAAACGATCAATATGCCATTTTCTAAAAGCTTTAGAAAATATCAGTGGCACATAAAGGAAACACACCAAAATAAAAATAAAATAATAATAATAATAATAATAATAATAATAAATAAAAAATAAAAAAAAAAAAAACGAAATGTTTCAGATTTTAAATGACGTCCAAAGGGGCGTTTTTTAACATTTTGTGTGTTACCTTTCTTTATTAAATATCATGTTCCTCGCACTTAAACCATAAGATCCAGTGCAACAGCAATATCGCAAAATAGTTTTAAAACGAGCATATCTTTAGAATTTCCAATACAGAGACTCACGCGCTGGAGATAAAAATGTTTTTTCTGCACAACGTTGCCATTGCTCGCTTTGAAATCCTTGAGTTTGTTAATCAAAAATTCGTCAAAGTTTTAAAAAATAGGAAATCGATCATAAAACAAATTTCAAATTTGGTCTTCCACATGCTCATATTCGTTGGAGGATTACGTTATTCAAAATTCGATGACTCTATGTACCGTTGTTTTATCACAATACGAGAAATATACATACATTTATGCAGATTTTTCATTATTTAATTTCTTCAAATATAATGCAGGACTCTAACATTTTGTGGCAACAGTTTGAAAAGTGAACCGACATTTATGAGTCCGACGCAAAATGCCAAAATGAAACTAATAGTCCTTCGCGATTCAAATCCCTTTGGACTAATAATGTATGAAAAGATATATTCGACTGAAACCTACCCATGAAGGAAACGATTTCCTAATATAATTTAACACATTTTCTTTTTAAAAGCCTCAGAAATATTAGTGGTGGTAATAATTCTCATCACATCTAAATCAAGAGTAGCAAATCAACGAATCATGGGCTTAAAATTTTTTAAATGTGAATTCTTTGCTACTGAAAACAGTAGAATTTAAAATTTACAGGCAACCAGCAGTAAAAAGAAACGAAACACACTTCTGTATACGTGAATTAAATAATCCTATAAATCTAAAAGATAACTTTGGCATCTGAGAGATTTTCGCATAGAGAATAAAAAGAGCTACTTTTAACTAATATTACTTTTGAGGCGAGTGTGAACTCTTCGCAAATATTGTTCAAATATGCAAATAGGTCTATGAAAATATATGTGCATTACACCTCAGTTAGGAGCGAAAGACAAATAAGAAAACAAGTCAGCATTATTTTCAGCTGAACTATTACATCATGATAGGAAATGCACAAATATATCATTCATGTACAGGGGATTTTTATAAACATAACAAGGTTCATATAAAACATACAGTAGTCTAAAAAAAGAGGAAGAAATACTAAGAATTAAAAAAAAAAAAGCTACGTAGAACTAAAAGATATATCATGCAACTGTAACAAATTATTTAGACCATAGGACCAATCTTATATAAATTAGTCACTGAATCAATTCGTGAAAATTTTATGCTTCTCATTATACTACAGAAAAATCAATATAAATTACGTACTATATGTCTTAAGAGCTTAAGTTAAATAATCTCGCCATAAAAGATTCAGACATATGCTTGTTAATCTTCATTAGCTACATGCACTCTATACTTCTGCGAGGAAGGAAAATTTAACTCAGGGCTAGAATTAACATAATGAGGTTTTTCAAACTAAAGATGATACATTTAATTGCTTCTCAGAATAAGAACATCTTCACCAGAGAACTCAGTAGCAGAACTGACTCATGTCAATCATCATGAAAGCAAACATAAAGGTAATTACAATCATAAATTAAAAGAACTTATTACCACACAGAATATACAATGGGAAAATCATGAAAATATCTATGTACTATGCAAACTCAAAACTATTTCTGCTAATTGGTCTTATTCAACTAACAGAGGTTTTAAATCTCACAAAACCATTCATGGAAAAAATGAATGAAAGACAGCTCAGCTAAATTATACTCTTCAGTTTAGATCAGGTGAAGAAATTCTAAAACATCATTGCCATGTATTTAAAATTAGCAAAATTTATTAAAACATTTACATGCTATTAATAGTGTAGCCAAGAAGCTTAGGATTTTAAATATTTATAAACAATAAGTAACTAAATATTCAGTATCTAACTTTTAGATTTATGTTGCTTATATACTTATGTGATAAAATGAGTTTAGTACTATAAACAAGCTTTATATATGAAAGGAACAAACCAGAAGGATAAGGGTTCAATCACTTAAAACATCACAAAAGGAATCTTCTTGAGTTTCATAATGACAATCTAAATTTATACCTCGATGTTTTCTTCCAATTAAATGTTCTTTCTTCTCGATGTATGCGATACGCAACTTAAATTTTTGGACACATTTAATGAGGCACGTTTATGTACTAAAAATACGAAGCTTAATATCTCTGAACATATACAATATGGTTTGGCTGCTTCAGGTTTCATAAGGAACAAGTTTTGCCTTCCCCCCAGAAAAACACACAATCATAAACCTTCGAACACTATGGGGGGCAGTTAAATTAAAAACTCTAATTACAAAATTAAAGAGCTTAATCAACTCACAATCATAAAAGCAAGAATACTGAACTAAGGAACAGTATCAGTACATGAATAATTAAAAAATTTTACATTAGACCTGAAAATTTTAGTACTGCATCAGCCATTTACAAAATATAAACGATCAATATGCCATTTTCTAGAAGCTTTAGAAAATATCAGTGGCACATAAAGGAAACACACCAAAATAATGTATGAAAAGATATATTCGACTGAAACCTACCCATGAAGGAAACGATTTCCTAATATAATTTAACCCATTTTCTTTTTAAAAGCCTCAGAAATATTAGTGGTGGTAATAATTCTCATCACATCTAAATCAAGAGTAGCAAATCAACGCATCATGGGCTTAAAATTTTTATATGTGAATTCTTTGCTACTGAAAACGGTAGAATTTAAAATTTACAGGCAACCAGCAGTAAAAAGAAACGAAACACACTTCTGTATACGTGAATTAAATAATTCTATAAATCTAAAAGATAACTTTGGCATCTGAGAGATTTGATTCGCATGGAGAATAAAAAGAGCTACTTTTAACTAATATTACTTTTGAGGCGAGTGTGAACTCTTCGCAAATATTGTTCAAATATGCAAATAGGTCTATGAAAATATATGTGCATTACACCTCAGTTAGGAGCGAAAGACAAATAAGAAAACAAGTCAGCATTATTTTCAGCTGAACTATTACGTCATCATAGGAAATGCACAAATATATCATTCATGTACAGGGGATTTTTATAAACATAACAAGGTTCATATAAAACATACAGTAGTCTAAAAAAAGAGAAAAAAATCCTAAGAATTAAAAAAAAAAAAAAATAAAAAAAAAAAAAAAAAAAAACCCACAAAGCTACGTTGAACTAAAAGATATATCATGCAACTGTAACAAATTATTTAGACCACAGGACCAGTCTAACATAAATTAGTCACTGAATCAATTCATGAAAATTTTACGGTTATCATTATACTACAGAAAAATTAATATTAATTATGTACTATATGTCTTAAGAGCTTCAGTTAAATAATCTCACCATAAAAGATTCAGACATATGCTTGTAAATCATCATTAGCTACACAGAATTCTATACTCCAGCAAAGAAAGAAAATACAACTCATGGCTAGAATTAACATAATGCGGTTTTTCAAATTAAAAATGATACATTTAATTGCTTCTCAGAATAACAACATCTTCACTAGAGAACTCAGTAGCAGAACTGACTCATGTCAATCATCATGAAAGCAAACATAAAGGTAATTATAAAAATAAATCATAAAACACAGAATTTTATTCTTGCGCATTTAGCATGAAAGTAGCATTTTCTCTAAATAAAATGTGTAAAAAGAAAAAAAACTTTACTGAAACTTTTCCTAAAACCCTCCAGAAAAGTACATTTTTAGCACCCTTATATAGAACCTTTCTGTTTATAAATAATAAAAGGATTTTTTTTGGGGGGGGGGGAGGAATAGAGAAAAAAAATCTGTATTGCTGATATTTATAATCTTAAAACTCAGAAATACTGTACTGCAAAATGATAGTTAAATACGCAGCACATAAACATACAAGTATTCAACGACAGGTTTGCAGTCTTGCAAATTGAGTACTTTGCATAAACTACGAAACATACCCAAAAACTCGACAGGGATAACAAGAAAGTACAGTTCTTCCATTATATATATTGAGATTGCATACATGAAATCTACAGAAACAACTCTTGGTGTAAAAATAATCAGAGGAAGTTATATCGAACTGATTTCATTAATATACATAGATTTAGTCTCATTTTTGGTACAAAATGAAAACGCATGATTATTTTGAAAACAAAGATCATGCTGAAATGTAATCTTTCAATAGCGTTTTCATTCATATTCAGTAGAAAGAATACATGGACAACACAGGCATGAAATTCTGGATAAGAGATGTTTGGCAAAAGTGTTAGCATAAATTTAGGTATTTTGCATAATGAAACTCGAAAGGCATACGAAACGAACGTGCACCAAGGTATATATTGGCGGGAGAAAGTAAAGCTCGTGTGCAATGCAGAATAATTTGATTTTCACCCACTTGTACCTGGCCAAAAGTCTAATCTAGTAGTACTTTCTTCTCTTTCAGGTACAATGGCAAAGCATATTCCTGTTTATTTTTTCTTATTGCATAATATAGGTAAGCCTGATGATATTTAGTACTGATGATGATTCTCTGTAAGTTATTCTTTTGAATACTTCAGTGTTTTAATATCCTTGAAAATTATTACATTTTGTTATGCTTCAGTGAAGCAAAATTATCCTATTTTATTAAATAAATATTTCGTAGTTAATCTTTTGACTTGATTCTTTAATTCTGTGCTTGAGGAAACTTACTCATTACGCCTTCAGTGCTAATGCACAACCAACAAAAAGCTTCCCTGTCCCGGAATGATCTAAAATCCGGACCTCAAAATTAAAGATCTTATAGGCTTTAGGCATGTGCATTTCATTCCCCCTCCGTGCATAATAAAACATCTGGAGAGTCCTAATTCTTAATTTTACTTTGACACTAAATAAAATACCTTGTTATTGAAGAAACAATCATTTTAGCATAAATTTGTACGATCGTTAATTTGTCTCCGTGACTGTGTATCTGTTTTCGGCACACATCACAAACCGAAACATTCCACATAGATACATCGTTGATCTGATGCCAACTTGGCGAATAATAAAGGAGTGTGGTAACCTTTTCTGTTGATATTATGCTTGGCGATTACAGATTTAAGTTAAATACACTAAAAAATTGAAGAGGAAAAATTACCAATGTTGATGATATTCATAGACCCAAAGATTACATTTAGGGCTTTTTGCATTAAGAATAACTGATTTGTTATTCACATAAACTAAGAACCAGGCCCAGAGCTCATATGGCCGCATCAAATTTCAGAATTTAGGACCTACACAGTCAGTAAAATATTAGCTATCAATAAGGCTTAAATACATGGGGGGGGATTTATTTATTCAGAACTCTGATAAGCGTTAAGCATGTGCAAGAAATAGACATAAATATAATAAATAACTAAACTAATACAATTCAGGCTTAATTGTCTCTGTGCGCGATAGAAGCAAGATAAAATTAAACGGAACAACTTGTCGTTAGTCACCAAACTCATGAACCAAATATGTATAATGAAGGCTAGCTAACTTTGATGATGATAGCTGCTAATTTTTAAGATTTTCGGATATCGCAAAATGGTGAAATTTTCCAATTAATAGGTTTTGTAAAGAAATGTGGTGAAGCGGTAATAAATGAAGATGATGTAAAAGACGTTTTCATATCATGAATGGCAATATCTGTAGTATGGTTCTAGATCCAGAAAATACAGCTACAGAAAGTTTTTGAAATCCAGAAATTTCGATTGACAAGTTAATCAGAATTTTCGAAACTGCAGTTACAGGACTTCAACAATATAACTAAACAAGAGATTATGTCTGTCTATAGAATTAAAGACCACAAAATACGAAGCAACTTAAAATAGCTTGCATTAAAAAAAAGTTAATAAATAAATATTAAGCTTTATTTATTTGCAAATTTTGATACCCTTTAGATCATGAATACTTTATTATTTCATAAATCCCGATTTCACATTTTTAATCCCGACAAGTTCGGATTTCGGACTTTGTACTATACTTAAAATCAAATACATAAAGGTTGATAATGTACAGATCAGACTTTATTCTTACTCAGTAGAAATATGCATGAAGCTTGAAAAATATGAAAGTTTTTAATAACAAAAGGCAAATGGTTCATAACTGATTCGAAACAAGAATATTAATTTACAAAGATGAAAATTTCAAACTTTTCTCAAAACATTTTCTTCATAAAAAGTTGAGTAATTGTCGGGAATTTTTATGTTTTACAACTAAAAAAGTATTTGGTGATAAACAAACTATCACTAATCTAAGAGGAAAAATAAAATATTTACCAACTGAATAAATATTTAAAAACATACAGTAAATATGCTATCTAATATTGTCTATTACATGAATTACATTAGACTGGTGAATTAAATAACTTTAATGGAAATCAGAAGAAACATGGTCATTCATTATATATCAGCAGACCGTCGTTTCATGTCATCATGGATAAAATAATTTCTCAGCAATTACCCATCTAGAGCGATTGTAACTTTGCAGATTAACATACATAAATCATTCCCCATTAATAACAGATAGCATAAAAATGTGCATTTTTAAACCCGTTACCAGAAGTAATTTAAAACAGAACCTGCAACTTTTCGGGTTCAAGAGCTGAATTTAAACAATACAAAATACTTTAAAATGAGATAATAAAAGATAAACTGCTTGCATAAATTTTTTAAAACTAAATTTTGAAAATTTTACCGCATAAAACTGATAAAGAACTTATGAACTATATTTTGCGTTACTGTTATAATAAACAAATTTAGATTCAGAATCCAGTAATAACTTTATAAATACTTAATAATATGAAAGAAATTACTTACAACCACAACAAATGCCAGGGCTAGTAGCCACATTTTTAGTTAACCTCTTTGACATTTTAGTCCTCCACTATGTCTTATGGTGCAAATAATATTCTGAGATTCTCATTTTATTTGTTAATATTTGCAAAAAATCGTTTCAACTTTAAATAAATAAATAAATAAAAAAAAAAAATCTAATCCTCCAAAAATCAAAATCGTGACACTACATCCACAAGAAGTGTATGTACAAAGTTTGAGTTCTACATCTTATCGTGAAGCAGTTTGAAAAATCGATGACCATCTTTTAACCATAGCGACAAGCACCAAGAGTGAGCTAAATAAAAGCTTATAAAATAACAAGAAAGTTCAAACTTCTTGATAATAAAAACGCACTTAACCTTCTGTACTCAAAGGTGACTCTTCATCACCACTCAATTTGATGTGATAATTTGAGGGGTAACAGTGTTCATTTAGGCTTGGTTTGTGCAATATTGCTTCCTAAGTGTATTTAACAATACATGCACATAAACTGCCAATCTTTAACCTTAAATACCTTTTTTAGATTTACCATTATATATGTGTATTCTACGTTAGTTCGAACTGGATAATCGATGCAACAGGAATATTTCCAAAGAGCCCAACATGGAATACAATGAAGGCATCAGTTAAAATGAAGATGAGTTCAATTTCTTGCTGATGAAGAACAATGTTATGTCTATGCATAGGCTACTTCACGATAGGTTTGGTTTAATGTGATTACAGCAAAGCCTCAGGGGCTATCTGCCTGAGGGGACGGATGCCTTTGTGGAATACTTTCTAGGGGAACTGGCTTGTATACACGTTACACATGAGGAAAATCATGAAAATGCCCACGCAGTGATTCGAACCTCAGACTGAACTACTAGGGTTCAGAGACTTTACCGCTCATCTGCTAGTAGGCACTTGTCGATAAGACGAATGGAGTCATGAGGATAGTGATGAAGAAAGAGATGCAAGGCGAAATATAAAGTAACAGATAGTGAATGTGATTCTGCAGAATAGACAGAAAATTTAGAATGAATAACATGTGCAAAATTCAAAGAACACCATTTGTGTTCAGCGAAAGAGTAGCAGAACCACAAATATCTTTAGACATAAAAGAACTGTTATATTTGTTTAAATTGTATGTGAAATCATTTTAAGTTAGACGTAAGAAATTCATCCAATTTTTTAGGAAAAAATGTCTTGAGTTGCTGTTTTGTATGGGCACAAAAGGATTAAGGGAAAAATTATGAAACACATCTTAACACTTTACCGACTGCTAGTGGTTCAACAGCACACGCACGTTCGACCGGCTGCTCAGCTGCAGATTCTCCCTGTCCTGAATAACTGTCAGAACAATCTGATAAATCATGTAAATAAAACTTTCCAGTACCATTTTTTCGCTCATTGCAAACGGTAAATTTTTAAAAAATGGTGTGAAAATGTGGGATTTCACGAAGCAACACACTTAACGCAAGTGACCAATGTACCTAAATACTACTAATAAAATGCAGATGATATAGCAAATGGCAATTGTTTATTGCCACAGCTACCGATCGATAGGCTATTTTTAAGTAGCCCCAAGAAAAAGCGATTATTAGGTAATCGGTCGGTAAAGTGTTAAGGAAACGTGACCACATTTGTAAAATGTACAAATTCCATTAAATCTTGATGAGAGGAGCTAACAGAAGGCAACTTTTACCAAGAACCGTCATACACTGAAACAGATATGAAAAGTTTATACTACTAAATACAGATATAGCAACTGAAATTTGAGTTTGAGATTTATTAGACCTTGCTAGGATCAAAGCCCCAGTAGTTGTTAATACATTATTACTATTTCATACTTGTATAATGTTACAGAACACAAAAGCAAATGGCATTTTTATAACAAATATTTTTTAAATTTTAATCATCAAAAAAGATCTAATTTTGACAGAAGGCATTAGTAGGTACTCTAAAAAAGAAGTAAAACATATCTAAAATTTTGCTAATGTTACTCACGATTAATTCGACCATGAGCTCTGTAAGTTCTTCGTCTCATCTTTGGGGCCCTATTAACCTGAATATGTTCAATAACAAGACGATCAACATCCAATCCTTTATAATCAGCATTGCTCTCCGCATTCCTTAACAACTGCAGCAGGAATTCAGCACTTTTTTTGGGCCACCTTCCTTGCGTAGCACCCCACTGTTTAGCCTACAAAAGAAAAAATTATCTTATTAAAAAATGTAATAAAATATTACAGAAAAACGCATGGATGTTACTATCTACATTTTATTTCTGAAAATTCATTTCTTTCCAATGATTAGTAATTCATGTAAGAACATGTTGCACCCCAACAACTATATATAATTGGAGCTATGAAACATAATACAAATACTTAATAATTATAATCCATGTCAGAAATTACAAATAGTTTGTGTGGAATGCATACATTTGTGAATTACACACATTTCTAAAACCAAACCTTCACTATATACCATCAGTGGTATTCAAATTATGGGAGGTCACAAAAATTTAAATTGGTGTCACAAGTTGGATAAAAATTCTAAAAAAACTGAACTGATGGCATATACCTAAGGGTCCACACTCTGATTGCGATTGCATCATCATAAAGTTTAAATACCACTGCTATACATGACACAAATTGATAGAATGACATTTCTCATTTGCTTTAGATAAATCAGAATTCTATTTGTGAAAACAAGTTATGCCTGTAAAATAAATCTAAACGAATTTAGAGATCTCAAGTCAGAAATTTTTATTTTCGTTGTCCTTATCGATTTTAGTTCTGTTAATGATGACAAATTTTCTTTAGAATTTTTCATTATGAATTTCTTATTTCATTGATGAGAGTTAAAATATTTTTATACATTTTATTTTAACTTCGATATTTATGAGGTGAGGCTTGAATCTATAATAATTCTACAACTACTGCATGCAGATTAACTTAAGACATAAAATCCTTAACCGGATGATCAGAACATAATTCAATTACCTTTAAGCAACAAATACACAATTTACCAACATATAAGAATGGGGGGGGGAAAGAAAGAAGCTCACTGAGCTGAGTAACAGAGGGGTGTCACCAAGAACTGTCATACACTGAAACAGATATGAAAAGTTTATACTACTAAATACAGATATAGCGACTGAAATTTAACAGAGGGGTGTATATATGCATAAGTATATACTTTTGGTGTGGCCAAATTACATTTCAAAATAGGAAGTGCACAACTACATGTTATAGCAGCCCTATATACAAAATTTCAATATTCTGAGAATATTTGTTAATGTGTTATGCAAGGTACACTGGGCAAAAAAAAAAAGGGGGGGGGGACAGTTCTACAGGGCCGATTGCAGAAATTCAAACTGCATTTCTCATGTCTTGAAAGCACAACTTAAGATTACATTTATATATAGCACTGTTCTAATATAGGTATTTTGACACAAAATTAGACTTTCTAAAATAACATATAAATTTTTTCTGTAGTTCAATTTTACGACTCAAATTATGCCTAGATATTAAATTTTGTTCGAGATTTATGGAGAAATTTGAAAACTTATCTTGGCGCAATTTTTTTTTTTTTTTTTAGTTTGCGCCAGAATAATTCACTTTGTGGCTTCTTAATAACAACCTATTTTTCTTTTTTCATTGTAAAAGAGAAGGGGGGAAGTCAAGGTGCCGTAAACCGGCATTATTGTTGCTTATAACAAATATGCCAAATTTCAAAATGTACCACTATGTAAATTCACATATTATATCCTATGAAATTTTGAATAAAAAACTACATTTTTGCAGGTATGGTTAGAAATACATCTAATTTAAGATGATGGTGAAAATTTAAAAATACTAATTTTAAAATTAAATTATAAAAAAATGTAGGAATATTATTTGGAATAAATCTAAATCTCAAATTCTGGAAGAAGGAATCAGGTAAGTTTAATAAAAAAGATATTAATAAATATATATCGTATTTCAAAAAGAATATACGTATTTCGAATGCATATTTAAAACTATATGATATACGAATATGAAAATTTACACACACATGTACGAACCTCTCAAGTTCGAATTACAGATGTTCAATATGTCCTCCATCAGTGACATGAAAAATATCACATCGATACTCAAACTCATCCCATACTTGGGCAAGCATGTCCTTCGTCACTGATGTTATGACAGTACAGATCCGGTTCTTCACCTCTTTCAGGTTCTGTGGGAGTAGTGATACATAAACGTTGTCTTAAATGAAACTCCACAGGAAGAAGTCACAGGGTGTCAAATCCGGTGACCATGGAGGCCAGCTGAGACATGCTAAGTTACCAGCTCCTTGATGACCAATCCAATGGTTCGGTAGAGTTTCATTCAGATAATCACGCACTTGACGACACCAGTGAGGAAGTGCCTCGTCTTGTTGAAAAATGAAGTTGTCTCCATGCAGCCTTGGAAACAACCAGTTTTGTAACATAGCCAGATACTGCTGCCCATTTACTGTGTTTCCATCAAAGAATGGACTTTAAACAGATAATCGGGATATCGCACAAAACACATTGATTTTGGGCAAATCTCGTACATGTTCAATGGCTGCATGTGGGTTCTGTAGCCATTCAACCCACAAATCCATTCACAAATAATAAAAGCATGGGCACCTTAAATAATGAGATTTGTTAATTACATTACGTTTGCTGTAAGCCCCAAATTTGAACATATTGTTTGTTTACATTCATTTTGGGCGAATCTTGTACATGTTCAATGGCTGTATGTGGGTTCTGTAGCCATTGAATCCACAAATAATAAAAGCATGGACACCTTAAATAACAAGATCTATTAATTACATTATATTCGCTGTAAGCCCCAAATTCGAACACTGTGTTTGTTTACATGACCACTAACATGAAAGGTCGCTTCAGCACTGAACACGATGTGTTGTGTGAAAGTATTAACATTATCAATAGCATCAATAATCTCATTACAAAATTCCACACGTTTGCATTTGTCATCAGGACGCAGAGCATGTAACTTGTATGGCTTCATAACCAACCGACGTCTCAAAACGTGCCAAATTGTTGTTGTAGGCAGTTGTAACTCTCGATTGGCACGAGTTGTTTTTGAAGGACTACATTGGAAAGCAGTTTGAATTTTCGTCGGGAACAACGAGGGCAGCCAGGACTCTTTCCTTTACATACACATCCTGTATTTATAAAATTGGTGATGCCATCTGCGAATGTTCCACCCATTCAGAGGATCTCTTTGGTACCTCAACTTGAAACGTCTTTGCACTGTAATCACGGAATTGCACTCCACAAACTCGAGAATACAAAATGATTTCTGCTGCGGAGTAGCCATTTTAAACATGTGGTGGTTACCACGCAAAACAGAAGACAACTGACATCTAGCAGCTATTAATACAAACTATGTATTCGTTTCGCCAATAGCAGAGCCGAGGTGCAGTTATGGAAGTTTGGACAAAATAAACACTTTGTAATATGTATATTCTTTTTGAAACATGGTGTATATCAAATTCAATTAACACTGAGAAGCTAAAATTTTGAGGACTAACTTTTTAAAACTATTCATACGATTTTCCAAAACTTGGCATGCCATTTCAGAAAAAAATCTGATTTTGTGTCAAAATACCTATATTAGAACAACGCTATATACAAATCTAATATATATTACCTTAAGTTGCACTTCCGAGACATGAAAAACGCAAATTGAATTTCTTCAATCGGCCCAGTAGAATGGGAGATAATAGAACTGTCCTTTTTTTTCTTTTGGTGCAGCGTACATAATTTTCGTTGAAATATGACACCTGAAAACATTTCATGATTACAATACTCCTTTTATTTTGTACAAGGAAATAAAAAAGCATATAGTTCAGTGGGAATAAGAGTAAATAGGGAATTTGTAAAGAAAGCAATTCTTGTTACAAAATTCATCGACAAATAATAAAACCACGGGCACCTTAAATAACGAGATCTGTTAATTACATTACATTCACTGTAAGCAGATACCATTCCTTTTACATACCTGCCAACCTCTAAAGATAAAAATTCAGAAAATTTCTCCAAAATTCAGAAGAACACGAAGAATTAATATCCTGCTTTTGACATTAAAAAAATAATTTATACAAATAGAAAAACGAAAATTGTACTTACATTAGTAAATCTCAATTAAGTAGTAACTAAAAAATTTATTAGGAAACATAAAACAAGAACTTAATGTTGCACAAAAAAATTATTGCAATGAATTTAGAGTGCATTTTTTGGCTTTAGCCAAAAATTCTTTGGAAAATTTCCTGTCATAACAATTAGTTTCCTCACAACATTTAGCAATTAAAATGTTTTCTAGAGTTTTTGGTGAATGTGAAGAACGAAACACAGTTTTGTTTTTCTTCCTAACACCGAAGACTCTCTCGCACTCAGCATTACTGCGTGGAATTACGAGAATAGCACTTAAAACTCTTGCTAGTCTATCATATTTTCATAAGTCTTCAAACTGTGCAGCAGAAAATTGGTTCTGTAGTTCATCTAAAGCATCATTATGGCATTCATTTTCTTTAATTGTTAACAAAAATGGAAATTTATCAATAAAAAAATGAATCTTTTCAAAAGATGGATTTTCAATTTGTTTCAAATTTGCCACTTCAGCATTTAAAAGAACTTCATTTTGCAACGGAAACTTCCTTACAATGTAATCACAGGCTGAGGAAAAGTACTTTCTAACACTGAAAAAACTCTTTTTCCTCATGATCTTTCAAAGAATTTACAAGTTCCCTGGTTTGATTTCCAATTATAAGATCATTGTCATCCTTTTGATTTGCCAAACTATTATAGGCAACACGAATCAACTATTATTTCATCATAGAAAATGCACAAATATAATATTCATGTACACGAGAATTATTCTAAAACTTAGAAAAACTATGCAAAACTAAAAAATATTCATCATTCAATTATACATCAGACAAATGCATAATACGCAACTGTAACATTATTTAGAGCGTAGGGCTGTCTTATACAAATTTGTCACTCAAAATATTACTCTATGTTTATCATTATAATTACAAACACATCACTATTAAAGATTTAGACATGTGCTTGTTAATCGTCAGCTACATGGGATTCTAAACTTATGTGAGTAAAGAAAATAAGTATTCAAATGACAGGTTTGCACACTTGCAAGTTGAGTACTTTGCATACACTACAAGATATACATAGAGATTGTATACACGAAATCTACAGAAACAAACATTGGTCTAAAAATAATCAAAGAAAATCATATCCAACTGATTCCAACAAGAACATATAATAATATAATCACATATAATTACTCTGCAAGAATAGTGAGTTAAATAAATTTATAAACCTAAAAGATAATTTTGGCATCTGAAAGATTCTCACGGAAAATAAAGCGAGCTATTTTTAACTAATATTACTTACTTCTGAGGTGAGTTTGAATTCTTCAAAAATATTGTTCAAATACGCATTTTTTCTTCTCATTAAATATTACGGACAAATGTGATTACATTAAGTGGTAAATACGATAAAACGGAACAGAAACATACAAAATAAGATGAAATTTTTAAAAGCATACATTAGTACTCTTCCAAAATCTTGGTGTAAAAATAATTAAAGGAAGTCATATCCAACCGACTTCATCAAGATGGATAAATATCTAATCTTCGAAATTTTCCATCACATATAATTAATATGCAACAATTACTGAATTCAGCTAATTAAGAGCTGCAAAAGGCATTTACAGAGTGTGAACTATTCACATAGCATTTTCTAGATGTTTCAGAAAACATCAATGCCACATAAAGCAAAACCACCGAAATAAGGTATGACAAAATATATTCGACTGAAACCTACCAACGAAGGAAACTAATTCCTAATATAATTTAACCTATTTTCTTCCTAAAAGCCTCAGAAATATTAGTGGTGGTAATAATTCTCATCACATCTAAATCAAGAGTAGCAAATCAACACATCATGGGCTTAAAATTTTTATATGTGAATTCTTTGCTACTGAAAACAGTAGAATTTAAAATTTACAGGCAACCAGCAGTAAAAAGAAACGAAACACACTTCTGTATACGTGAGTTAAATAATCCTATAAATCTAAAAGATAACTTTGGCATCTGAGAGATTTGATTCGCATAGAGAATAAAAAGAGCTACTTTTAACTAATATTACTTTTGAGGCGAGTGTGAACTCTTCGCAAATATTGTTCAAATATGCAAATAGGTCTATGAAAATATATGTGCATTACACCTCAGTTAGGAGCGAAAGACAAATAAGAAAACAAGTCAGCAATATTTTCAGCTGAACTATTATGTCATCATAGGAAATGCACAAATATATCATTCATGTACAGGGGATTTTTATAAACATAACAAGGTTCATATAAAACATACAGTAGTCTAAAAAAAGAGGAAGAAATACTTATTTAAAAAAAAAAAAACACAAAGCTACATTGAACTAAAAGATATATCCTATAACTGCAACAAATTATTTAGACCATAGGACCAGTCTTATATAATTAGTCACTGAATCAATTCGTGAAAATTTTATGGTTTTCATAATACTACAGAAAAATCAATATTAATTACGTACTATATGTCTTAAGAGCTTAAGTTAAATAATCTTGCCATAAAAGATTCAGACATATGCTTGTTAATCTTCATTAGCTACACAGCATTCTATACTTCTGCGAGGAAGGAAAATACAACTCGGCTAGAATTAACATAACGAGGTTTTTAAATTAAAGATGATACATTTAATTGCTTCTCAGAATAAGAACATCTTCACCAGAGAACTCAGTAGCAGAACTGACTCATGTCAATCATCATGAAAGCACACATAAAGGTAATTACAATCATAAATTAAAAGAAATTATTACCACACAGAATATACAATGGGAAAATCATGAAACTATCTATGTACTAAGCAAACTCAAAACTATTTGCGCTAATTGGTCTTATTCAACTAACAGCAGGTTTTAAATCTCATAAAACCATTCATGAAAAAAATGAATGAAAGACAGCTCAGCTAAATTATAATCTTTAGTTTAGATCAGGTGAAGAAATTCTAAAACATCATTGCCATGTATTTAAAATTAGCAAAATTTATTAAAACATTTATATGCTATTAATAGTGTAGCCAAGAAGCTTAGGATTTTAAATATTTATAAACAAAAAGTAAGTAAATATTTAGTATCTAACTTTTAGATTTATGTTGCTTATATACTTATGTGATAAAATGAGTTTAGTACAATAAACAAGCTTTATATATGAAAGGAACAAACCAGAAGGATAAGGGTTCAATCACTTAAAACATCACAAAAGGAATCTTCTTGAGTTTCATAATGATAATCTAAATTTATACCTCGATGTTTTCTTCCGATTAAATGTTCTTTCTTCTCGATGTATGCGATACACTACTTAAATTTTTGGACACATTTAAAGAGGCACGTTTATGTATTTAAAATACCAAGCTTAATATCTCTGAAGATATACAATATGGTTTGGCTGCTTCAGGTTTTTATAAGGAAAGACTTTTGCTTTCTCCCCCCCCCAAAAAAACACAATCATAAACCTTCAAACACTATGGGGGGGCAGTTAAATTAAAAACTCTACCATAATTACAAAATGTCTCCCACAAAATTAAAGAGCTTAATCAACTCACAATCATAAAAGCAAGAATACTGACCTAAGGAATAGTATCAGTACATGAATAATTAAAAAATTTTACATTATACCTGAAAATTTTAGTACTGCAACAGGAATTTACAAAATATAAACGATCAATATGCCATTTTCTAGAAGCTTTAGAAAATATCAGTGGCACATAAAGGAAACACACCAAAATAATGTATGAAAAGATACAGTGAATGGACAAAAATAAGGAAACACCTTGTGAAATGCATGTTTGAAAAGAAAGATTGATTTTAATGAAATATGTAGGTGTCGCTGGCGTTTTTGGCTACTGACGCCACCTATACAACTTCGTCAATGTGCTAAACAGTTTAGTTGTTTGTCGGAGTACTGTTATGTGAGGTTGTCATTGCATTATGCCAGAGTTAACAGACTTCGAATGAGGGCAAATTGTTGGAGCATGTATGGTAGGTGCTTCTGTAAGCAAGGTAACTGAGGTGTTTAGTGTTTCAAGAGGTACTGTACCGAAGATTTATTCCGCATATTTGAAAAGCGGAAAAACATCATCTGCTAAATCACAGCGCGGACGAAAGTGTGACCTGAGTGATCATGACAGATGATCATTAAGGGCAATTGTGATGAAAAATAAGAAGACCACAGCTGCAAAAGTTACTGCTGAAATGAATGTTGTGTTACCGAACCCTGCGAGTACCAAAACAATTAGAAGGGAGCTTCATAAACAGAGAATTGCTGGCCGTGCTGCAATTGAGGAGCCACTCATCAGTGATGCTAATGCCCGTAACAGGAAAAGGTGGTGTTTAAGACATAAAACCTGGACTATAGAGCAGTGGAAGCGAGTAATATGGTCTGACGAGTCTTCTTTCACGTTGTTTCCCACTTCTGGACGAGTTTACGTTTGGAGAACGCCATCTCAAGCCTATTATAAAGACTGCTTGTTGCCAAGAGTGAAACATGGCGGGGGTTCTGTTATGGTTTGGGCAGCCATATCATGGTTCTCTGCTAGCCCCATGATAACTGTGTCAGGGCACACGACTGCCAAGACTTATGTGAACATTTTGGCCGATCAAGTTCATCCCACAGTACAAATTTTGTTCCCCGATGGTGATGGTGTCTTCCAAGGCGAAAAAGCTCCTGTTCACACAGCTCACATTGTCCAGGACTGGTTTTCTGAACACAAGGATGAGTTGTTAAAATCCCCTGGCCACCACAGTCACCAGACCTGAATATTATCGAACCTTTGTGGTCTACATTGGAACGGAAAGTGCGTTCTCGTTATCCACCACCAACATCGCTATCTGAACTTGCCACCGTTTCGCAGGAAGAATGGTATAATATTCCCTTGGCAAACATAGAAGAACTGTATTTATCCATTCCGAGAAGACTGCAAGCTGTTTTGGATGCCAACGGGTTTCGTACACCATATTAAGCAAAGAAACATGTTTTTTTTAAGGTGTTTCCATATTTTTGTCCAACACCTGTATATTCGATTGAAACCTACCCATGAAGGAAACGATTTCCTAACATAATTTAACACATTTTCTTTTTAAAAGCCTCAGAAATATTAGTGGTGGTAATAATTCTCATCACATTTAAATCAAGAGTAGCAAATCAACACATCATGGGCTTAAAATTTTTATATGTGAATTCTTTGCTACTGAAAACAGTAGAATTTAAAATTTACAGGCAACCAGCAGTAAAAAGAAACGAAACACACTTCTGTATACGTGAGTTAAATAATCCTATAAATCTAAAAGATAACTTTGGCATCTGAGAGATTTGATTCGCATAGAGAATAAAAAGAGCTACTTTTAACTAATATTACTTTTGAGGCGAGTGTGAACTCTTCGCAAATATTGTTTAAATATGCAAATAGGTCTATGAAAATATATGTGCATTACACCTCAGTTAGGAGCGAAAGACAAATAAGAAAACAAGTCAGCAATATTTTCAGCTGAACTATTATGTCATCATAGGAAATGCACAAATATATCATTCATGTACAGGGGATTTTTATAAACATAACAAGGTTCATATAAAACATACAGTAGTCTAAAAAAAGAGGAAGAAATACTAAGAATTAAAAAAAAAAAAAAAAAAAACCCACAAAGCTACGTTGAACTAAAAGATATATCATGCAACTGTAACAAATTATTTAGACCACAGGACCAGTCTAAGATAAATTAGTCACTGAATCAATTCATGAAAATTTTACGGTTATCATTATACTACAGAAAAATTAATATTAATTATGTACTATATGTCTTAAGAGCTTCAGTTAAATAATCTCGCCATAAAAGATTCAGACATATGCTTGTAAATTATCATTAGCTACCCAGAATTCTATACTCCAGCAAAGAGAGAAAATACAACTCATGGCTAGAATTAACATAATGCGGTTTTTCAAATTAAAAATGATACATTTAATTGCTTCTCAGAATAACAACATCTTCACCAGAGAACTCAGTAGCAGAACTGACTCATGTCAATCATCATGAAAGCAAACATAAAGATAATTACAATCATAAATTAAAAGAAATTATTACCACACAGAATATACAATGGGAAAATCATGAAACTATCTATGTACTAAGCAAACTCAAAACTATTTGCGCTAATTGGTCTTATTCAACTAACAGCAGGTTTTAAATCTCATAAAACCACTCATGGAAAAAATGAATGAAAGACAGCTCAGATAAATTATACTCTTCAGTTTACATCAGGTGAAGAAATTCTAAAACATCATTGCCATGTATTTAAAATTAGCAAAATTTTTAAAAACATTTATATGCTATTAATAGTATACCCAAGAAGCTTAGGATTTTAAATATTTATAAACAAAAAGTAACTAAATATTTAGTATCTCACTTTTAGATTAATGTTGCTTATATACTTATGTGATAAAATGAGTTTAGTACAATAAACAAGCTTTATATATGAAAGGAACAAACCAGAAGGATAAAGGTTCAATCACTTAAAACATCACAAAAGGAATCTTCTTGAGTTTCATAATGACAATCTAAATTTATACCTCGATGTTTTCTTCCAATTAAATGTTCTTTCTTCTTGATGTATGCGATACGCAACTTAAATTTTTGGACACATTTAATCAGGCACGTTTATGTACTAAAAATACGAAGCTTAATATCTCTGAACATATACAATATGGTTTGGCTGCTTCAGGTTTCATAAGGAACAAGTTTTGCCTTCCCCCCAGAAAAACACACAATCATAAACCTTCGAACACTATGGGGGGGCAGTTAAATTAAAAACTCTAATTACAAAATATCTCCCACAAAATTAAAGAGCTTAATCAACTCACAATCATAAAAGCAAGAATACTGAACTAAGGAACAGTATCAGTACATGAATAATTAAAAAATTTTACATTATACCTAAAAATTTTAGTACTGCAACAGCCATTTACAAAATATAAACGATCAATATGCCATTTTCTAAAAGCTTTAGAAAATATCAGTGGCACATAAATGAAACACACCAAAATAATGTATGAAAAGATATATTCGACTGAAACCTACCCATGAAGAAAACGATTTGCTAATGTAATTTAACACATTTTCTTTTTAAAAGCCTCAGAAATATTAGTGGTGGTAATAATTCTCATCACATCTAAATCAAGAGTAGCAAATCAACACATCATGGGCTTAAAATTTTTTAAATGTGAATTCTTTGCTACTGAAAACAGTAGAATTTAAAATTTACAGGCAACCAGCAATAAAAAGAAACGAAACACACTTCTGTATACGTGAATTAAATAATTCTATAAATCTAAAAGATAACTTTGGCATCTGAGAGATTTGATTCGCATGGAGAATAAAAAGAGCTACTTTTAACTAATATTACTTTTGAGGCGAGTGTGAACTCTTTGCAAATATTGTTCAAATATGCAAATAGGTCTATGAAAATATATGTGCATTACACCTCAGTTAGGAGCGAAAGACAAATAAGAAAACAAGTCAGCATTATTTTCAGCTGAACTATTATGTCATCATAGGAAATGCACAAATATATCATTCATGTACAGGGGATTTTTATAAACATAACTAGGTTCATATAAAACATACAGTAGTCTAAAAAAAGAGGAAGAAATACTAAGAATTAAAAAAAAAAAAAAAAAAAAACCCACAAAGCTACGTTGAACTAAAAGATATATCATGCAACTGTAACAAATTATTTAGACCACAGGACCAGTCTAAGATAAATTAGTCACTGAATCAATTCATGAAAATTTTACGGTTATCATTATACTACAGAAAAATTAATATTAGTTATGTACTATATGTCTTAAGAGCTTCAGTTAAATAATCTCGCCATAAAAGATTCAGACATATGCTTGTAAATCATCATTAGCTACCCAGAATTCTATACTCCAGCAAAGAAAGAAAATACAACTCATGGCTAGAATTAACATAATGCGGTTTTTCAAAGTAAAAATGATACATTTAATTGCTTCTCAGAATAACAACATCTTCACTAGAGAACTCAGTAGCAGAACTGACTCATGTCAATCATCATGAAAGCAAACATAAAGGTAATTATAAAAATAAATCATAAAACACAGAATTTTATTCTTGCACATTTAGCATAAAAGTAGCAGTTTCTCTAAATAAAATGTGTAAAAAGAAAAAAAACTTTACTGAAACTTTTCCTAAAACCCTCCAGAAAAGTACATTTTTAGCACCCTTATATAGAACTTTTCTGTTTATAAATAATAAAAGAATTTTTTTGGGGGGGAAGAGAAAAAAAATCTGTATTGCTGATATTTATAATCTTAAAACTCACAAATACTGTACTGCAAAATGATAGTTAAATACGCAGCACATAAACATACAAGTATTCAACGACAGGTTTGCAGTCTTGCAAATTGAGTACTTTGCATAAACTACGAAACATACCCAAAACTCGACAGGGATAACAAGAAAGTACAGTTCTTCCATTATATATATTGAGATTGCATACATGAAATCTACAGAAACAACTCTTGGTGTAAAAATAATCAGAGGAAGTTATATCGAACTGATTTCATTAATATACGTAGATTTAGTCTCATTTTTGGTACAAAATGAAAACGCATGATTATTTTGAAAACAAAGATCATGCTGAAATGTAATCTTTCAATAGCGTTTTCATTCATATTCAGTAGAAAGAATACATGGACAACACAGGCATGAAATTCTGGATAAGAGATGTTTGGCAAAAGTGTTAGCATAAATTTAGGTATTTTGCATAATGAAACTCGAAAGGCATACGAAACGAACGTGCGCCAAGGTATATATTGGCGAGAGAAAGTAAAGCTCGGGTGCAATGCAGAATATTTGATTTTCACCCTAGCTACTTGTACCTGGCCAAAGGTCTAATCCAGTAGTACTTTCTTCTCTTTCAGGTATGATGGCATAGCATATTCCTGTTTATTTTTTCTTATTGCATAATATAGGTAAGCCTGGTGATATTTAGTACTGATGATGATTCTCTGTAAGTTATTCTTTTGAATACTTCAGTGTTTTAATGTCCTTGAACATTATTACTTTTTGTTATGCTTAAGTGAAGCAAAATTTTCCTATTTTATTAAATAAATATTTCGTAGTTAATTTTTGACTTATGATTCTTTAATTCTGTGCTTGAGGAAACGTACTCATTACGCCTTTAGTGCTAATGCACAACCAACAAAAGATTATGAGACTGAGAAATTAAAATTTTGTAATGTTGTAAGATTCCAGGGGCATAAAGTGTTAAAACTCTTTGTTGAAAATACTAGTTACAAAGTTTATAGGAATAATTGTAACAAGTAATAATGTCTATTCTAAAAGAATCAATTTAGGTAGAAAAATTAACAGATGAAAATTATTCAGTGTGGAAATTTAAAATAAAACAACTTCTAATAAAAGAAGGTTTAGATGATGATGTATTCGAAGAAAAACCGGAAACTGATACTGATATTTGGTTAAAGAATGATCGTAAAGGTAAAGCTTTAATATGTCTAAACATTTCGGATTCGCTAATTATCCATGTTTTACATAGTAAATCTGCAAAAGAAGTTTGGCAGAAGTTAAAATGTGTCCATGAACGTGTAAAATTTAACAAATAAGTTATTTCTTCTTAGAAAATTATATTCCATTAGATATAATGAAAATTCTAAAATGCAGGAAAATATCAAAGGAGTACTAGAATTGGCTGAAAAGCTGCGTAGTATAGGTGAAGAAATTAAAGAAAATAACTTAACAGCAATACTATGTTCTTTACCAAATTCACACAACTCCTTAATAACTGCAATAGAAAGTAAATCGGAAGCTGAATTGTCGCTAGAATATGTTAAAAACAAACTATTAGATGAGTATTGTAGACGTGTGGAAACTAAGAAAGTTCAAAAGTACGATTCAGTTGCTTTAAAAAGTAAAAGCGAAAATAAACCAAAGTATGTTACACATTTTTGTACTTATTGTAAGAGAAATAACCATACGATAAATGACTGTTTTCATTTAAAACGCAACGCTAGAACTCCCCCAAAAACAGATGTAAATAACAGTAATTACGAAATTATTCTCAAAATTATAAAAGTAATGCATGCCAAATAGCAAATACACAAAGTGTAGAAAACATAACAAAACTTAAAGAAAATAAGTATCTTAAAAGTATTGAAACTGAAAATTCACAGATTCAGTTTAATCAAGTTCTAAAAGTGGAAAATAAGCATGAAAACATGCAAACGCAAGAATGTGTTATTGACTCAGGAGCCTCCACACATATGACGAGTAATAAAAATTTTTTCTCTCAGTTAAATGACTCTAATAAACAAATACTAACTGTAGCCAATGGTGCTAAATTAAATTCTTATGGTATTGGTGAAGGTTATTTTAAAGTTCAAAACTTAAAGGGTCAGGTTACACAAATAAAATTGGAAAATGTATTGTATGTACCAGGTTTAGACAGTAATTTACTTTCTGTTCAATCTGTTACCAATAAAGGTTGCATTGTTACATTTGATAGTAATAAGTGTTACATAAAGCGTAACAATATACTCGTAGCCGACGGCAACGCTCAGCAAGGTTTATATAAATTGATCGTAAACCCAATTGATGAGAAAGCATACTTAGCTAATAATGTTTCATGTTCAAATACTAACTGTATACTAAAACGGCATCAAAGATTAGGCCACAGAAATATAGATGCCATAAAAACACTTGAGAAAAATGATTTGGCAGACGGCATTAAACTTTGCAAATTGCACTCATAGTGTGGAATGTTCTACTTGTGTAAAAGCGAAACTAACTGAAACACCTTATCCCAAAACTAGTTTTAGATCTAAAAATCCACTGGATTTAGTGCACACAGATGTGTGTGGGCCAATTGAAGTCAACAGATTTGGAGGGAAAAGATATTTCATAACTTTCATTGATGACTATTCGCGTTATACTCAAATTTATTTTATTACTTCAAAAGATGAAGTATTCGACAAACTTAAACAGTATGTTGCATCGACAACAAATAAATTTAGAAAGAAAATAAAGGCTCTCAGATCCGACAATGGTACAGAATACTGTAACGAAAATACTGAAAATTATTTAAAGAAACTCGGCATTTTCCACCAAACTTCGGTTGATTATTGTCCGGCACAGAACGGCGTCGCAGAAAGGAAAAATCGCTCTTTAATAGAAATGACAAAAGCTATGCTAATAAACTCTAAATTTCCGAAAGGATTCTGGGCTGAAGCAGCAGCTACTGCTGCATATCTTCAAGATAGGTTACCAACTAAAACCACAGATAGAACACCATATGAATTGTGGAATGGTAGAAAACCAAACTTAAGTCACTTACGAGTATTTGGCTGTAAAGCATTTTACTATGTGAACAAACAAAAACGGCGTAAATTCGACAACAGAGCCGAAGAAGGAATATTCGTAGGATACGATTTACGAAGTAAGGGATACAGGATTTATGTAGGTGGAAGAAAAATAATAGTAAGTAGAACTGTTAAATTTTCAGAAAACGCGTCTTTACCTGACAAACTTGCAGAAAATAATGCTGAAGATTTAGAATTAATTCACTTCAATAACTCGCAAGATGATGAAGAAACATCTCTTGGCGATGATTTTACAGAAGATTAAAAAAGTTCCGAAGAGTTAATTAAATGTGAAGAAAATGTAGAAAGAAGGGTTTCTAGCAGATCAACCAAAGGGGTCCCACCGGAAAGATTCTCTTATAAAGCAGAAGACGAAGAATCAATCTTACTTAAAATTAAAGATCCAGAAAGCTTTGAAGAAATTCTAAACTTACCAAAACGTGAATAAGAAGCTTGGATCAAGGCTATGCAAGAAGAAATACATTCTCTAAAAGAAAATGAAACCTATAAACTTACAGAATTACCACCAGGAAAACATGCAGTAGGCAGCAAATGGGTGTTTAAGACAAAATATGATGAAACTGGTAAAAATATAAAATACAAAGCACGCTTATTAGCCAAAGGATTTAATCAACAATACGGCAGTGATTATGATGAAACATTTTCACCAGTAGTGAAACACACTATGATAAGAGTTTTCTTAGCATGGGCAGCGTACAATAATGCCAAGGTACATCAACTAGATGTTAAAACAGCTTTTTTGTAGGGCAACTTAAATGAAGAAATATATATGGAACAACCAGAAGGATTCGTGGTTCCGGAAGAAAGACATAAAGTTTGTAAATTACAGAAGTCGGTTTATGGTCTCAAACAAGCAGCTAGGTGCTGGAATGCAGAAATTGAAAATACACTGAAGAATCTGGGGTTCAGTCAAAGCAAAGCAGGTGCATGTCTTTTCACAAAAGTGGTTCGTGATAAAAGAATTAATTTAATAGTGTATGTTGATGACATCCTAATAAGTTCTACAGAAGAAGGACTAATTCTTCAAACAATTAATGATTTAAAAAAAAAACGTTACCAAATAACGCATCTTGGTGAAGCTAAATATTTCTTAGGCATGGAAATAAATCGCAAGGAAGATGGAAGTTATCTCTTATCACAGAAAAATAAAATAAATCAACTTGTCAAGCAATTTCAACTTGAAGAAGCGAAACACGCTAGCACACCAATGGAAACGAACTATTATAACCTAAACAAGGAAGAAAATCTTCTAACTTCAAATGATAAATTCCGCCAAGCTATGGGAAGTCTTTTGTATATATCGTCTATCACAAGACCAGATATCACAGCTTCAACTAACATACTCAGCAGAAGGTGTAATAATCCACGTCAAAAGGACTGGAATGCTGTTAACAGAATCATTAGATACTTAAACACGACAAAGAACCTATCCTTACAAATTTCGTCGAGTGAAGAACCTAATATTACAGTTTATTCAGATGCTGATTGGGGACAAGATATTGAAGATAGAAAATCTACATCAGGAAGTGTTATTTTATTAGGAAGGAACTGTATTCCATGGTTTTCAAGAAAACAAACTTGTGTTTCTTTATCCTCAGCAGAAGCTGAATATGTTGCACTATCGCAAGCTACGCAAGAACTATTATGGCTATTAAAATTAACAGAAGATTTCAATCTACCCCAAACTCTATTGATAAAGGTATTTGAAGATAATCAGTCTACTATAAGACTTGTAGAATCTGAACAATTCAGTTCACGCACTAAACATATTGATACAAAAGTTCATCATATATGCGACTTGAATAACAAAGGAATAGTAAAACTTGCTTATCTTTCAACAGAGGAAATGGTTGCTGATATTATGACTAAACCAATTCCTAAAGCTAAATTTCTGTTTTGCAGGAATGAATTACAATTGGTATGAGTTTCATTAGCAAAAAGGGGCAATGTTAGCATAAATTTAGGTATTTTGCATAATGAAACTCGAAAGGCATACGAAACGAACGTGCGCCAAGGTATATATTGGCGAGAGAAAGTAAAGCTCGGGTGCAATGCAGAATATTTGATTTTCACCCTAGCTACTTGTACCTGGCCAAAGGTCTAATCCAGTAGTACTTTCTTCTCTTTCAGGTATGATGGCAAAGCATATTCCTGTTTATTTTTTCTTATTGCATAATATAGGTAAGCCTGATGATATTTAGTACTGATGATGATTCTCTGTAAGTTATTCTTTTGAATACTTCAGTGTTTTAATGTCCTTGAACATTATTACATTTTGTTGTGCTTAAGTGAAGCAAAATTATCCTATTTTATTAAATAAATATTTCGTAGTTAATTTTTGACTTATGATTCTTTAATTATGTGCTTGAGGAAACTTACTCATTACGCCTTCAGTGCTAATGCACAACCAACAAAAAGCTTCCCTGTCATGTGTTGGTAAACATGTGGTGATGAAAGCAAAATACAGAACAAAGTCCGAAATCCGGACTTTGTTAGCCGGAATGATCTAAAATCCGGACCTCAAAATTAAAGATCTTATAGGCTTTAGGCATGCGCATTTCATTCCCCCTCCGCGCATAATAAAACATCTGGAGAGTTCTAATTCTTAATTTTACTTTGACACTAAATAAAATACCTTGTTATTGAAGAAACAATCATTTTAGCATAAATTCGTACGATCGGTAATTTGTCTCCGTGACTGTGTATCTGTTTTCGACACACATCACAAACCGAAACATTCCACATAGATACATCGTTGATCTGATGCCAACTTGGCGAATCATAGCTTCCTTTTATCACCACATGTTTATCAAAACATGACAAATTGAGTCATGACTCGTGTAGCGATGCCTAAACAATTGTTTTATGTCAGTAATTGAATAATAAAGGAGTGTGGTAACCTTTTCTGTTGATATTATGCTTGGCGATGATTACAGATTTAAGTTAAATGCACTAAAAAATTGAAGAGGAAAAATTACCAATGTTGATGATATTCATAGACCCAAAGATTACATTTAGGGCTTTTTGCATTAAGAATAACTGATTTGCTATTCACATAAACTAAGAACCAGGGCCAGGGCTCATATGGCCACATCGAATTTCAGAATTTAGGACCTACACATTCAGTAAGATATTAGCCATCAATAAGGCTTAAATACATGGGGGGGGGATTTATTTATTCAGAACTCTGATAAGCGTTAAGCATGTGCAAGAAATAGACATAAATATAATAAATAACTAAACTAATACAATTCAGGCTTAATTGTCTCTGTGCGCGATAGAAGCAAGATAAAATTGAACGGAACAACTTGTCGTTAGTCACCAAACTCATGAACCAAATATGTATAATGAAGGCTAGCTAACTTTGATGATGCTAGCTAACTAATTTTTAAGATTTTCGGATATCGCAAAATGGTGAAATTTCCCAATTAATAGGTTTTGTAAAGAAATGTGGTGAAGCGGTAATAAATGAAGATGATGTAAAAGAAGTTTTTATATCATGAATGGCAAAATCTATAGTATGGTTCTAGATCCAGAAAATACAGCTACAGAAAGTTTTTGAAATCCAGAAATTTCGATTGACAAGTTAATCAGAATTTTCGAAACCGCAGTTACAGGACTTCAACAATATAACTAAACAAGAGATTATGTCTGTCTATAGAATTAAAGACCACAAAATACGAAGCAATTAAAAATATCTTGCATTAAAAAAAAAGTTAATAAATAAATATTAAGCTTTATTTATTTGCAAATTTTGATACCCTTTAGATCATGAATACTTTATTATTTCATAAATCCCGATTTCACATTTTTAATCCCGACAAGTTCGGATTTCGGACTTTGTACTATACTTAAAATCAAATACATAAAGGTTGATAATGTACAGATCAGACTTTATTCTTACTCAGTAGAAATATGCATGAAACTTGAAAAATATGAAAGTTTTTAATAACAAAAGGCAAATGGTTCATAACTGATTCGAAACAAGAATATTAATTTACAAAGATGAAAATTTCAAACTTTTCTCAAAACATTTTCTTCATAAAAAGTTGAGTAATTGTCGGGAATTTTTATGTTTTACAACTAAAAAAGTATTTGGTGATAAACAAACTATCACTAATCTAAGAGGAAAAATAAAATATTTACCAACTGAATAAATATTTAAAAACATACAGTAAATATGCTATCTAATATTGTCTATTACATGAATTACATTAGACTGGTGAATTAAATAACTTTAATGGAAATCAGAAGAAACATGGTCATTCATTATATATCAGCAGACCGTCGTTTCATGTCATCATGGATAAAATAATTTCTCAGCAATTACCCATCTAGAGCGATTGTAACTTTGCAGATTAACATACATAAATCATTCCCCATTAATAACAGATAGCATAAAAATGTGCATTTTTAAACCCGTTACCAGAAGTAATTTAAAACAGAACCTGCAACTTTTCGGGTTCAAGAGCTGAATTTAAACAATACAAAATACTTTAAAATGAGATAATAAAAGATAAACTGCTTGCATAAATTTTTTAAAACTAAATTTGAAAATTTTACCGCATAAAACTGATAAAGAACTTATGAACTATTTTGCGTTACTGTTATAATAAACAAATTTAGATTCAGAATCCAGTAATAACTTTATAAATACTTAATAATATGAAAGAAATTACTCACAACCACAACAAATGCCAGGGCTAGTAGCCACATTTTTAGTTAACCCCTTTGACATTTTAGTCCTCCACTATGTCTTATGGTGCAAATAATATTCTGCGATTCTTATTTTATTTGTTAATATTTGCAAAAAATCGTTTCAACTTTAAATTTAAAAAAAAAATCTAATCCTCCAAAAATCAAAATCGTGACACTACATCCAAAAGCAGTGTATGTACAAAGTTTGAGTTCTATATCGGGAAGCAGTTTGGAAAATCGATGACCATCTTTTACTTGCGCCAAAAAATATTTTCTTTTCCTTTAGAGTTTAAAGACATTTTAAACGATATTCATTTTATGAACTCTTGATAACGTGACCTTCAAACTTTGACATCGGTTTCGAGCTTTGGCGACAGATATATTGCACGTGCACGGCTGTTTCCCGCTATGATGAAACCGAGCCACGTCTGTTGCAGAGAGGTTTTCCTTCTTCACAATACATTTTTTTAATTCTAACCTTCATGGTACCGTATACTAGGATTAAACCCATTTTTTTTATACGAGAACAGGTACTTTCTTTAGTTCATGCACTGCACATGCGATTCTCGAGGTTACTGGAAACCAAAAGTTGCGGGAAACTTGCTTTGCCTTTCTAAAAAGACAATCAAATTGGAGCTGCGAAAATTGGCTCTATGCCAGCTGCCCGAATGACACTCACGTGATACACAATTCACCAAAAAAGTTATCTCTTCCGACGTCGGCGCAAAACTCGCCTTTTTTGGCGGGATCGTTGTATGAAATTCCCTGACTTTTTCCGGTTTTCCAGGTAGCGTGGCAAGTCTGTCTCGTTCTTGCACATTTAGCATGAAAGTAGCATTTTCTCTAAATAAAATGTGTAAAAAGAAAAAAGGGTACTTTTCCGTTTCGCTGGCGCAAATCTCACCAAGCAGACTTTATTGGCGACAACATACAGTATACATATAAAAAATATTTAAAAAATGTTAGTTCTAAGAATTTTTTATTTTGAGGGCATAAACATTTTAATATCACTTAAAATTTTATAAAAAGCAAATAAATAAAGAGAATAAATTTGTAAAAAGACATTAATTTAAGAATTTACTATGCCTTCATGGTTCAACATCCTGATTTGCCGGTTCATATCACGTGACCCCAAGCGATTTTATTTCATGTAAACTACTCTACAAAAATCTAATGCTCTCAGTAATTATCTACATTAATTTCAAGTTAAATCTTAATTTGGAACACAAGTTTAAATGCAAGCAATATTTCAATGCTTACGAATAGCTTACTCAGAAATTATATAAAACTGCAGTGCTTTACTTCGCTAATGCATTCTCATTAGAACTGATGAATTTAACCCTTGACTTTACCTTTTCTATATTTTCGGCTTCGGGTAAGTGCTGTGATTGCATCCTAATTGACGTAATTACCGAAAATGGCCTTAGACATAAAACTGTACTATCTGATAAAAATTCTATGTAATTATATGCCAGTATTGAAAGAAACAATCAATCTGATAAGAAAAAGCTGCGACTTGTTTTGAAAATGAGGCGTAAAAGGTTACCAGTGAGAATATTCTGTTTGGCATCGGTTGTACCATTATTGGCGACTTTATCGATTGCGCCGGCAAAACGGAAAAGTACCGAAAAAAGCTTTACCGAACCTTATGATAGTGAAATATACAGCACATAAACATACAAGTATTCAACGACAGGTTTGTAGTCTTGCAAATCGAGTACTTTGCATAAACTACGAAACATACCTAAAACTCGACAGGAATAACAAGAAAGTTATATTATAAGTTCTTTCATTATATATATTGAGATTGCATACATGAAAACGATAGAAAGAAACAACTCTTGGTGTAAAAATAATCAAAGGAAGTTATATCCAACTGATTTCATTAACATATACAGATTTAGTCTCTTTTTTGGTACAAAATGAAAACGCATGATTATTTTGAAAAGAAAGATCATGCTGAAATGTAATCTTCCAATAGCGTTTTCATTCATATTCAGAAGAAAGAATGCATGGACAACACAGGCATGAAATTCTGGATAAGAGATCTTTGGCAAAAGCTTCCCTGTCCTGTGTTGGTAAACATGTGGTGATGAAAGCAAAATACAGAACAAAGTCCAAAATCCGGACGTCCATTATCCGGAATGATCTAAAATCCGGATTTCAAAACCAAAGATCTTGTAGGCTTTAGGCATGTGCATTTGATTCCCCCTCCGTGCACAATAAAACATCTGGAGAGTCCCAATTCTTAATTTCACTTTAGACTCTAAATAAAATGCCTTGTTATTGAAGAAACAATCATTTTAGCATAAATTTGTATGATCGGTAATTTGTTGCCAAATTTAGAGCCACGTTCCTTCCCTTATATCTTACTTCACATGTGTCAGAGAGCTGCGCTTTTCACATCGTTCACATAACTCAGTGACATGCATCTACTTTAAAATTTGCATAACTTTCTGACCACTCATTCTTGGTGTTGCATTTTTAATGTAGAGCAGTGTACATGTACTCAAATGTCAGGTTTGCACATTTTCAACTACTTTGCACGCACTAGAAAATATATGAAAACCTTGCAGTTCAACCAAATATCAAAACATGAAAAGAATAATCATAATATTTTTCATCATATATTGAGATTCTGTTATGCATGAAGTCTAAAGAAAATACGATGAAATATTTAAAAGCATACCTTTGAACTGTTTAGAGATCTTAGTGTAAGATAATCAAAGGAAGTTATTTTCTATATTCCACTGGTATGACTGCATAGTACAAGATAAAGTGCATATATTCCTCAGCAGCAAAAGAAACTTCAAAAGTTAGCATCAGTTTCAGATGAACTGTAATCATTTCATTAGAGGATACATACAAATTTGATATTTTGTTGCATACTATGAATTAATTAAAAGTAACTCGACCCTGGGTAAGACTATCTGCATTTTCCTAGGCTGAATGAGTACTTAAGTCATACTTGCCAACCTATGACACTCAAAAATCAGGAGAGTTTTCACAATGTTAAAAACACTTTTTAAATGATAAAAATATAGTTTTTAATAACGAAATAACTTTAAATAGTTACTAATTCTTAAATACATGCAAAACAAAAACACCTTACACATAAAAAACATTTTTATTACTTGCATCGTTTAAGGGGAAAAAAAAAAAAAAAAAAAGACACTTTAATCAGTTTTTGTACAAATGCAGAGGCAGATTTTGCTTTTGTTAACAAAGAAACTTCATAATTTTGTTCATAGCAATTGCCACGTAGGCCTGCTTTCGCTAATGAAAGTTTTTCTAATGCGTCATCACTAATATTAGTTATACTGCTGTTGGAACTGTTTCAATTTTTCTTTCCTTTTAGAACTCCTTTCAAGATAATAATAAATATCAACAATGTGTTTATCCACATTTATTGGTAAAGAAGCTGCCCCTTTTTCAGCTGCTAAATTTAAGAGGTGACAGGTGCACCTCATAATCTGGAAATCTGAATTTTCCTTTCTTAAGATGCCTGCAATAACAGTTTTCAAGCCAATTATTACTGGTGCATTATCGGCACCAAGTGCTAAGCAAATTATCCAGAGGGACTTCATTTTCTTTTAAAGTTTTAATAATTAGTGTGCTATATTAAAGCCTGTCGAATGTCCTTCTAAAGTGGGGACAGAAAGTAAAGTTCACTCAATTTCTGAAGACTCTGGATTAAAAAAAGAAACAACAATTGGATACAGTTTTGAATCGGTATTATTGCTTCCATTCGTAAAGAGGCAGGACGGAGCTGTTTTAATGCAATCAACAAAGATTTATTTTTCAAACCCATTTCTTTAACAATTGCAACTGTTTTGGTACTTGCACTTGAGTATTTCTTAGCAATTTCACTATCGGGAAACATTTTTCTAAATAAAGCTGCAGCTTGATCCGATGCATTCAGTGGCAGGTTGTGCTCCTGTAAAAAGGCAGAGAACAGACATTCTGCAATAATAACTTTTCGGTCCTTTGTTTCCGAAAAAAAATTTAATTTTTCATTTTTTTTTCAAAGCAACTCTTGTTGTCTTTGTGTTTTTGTGTGCGCACACGTTTGAGAAAATCCGCCCCTTCCACCATGTGAAATCGAAAAATTGCAATGACAGACGGTACACATTGCAAATTTATTACATTTCCTTTAGGAAATAATGGAAGGAAAGTCAACTGTGTACAATTTTTTAAACGTACACGAGTATTTCACCTTTTTCGCAGACATAACAAAAGATGATAATTTTTAAAACTAATTCCAGAAGGCACGTGTACTCGCACAACTCAGGACAAGATAAACGAAATAACTAAAGAACATACAACTAACAGCTTTGAGCTTGCTTTGTGCTCATTGGCCGATATATGCCAGATGACACGCAGTGGAGCTCAATGCCCATCGAAGAACTGAAGAACGTTTCTGGATACGTATGCTCTCACTCACAAAGCAGAAATTCTCATCTGATTGGCAAGGTTTTGTTCGATATAATCTAGATAAGGTTCAATTGCTTTCAGACATTAAAAATCACTTTTTTTTTGTTCATATAACGAAATATTAAGACAAGTTCCATAAAAATGGTGAGAAATTTTAAGAATAAGAAAAAGTCAGGAGAAATATATTGTAAATTGGGTTGGCGGGCGAGTGGTTGAAAATCAGGCGTCTCCCGCCTAAATTGGGAGAGTTGGCAACTCTGTTAATTTATACATTACATTGACATAGGGCTAATTTAGTTTCCATTTACACCACGTGAGGAAATTCTGTAACACTGTTTGACACGTTTATGAAAAATCTAATTTAAATTAATAGAATTTAGTTTCTATACAAAGTATATTGATTACAAAGATCTATACTTATAACATGGATAGTGAACAACTATTTTTCCCCCTTGTATCTTTAAGGAAACTAGTTGTTACAAATGCACAACTTGTTAATGGTTTTCTTACACATATTGCTTGTGGTGAGGAACCACAAGCAATATGTGTATGTGATTCTTAAACAATGAAAAGAAAATTAGGTGAATCTTCGGATTGTGGTAACTTGGTGGGTTTTTTAGCGACTAACCCTGCTAGTTGTTTTTTTTACATTTTTTCCAACAATCTGCTAGCCAAATTACACTTATGCTAGAACTTTTATGTAACAAAAATGCTTAATCACGATGAACATTAGGTGCAAAATTGCTTATTAGCTAAAATCACTATTGGAATTTTCTGGAAAATGTCAAACGACATGTCTCATGATCTCTCATTTCTCAGAGACAAAATAATCTGTGATTGGAACTGTGTTCTCAGATTATTGCTAGTAACCTTTATCGCCTTACCAAAATGTTGCTAAACTACCTGTTACCATATTTCAAAGATTAACCAAAAATTATGTTACCGGAGATGTTACATCTGCTGAAGAAAAAAATCTGATATGTACACCACATGACTTCCTTGTACGGAATATTGAATTATACGCATTTTTTCTTGCATTTCATTTAAACTTATAGGATTGAATTCAATATACTTCGCCGACAGCGCATAAACCACAATAGAATAAATGCATTCTTTAAAATTCACTCTAGTATTTGTTTATCATAGCGACATTCTGGCACTTACTTCATTCATGTAACTCATAATGCACAAAATTTATATTATTTAAAGAATAGAATTATCTAATCGTTGTCACAAGTTCTATTCAAATACTATAATAAAGCTAGAATGATGTATAAAAGAAATTAAGCAAACAAAACAAAAAAGAAACAGTTTTTCAGACGATTGAGTATTTCTCATTCAATCAATTCAGTTCTCAGTTCACGAGAAGGCAAAAATACATAAAAACTCAAAATATCTATATTAAAAATTACGAAGTAAATCTCAAACACTTATTTCCTTGAAAAAATTCCAGAAAGGATTAATAGCATGATTTAATTGGCAATAATAAATGAAGGTGTTATCTTTGTTGTTGCGAAGCTAAGTTTCTCTAGATTGGCAACTAATCCACTAGTCTGCTGTTTCAAATGTAAGCAATTAATGGCTGCCATAAAAAAAAGACTTAGCGGTACTTAAACAACTTTAAAATTGTTGATAATTCTAAAAATATTGCATACAGATTTACTAAAGGCATAAAAACCTTAACTAGAAGATAAAAACAACATAATTCAATCATTTTTAAAGCAAAAAATGTACAATTTACAAACATAAAAACTGAGATCACTGAGCCAGGTAACAGAGTGGAGATCAGAGATCTCTTTCCCAACAATGCTTCGTTTATTTTTCAGCAGGATTCGTGCTGCTTTGAGGGGGGGGGGGGTCGTGGCATGCAATGAACTGGAAGTTGATCTGTCAGCACTATCCTTATCTTGTTTGTCTTGGGCAGATGTTTCTATTTTATTCGGCTTCTAATTCCTTACTAAATGTAGTATTTCATTTTGATGTACTCCGTCTTTGATATGATTTAAATCAAAGTCTTCATCATTATATCACGAATACACATCAAACAGTGTTCTGGTTGGAATTTTCTAATTTTGACTATGCATAATGTATGCTTTACACATGCGTGCATGTAAAGAAATGTTTAATAAAGTAAACAAATAAATATTAAGCTTTTTTTGTAAATTTTGATACCCTTTAGATTATAATTGCTCTTTATTTCATAAATTACGGTTTCATATTTTTTCATCTTTGTCACACGGCCAAAATATCGAAAGAGTGGTTTCGTACAAAGAGCATTAAATTGTTGTCATGCCCAGAAAACAGTCCTGACCTCAATCCTATCGAAAATTTGTGGCACCGTTTTAAAACTCTTGTCCGAATGAGGTGCCCATCATATAAATGGGAACTAATTAAGGCTATAATTGTTTCCTGGCATCATGTAGAGCATAACACTCTGGTCAACTCAATGAAATGTCGACATGAAGCTGTAATCAAAAATAAAGGGTACCCTGCTAAGTACTGATAACTCACTGCAATTATCACTATCTAATGTATATCGATAACTATTATAGTTTAACTTTTTTTGTATTGGAAATAACTGAATTTTGTGTTTTCTATTGAATTCAGTAATAAATTCTCTTTAAAATGATATATACAAGTTTGCATTTTGTGAAACGTAATGTTTTCTATAAGCAGGCAAAGTTCAAACACATAAAAATTTCCACAATTTTGGGCATCACTGTAGTGACTTTTTTGGGGTAGGTGGGACAAGAAACAGGGTAACATAAACATTATGTTTATTAGCTCTTTAGATAAAACTCAGCATAAATACTAATTTATCTTGAGAGCCTCAAACTGGTCCTCTATGTGAAAAGTGGGATGAATCTGCAGAGAAATGGGAAATACTTATACAAACAAATGGTAAAATTCTAATGTCCTTTCCACTTTTATATCTAAACTTGCCGAGTTCTACACTAAGTATTCAGATATGAACAGGCTTGAGATCAGCCAGCTCGTACAGTATATAACCTTTAAATAATATCTCCCAGTTATAATTTTAATGATTAAGCAAAGGACAAAACTGATTTACGTGAAACATGATATTATCTATTTTATTCTAGAAAATATATTTTCTTTCTAGAAAAGGTCGCATTTCATTAAAAAGACTGACAAAATTAAAATTTTTCAGATTCTGAAAACTTATTACGGAATATCAATATGTTAAATTTTGCAAAATATTAAATTCTATAATTGTATTAAGTTCTGATGGGATCACAATTCACATAAAATTTCCTACTTTCATGACTATTTGCAAATTTTTAGAGTATCTAATAACTACCTGAGCTTTCCTTCCAACTCCTCCATTGAATCGACGGAATGGAACTATTTCTTTTTTAGCAATAACATTTTTTAGGAAACGCTGTGCTCGTCGTAGCGACATTTTTTTGATGGCCTGAGCAGTTTCCCTTGTATTCTGAAATAATAAAAAAAAAAAATCAGGCAATTCATACAGTCAAAAGTCTTTAATACAGAATGATCTATAATACGGACCTCAAAGCTACAAACTTTTTGTGCGCATTTAATGTACAACGGGCGGCATAAGCTAAGCTAAAATTATTTATTTCAGTTAATGCTGCAGATTGTGTTGTTCCTTAATCCCCGAAATGGATCCGGCTTATTATTTTTTGCAGACAGAGCAATTTTATAAAAGTAAGGTTGAACTTTCGATTATGTCAAAAAGAATTTCAGATTCTGGAGCTGCCAAAGGATCTGCAAAGCAAAAGAATGTTTCGATGTCCTTCAAAGAAAAAGTGGAATAGCTTCAAAAAATGGATAAAGGCAGATCCGTAGTTTCTCTAACCATTCCGAAATCTGTTTATCAATTTCGTGCTGCTTTGAGGGGGGGGGGGGGTTGTGGCACACAATGAACTGGAAGTTGATCTGTCAGCACTATCCTTATCTTCAGGGCAGATGTTTTTATTTTATTCGGCTTGTAATTCCTTACTAAATGTAGTATTTCATTTTGATGTACTCCATCTTTGATATGATTTAAATCAAAGTCTTTATCATTATATCACGAATACACATCAAACAGTGTTCTGGTTGGAATTTTCTAATTTCGACTATGCGTAATGTATGCTTTACACATGCGTGCATTGAAAGAAACGTTTAATAAAGTAAACAAATAAATATTAAGCTTTTTTTGTAAATTTTGATACCCTTTAGATTATAATTGCTCTTTATTTCATAAATTACGGTTTCATATTTTTAATTTTATAATTTCTGCATGCCATCTTACCAGATTTAAATTCATCTATAATCCGGAATCGCCGAAGTCCCGACGAGTCCAGATTAAAGACTTTTGATACGAGTTTTAGTGGCATACTGAAATTTTCTTAAGAGTGGGTGTAACTAAAAAGTGAAAATACAAAATTCTTGACATGTAATGATTTAACATATTTCAAAATTAAACAAAAATGAAGCAGGTCCTTTCATGTATTTTGTGAAGTTCAGTTGCACTGAAACAGATTGAAAATTGAAATCATATAACTAAAGCTAAAAATATTTAATTACTGGTAATTATTTTTCTTATTCATTTTAGCAAAAAAAATTTTGTAAGCATACAAATGAGCTTAAATATAATATTCATATAAAAATGTTTTTGTGGTCTTTTTTTCATTAGGAGAAAAACGTGCTAATCCCATTCAGAATGCACAACATCCAAAAGCTTACCTTGTGGTATTTTCTTTCTTCTTACCATGTACACTGCATACATTAAAAAAAGGGGATAGTTCTGTATCTCTTTTCCTACTGAGCCGATTAACAAAATTCAACTTAAGTTTTTTATGTTTTGAAAACTTGACTTAGGATATGTATTAGATTTATATATAGTATTGTTCTAATATAGGTATTCCCATCTTGATTTTGGGAAGGTTTTTTTTTTTATTATTATTTTGTTCTGGCTAAAGCCTCGTTCACAAGAGCAGATTCGACCGGTAGCGAAAATCGGTTCTTCCAATGTGTCCTGTTCACATGGGACAAGCATCAACTGCCTCGCCGAATTGAAGGTAGAACTTAATTGAATGTGCCTTACCTCTCGGGAGCAGGGCAAATGGGGAGATTTCTCGTATTATATTGCATGGTTCACTTAATTTTAGTTACTGTTCACTGGACTGTCAGCGAAACAATCGCGCTGATAGATGTCTGGGGATGTGATAGCATCCCCCCAAAAATTAGATAGAAGTGTACAACATACGGAAATTATAGACAAATACAGACAAGGTTATCTGATGCTAGGTATTCCAGAAATATCGTTCAAATTAAAACTAAAGTTAAGGCAAGTGCATATCGGCTTCAACGCGACAAGGGACTTGGTACCTTTTGAATGATTTAAAAAAAAAAAAATTTAAGCATTTTTATCTACTTTTTATGAATATTATTAAATGATTTTGTGAGACAAAATAATTTTAAGCTGAAAAAAAGTTTTTGCTAGTAATGTTTTTTAATTTAAATTTTTGAAGAAAAATTTTACAATTAAAATGTCTTTCTTCTCCTACAATTTTCAATGTCTCCCCCCAGTCTTTTTATTGTATTTATTAGAGTGTTCTTAATAACTTCAAGGAATGATTTTGCAATTAATGAATTAGTTTCTGAGAAAAAAATAAAAATACACTTTTATCTAAAATCTTTAAAACAAATATGATCTCAGTCACATTTTCATTTCAAATAATTTTTCCTTTCAGTATTTTGCAAAACCCATCCTTATTGCTATAAAGTATATAATTTTAAATAAGCAGTAAAAATAATAAAAAATTTAGTCCATACCTGTATATGTTTTAGGACTTTAAGCAAAAGGATTTATAGAAAAAAATACAAAAGGTTTCTCAGTGTGCATTTGCAGTTTAAAGAATACAATCTGTTTAAATAGATATTTAATCATTTTAAATCTCTAAAATTTTATTACTGAACTTCAATACACACAGATATATATATAAATCAAACCTAGTGCTATTTATTCAATTGGTAAATATAAACATAAATTACAAACCTTTTTTTAAAACCTTATGCGGCCAGAAAAATCGTAAAAACTCGTAAAACGCAAGCAGAATTTTTCTTTACCTGTCTTTGTTTTGTTAAACACGTTCAAAACAATTTCAACACATTAATTAATTATAATATTGTTGCGTGCGTACTTATTTGTAATAGATTGATAATAGTTCGTAAATGATTGTCATTGTACTCAAATCTGATGATAGCTTAATTAAATTTATTTTATCAACAGAAACACTTCAAAGTTCTGGAATTTCCCACAGAAATACTCATACAAGTGTTTAGAATATCACTAAGTATAATCAGTAGTTATGCTTCAATCTAATAAGAACATTAAACACAACGAAATGCAAAACGCATCTTAAGATAAAGGTAACTCAGTAATATCTCCAATCTCACGCTGAACTAACAACTGGCAACAATAACAACTTATATAGCATAAATAATGTCATAAAAATAGTGTGGTATAAGGAGATTACTTTGAAACTGATGTTTCGAATTGATGCCCAAGAAACAACATTTCCCATTCTGCTTCATTGCATATCTTTCAAAATTTTAAAAAAAAAAAAAAAAAATCATCCAATTTTCTTTAAATGCAAAAAGTTTCTTTTATAAGCTGTGAAAATGTTGGAAGATTGTAACCGATATATTTTTAGATATGAAATTTTAAAATTAATGCGCATCAAAAAGTCTAAACATATGAATGATTTTCAAAAATTTCTCAAAATATTTTTTAAAAAAATTATGCTAAAATTTTCATTTATTTTTTTCTCCTCTACAGTGTGTTATGGTGCAAACTATAATATTCTGAGATTCTCTGTTTGTTAATATTTGCAAAAAGTCGTTTCAACTTTGTGTTCGAAAAAAATCTAATCCTCTAAACATCAAAGTGTGACACCACATCCACAAGCTGTGGACGTACAAAGTTCTATATCTTATCGGAAAGCAGTTTAAAAATTCATAACCATCTTTTAACAATAGCGACAAGCACCAATACTGAACTAAATAACAGCTTATAAAAAAATAATTAAAAAGCATATATTTTTCAGGAACCATTTCAAAAGTTCAGGTACCAGTTGCGAAAGTAGATTACGGCACAGCTTTAGTGTTAGTCCTTTTTGGCCAGAAATTTGTTTGGTGACATTTTGGAGCGATAAATGTAAAATTATGATAACCTTGGTAACCCTAAATACTGAGCTGAAAAACATGCCGCCATTTCTGTCCACGTATTTTTACAAATTTGGTAGGTATCAGAGCTTTGATGGCAGGAGGGACAAATTGCATGTTTTTCTTAAAGTTACGTTTGTGTTAGGAAAGCACAACGGAAGCACTTCTGCAGAGAACCCCGTAAATGTAAACATCGCCATCTTTGGCGATAACAGTTCAAACCTGGTAACCCATCGGATTTATCCTATTCGCTTGTTCGAAGTTTGCAACCATTCCCCATGTGACCATTTTGTTGAATTATCACTGTCGTTCGCATTTGCAGATTTATATTATTCTTCTCTTATTTATTATTATTTTTTCTGAATTTTTTAACAACGAATAGGCAGAAAAATTTTCGTAGATATATGCTGGTTCTCGGTTCGCGATGAAAGGAAAAAAAAATACGACGGGAGGGGTGAATGCTAATTTGTAACATGGCTGTTCACGTTATGTTCTTAATTATTAACAGCTTTAAGAACCATGAGGTTTCCAACCTCTAAAATAGTTTGTTTTCGTAGGCCACAAAAATGTGCATGTGCATTTTGAAATAATTAAGAAATGCTTTTATTTTTATTATTGGTTATTGTCATCTAAAATTATGAGAATAAATCAATTTTTATAGCACAAAATTTTAACAAGATAATATATTGTTAATGCTTTTCTAACAATAACCTTTCAGAGGATGGCAGGTGTGACATAAATAGATGATTAAATTGAAATAAAAAATATTGATTATCTAAGATGACAGAATAGTTCGCTGCATCCCCATGGTTATCAAAATTGGCAAACCACTGCTGGTGTAAGGAATATACGAGGGCAATCCAGAAAGTAGATTACGTTTTGGAATAAAAAATAAACAAAGTATAGGAAACAAATTTTATTATATACAGATGAAAGCCACACTCAAATACTACTTTTCTACATAGTCACCATACAAATTAAGGCATTTATCGTAGCGATGTACGAGCTTGGAAATTCCTTCGTCGAAAAATTCGGCCGCCTGCGCCTTCAACCACTTCGTTACCTCTTCTTGCAGCTGTGCGTCGTCATCAAAACGCATTGATTGCAATTTCGTTTCACAGTTCACATGTTTCACCCATGTTTCGTCACCAGTAACGATGCGATCGAGTAAAGAGTCACCATCCTTATGGTAAGCGTCCAAAAAGTTCAACGCTGCAGCCATTCGCTGATTTTTGTGGTCCTCTGTCAAGATTTTTGGAATCCATCTTGCACAAAACTTGTGGTAACCAAGCTTTTCGCTGATGATTTCGTGCAACAAACTTCGCGAAATTTGTGGAAAACTCAAAGAAAGTTCCGTTATTGTGAAATTTCGATTTTCACGGACTTTAGCATCGACTTTTTCGAGAAGTTCGGCGGTCACTATGCTGGGTCTCCCACTTCGATCTTCGTCGTGAACATTGGTTCGGCCATTTTGAAATCTTATGACCCACTCCACCTTCAGTGATAATGTTGTTCCCATACACTTCACGAAGCTGCCGATAGATTTCTATCGGTTTACAGTTTTTTGCAGTCAGAAACCTTATTACTGAGCGCACCTCGCAGGATTTTCAATTAACGCAGACATTTCAAACCGTCACAGTATCTGAACGGAGCACAGCACGAACCTCTCACTAGCACGGCTAGATGCAGACTGAGCTGCGCAACGCTCTGACCCCAAGATGGCCGCGCTAGCCCCGCCCCTAGCGGACACAGACGGAAACGTAATCTACTTCCTGGATGGCCCTCGTATTGTTTTCTGTGTTAACTGGAGTTTAAGACAAATTTTTTTCGTATATTACGCTTAACCGGTTAACTTATATTTTTTAAATGAATTTTTATTTCCCTTATAAATCCTTATATATTGTATTATTCTTTTCTGTGCTAACTTGAATTTAATACAAATTTATTTTCGTATATCGCGTTTAACCGGTTAGTTTTACATCTACATGCTTATTATCTGCGAATTTTTACTACCATATGCTTAATATATTGTTTTGTCTGCTAATTTGAATTTACATGCACTAAAAATCACGTTTACGGCTCGGCTCATCGTCGCTGAACGGCGAGTAAAAATGCAACGGCGCCAACGGGTTCTCTGCGGATGAAAACCCAAGCACAACACTTAAAATATTTTTAAAAAAGCTAAAATTTGATAGTTAAAACTGATGCTTTTAAAATTACATCACATGAGTCTTGACATTTTTTCATATGTCAACTCAGCATATTATTATAAACTCTATCCCCCAAGGAAAAAAAAACACATTTTCAGTAGCATGAGGTAAACTCTGTGTTTTCTTTGCTAAGGAAATCAAAATTACCATTGTCTAAAAATACTTTTTTGCCTCATATTAGAACTATAGGGATGTGTAATTGCATGAATTCATAGGTTCAAATCAGGACCAAAATTATTGCTTTTATAACATTTTTATAATTTGACTGCCTATAAAAAATATAATGTTGCTTAGATTATGAAATATATTCCTTATAATTTACAGTTCTCAAATTTTGTAAATCTTACAACCTAATAGTAGTGTATATGAATACCCTTCACTGAGTATTATTACTTTTATTAAGAGTATGTTGACATAACAGTCGACTTTCATTTTAAATTTTATGCCAATTTTCTACATTACTTAAACATTTTATCTAACAGAAATCTGAATTTTTTGTAATAAAAATTCTATAATAAAAGTAAGAGTACAATTTATATATAAAAATCTGACTACATGGCAAGCACTTAGATACTGATTTCAATGTCTTTAAATGTTATTATTATAAAGTTTAGATATATTCTTATTAAGTTAAGATTAACTTTTATTCTCTTATAATGTTTAGATGTACAGAACAGAAGGCACACTTTGTGCTTACAACTCAGTTAACCACTTGTGGCAAGATAACTTATGACAACAATTAAGTTCAAATACATCAATTTAATGCAAAGTTGGTTAAAAACTTAAACGGCATGGAATTCAACTATCAGCAATTTACAATGCAAGACTGAAGACTACAAATCTTATCTTATCTAGCAACCTAGTAACATGGCCTCGAAAGGCAAAACACAGTTTGTTTTACAAACTAAAAATTTCCATTTAGATTCTGGTGGGAAAATGAATGGATGAAATTGATAGTAAAGATCCCAAGCATAAAATAACTCTGGTTACAAAATAAAGAATGTTACATTATACTTTGTGCCCCGATTAATTATTCACTACATGAAATGCTGTCCAAAACTGAACAGGATTTTTGCAAACATATTGACCATATTTTTCGACCTATAAATGCAACACTTCTTCTCTTCAGAAGTAAGATTTAGAATTAAGAAATAAGAAAATAAGAGAGAATTATGAATAGAAAATAAATATATATGCTGGCTAGCAGAAGAAGGATGCCTTTATAAAGTACTTTTTAAGAGAAACTGGCTCAGATTCACATTACATGTACAAAAAACCACAAAAACTCTAGTATAGCCAGCCTGAACTACCACTGTTAGTGGCTTATCACTCCAACACTAGTGGATTCCAATGACTGTTCAAATCTTTCACAGAAATCATCATTTATGATGATTGTTGTATTATTACCATTGGTACAAAATTTACTCATTATGGTAATTTAATTTTAGCTTTTAAATTATAAACATAAATTACTTGTAATAAATTTAGGGATTAAAAAATACACACTTCTTAATATTTTTACAATTTACAAAATTTAATCATAAAAAGTATTTCTAACGGAGCTACAAAACTTGCTCATTATAATTTAATTTGATTTCCTTCACTTTGAAATATTTTTTTATTTTCTTTTAATAACAGAATCTAAGAAACTAAAGTAACATATACTACTAGTTTGAAAAGCACTTATGAAACTTGTAAATTTCATTATTCATAACATAAAAATTAACCTTTTGTAAATTTAAAATATTAGCTAAGGGAAGCACTTCCACAGAGAACCCGGTAAATGTAAACATCGGCAACTTTGGCAATAATAGTTCTAACTTGGTAACCCTTCAGATTTATCCCATTCGCTTGTTCAAAGTTTGCAACCATTCCTCTTGTGTTTATTTTGTTGAATTAACCATGAGGTTTCCAAAGTCTAAAATCATTTGTTTTCGTAGACCGCAAAAATGTGCATTTTAAATAATTAAGTAATGCTTTTATTTTTATTATTGGTTATTGTCATCTAAAATTATGAGAATAAAGCAATTTTTATGGTGCAAGATTTTAACAAGATAATATATTGTTAATGCTTTTCTAACAATAACCTTTCAGAGGATGGCAGGTGTGGCATAAATGATTAAATTGAAATAAAAAAATATTGATTATCTAAGATGACAGAATAGTTTTCTGCATCACCACGGTCATCAAAATTAGCAAACAACTGCTGGTGTAAGGAATGTATTGTTTTCTGTGTTAAGTGGAATTTAAAACAAATTTTTTTTCGTATATCACGTTTAACCGGTTAATTTCAGCATATTAATACTACTTTATATTTTTTAAATGAATTTTTATTTCCGTTATAAATGCTTATATATTGTCTTATGCTTAATAATATAATTCTTTTCTGTGCTAACTTGAATTTAATACAAATTTATTTTCGTATATCACATTTAACCCTTTAGTTTTCATCTACATGCATATTATCTGTGAATTTTTACTCCCATATGCTTAATATATTGTTTTATATGCTAACTTGAATTTACACGCACTAAAAATCACATTTACGGCTCGTCTCATCGTCGATGAACCGCGAGCTTGGCGAGTAAGAATGCAATGGCACCAACGGGTTCTCTGCGGATGAAAACCCTAGCTAAGTACTAATATAAAATAAATATTAACTACTTAAAATATTAATGTTTAATACATTATATTTTGTAATTTAAAATATTAACCTTTCGTAAATTTCATAACTCGTACTATAATCACTGCCATAAATTTATTTACGGTAGTGTTTCATGAATTTATCATAGCTGTACTAGAAATGTTGAAAAGACTGTTTATTCTGATCAAGAGCTTATTTTTTAGGATTGTTATTTAGTCTAGATTGGATTTTGTTGACAATTCGCCATTTTTTTCCGATCTTGAAAGCCGGTATACATTGGCAACTGAAGTTTGTCGCCAAATCAAAAAATCGCCAAAGGACCAATACTAAAGCTGTTCCCAGATTACAAAATTAACAACAGTAAACATCGTTAAAAATGTGTAAACAGTATTAGAAATCTGCCAATTCGGAGACGTGATTGTTCACAGAGGCTTAGGTGTAAAGGGAAGGAAGACGGTGGTTTTCTGAACGGGTCCTAAAGACGAAACTCTTTCATGTCTCCTTTTTCTCCTCTTACCAACGGTAGCTGTGTGAAGGAGCGTTGCATGTGAACGGGGCTTAAGAGTGTATTTTCACTTTTTTACATCCCCTCTGTGAATAAATATGACAAAACTTCTTTTCGGAATGTTCCCCATACATAAAAACCAGAACCAACAATCATATGAATATAAAAACTGTTATAATTCAGATGTTAAAGATATCCATAATTATAAAGTAGAATCATACAGTCACTTACCTTGAAATGAACTCTAAGGTTAGAACCTCGAGCTTTACACGCTAGGGTGGGGGAAGAAAATCAAATCATTAGTAAAGATTTATAAATCTGGATAAAAAATACACCAGTACAGAATTTTAAAGCAGTCATATCACAGACAAACAATGGCTCTAGTGTAGAATTAGGTGCCACTTCGATTAGAGACACTTTTTTTAAAAATTTTGAAGATGAAACCTCACTTCTGGTTACCATGATAGTTTTAACTTTGTTTTAGCTTCCTGATTTTATTTAAAATGAAAATATATTGTGATGTGTACATGGACAAATTTAAGGCAGTGCACAATGCCTAGTTTGTGTAATTCTAGGATGTTTTTTTAAGTGAAAACAGATCGAGGTTTAATCCTAGTATCCGGTGCACACGGGATTTGGCTTCTTTTGGCGACTTTTATGATGAGCAGTAAAAACGGGACATATACGATGAGTAGTAAACGGGTATTCAAAAAATATATATAGTTATACATAGTTACATAGTATATAGTGATAGTATACTATCACTATATGTACATAGACGTTCTTTTGGTAATTTTTGGTGTTGGCGATAATTTTCAAAATCGTGCCAAGGCTGCACCGTATACTAGGATTTTACCCAGATCGATGTGTACATGGACAGAGTTTGTGTAGTTCTTTGACTTCTTATTTTGGTTTTGTGTAGTGGCCATCTTGAAATTGTGCCTTCCTCGCGACGCCGATTTTGGCCTTAAAAAAGAATCGCCAAGAAACAGGGGGCACACCAAAAAACATCTGACAATGAGATTATAATATAAATAATTTTTTTAAAATTCACGATTTTTTTCATATATTCTTTCAACTCCTTATTACAACAATTTTTAAATTAGGTATTAGCCTGGAAACATTATTAAATAAATGCAAATTATCCTTGCAAACATTAAACTGTGTCCAAATTGTTTCATGTTCTAAACTTGAAAGTTAAAATTTTGCATAAAGAATGTATTACTACTGATTAATGTATACAGAAACTGAATACAATATCACACGCAAAACTATTTGTTCTTATATATTAATGGAAAAATAAGTGTAATCAATTTTTAAGAAAAAATTTGACTGTAACACGCATTAGATTACATATATAGTTCAGAAAAGAGCAAGATATGAGAAATGAGTAATGGCATACTTCCCGATACAATAATAGTTAATACTTAGTAATACAATAAATTTTGAAAATTTCTGCACAGAAACAAGAAAGCAGGTTTATAACCAACGTCTATTAGAAATGCTGCAATAATTCCTTTACGAACTTTTCAGCTGGAAATAACAAAAAAAAAAAAAAAAAAAAAAAAAAAAAAAAAAATTATAAACCTAACATATTATACTTCGAAGATGAAGGAAATTATACTTACATTTAGTAGCATTATCTGGTTCCATAGAATACCGAGCCATGATGAACTGTTAAGAACAAATTTTAGGGTGAGGGTGCACAGTTAGTAGGCTTATGATTAAAAATGCTAAATTAACAATTCACAGTTTATTATTATGAAAAACATAAACCGAGACAATAAATTTTGCACTTTTTTTTTTTATCACGGTAACAGAAGTAGTCTATAAAATGCAACACCTAAACACTATGCTTTACTCTACTTTTTGATGTCCAAGTTTTTTATATGAAATACAAAAAAGTAAACGAAATTAACACATAAAAGAAATCTTAATTTTAATTATTTAGAACTTAAATTTTACAATTGATTATGAATTCTTTATAAATATAATTTGGCAAAAGTTGATTAATTAAGATTTCATTCTCACCTTTAGAAAAATGACTCGGATACACACTATACACGATGAAACGTTGCCACAAATGGAAATAACAAATTATTGCACAATACATTCTATTGCCATTCTCAAGGGAAATAATCTTATTAAAATTATATTAGCTATAAATTAATAATCAATAAATAAATTAATGATATTATCTTTTAATTAAATATCCTTTCGGATGGTATTCAATTACGATATTCTACGTGATGGAATAAGTAAACGAAATTAACACTTAATACTGTCTTGCTTTCCGTAACTTTGCTTTGCCGTTGGCTACTGTTGTCTTTGTTCGCAATGAGAGAGGGCGCTGCGATCACCGAGGCAAGCGGCTGGACGTACGCAGCGCTCCGTAAAAAAGTGAAAAAAATTCCTTTCCCCTTGGAGATTATCAATTAAATTACTTTGAAATACTGATTTTTCTACAATACCTACACGTTTTCAAAAGTTTTTCAGTTGCGATGTTGATGAGAATGAAACAGCGGACAATGTGAGGAAGTACAACGAAAGGCTGGAATTTTAAGATAAGTACCCTTCTTTTATCTAAACTCAATCAAATTTCTATAAATATGTGCCTTTAAATCAATAAATTTTAACTTTTAATCAGTTTTTAGCATTAAAAAATACTTGAAATTGCTTATTGCCTGTGGCTTCCTTTGTTAAACAATTCCGAACAGACGCCAACGTTATCAGTTCACGTCTGTCGTCACTTACAAAGCCCCCTTATCTTGCTTTGAGGAATCTCGTGAGATGGAAAATAGGGGACTCACGGCATCGCGCTATTTCCTCTCGGATCCTCTGGATTCCTTTTTTTTTTTTTTTTTTTTTTTTAGATCGCTTAAATATTTTTTGCCTTTAAATAATATTATACCTCACCGATTTTTTCTCATACTGTTCCTTGCTATATGTTAAATGTCCATATGTAACTGATGGATTATTCGTCACTGCCTTAAATAAATTCTTAGAACTATGAGCTTATATAAACAACAGTGTCTCTCATTGTGTAATTAATTAATTAAGCAGTAATAAATTATGATAGCAAAATAATAAATCTTGTAATAAATTATGATATATAAATTAATAAATACTATGTTTAATCTGTGTTTTTAATACATATACTCAGTAATTTACATACACACACATATATATATATATATATCTTTTTTTTTTTTTTTTTTTTTTTTGTGTGTGTGTGTACGGTTGTGGTCTTGTATTGTATATGGTTCTATCTTGTTTGTCTGCTGCTGTTTTTTGCAAAAATGTATGAAAATGTTGGGAACGAAAATAGCACAAGTTACTTTAGTTAAATTAATATATATTTTGTATGATCACATTTGTTGATATCTCAGGATGCAATACATATTACTTTGCATATACTCAGCATACATATTACTTTGTATTTCATGCTAAATACCTTGATACGAAGCAATTTAACACCGTCAATATTTTTTTCTCCCCCAGTAACACATCTATTCATCATTACCAAACACACTCACCACACACACACACACACTTGTGAGACACTATTTATTGTAAATGAAGACAAATTTACCTCCTTTTAACTACACTCATGGACACAATCGTATTTTAGAATATTTTCTACTTCTTTTCCTTTTCTTTCTATAGGCCCTTTTTTTTCCCTCTCTATTATTTTTGGGCCATTTATTTTAAATTTTATTTTGTCCCATCTTTTCTTCCTGACCTTTTGAACTCGTGCAAGATGTACGAAGTTCCCTTTTTACTCTCCTCAAATACGAAATTGCCCCCTTTCTATATACCTTTCCTTCGCACCTATGCTTGATTTTTCGCCCATCGGTGCAGAAAGACTTAGCGGATGCAAAACAAGACATCTGTCTACTTTGTCTGTCTGTCTGTTCGCCTCTTGCGCGAAGAGGCAGTGTCTAAACATAGCTCCAAAATTTTTTAATAAGTGTTTCAGTAAATGTTTTCAACTCTCTAAAAAAGTTTAATGCACCTCTCCTATGCAATGTCTCATTCATCAAATTTAAAAAAGGAAACTTCGCTTCTTCGAAACTTCAAACATCTTGTTCGTTTTTCGCTATCAACACGAGAAATCCAAAAGAAACCCTAACACGAAATATTCAGATAAGTAACATTCTGTTCTCTATACAATATCTTATTCTCTGTTGGTTATTTAAGATTCACATATATATAACATTCTCAAAAGAATCATCCACTTCTAACAAAAATACATTATGTCAATATACAAAAAAAAATATTAAAGAAAATCAGACATAAGAAATCTTACCACATTCTACCAAACCATCATAATGAAAAAACTCTCTCTTCCAGATACATTTTTTAACTCATTCTTTTTACAATTTAATTTCAATGTTGCCAAAATATTAAAACTTAAAATTATGCTTTATAAACAAATAGTATCAATTCCCCCCTTATTTGTATTTAAAGATATAATTTTAATCAGTCAGTCATGTCCATACTTTAATAGTTCATTTTTTAATTTCACCCTAGGTAGATACTTTGTTAAAATATCCGCTTCTTGATTTTGTGAACACACAAACTGAGGAATGATTTGATTCATTTCATATTCATCCTTAACAAAGAAATATTTTCTATTAATGTGCCTTGAACTACTACTTTGTTTTGGTTTTTTAATACAATCTATTAATGCTTGACAGTCTGTTTTAATTCCTATTGGTTTGTCAATTAGATCATCTTGACCCAATTCTTCAAGTAAAAAGATGTACCATTTAACTTCACATGCCCATTCGCAGAATGCTAAAAGTTCAGCTTCCATTGTAGATAGAGCAACTATTCTTTGTTTGTTGCACTTCCAATTTATGAAACATTTGCCTAATTTAATGAAATAACTTCCAAATGATTTTCCATCTTCAGTGGTACACCAACTTGCATCTGATGTAGCATTTAATTTCCCATTGTCTGAAGTATACACTAAACAAGTATTTTGTGTTCCTTTAATATATCTAAATATCCTCTTTACAGCTTTCCAGTGTTTCTCTCTGGGATCTTGATTATATCTTGACAAATTATTTACTGCAAAAGCTAAGTCTGGCATTGTGCCTGTTGCTAAGTACATCAATGAACCTAATGCTTCTTGATATTTTGTCTTCGGCACAGGTGGTGAAGATGCTATGTCATCAAGATTTTCACCCAATATTCTTGGAGTCTTGATAGGTTTACATTCATCCATTTCAAAGTTTTTAAAGATTTTAGTTATATAGTTTTCTTGTCTGAGTATAAGTTTTCCAGATTCTTGCAGGATGTCTATTCCTAAAAATTTTTGTGTTTGAGTGACTTCTCGTAATATGAACGATTTAGATAGTTGAGAGATGATGTCATTTATCTCAGAATTTGAATTTCCAATCACCATTAAGTCATACACATACACTGCTATGATAAAATATTTGATCTTATCTTTATAAATATAAACACACGGATCTGACTTTAGTCTGGTTAAATTCTTTTCTTTAAGAAATTTACATAATTCATCATACCAGCATTTTCCTGATTGTGGTAATCCATATATACTTTTGTTTACAAGATATACTTTGTTCAGATCTGATATAAAGCCAGGTGGTTGTTCCATGTAAATTGGTTTAGCCAAGTATCCATTTAAATATGCAGTTTTTACATCGAAAAATCTTATTTTGTAGTTTTTGTAAACTGCAATCGATAGTAATGTTCTAAAGGTTGCAAGTCTCATTACTGGGCTAAATCCATCTTCATAATCAATTCCTTTTCCTTGATTAAATCCGGTTGCTACTAGTCTTGCTTTGTAAATTGTTTCTAAATTACCCTTTTCATCCCTTTTTGAGAATATCCAGGGGTTTTTAATAATTTTCTTATAGATGGGTCTTTCAACTAATTCCCAGACTTCATTAACCTCCATTGAACTCAATTCTTCTGTCACTGCTTGTAGCCAGAATTCACTTTCAGCAGATTCTATAGCTTCATCATACGTCTTAGGTAATCCTTCATTTGTATTGTATACTACATAATCCTTTAATTTTTCTGAGGGCTTCGTAATTCGCGCTGGTCTTTTCTGTACAGGATTTCCATGATTATCATTTCCAGGTTCTTCATTTATTTGCGGATACTCGGTTGGCTTTTCCAATGAGTTGTTATCATCGTGTTCATCATCACTATTGGATGGCAAAATTTTCTCAGCTTCTTCATCCGTTGTACAGTCGGTCACAAAAGTATTCGAACACCGGTACACACTCAGAAAATTTACTTTTCCGTTGAGAAACAAAATTGTCTACAGAATCCATCTTGGTTCGATAGAAAAAAAACAAAAGGATGGCTCATGTCCAAAATTGGCTAGGTGCATGAAACAAAATACAACATGACCTATCTGGGTGAGATGGGAAACAAAATGGCTGCTCACGTGATCCATTATTGCGCTCAGAGAAAACTCAAAGTGTGGCTGCGGCTCGTCTCGGTTCGCGAAGAGTGAAAACCCAAAACGGTCTGTAGTGTCTATCTTTGTTGGATGAGAAAACAAAAGGACGGCTCATGTCCAATTTATTTAGGTGTGGGAAAAATATAACGTGACCTATCTGGATGAGATGTCTCCAGCGATCCAGTATAGACTTTTTCCCCATCTGCAATAGGTGACATCTATAAACAATTTTATTGAAATCTCCTCGAAATATAAGAAACAGCTAGCTCGTGAAATTGTAAGGTAGAAGGAAAAACATCCTAGCTGCAGATGAGGTAGAGAGAGAGAAAAAGCATGTTGCACTATGGAGAGCCCGCACGGTTCTGAACAGAAAACGTGGAATGCTTTTATAGAAAAGAGTTGAAAGTGAAATTAAAAGCCGATTGGAAATTTTTCAATTGGTTGCCGACTGGGAAAAAATTTTCAGAGCTCAGAAGAAAAAAAACTGAGATGTAAAAAAAAAAAAAAAAAACCACTTTTTGTTAAGACATGATAAAAATTAACCCTATCCCCCTTTTGTGTCGGAATGTTGTCTCACTGTTTCTAAAAATAGACCATGACTCATTCTAGGAATTATATGTTTTAGAAAGGATGAGTCATAGTCTTTGGGTTTCTCCATTCCAAAGTAAACAAAGTGAAGACATCAAATTAATAGAAAAAAAGGAAGAGTTTTTTTTTTTCAGCTTTGGAAATATTTTTCCCATTCAACAGCCAAGAAATATTTCCAGCCAATACAATTTCATTTTTACTTTCACTTTCAATTCATTTCTTATATCTATAAGAACATTTCATGTTTCTGTTCAGATCAGTGTGGGTTGTTCAAGATGCAGCAACTCTACTCCATCCCACAACCAGGAAAAAAAAAGATGTTCTTTCATGATGAATTCTTTTGGCTTTCGAAAACAATGATGACATGATGATTGTAATACATTTCTGTTCTCATGTCCCATGCTTGAACTCAGAATTATTTCCTGAACTCTGAAAATTTTACCTAGTCAGCTCGATAACCCAACTTTCGTATATTTATTTTTTAAGCCACTCGAGTTTCGACTTCCCATCCCTGTGTGCTGTGCATTCAACCTAGAGACACATTCCCTGAGCTCTAAGAAAATGTTTCCCAGCCCACTCAATTCCTGAAATGGATTAAAAATAAATTCTTTCATACATTTTTAAACCTCAAGAGTGTTAGCTGTCATGAAAAGAACCTTTTTTTCGCCTGAGCTCTAAGAAAATGTTTCCCAGTAGACTCAATCGCTGAAATGGATTAAAAATAAATTGTTTCATACATTTTTAAACCTCAAGAGTGTTAGCTGTCATGGAAAGAACCTTTTTTTCCCCTAAGCTCTAAGAAAATGTTTCCCAGCAGACTCAATCGCTGAAATGGATTAAAAATAAATTGTTTCATACCTTTTTAAACCTCAAGAGTGTTAGCTGTCATGGAAAGAGCCTTTTTCCCCCTGAGCTCTGAGAAAATGTTTCCCAGCAGACTCAATCGCTGAAATGGATTAAAAATAAATTCATTCATACATTTTTAAACCTCAAGCGTGTTAGCTGTCATGGAAAGGGCCTTTTTTTCCCAGCCTTCTCAATCGCTGAAATGGATTAAAAATAACTTCTTTCATACATTTTTAAAGCTCAAGCGTGTTAGCTGTCATAGAGCTGCAGATGAGGTAGAGAGAGAGAACAAGCATGTTGCACCATGGAGAGCCCGCACGGTTCTGAACAGAAAACGTGGAATGCTTTTATAGAAAAGAGTTGAAAGTGAAAGTAAAAGCCGATTGGAAATTTTTCACTTGGTTGCCGACTGGGAAAAAATTTTCAGAGCTCAGAAAAAAAATCTGAGATGTAAAAAAAAAAAAAAACCTTTTTGTTAATTTTTATCATGTCTTCTAGACATGATAAAAATTAACCCTACCCCCCTTTTGTGTGAGAATGTTGTCTCCCTGTTTCTAAAAATAGACCATGACTCATTCTAGGACATTCCAAAGTAAACAAAGTGAAGACATCAAATTAATAGAAAAAAAGAAAGAGTTTTTTTTTTCAGCTCTGGAAATACTTTTCCCAATCAACAGCCAAGAAATATTTCCAGCCAATACAATTTCATTTTTACTTTCACTTTCATTTCATTTCTTATATCTATAAAAACATTTCATATTTCAGTTCAGATCAGTGTGGGTTGTTCAAGATGCAGCAACTCTACTCCATCCCACAACCAGGAAAAAAAGATGTTCTTTCATGAGGAATTCTTTTGGCTTTCGAAAACAACGATGACATGATGATTGTAATATATTTCTGTTCTCATGTCCGATGCTTGAACTCAGAATTATTTCCAGAGATCTGAGAATATTTTCTAGTCACTCGATGACCCAATTTTCGTATATTTATTTTTTAAGCCACTCGATTTTCGACTTCCCATCTCTGTGTGCTGTGCATTCAACCTGGAGACACATTCCCTGAGCTCTAAGAAAATTTTCCGAGCCCACTCAATCGCTGAAATGGATTAAAAATAAATTGTTTCATACATTTTTAAAGCTCAAGCGTGTTAGGTGTCATGGAAAGAGCCTTTTTTCCCCTGAGCTCTAAGAAAATGTTTCCCAGCCCCCTCAATCGCTGAAATGGATTAAAAATAAATTCGTTCATACATTTTTAAAGCTCAAGAGTGTTAGGTATCATGGAAAGAGCCTTTTCTTTTCAGAGCCCACTCAATCGCTGAAATGGATTAAAAATAAATTGTTTTATACATTTTTAAAGCTCAAGCGTGTTAGGTGTCATGGAAAGAGCCTTTTTTCCCCTGAGCTCTAAGAAAATGTTTCCCAGCCCCCTCAATCGCTGAAATGGATTAAAAATAAATTCGTTCATACATTTTTAAAGCTCAAGCGTGTTAGGTATCATGGAAAGAGCTTTTTCTTTTCACAGCCCACTCAATCACTGAAATCGATTAAAAACAAATTCTTTCATACATTTTTAAAGCTCAAGAGTGTTAGGTGTAATGGAAAGAGCTTTTTCGTTTCACAGCCCACTCAATCACTGAAATCGATTAAAAACAAATTCTTTCATACATTTTTAAAGCTCAAGAGTGTTAGGTGTAATGGAAAGAGCTTTTTCTTTTCACAGCCCACTCAATCGCTGAAATCGATTAAAAACAAATTCGTTCATACATTTTTAAAGCTCAAGAGTGTTAGGTGTAATGGAAAGAGCGTTTTCTTTTCACAGCCCACTCAATCGCTGAAATCGATTAAAAACAAATTCTTTCATACATTTTTAAAGCTCAAGCGTGTTAGCTGTTATGGAAAGAGTCTTTTTTTTCCCAGCCCACTCAATCGTGTTAGCTGTTATGGAAAGAGCCTTTTTTTCCCCCAGCCCACTCAATCGCTGAAATGGATTAAAAATAAATTCTTTCATACATGTTTAAAGCTCAAGCGTGTTAACTGTCATGGAAAGAGCCTTTTTTTTCCAGCCCACTCAATCGCTGAAACGGATCAAAAATAAATTCTTTCATACATTTGTTTAAACCTCAAGACTGTTAGCTGTCATGGAAACTGAAATTTGTGTCACGGTTTGTGTGTCACACGTCGTCAACGGTATGATTTGAGGTGAAAATTGAAAACCCGGTATGAAAAATCTCTTTAACTTCACTTTAGAAGAAGATGTGGGATAGAGAGATTTCGTCATGGGAAAATTTCTTTCAGTGTCCGTCATGGGAAAATGTCTTTCAATATCATGTCATGTCTTTTCAAATAGGATTGAAGGATTTTTCTTAAACCATGTTGAAATCTTGATGCATAAAAACCACGGATGGGAAATTCTAATCCATGGATGGATCATCCAGTTTCGCTAGACCCTGATAAACGGTTGCTGATGAAATCCAAACGAGGGGTCCTAACTTTTCAAATGGGAAACATTTTCCCCTAAACGGAGGAATGATTTCTATTCTGTGAGACGTCAAAAATTGGAAAAAAGCTTGTGTTCACAGAAGCTCTTTCTAGAAGAGTGGTCCTGGGTCCAGATGAGGTAGAGAGAGGAAAAGCATGCTGCACCTTGGACAGCCCGCACAGTTCTGAACAGAAAACGTAGAATACTTTTATAGAAAAGTGTTGAAAGTGAAAGTAAAAGGCCAATCGTCTTGGCTGGAGAATTTTCACTTGGTTGCTGGCTGGGAAAAATTTTTCAGAGCTCAGAAAAAAAATTTGAGATGTAAAAAAAAAAAAAAAAAAAAAAAAAAAAAAAAAAAAAAAAAAAACAACTTTTTGTTAATTTTTATCATGTCTTCTAGACATGATAAAAATTAACCCTACCCCCTTTTGTGTGGGAATGTTGTCTCACTGTTTCTAAAAATAGACCATGACTCATTCTAGGAATTATATGTGTAAAAAAGGATGAGTCATGGTCTTTGGGTTTCTCCATTCCAAAGTAAACAAAGTGAAGACATCAAATTAATAGAAAAAAAGGAAGAGTTTTTTTTTTTTTTTTTTTTTCAGCTTTGGAAATATTTTCCCCATTCAACAGCCAAGAAGTATTTCCAGCCAATACAATTTCATTTTTACTTTCACTTTCAATTCATTTCTTATATCTATAAGAACATTTCATGTTTCTGTTCAGATCAGTGTGGGTTGTGGACGATGCAACATCTCTACCTCATCTCACAACCAGGAAGAAAAGATGTTTCATGAGGAATTGTTTTGTCTTTCGAAAACCACGATGGCGTGATGATTGTAATATATTTCTGTTCTAATCCGTGGGGTTTGTGGAAAATACATTCTCGGTACGCAATCCCCCACCCAGGAAGAACAGAAAATGTTTTAAAAGGAATACTTTGGCCTGACTTTTGAAAAAAACAATGATCACAGGGCTGTTGGGATAAGATTGAGAACCCATGATGATGTTGTGCGATGGGGCTAATCTTTTTTACTTAAACGGATCTTCTTCTAAACATCCAAGGTATGATTGTTTCCCTAGATGAAAGAAAACAATACTTTTTTTCTTTTTTACAAGAAAAGTATCCTCAATAATGTTACTGAAAAGATTAAAGCGATATTTTGTCATAGAACTATTGGACCGCTCGTCTATAGTCATGTTGCACCTTGGACAGCCCGCACGGTTCTGAACAGAAAACGTGGAATATTTATATAGAAAAGAGTTGAAAGTGAAAGTAAATCGCGTTGGCTGGAAACATTTCTGTTGGCTGTCGACTGAGAAAAAAATTCTCAGAGCTCAGAAAAAAATTATGAGAAAAAAAAAAAAAAAATCTTTTTGTTAATTTTTATCATGTCTTCTAGACATGATAAAAATTAACTCTACCCCCTTTTGTCTGGGAATGTTGTCTCACCCTTTCTAAAAATAGACCATGTATACCAATATACTACAAACGGACTTGAACGCGTGTTCTCAGTATGTAGCTATACAAATTTGAAGGTAAAATTAAAAAAAAAGACATCTTTTTGGGAAAAACGGAGTAAATTTGTATAGGAATATACTACAAACGGAATTTAAGGCCTGTTTTCAGCATATAGCTATACAAATTGGAAGGTAAAAAAAATAAAAAAAAAGACATCTTTTTTTTTTCGGGGGGGGGGAAAGCAGTGAATTTGTATAGGAATATATTACAAACGGACTTTAAAGCCTGTTTTCAGCATATAGCTATGCAAATTGGAAGGTAAAAAAAAATTAAAAAAAAGACATCTTTTTTTTTCGGGAAATTAAGTGAATTTGTTTAGGAATATACTACAAACTGACTTCAATGCCTGTTTTCAGTATATAGCTATACAAATTGGAAGGTAAAAAAAAAAATAAAAAAAAAAGACATCTTTTTTTTTTTCGGGAAATTAAGTGAATTTGTATAGGAATATACTACAAACTGACTTTAATGCCTGTTTTCAGTATATAGCTATACAAATTGGAAGGTAAAAAAAAATAAAAAAAAGATATCTTTTTTGGGGAAAAGGAGTGAATTTGTATAGAAATATATTACAAGAACATCAATAAAAGAACATCATGAGTCCAAGAATTGAAACTGAAAGTCCAAAAACGAAATGTTAACGACTGGGAAGAAAATTTTCAAAGCTGAAAAAAGATTAAAAAAAAAAAAAAAAAGAAAAAAAAAACTTCCTTTTTCTTTCTTGATTTGATGTCTTCATTCTTTTGACCTTGTAGAAATAAAAAAAGTGAAGACATCAAATTAAGAAAGAAAAAAGGAAGGTTTTTTTTTCTTTTTTTTTTTTTTAAATATGTTAAAATTTTTCCAGAGCTCTGAGAATTTTTCCCAGTCGGTTTCTAGAAGCAACTCGTTAATGTATTTAAACCACTCGCGTTTCAGTTTCAGATCAGTCTGTGCTGTGCACTCAACGTGGATACACTCTTCTCACTTTCCTGGGAAGAGCTTCTGTGAAGGTATGTGAACATTTTTTTCTTACTCTTTTGTATTTCATAGACTACAAATATTTATTGAGTCACCCATTTTATAGAAATGTATTCTTATTTCCTTTCAATACTTTGAGGTAGGGTAATATTTTTCCCCGTGCTACTGTTTTTGCTTTTAAAGGCTAGAAATGTTTTACTCAATAGCTGTTTTTACAGAAAACATGCTATTATTTCGTATACTGATATATTTTGTGAAACTTTAACAAATCCTTTTCAACAAAGCAAGATCATGTGATCCACAGCTGGCTAGACCAGTCAGTGTAATCGGATCACGATTGTTCCATCATATACTGATATATTTTATGAAACTTTAACAAATTCCTTTCAAGAAGCCAAGATCTCGTGATCCACAGCTGGCTAGACTCGTCAGTGTAATTGGATCACGATTGTTCCATCCTATACTGATATATTTTGTGAAACTTTAACAAATTCCTTTCAAGAAGCCAAGATCTCGTGATCCACGGCTGGCTAGACTCGTCAGTGTAATTGGATCACGATTGTTCCATCCTATACTGATATATTTTGTGAAAATTTAACAAATTGCTTTCAAGAAGCCAAGATCTCGTGATCCACAGCTGACTCCATTAGTCAGGAAAAACGGATCACGATTTTATCAATCGTATACTGATATATTTTGTGAAACTTTAAAAAATCCCTTTCAACAGGGCAAGATCTCGTGATCCATAGCTGGCTAGAGCAGTCAGGATCAATGGATTACGATTGTCCCATCGTATACTGATATATTTTGTGAAACTTTAACAAGGCAAGATCTCGTGATCCACAGCTGGCTAGACTAGTCAGGATTAACAGATCACGATTTTATCAATCGTATACTGATATATTTTGCGAAACTTCTTTAACAAATCCTTTTCAAGAAGGCAAGATCTCGTGATCCACAGCTGGCTAGAGCAGTCACTATAATCGGATCACGACTGTTCCCTCGTATACTGATATATTTTGTGAAATTTTAACAAATGACTTTCAAGAAGGCAAGATCTCGTGATCCACAGCTGACTAGACTTGTCAGAATTAACGGATCACGATAGTTCCATTGTATACTGATATATTTTGTGGAACTTTAACAAATTGTTTTCAACAAGGCAAGATCCTGTGATCTACAGCTGACTCCATCAGTCAGGATAACGGATCATGATTTTTTTCAATCGTATACTGATATATATTTTGTATATTTTGTGAAACTTTAACAAATCCTTTTCAAAAAAGGCAAGGTCTTGTGATCCACAGCTGACTCCATCAGTCAGGATAACGGATCATGATGGTTCCATCGTATACTGATATATATTTTGTGAAACGTTAACAAATGACTTTCAAGAAGGCAAGATCATGTGATTCAATAGAATTGTTCAATCGTATACTGGCATATTCTGATAAAACAACAGAATGATCCAATTTTGAATACGATCCGAATATGTTTTTATTAAATCCATTTCATATTTTGTTAAACGTGAACTTTCAAGCTGGCTGCATGGGTGTTTTTTTCGTGGTTTTTCCCCATGTGTAACGTGAATACGAGCCAGTTTCCCTTCCAAAGTCCTCCACGAAGGCATTTCTTAAGGCAAATAGCCCTCAAATGCTTTACCGTCCTCCGAATCGACTTGAGCTCTCTCCAACTTCCACGGTGTCATTTGAACGATCGAGTCGGCTGTTGGAAAAAAATGTCTAACAGCTGAAAACAATATCTTCACAAAACCTCTTTCCAGGAGGAAGAAGCGTGTATTCAGCTCCAGTGCACAGCACAGACTGATTTAAAGCTGAAACGCGACTGGTTTAAATAGATGAGAACCCTCTATAGAAATAATTTGAATATATCTGGATTTGTGAATCAAACCGACTGGGAAAAAAATTCTCAGAGCTCAAAAAAAAAAATTCTGAGATGTAAAAAAAAAAAAAAAAAATGTTTTTGTTAATTTTTATCATGTCTTCTAGACATGATAAAAATTAACTCCCTTCTCTTTTTGTCTGGGAATGTTGTATTCAATCTCAGAATTTTTTCTGAGCTCTGAAAAATTTTTTCCCAGCCGATCCCATTTCGTTTTTTGACTTTCACTTTCAATTCTTCTCTTTTCTATAAAAGTATTCCACGTTTTTGTTCAGAACAGTGTGGGCTGTTGAAAAGGTAACATGTCTCTCTCTCTCGTTACCCAAATCTGGAACCCATGATGATCTTAAGAAGAATTCTTTAAGAATCTCTTACAATTCCTGAATCTTAGACAAGCTGAATGTTTCTTTTTCGTATTTCGAAGCTATTGATGGATCAAAGAAGAAGATTTCAATGGAATGACTTCATCGTTCTAGGATAGAATATTTTTCGAAATCTCTTCCTACTTTCGTCTACACAGAAATGCTTTGAACGAAAGTTAGGTCCACTTTTACATTTCCTTTTTAAATAGTTGTTCAAAGGGATTTTCGTTCTGCTGATTCAGGTTTCCCGCGCTTCACGCTACCCATCCTCACCCATTCCTAAAGGATCTCAGAGAAAATTGAAAGGGAGATCGCGAAAAAGAAATACCCTCCAGTGAACACAGTTCCAACGACAGTGGATAGATTTTTTTGGTCCTTCCAGATATATCCCAGGTGACCGATAGGTTGTTCAGCCACATGGGTGTCACGAAAAGGCACACCATGCCTGTTTCCCTCCCTAAAATGTTTCTTCGGAAAAGGGAAAGTTTTTTTCCCACCCCTTTGGAGATTCCTTTTCCGAATCGATACCTCTGAGATCCTTTAGGAATGGGTGAGGATGGGTAGCGTGAAGCGCGGGAAACCTGAATCAGCAGAACGAAAATCCCTTTGAACAACTATTTAAAAAGGAAATGTAAAAGAGGACCTAACTTTCGTTGAAAGCATTTCTGTGTAGACGAAAGTAGGAAGAGATTTCGAAAAATATTCTATCCTAGAACGATGAAGGCATTCCATTGAAATCTTCTTCTTTGATCCATCAATAGCTTCGAAATACGAAAAAGAAACATTCAGCTTGTCTAAGATTCAGGAATTGTAAGAGATTCTTAAAGAATTCTTCTTAAGATCATCATGGGTTCCAGATTTGGGTAAAGAAAGAGGGAGACATGTTACCTTTTCAACAGCCCACACTGTTCTGAACAAAAAAGTGGAATACTTTTATAGAAAAGAGAAGAATTGAAAGTGAAAGTCAAAAAACGAAATGGGATCGGCTGGGAAAAAATATTTCAGAGCTCAGGAAAAATTCTGAGATTGAAAAAAAGAAAAAAAACTCTTCCTTTTTCTTTATTAATTTGATGTCTTCACTCTTTTGACCTTTTAGAAAGTCAAAAAGTGAAGACATCAAATTAATAAAGAAAAAGGAAGAGTTTTTTTTTTTCCTGACTCAGAATTTTTTCTCGGCTCAGAAATTTTCCCAGCCGATCTGATTTCGTTTTTTTACTTTCACTTTCAATTCTTCTCTTATCTATAAAAGCATTCTACGTTTCTGTTCAGAACAGTGTGGGCTGTTGGAAAGGCAACACGTCAATGTTTTCCCCCTCGACTCGATGAGTCAAACGAGACCTATCTAAAGGGTTATTAGAACGAATTCATACTTGTGTATTGAAATCACTCCAGTTTCGACTTAACATCAGTCTGTGCTGTGTATTCTGCTTGGATACATACTTTTCCCTCCTAGAAAGAGCTTTTGTGAAGGTAGGCCATCCATTCTTCACAGCTCTTAGACATTTATTTACAGCTGATTTGATCGACGAGACATCACCTTATTTTTAAGCACATCCACTCTCTGGGATGTATGAAAGTTTTTATCGTTTTGTTTCTGTTGAGTCTGTGCTGTAGAGCCCCCAAATGTCTACAAGGGTTCTTATTCTAGAACGTGTGCACTGTTTTGACGTTTCATTTCATAGCTGGGGTGATGGGTGGGTCACCTTCGTTTCAAACTGCACCGTGGAGGTAGAGATGTTAGAAAGTTTCGAGCCTACGTGTTTCATTCATGGGTGAACCACGCTTCGTGAACAAAAGAGGACCCTTTCGTGGATCGTCCCTAGGAAAAAAAGCATAGAACTGAAATGGCTACTCGTCTTTTGTCTATTCGACATTATTGAAAAGGATATCTACTCTCTTTTTGGTTCGAAGGATGTCTCTACCTGTTGTCTTACGTGTCTAAAGAAATTTAGCTTTTCAGGAAAAGAGTTGTCTTAGGTTTCTAAAGAAATTAGCTTTTCAGGAAAGAAATGTTACTTGAGAAACAGGACGAGATAGATTGAAAGAGGTTTCAAAGAAAAAAGAGAGATGTCGTTCATTTTTATTATGTCTGAAGACATGATAAAAATGAACAAAAAGTATTTATAATATATATTATATAATATATATATTTTTTTATTTTTTAAATTTTTTTTTCAAATCTCTCAGAAAATATTTTCCAGCTCATCTCAAAATGACCCTCCTACTCAGTTTCGAAAAAAAGAGACTGTGTCTTACTACTCTCCATTTTTTTCAACTTTCTAAGAAAAAAACTATTTTACCATCTCATCTCTCACCATGAACCACCTTCATGCTTTCTGAAAAACGACACGTTGGTATCGTCTTCATGGGTGTTTCTCTGAGATCCTTTAAAAATGGTTTCATAATCCACTCGACAGGATTTGTCAAAGTATTCCGAGCTTCACTTCAGAGGGCGTGCACTGCTAAACATACCTGATTTCAGGGAAAAGAGTTCCACGAGTCGTTGGAGGAGATATCCAAAAAAATATAACGTGGTTGTGAGTCAAAATAAACGAACCCTTTTCACTTGAGCCATCACGAGATTTCAGCGACCAAGAGAGGGTGGAGATGACTATCTCGTAAGAGAAGAAATCTAACCGTCCCACCACACCTACACAAACACACATGTTTTTTTAAAAGAATCATGCTTTTAGAAACTCATTTCAATTTTGAATAGGAAAATCGTGTTTTTAAGAGAGGGTCTCATCTAAAACGTAGAGTAAAACATATGAATCATGCCGGGTATAGGTAGCCCTAAAACTAGGCATTGAAATTTTTTAATATATTCATGATCAACAGAAAATGATACAACGTCTTACTTGCAACTATTTAAAAGAATCCTTTGAACCCATACTTGAAAAAGAAATGAAGAAACATCCATCTAGCTCGTCTAAAGTTTAGAAAGGTTAAGAGATTCTCAAAGAATTCTTCTTTAGAACATCTTGGATTCCCAATTAATGTAGAGAGGGAGATGTGTTACCTTTTCAACAGCCCACAGTGTTTTGAACAGAAACTCGAAATACTTTTATAGAAAAGAGAAGAGTTGAAAGTGAAAGTCAAAAAACGAAATGAGATCGGCTGGGAAAATATTTTCAGAGCTCAGAAAAAAATTCTGAGATGAAAAAAAAAAAAAAATCTTGTTGTTAATTTTTATCAAGTCTTCTAGACATGATAAAAATTAACTCATCCCCCTTTTATCTGGGAATGTTGTCTTACCGTTTCTAAAAATAGACCAGAACCTAATCTTTTCTTGGAATTCTATTATTTAGAAAGGATGAGTCATGGTCTATTTTTAGAAAGTGGGAGACAACATTCCCAGACAAAAAGAGAAGGGAGTTAATTTTTATCATGTCTAGAAGACATGATAAAAATTAACAAAAAGATTTTTTTTTTCTTTTTACATCTCAGAATTTTTTTTTCTGAGCTCTGAGAAATTTTTCCTAGCAGATCCCATTTCGTTTTTCGACTTTCACTTTCAACTCTTAACTTTTCTATAAAAGCATTCCACGTTTCTGTTCAGAACAGTGCGCGGTGTTGATGAGGCAACATGTCTCTCTCTACCCAAATCTGGAACCCTAGTCACGAGAGAATATGAGACTAGAAAAATAGTTTGGCTTATTGATTTAAAAAATGTCCCATGCTAGAACTCAGAATTATAATCAGAGCAGGGCTTTCCAGTAGCCACTTCCAAGATTTTAGATTTGCCATGGGTGACATGTTCCCAAATTCATAAATTCTTCAATTATAGTCCCCTTCTTTGACAAATGGCTAAGAAATTCTTAAAGAATATCATGAGATTGGGTAAAGAGAGAGACGTGTTGCCTCTTCCACAGCCCACACGGATCTGAAGTGAAACGCGGAATGCTTTTATAGATAACTGGGGAATTGAAACAAAGTCAAAAGCCAATCGAAAGTAAAATCCCAACAGAATTCCACAAGAATGAATCATAGTCTATTTTTTAGAAAGTTTTATCATGTCTAGAAGACATGATAAAAATTAACAAAAAGATTTTTTTTTTTTTTTTTTACATCTCAGAATTTTCTTTTGAGCTCTGAGAATTTTTTTCCCAGTCGGTTTGATTCACAAAACCAGATATATTCAAATTATTTCTATAGAGGGTTCTTATCTATTTAAACCACTCGCGTTTCAGCTTTAAATCAGTCTGTGCTGTGCACTGGAGCTGAATACTCGCTTCTTCCTCCTGGAAAGAGGTTTTGTGAAGATATGGTTTTCAGCTGTCAGACATTTTTTTCCAACAGCCGACTCGATCGTTCAAATGACACCGTGGAAGTTGGAGAGAGGTCAAGTCGATTCGGAGGACGGTAAAGCATTTGAGGGCTATTTGCCTTAAGAAATGCCTTCGTGGAGGACTTTGGAAGGGAAACTGGCTCGTATTCACGTTACACATGGGGAAAAACCACGAAAAATCACCCATGCAGCCAGCTTGAAAGTCAGTCGTTCACGTTTAACAAAATATGAAATGGATTTTATAAAAACATATTCGGATCGTATTCAAAATTGGATCATTCTGTTCTTTTATCAGAATATGCCAGTATACGATTGAACAATTCTATTGAATCACATGATCTTGCCTTCTTGAAAGTCATTTGTTAAAGTTCCACAAAATATATCAGTATACAATGGAACTATCGTGATCCGTTAATTCTGACAAGTCTAGTCAGCTGTGGATCACGAGATCTTGCCTTCTTGAAAGTCATTTGTTAAAATTTCACAAAATATATCAGTATACGAGGGAACAGTCGTGATCCGATTAAACTGACTGCTCTAGCCAGCTGTGGATCACGAGATCTTGCCTTCTTGAAAAGGATTTGTTAAAGAAGTTTCACAAAATATATCAGTATACGATTGATAAAATCGTGATCCGTTAATCCTGACTAGTCTAGCCAGCTGTGGATCACGAGATCTTGCCTTGTTAATGTTTCACAAAATATATCAGTATACGATGGGACAATCGTAATCCATTGATCCTGACTGCTCTAGCCAGCTATGGATAACGAGATCTTGCCCTGTTGAAAGGGATTTGTTAAAGTTTCACAAAATATATCAGTATACGATTGATAAAATCGTGATCCGTTTTTCCTGACTAATGGAGTCAGCTGTGGATCACGTGATCTTGGCTTCTTGAAAGGAATTTGTTAAAGTTTCACAAAATATACCAGTATAGGATGGAACAATCGTGATCCAATTACACTGACGAGTCTAGCCAGCTGTGGATCACGAGATCTTGGCTTCTTGAAAGGAATTTGTTAAAGTTTCACAAAATATTTCAGTATATGATGGAACAATCGTGATCCAATTACACTGACGAGTCTAGCCAGCTGTGGATCACGAGATCTTGGCTTCTTGAAAGGAATTTGTTAAAGTTTCACAAAATATATCAGTATATGATGGAACAATCGTGATCCGATTACACTGACGTGTCTAGCCAGCTGTGGATCACGAGATCTTGGCTTCTTGAAAGGAATTTGTTAAAGTTTCACAAAATATATCAGTATAGGATGGAACAATCGTGATCCAATTACACTGACGAGTCTAGCCAGCTGTGGATCACGAGATCTTGGCTTCTTGAAAGGAATTTGTTAAAGTTTCACAAAATATATCAGTATATGATGGAACAATCGTGATCCGATTACACTGACGGGTCTAGCCAGCTGTGGATCACATGATCTTGCTTTGTTGAAACGGATTTGTTAAAGTTTCACAAAATATATCAGTATACGAAATAATAGCATGTTTTCTATAAAAACAGCTATTGAGTAAAACATTTCTAGCCTTGAAAAGCAAAAACAGTAGCACGGGGAAAAATATTACCCTACCTCAAAGTATTGAAAGGAAATAAGAATACATTTCTATAAAATGGGTGAATCAATAAATATTTGTAGTCTATGAAATACAAAAGAGTAAGAAAAAAATGTTCACATACCTTCACAGAAGCTCTTCCCAGGAGAGTGAGAAGCGTGTATCCACGTTGAGTGCATAGCACAGACTGATCTGAAACTGAAACGCGAGTGGTTTAAATACATTAACGAGTTGCTTCTAGAAACCGACTGGGAAAAATTCTCAGAGCTCTGGAAAAATTTTAACATATTTAAAAATAAAATAAAAAAAAAAATTAAAAAAATAAAAAAAAACCTTCCTTTTTTCTTTCTTAATTTGATGTCTTCACTTTTTTTATTTCTACAAGGTCAAAAGAATGAAGACATCAAATTAAGAAAGAAAAAGGAAGTATTTTTTTTTTTTTAATCTTTTTTCAGCTTTGAAAATTTTCTTCCCAGTCGTTAACATTTCGTTTTTGGACTTTCAGTTTCAATTCTTGGACTCATGATGTTCTTTTATTGATGTTCTTGTAGTATATTTCTATACAAATTCACTCCTTTTCCCCAAAAAAGATAGCTTTTTTTTATTTTTTTTTACCTTCCAATTTGTATAGCTATATACTGAAAACAGGCATTAAAGTCAGTTTGTAGTATATTTCTATACAAATTCACTGCCTTCCCCCCCCGAAAAAAAAAGATGTCTTTTTTTATTTTTTTTACCTTCCAATTTGTATAGCTATATGCTGAAAACAGGCTTTAAAGTCCGTTTGTAGTATATTCCTATACAAATTCACTGCCTTCCCCCCCGAAAAAAAAAGGATGTCTTTTTTTTATTTTTTTTACCTTCCAATTTGTATAGCTATATGCTGAAAACAGGCTTTAAAGTCCGTTTGTAATATATTCCTATACAAATTCACTGCTTTCCCCCCCCCGAAAAAAAAAAGATGTCTTTTTTTTTATTTTTTTTACCTTCCAATTTGTATAGCTATATGCTGAAAACAGGCCTTAAATTCCGTTTGTAGTATATTCCTATACAAATTTACTCCGTTTTTCCCAAAAAGATGTCTTTTTTTTTAATTTTACCTTCAAATTTGTATAGCTACATACTGAGAACACGCGTTCAAGTCCGTTTGTAGTATATTGGTATACATGGTCTATTTTTAGAAAGGGTGAGACAACATTCCCAGACAAAAGGGGGTAGAGTTAATTTTTATCATGTCTAGAAGACATGATAAAAATTAACAAAAAGATTTTTTTTTTTTTTTCATCTCATAATTTTTTTCTGAGCTCTGAGAATTTTTTTCTCAGTCGACAGCCAACAGAAATGTTTCCAGCCAACGCGATTTACTTTCACTTTCAACTCTTTTCTATATAAATATTCCACGTTTTCTGTTCAGAACCGTGCGGGCTGTCCAAGGTGCAACATGACTATAGACGAGCGGTCCAATAGTTCTATGACAAAATATCGCTTTAATCTTTTCAGTAACATTATTGAGGATACTTTTCTTGTAAAAAAGAAAAAAAGTATTGTTTTCTTTCATCTAGGGAAACAATCATACCTTGGATGTTTAGAAGAAGATCCGTTTAAGTAAAAAAGATTAGCCCCATCGCACAACATCATCATGGGTTCTCAATCTTATCCCAACAGCCCTGTGATCATTGTTTTTTTCAAAAGTCAGGCCAAAGTATTCCTTTTAAAACATTTTCTGTTCTTCCTGGGTGGGGGATTGCGTACCGAGAATGTATTTTCCACAAACCCCACGGATTAGAACAGAAATATATTACAATCATCACGCCATCGTGGTTTTCGAAAGACAAAACAATTCCTCATGAAACAACATCTTTTCTTCCTGGTTGTGAGATGAGGTAGAGATGTTGCATCGTCCACAACCCACACTGATCTGAACAGAAACATGAAATGTTCTTATAGATATAAGAAATGAATTGAAAGTGAAAGTAAAAATGAAATTGTATTGGCTGGAAATACTTCTTGGCTGTTGAATGGGGAAAATATTTCCAAAGCTGAAAAAAAAAAAAAAAAAAAAAAAAAAAAAAAAACTCTTCCTTTTTTTCTATTAATTTGATGTCTTCACTTTGTTTACTTTGGAATGGAGAAACCCAAAGACCATGACTCATCCTTTCTTACACATATAATTCCTAGAATCAGTCATGGTCTATTTTTAGAAACAGTGAGACAACATTCCCACACAAAAGGGGGTAGGGTTAATTTTTATCATGTCTAGAAGACAACAAAAAGTTTTTTTTTCTTTTTTTCTTTTTTTTTTTTTTTACATCTCAAATTTTTTTTCTGAGCTCTGAAAAATTTTTCCCAGCCAGCAACCAAGTGAAAATTCTCCAGCCAAGACGATTGGCCTTTTACTTTCACTTTCAACACTTTTCTATAAAAGTATTCTAAGTTTTCTGTTCAGAACTGTGCGGGCTGTCCAAGGTGCAGCATGCTTTTCCTCTCTCTTCCTCATCTGGACCCAGGACCACTCTTCTAGAAAGAGCTTCTGTGAACACAAGCTTTTTTCCAATTTTTGACGTCTCACAGAATAGAAATCATTCCTCCGTTTAGGGAAAAATGTTTCCCATTTGAAAAGCTAGGACCCCTCGTTTGGATTTCATCAGCAACCGTTTATCAGGGTCTAGCGAAATTGGATGATCCATCCATGGATTAGAATTTCCCATCCGTGGTTTTTATGCATCAAGATTTCAACATAGTTTAAGAAAAATCCTTCAATCCTATTTGAAAACAGATGACATGATATTGAAAGACATTTTCCCATGACGGACATTGAAAGACATTTTCCCATGACGAAATCTCTCTATCCCACATCTTCTTCTAAAGTGAAGTTAAAGAGATTTTTCATACCGGGTTTTCAATTTTCACCTCAAATCATACCGTTGGCGACGTGTGACACACAAACCGTGACACAAATTTCAGTTTCCATGACAGCTAACAGTCTTGAGGTTTAAACAAATGTATGAAAGAATTTATTTTTGATCCGTTTCAGCGATTGAGTGGGCTGGGAAAAAAAGGCTCTTTCCATGACAGTTAACACGCTTGAGCTTTAAAAATGTATGAAAGAATTTGTTTTTAATCGATTTCAGCGATTGAGTGGGCTGTGAAAAGAAAAAGCTCTTTCCATTACACCTAACACTCTTGAGCTTTAAAAATGTATGAAAGAATTTGTTTTTAATCGATTTCAGCGATTGAGTGGGCTGTGAAAAGAAAAAGCTCTTTCCATTACACCTAACAATCTTGAGCTTTAAAAATGTATGAAAGAATTTGTTTTTAATCGATTTCAGTGATTGACTGGGCTGTGAAAAGAAAAAGCTCTTTCCATTACACCTAACACTCTTGAGCTTTAAAAATATAGGAACGAATTTATTTTTAATCCATTTCAGCGATTGAGTGGGCTGGGAAACATTTTCTTAGAGCTCTGGGGAAAAAAGGCTCTTTCCATGACACCTAACACGCTTGAGCTTTAAAAATGTATAAAACAATTTATTTTTAATCCATTTCAGCGATTGAGTGGGCTGTGAAAAGAAAAAGCTCTTTCCATGATACCTAACACTCTTGAGCTTTAAAAATGTATGAACGAATTTATTTTTAATCCATTTCAGCGATTGAGGGGGCTGGGAAACATTTTCTTAGAGCTCAGGGGAAAAAAGGCTCTTTCCATGACACCTAACACGCTTGAGCTTTAAAAATGTATGAAACAATTTATTTTTAATCCATTTCAGCGATTGAGTGGGCTCGGAAAATTTTCTTAGAGCTCAGGGAATGTGTCTCCAGGTTGAATGCACAGCACACACACATGGGAAGTCGAAAATCGACTGGCTTAAAAAATAAATATACGAAAATTGGGTCATCGAGTGACTAGAAAAAATTCTCAGATCTCTGAAAATAGTTCTGAGTTCAAGCAACGGACATGAGAACAGAAATATATTACAATCATCATGTCATCGTTGTTTTCGAAAGCCAAAAGAATTCCTCATGAAAGAACATCTTTTTTTCCTGGTTGTGGGATGGAGTAGAGTTGCTGCATCTTGAACAACCCACACTAATCTGAACTGAAATATGAAATGTTTTTATAGATATAAGAAATGAACTGAAAGTGAAAGTAAAAATGAAATTGTATTGGCTGGAAATATTTTTTGGCTGTTGATTGGGAAAAATATTTCCAGAGCTGAAAAAAAAAAAAAACCTTTCTTTTTTCTATTAATTTGATGTCTTCACTTTGTTTACTTTGGAATGTCCTAGAATGAGTCATGGTCTATTTTTAGAAACAGGGAGACAACATTCTCACACAAAAGGGGGGTAGGGTTAATTTTTATCATGTCTAGAAGACATGATAAAAATTAACAAAAAGTTTTTTTTTTTTTTTTTTACATCTCAGATTTTTTTTTTCTGAGCTCTCAAAATTTTTTCCCAGTCGGCAACCAAGTGAAAAATTTCCAATCGGCTTTTACTTTCACTTTCAACTCTTTTCTATAAAAGCATTCCACGTTTTCTTTTCAGAACCGTGCGGGCTCTCCATGGTGCAACATGCTTGTTCTCTCTCTACCTCATCTGCAGCTCTATGACAGCTAACACGCTTGAGCTTTAAAAATGTATGAAAGAAGTTATTTTTAATCCATTTCAGCGATTGAGTGGGCTGGGAAAAAAAGGCCCTTTCCATGACAGCTAACAAGCTTGAGGTTTAAAAATGTATGAATGAATTTATTTTTAATCCATTTCAGCGATTGGGTCTGCTGGGAAACATTTTCTCAGAGCTCAGGGGGAAAAAGGCTCTTTCCATGACAGCTAACACTCTTGAGGTTTAAAAATGTATGAAACAATTTATTTTTAATCCATTTCAGCGATTGAGTCTGCTGGGAAACATTTTCTTAGAGCTCAGGGGAAAAAAAGGTTCTTTCCATGACAGCTAACACTCTTGAGGTTTAAAAATGTATGAAAGAATTTATTTTTGATCCATTTCAGGGATTGAGTGGGCTGGGAAACATTTTCTTAGAGCTCAGGGAATGTGTCTCTAGGTTGAATGCACAGCACACACGGATGGGAAGTCGAAACTCGAGTGGCTTAAAATTAAATGATAAAAATTAACAAAAAGTTTTTTTTTTTTTCATATCTCAGAATTTTTTCCCAGTCGACTCGATGATCAAAATAAGACTTCCAAATTGTTTCTAGAAAGAACTCTCACTTAGCTATTTAAACCACTCGTGTTTCAGCTTCCAATCAGTCTGTGCGGGGCACTCAACGTGGATACACGCTTCTATCTCTCCTGGAAAAAGCTTCTGTGAAGGTATGTTAACATTTTTTCTTCCACTCTTTTGTGTTTTTGCTTCTCTGACAGGTTTTTCCCCTTCTAGCCGATGTTATTATCCTATTCTATTGATGGTATTTACTATGTTGTTGACTTATTTACGTTTAAAATATTTTGCGGGGTGAGATTTGAGAGACCAGCTCAATAGATTTGCTTTACCATTTTGTTGATATTGTTTACCACGTTGTTTATTTGTGGATCGTTTCAATTTCTAAGAAAACCATTGCCCAGCCGACTCGATGGATGAGTCCTTACCCATTTATTCTCTTCGGAATTTCACTTTAGACGGGCTGTTCATTTAGCCTTCTTTAACTGTTTTTTGGAACCCAACCGTATGTTGTTGTTTTCCCGAATTTTGAAGAAGAAAATAGTTTCCAACCTATTTTAAAATCCTTTCTAACTTTTTGAAACAATTGTAAATCCTATCATTTTTGAGATTGTGGGGTTGTAACAGTATCTTCAGAATTCCTAGGAGGAGCTAGGGATGACAGGTGTCCCTGCGTCTTACCGTAGTCAACTGTAAAACCCATCCATTTCGAGATTTCGTGGTTGTAATAGTATAATCAGACAGTCGGTCACAAAAGTATTCGAACACCGGTACCCATTCAGAAAATTTACTTTTCCGTTGAGAAACAAAATTGTCTACAGAATCCATCTTGGTTCGATAGAAAAAAAAAACAAAAGGATGGCTCATGTCGAAAATTGGCTAGGTGCATGAAACAAAATACAACATGACCTATCTGGGGCAGATGGGAAACAAAATGGCTGCTCACGTGATCCATTATTGCGCTCAGAGAAAACTCAAAGTGTGGCTGCGGCTCGTCTCGGTTCGAGAAGAGTGAAAACCCAAAACGGTCTGTAGTGTCTATCTTTGTTGGATGAGAAAACAAAAGGATGGCTCATGTCCAATTTATTTAGGTGTGGGAAAAAATATAACGTGACCTATCTGGATGAGATGTCTCCAGCGATCCAGTATAGACTTTTTCCATATCTGCAATAGGTGACATCTATAAACAATTTTATTGAAATCTCCTCGAAATATAAGAAACAGCTAGCTCGTGAAATTGTAAGGTAGAAGGAAAAACATCCTAGCTGCAGATGAGGTAGAGAGAGAGAAAAAGCATGTTGCACTATGGAGAGCCCGCACGGTTCTGAACAGAAAACGTGGAATGCTTTTATAGAAAAGAGTTGAAAGTGAAATTAAAAGCCGATTGGAAATTTTTCAATTGGTTGCCGACTGGGAAAAAATTTTCAGAGCTCAGAAGAAAAAAAAACTGAGATGTAAAAAAAAAAAAAAAAAAAAAAAAAAAACCACTTTTTGTTAAGACATGATAAAAATTAACCCTACCCCCCTTTTGTGTGGGAATGTTGTCTCACTGTTTCTAAAAATAGACCATGACTCATTCTAGGAATTATATGTTTTAGAAAGGATGAGTCATAGTCTTTGGGTTTCTCCATTCCAAAGTAAACAAAGTGAAGACATCAAATTAATAGAAAAAAAGGAAGAGTTTTTTTTTTTTTTTTTCAGCTTTGGAAATATTTTTCCCATTCAACAGCCAAGAAATATTTCCAGCCAATACAATTTCATTTTTACTTTCACTTTCAATTCATTTCTTATATCTATAAGAACATTTCATGTTTCTGTTCAGATCAGTGTGGGTTGTTCAAGATGCAGCAACTCTACTCCATCCCACAACCAGGAAAAAAAAAGATGTTCTTTCATGATGAATTCTTTTGGCTTTCGAAAACAATGATGACATGATGATTGTAATACATTTCTGTTCTCATGTCCCATGCTTGAACTCAGAATTATTTCCAGAGCTCTGAAAATTTTTCCTAGTCAGCTCGATAACCCAACTTTCGTATATTTATTTTTTAAGCCACTCGAGTTTCGACTTCCCATCCGTGTGTGCTGTGCATTCAACCTAGAGACACATTCCCTGAGCTCTAAGAAAATGTTTCCCAGCACACTCAATCCCTGAAATGGATTAAAAATAAATTCTTTCATACATTTTTAAACCTCAAGAGTGTTAGCTGTCATGGAAAGAACCTTTTTTTCCCCTGAGCTCTAAGAAAATGTTTCCCAGTAGACTCAATCGCTGAAATGGATTAAAAATAAATTGTTTCATACATTTTTAAACCTCAAGAGTGTTAGCTGTCATGGAAAGAACCTTTTTTTCCCCTGAGCTCTAAGAAAATGTTTCCCAGCAGACTCAATCGCTGAAATGGATTAAAAATAAATTGTTTCATACATTTTTAAACCTCAAGAGTGTTAGCTGTCATGGAAAGAGCCTTTTTCCCCCTGAGCTCTGAGAAAATGTTTCCCAGCAGACTCAATCGCTGAAATGGATTAAAAATAAATTCATTCATACATTTTTAAACCTCAAGCGTGTTAGCTGTCATGGAAAGGGCCTTTTTTTCCCAGCCCACTCAATCGCTGAAATGGATTAAAAATAACTTCTTTCATACATTTTTAAAGCTCAAGCGTGTTAGCTGTCATAGAGCTGCAGATGAGCTAGAGAGAGAACAAGCATGTTGCACCATGGAGAGCCCGCACGGTTCTGAACAGAAAACGTGGAATGCTTTTATAGAAAAGAGTTGAAAGTGAAAGTAAAAGCCGATTGGAAATTTTTCACTTGGTTGCCGACTGGGAAAAAATTTTCAGAGCTCAGAAAAAAAAAATCTGAGATGTAAAAAAAAAAAAAAAATTTGTTAATTTTTTTCATGTCTTCTAAACATGATAAAAATTAACCCTACCCCCTTTTGTGTGAGAATGTTGTCTCCCTGTTTCTAAAAATAGACCATGACTCATTCTAGGACATTCCAAAGTAAACAAAGTGAAGACATCAAATTGATAGAAAAAAATTTTTTTTTTTTTTTTTTTTTCAGCTCTGGAAATATTTTTCCCAATCAACAGCCAAGAAATATTTCCAGCCAATACAATTTCATTTTTACTTTCACTTTCAGTTCATTTCTTATATCTATAAAAACATTTCATATTTCAGTTCAGATCAGTGTGGGTTGTTCAAGATGCAGCAACTCTACTCCATCCCACAACCAGGAAAAAAAGATGTTCTTTCATGAGGAATTCTTTTGGCTTTCGAAAACAACGATGACATGATGATTGTAATATATTTTTGTTCTCATGTCCGATGCTTGAACTCAGAATTATTTCCAGAGATCTGAGAATTTTTTCTAGTCACTCGATGACCCAAATTTCGTATATTTATTTTTTAAGCCACTCGAGTTTCGACTTCCCATCTGTGTGTGCTGTGCATTCAACCTGAAGACACATTCCCTGAGCTCTAAGAAAATTTTCCGAGCCCACTCAATCGCTGAAATGGATTAAAAATAAATTGTATCATACATTTTTAAAGCTCAAGCGTGTTAGCTGTTATGGAAAGAGCCTTTTTTTTCCCAGCCCACTCAATCGTGTTAGCTGTTATGGAAAGAGCTTTTTCTTTTCACAGCCCACTCAATCGCTGAAATCGATTAAAAACAAATTCTTTCATACATTTTTAAAGCTCAAGCGTGTTAACTGTCATGGAAAGAGCCTTTTCTTCCCAGCCCACTCAATCGCTGAAACGGATCAAAAATAAATTCTTTCATACATTTGTTTAAACCTCAAGACTGTTAGCTGTCATGGAAACTGAAATTTATGTCACGGTTTGTGTGTCACACGTCGTCAACGGTATGATTTGAGGTAAAAATTGAAAACCCGGTATGAAAAATCTCTTTAACTTCACTTTAGAAGAAGATGTGGGATAGAGAGATTTCGTCATGGGAAAATGTCTTTGAATGTCCGTCATGGGAAAATGTCTTTCAATATCATGTCATCTCTTTTCAAATAGGATTGAAGGATTTTTCTTAAACTATGTTGAAATCTTGATGCATAAAAACCACGGATGGGAAATTGTAATCCATGGATGGATCATCCAGTTTCGCTAGACCCTGATAAACGGTTGCTGATGAAATCCAAACGAGGGGTCCTAGCTTTTCAAATGGGAAACATTTTCCCCTAAACGGAGGAATGATTTCTATTCTGTGAGACGTAAAATTTGGAAAAAAGCTTGTGTTCACAGAAGCTCTTTCTAGAAGAGTGGTCCTGGGTCCAGATGAGGTAGAGAGAGAAAAAGCATGCTGCACCTTAGACAGCCCGCACAGTTCTGAACAGAAAACGTAGAATACTTTTATAGAAAAGTGTTGAAAGTGAAAGTAAAAGGCCAATCGTCTTGGCTGGAGAATTTTCACTTGGTTGCTGGCTGGGAAAAATTTTTCAGAGCTCAGAAAAAAAATTTGAGATGTAAAAAAAAAAAAAAAAAAAAAAAAAAAAAAACAACTTTTTGTTAATTTTTATCATGTGTTCTAGACATGATAAAAATTAACCCTACCCTCTTTTGTGTGGGAATGTTGTCTCACTGTTTCTAAAAATAGACCATGACTCATTCTAGGAATTATATGTGTAAGAAAGGATGAGTCATGGTCTTTGGGTTTCTCCATTCCAAAGTAAACAAAGTGAAGACATCAAATTAATAGAAAAAAAGGAAGAGTTTTTTTTCTTTTTTTTTTTTTTTTCAGCTCTGGAAAATTTTTTCCCATTCGACAGCCAAGAAATATTTCCAGCCAATATGATTTCATTTTTACTTTCACTTTCAGTTAATTTCTTATATCTATAAAAACATTCCACATTTCTGTTCAGATCAGTGTGGGTTGTGGACGATGCAACATCTCTACCTCATCTCACAACCAGGAAGAAAAGATGTTGTTTCATGAGGAATTGTTTTGTCTTTCGAAAACCACGATGGCGTGATGATTGTAATATATTTCTGTTCTAATCCGTGGGGTTTGTGGAAAATACATTCTCGGTACGCAATCCCCCACCCAGGAAAACAGAAAATGTTTTAAAAGGAATACTTTGGCCTGACTTTTGAAAAAAACAATGATCACAGGGCTGTTGGGATAAGATTGAGAACCCATGATGATGTTGTGCGATGGGGCTAATCTTTTTTACTTAAACGGATCTTCTTCTAAACATCCAAGGTATGATTGTTTCCCTAGATGAAAGAAAACAATACTTTTTTTCTTTTTTACAAGAAAAGTATCCTCAATAATTTTACTGAAAAGATTAAAGCGATATTTTGTCATAGAACTATTGGACCGCTCGTCTATAGTCATGTTGCACCTTGGACAGCCCGCACGGTTCTGAACAGAAAACGTGGAATACTTATATAGAAAAGAGTTGAAAGTGAATGTAAATCGCATTGGCTGGAAACATTTCTGTTGGCTGTCGACTGGGAAAAAAATTCTCAGAGCTCAGAAAAAAATTATGACATGAAAAAAAAAAATCTTTTTGTTAATTTTTATCATGTCTTCTAGACATGATAAAAATTAACTCTACCCCCTTTTGTCTGCGAATGTTGTCTCACCCTTTCTAAAAATAGACCATGTATACCAATATACTACAAACGGACATGAAAGCGTGTTCTCAGTATGTAGCTATACAAATTTGAAGGTAAAATTAAAAAAAAAAAAAGACATCTTTTAGGGGAAAAGGGAGTAAATTTGTATAGGAATATACTACAAACGGAATTTAAGGCCTGTTTTCAGTATATAGCTATACAAATTGGAAGGTAAAAAAAAATAAAAAAAAGACATCTTTTTTTTTCGGAGGAAGGAAGGCAGTGAATTTGTATAGGAATATACTACAAACGGACTTTAAAGCCTGTTTTCAGCATATAGCTATACAAATTGGAAGGTAAAAAAAAATAAAAAAAAAAGACATCTTTTTTTTTTCGGGAAATTAAGTGAATTTGTATAGGAATATACTACAAACTGACTTTAATGCCTGCTTTCAGTATATAGCTATACAAATTGGAAGGTAAAAAAAATAAAAAAAAGATATCTTTTTTGGGGAAAAGGAGTGAATTTGTATAGAAATATACTACAAGAACATCAATAAAAGAACATCATGAGTCCAAGAATTGAAACTGAAAGTCCAAAAACGAAATGTTAACGACTGGGAAGAAAATTTTCAAAGCTGAAAAAAGATTAAAAAAAAAAATACTTCCTTTTTCTTTCTTAATTTGATGTCTTCATTCTTTTGACCTTGTAGAAATAAAAAAAGTGAAGACATCAAATTAAGAAAGAAAAAAGGAAGGTTTTTTTTTATTTTTTTAATTTTTTTTTATTTTATTTTTAAATATGTTAAAATTTTTCCAGAGCTCTGAGAATTTTTCCCAGTCGGTTTCTAGAAGCAACTCGTTAATGTATTTAAACCACTCGCGTTTCAGTTTCAGATCAGTCTGTGCTGTGCACTCAACGTGGATACACGCTTCTCACTCTCCTGGGAAGAGCGTCTGTGAAGGTATGTGAACATTTTTTTCTTACTCTTTTCTATTTCGTAGACTACAAATATTTATTGAGTCACCCATTTTATAGAAATGTATTCTTATTTCCTTTCAATACTTTGAGGTGGGTAATATTTTTCCCCGTGCTACTGTTTTTGCTTTTCAAGGCTAGAAATGTTTTACTCAATAGCTGTTTTTATAGAAAACATGCTATTATTTCGTATACTGATATATTTTCTGAAACTTTAACAAATCCTTTTCAACAAAGCAAGATCATGTGATCCACAGCTGGCTAGACCCGTCAGTGTAATCGGATCACGATTGTTCCATCATATACTGATATATTTTGTGAAACTTTAACAAATTCCTTTCAAGAAGCCAAGATCTCGTGATCCACAGCTGGCTAGACTCGTCAGTGTAATTGGATCACGATTGTTCCATCCTATACTGATATATTTTGTGAAACTTTAACAAATTCCTTTCAAGAAGCCAAGATCTCGTGATCCACAGCTGGCTAGACTCGTCAGTGTAATTGGATCACGATTGTTCCATCCTATACTGATATATTTTGTGAAACTTTAACAAATTCCTTTCAAGAAGCCAAGATCTCGTGATCCACAGCTGACTCCATTAGTCAGGAAAAACGGATCACGATTTTATCAATCGTATACTGATATATTTTGTGAAACTTCTTTAACAAATCCTTTTCAAGAAGGCAAGATCTCGTGATCCACAGCTGGCTAGAGCAGTCACTATAATCGGATCACGACTGTTCCCTCGTATACTGATATATTTTGTGAAATTTTAACAAATGACTTTCAAGAAGGCAAGATCTCGTGATCCACAGCTGACTAAACTTGTGAGAATTAACGGATCACGATAGTTCCATTGTATACTGATATATTTTGTGGAACTTTAACAAATTGTTTTCAACAAGGCAAGATCCTGTGATCCACAGCTGACTCCATCAGTCAGGATAACGGATCATGATTTTTTTCAATCGTATACTGATATATATTTTGTATATTTTGTGAAACTTTAACAAATCCTTTTCAAAAAAGGCAAGGTCTTGTGATCCACAGCTGACTCCATCAGTCAGGATAACGGATCATGATGGTTCCATCGTATACTGATATATATTTTGTGAAACGTTAACAAATGACTTTCAAGAAGGCAAGATCATGTGATTCAATAGAATTGTTCAATCGTATACTGGCATATTCTGATAAAACAACAGAATGATCCAATATTGAATACGATCCGAATATGTTTTTATAAAATCCATTTCATATTTTGTTAAACGTGAACGAGTGACTTTCAAGCTGGCTGCATGGGTGTTTTTTTCGTGGTTTTCCCCCATGTGTAACGTGAATACGAGCCAGTTTCCCTTCCAAAGTCCTCCACGAAGGCATTTCTTAAGGCAAATAGCCCTCAAATGCTTTACCGTCCTCCGAATCGACTTGACCTGTCTCCAACTTCCACGGTGTCATTTGAACGATCGAGTTGGCATTTGGAAAAAAATGTCTGACAGCTGAAAACAATATCTTCACAAAACCTCTTTCCAGGAGGAAGAAGCGTGTATTCAGCTCCAGTGCACAGCACAGACTGATTTAAAGCTGAAACGCGAGTGGTTTAAATAGATGAGAACCCTCTATAGAAATAATTTGAATATATCTGGTTTTGTGAATCAAACCGACTGGGAAAAAAATTCTCAGAGCTCAAAAAAAAAATTCTGAGATGTAAAAAAAAATCTTTTTGTTAATTTTTATCATGTCTTCTAGACATGATAAAAATTAACTCCCTTCTCTTTTTCTCTGGGAATGTTGTCTCACTCTTTCTAAAAAATAGACTATGACTCATTCTTGTGGAATTCTGTTGGGATTTTACCTTCGATTGGCTTTTGACTTTGTTTCAATTCCCCAGTTATCTATAAAAGCATTCCGCGTTTCACTTCAGATCCGTGTGGGCTGTGGAAGAGGCAGCACGTCTCTCTCTTTACCCAATCTCATGATATTCTTTAAGAATTTCTTAGCCATTTGTCAAAGAAGGGGACTATAATTGAAGAATTTATGAATTTGGGAACATGTCACCCATGGCAAATCTAAAATCTTGGAAGTGGCTACTGGAAAGCCCCGCTCTGATTATAATTCTGAGTTCTAGCATGGGACATTTTTTAAACCAATAAGCTAAACTATTCCGCGTTTCACTTCAGATCCGTGTGGGCTGTGGAAGAGGCAACACGTCTCTCTCTTTACCCAATCTCATGATATTCTTTAAGAATTTCTTAGCCATTTGTCAAAGAAGGGGACTATAATTGAAGAATTTATGAATTTGGGAACATGTCACCCATGGCAAATCTAAAATCTTGGAAGTGGCTACTGGAAAGCCCCGCTCTGATTATAATTCTGAGTTCTAGCATGGGACATTTTTTAAATCAATAAGCTAACCTATTTTTCTAGTCTCATATTCTCTCGTGACTAGGGTTCCAGATTTGGGTAGAGAGAGACATGTTGCCTCATCAACAGCGCGCACTGTTCTGAACAGAAACGTGGAATGCTTTTATAGAAAAGTGAAGAGTTGAAAGTGAAAGTCGAAAAACGAAATGGGATCGGCTAGGAAAAATTTCTCAGAGCTGAGAAAAAAAAATTCTGAGATGTAAAAAAAAAAAAAAATCTTTTTGTTAATTTTTATCATGTCTTCTAGACATGATAAAATTAACTCCCTTCTCTTTTTGTCTGGGAATGTTGTCTCCCACTTTCTAAAAGTAGACCATGACTCATCCTTTCTAAATAATAGAATTCCAAGAAAAGATTGGGTTCTGGTCTATTTTTAGAAACGGTAAGACAACATTCCCAGATAAAAGGGGGATGAGTTAATTTTTATCATATCTTCTAGAAGACATTATAAAAATTAACAAAAATATTTTTTTTTCCATCTCAGAATTTTTTTCTGAGCTCTGAAAATATTTTCCCAGCCGATCTCATTTCGTTTTTGACTTTCACTTTCAACTCTTCTCTTTTCTATAAAAGTATTTCGAGTTTCTGTTCAAAACACTGTGGGCTGTTGAAAAGGTAACACATCTCCCTCTCTGCATTAATTGGGAATCCAAGATGTTCTAAAGAAGAATTCTTTGAGAATCTCTTAACCTTTCTAAACTTTAGACGAGCTAGATGGATGTTTCTTCATTTCTTTTTCAAGTATGGGTTCAAAGGATTCTTTTAAATAGTTGCAAGTAAGACGTTGTATCATTTTCTGTTGATCATGAATCTATTAAAAAATTTCAATGCCTAGTTTTAGGGCTACCTATACCCGGCATGATTCATATGTTTTACTCTACGTTTTAGATGAGACCCTCTCTTAAAAACACGATTTTCCTATTCAAAGTTGAAATGAGTTTCTAAAAGCATGATTCTTTTAAAAAAACATGTGTGTTTGTGTAGGTGTGGTGGGACGGTTAGATTTCTTCTCTTACGAGATAGTCATCTCCACCCTCTCTTGGTCGCTGAAATCTCGTGATGGCTCAAGTGAAAAGTGTTCGTTTATTTTGACTCACAACCACGTTATATTTTTTTGGATATCTCCTCCAACAACTCGTGGAACTCTTTTCCCTGAAATCAGGTATGTTTAGCAGTGCACGCCCTCTGAAGTGAAGCTCGGAATACTTTGACAAATCCTGTCGAGTGGATTATGAAACCATTTTTAAAGGATCTCAGAGAAACACCCATGAAGACGATACCAACGTGTCGTTTTTCAGAAAGCATGAAGGTGGTTCATGGTGAGAGATGAGATGGTAAAATAGTTTTTTTCTTAGAAAGTTGAAAAAAAATGGAGAGTAGTAAGACACAGTCTCTTTTTTTCGAAACTGAGTAGGAGGGTCATTTTGAGATGAGCTGGAAAATATTTTCTGAGAGATTTGAAAAAAAAATTTAAAAATAAAAAATATATATATTATATAATATATATATTATATAATATATATATTATATAATATATATATATTATATATTATATATATTATATAATATATATATTATATAATATATATATTATATAATATATATTATAAATACTTTTTGTTCATTTTTATCATGTCTTCAGACAATAAAAATGAACGACATCTCTCTTTTTTCTTTGAAACCTCTTTCAACCTATCTCGTCCTGTTTCTCAAGTAACATTTCTTTCCTGAAAAGCTAATTTCTTTAGAAACCTAAGACAACTCTTTTCCTGAAAAGCTAATTTCTTTAGACACGTAAGACAACAGGTAGAGACATCCTTCGAACCAAAAAGAGAGTAGAGATCCTTTTGAATAATGTCGAATAGACAAAAGACGAGTAGCCATTTCAGTTCTATGCTTTTTTTCCTAGGGACGATCCACGAGAGGGTCCTCTTTTGTTCACGAAGCGTGGTTCACCCATGAATTAAACACGTAGGCTCGAAACTTTCTAACATCTCTACCTCCACGGTGCAGTTTGAAAGGAAGGTGAACCACCCATACCCCAGCTATGAAATGAAACGTCAAAACAGTGCACACGTTCTAGAATAAGAACCCTTGTACACATTTGGGGGCTCTACAGCACAGACTCAACAGAAACAAAACGATAAAAACTTCCGAGAGAGTGGATGTGCTTAAAAATAAGGTGATGTCTCGTCGATCAAATCAGCTGTAAATAAATGTCTAAGAGCTGTGAAGAATGGATGGCCTACCTTCACAAATGCTCTTTCTAGGAGGGAAAAGTATGTATCCAAGGAGAATACACAGCACAGACTGATGATAAGTCGAAACTGGAGTGATTTCAATACACAAGTATGAATTCGTTCTAATAACCCTTTAGATAGGTCTCGTTTGACTCATCGAGTCGAGGGGGAAAACATTGACGTGTTGCCTTTCCAACAGCCCACACTTTTCTGAACAGAAACGTAGAATGCTTTTATAGATAAGAGAAGAATTGAAAGTGAAAGTAAAAAAAACGAAATCAGATCGGCTGGGAAAATTTCTGAGCCAAGAAAAAATTCTGAGTCAGGAAAAAAAAAAAAAAAAAAAAAAAAAAAACTCTTCCTTTTTCTTTATTAATTTGATGTCTTCACTTTTTGACTTTTTTTTTAAATTTTTTTTTACCTTCCAATTTGTATAGCTATATACTGAAAACAGGCATTAAAGTCAGTTTGTAGTATATTCCTATACAAATTCACTTAATTTCCCGAAAAAAAAAAGATGTCTTTTTTTTTATTTTTTTACCTTCCAATTTGTATAGCTATATGCTGAAAACAGGCTTTAAAGTCCGTTTGTAGTATATTCCTATACAAATTCACTGCCTTCCCCCCCGAAAAAAAAAAGATGTCTTTTTTTATTTTTTTACCTTCCAATTTTTATAGCTATATGCTGAAAACAGGCTTTAAAGTCCGTTTGTAGTATATTCCTATACAAATTCACTGCCTTCCCTCCTCCGAAAAAAAAAGATGTCTTTTTTTTTTATTTTTTTTACCTTCCAATTTGTATAGCTATATACTGAAAACAGGCATTAAAGTCAGTTTGTAGTATATTCCTATACAAATTCACTTAATTTCCCGAAAAAAAAAAAGATGTCTTTTTTTTATTTTTTTTTACCTTCCAATTTGTATAGCTATATACTGAAAACAGGCCTTAAATTCCGTTTGTAGTATATTCCTATACAAATTTACTCCCTTTTCCCCAAAAAGATGTCTTTTTTTTTAAATTTTACCTTCAAATTTGTATAGCTACATACTGAGAACACGCGTTCAAGTCCGTTTGTAGTATATTGGTATACATGGTCTATTTTTAGAAAGGGTGAGACAACATTCCCAGACAAAAGGGGGCAGAGTTAATTTTTATCATGTCTAGAAGACATGATAAAAATTAACAAAAAGTTTTTTTTTTTTTTTTCATCTCATACTTTTTTTCTGAGCTCTGAGAATTTTTTTCCCAGTCGACAGCCAACAGAAATGTTTCCAGCCAACGCGATTTACTTTCACTTTCAACTCTTTTCTATATAAATATTCCACGTTTTCTGTTCAGAACCGTGCGGGCTGTCCAAGGTGCAAATGACTATAGACGAGCGGTCCAATAGTTCTATGACAAAATATCGCTTTAATCTTTTCAGTAACATTATTGAGGATACTTTTCTTGTAAAAAGAAAAAAGTATTGTTTTCTTTCATCTAGGGAAACAATCATACCTTGGATGTTTAGAAGAAGATCCGTTTAAGTAAAAAAGATTAGCCCCATCGCACAACATCATCATGGGTTCTCAATCTTATCCCAACAGCCCTGTGATCATTGTTTTTTTCAAAAGTCAGGCCAAAGTATTCCTTTTAAAACATTTTCTGTTCTTCCTGGGTGAGGCATTGCGTACCGAGAATGTATTTTCCACAAACCCCACGGATTAGAACAGAAATATATTACAATCATCACGCCATCGTGGTTTTCGAAAGACAAAACAATTCCTCATGAAACAACATCTTTTCTTCCTGGTTGTGAGATGAGGTAGAGATGTTGCATCGTCCACAACCCACACTGATCTGAAGAGAAATGTGGAATGTTTTTATAGATATAAGAAATTAACTGAAAGTGAAAGTAAAAATGAAATCATATTGGCTGGAAATATTTCTTGGCTGTCGAATGGGAAAAAATTTTCCAGAGCTGAAAAAAAAAAAAAAAAAACTCTTCCTTTTTCTCTATTAATTTGATGCCTTCACTTTGTTTACTTTGGAATGGAGAAACCCAAAGACCATGACTCATCCTTTCCTACACATATAATTCCTAGAATGAGTCATGGTCTATTTTTAGAAACAGTGAGACAACATTCCCACACAAAAGGGGGTAGGGTTAATTTTTATCATGTCTAGAAGACATGATAAAAATTAACAAAAAGTTTTTTTTTTTTTTTTTTTTTTTTTTTTTTAACATCTGAAATTTTTTTCTGAGCTCTGAAAAATTTTTCCCAGCCAGCAACCAAGTGAAAATTCTCCAGCCAATACGATTGGCCGTTTACTTGCACTTTCAACACTTTTCTATAAAAGTATTCTACGTTTTCTGTTCAGAACTGTGCGGGCTGTCCAAAGTGCAGCATGCTTTTTCTCTCTCTACCTCATCTGGACCCAGGACCACTCTTCTAGAAAGAGCTTCTGTGAACACAAGCTTTTTTCCAATTTTTGACGTCTCACAGAATAGAAATCATTCCTCCGTTTAGGGGAAAATGTTTCCCATTTGAAAAGCTAGAACCCCTCGTTTGGATTTCATCAGCAACCGATTATCAGGGTCTAGCGAAATTGGATGATCCATCCATGGATTAGAATTTCCCATCCGTGGTTTTTATGCATCAAGATTTCAACATAGTTTAAGAAAAATCCTTCAATCCTATTTGAAAAGAGATGACATGATATTGAAAGACATTTTCCCATGACGAAATCTCTCTATCCCACATCTTCTTCTAAAGTGAAGTTAAAGAGATTTTTCATACCGGGTTTTCAATTTTCACCTCAAATCATACCGTTGACGACGTGTGACACACAAACCGTGACATAAATTTCAGTTTCCATGACAGCTAACAGTCTCGAGGTTTAAACAAATGTATGAAAGAATTTATTTTTGATCCGTTTCAGCGATTGAGTGGGCTGGGAAAAAAAGGCTCTTTCCATTACAGTTAACACGCTCGAGCTTTAAACATGTATGAAAGAATTTATTTTTAATACATTTCAGCGATTGAGTGGGCTGGGGAGGGGAAAAAGGATCTTTCCATAACAGCTAACACGAATGAGTGGGCTGGGAAAAAAAAGGCTCTTTCCATAACAGCTAACACGCTTGAGCTTTAAAAATGTATGAAAGAATTTGTTTTTAATCGATTTCAGCGATTGAGTGGGCTGTGAAAAGAAAAAGCTCTTCCATTACACCTAACAATCTTAAGCTTTAAAAATGTATGAAAGAATTTGTTTTTAATCGATTTCAGTGATTGAGTGGGGTGTGAAAAGAAAAAGCTCTTTCCATTACACCTAACACTCTTGAGCTTTAAAAATGTATGAAAGAATTTGTTTTTAATCGATTTCAGTGATTGAGTGGGCTGTGACAAGAAAAAGCTCTTTCCATTACACCTAACACTCTTGAGCTTTAAAAATATAGGAACGAATTTATTTTTAATCCATTTCAGCGATTGAGTGGGCTGGGAAACATTTTCTTAGAGCTCTGGGGAAAAAAGGCTCTTTCCATGACACCTAACACGCTTGAGCTTTAAAAATGTATAAAACAATTTATTTTTAATCCATTTCAGCGATTGAGTGGGCTGTGAAAAGAAAAAGCTCTTTCCATGATACCTAACACTCTTGAGCTTTAAAAATGTATGAACGAATTTATTTTTAATCCATTTCAGCGATTGAGGGGGCTGGGAAACATTTTCTTAGAGCTCAGGGGAAAAAAGGCTCTTTCCATGACACCTAACACGCTTGAGCTTTAAAAATGTATGAAACAATTTATTTTTAATCCATTTCAGCGATTGAGTGGGCTCGGAAAATTTTCTTAGAGCTCAGGGAATGTGTCTCCAGGTTGAATGCACAGCACACATAGATGGGAAGTCGAAACTCGAGCGGCTTAAAAAATAAATATGCGAAATTTGGGTCATCGAGTGACTACAAAAAATTCTCAGATCTCTGGAAATAATTCTGAGTTCAGGCATCGGACATGAGAACAGAAATATATTACAATCATCATGTCATCGTTGTTTTCGAAAGCCAAAAGAATTCTTCATGAAAGAACATCTTTTTTTCCTGGTTGTGGGATGGAGTAGAGTTGCTGCATCTTGAACAACCCACACTGATCTGAACTGAAATATGAAATGTTTTTATAGATATAAGAAATGAACTTAAAGTGAAAGTAAAAATGAAATTGTATTGGCTGGAAATATTTCTTGGCTGTTGATTGGGAAAAATATTTGCAGAAATGAAAAAAAAAAAAAATCTCTTTCTTTTTTTCTATTAATTTGATGTCTTCACTTTGTTTACTTTGGAATGTCCTAGAATGAGTCATGGTCTATTTTTAGAAACAGGGAGACAACATTCTCACACAAAAGGGGGGTAGGGTTAATTTTTATCATGTCTAGAAGACATGATAAAAATTAACAAAAAGTTTTTTTTTTTTTTTTTTTACATCTCAGATTTTTTTTTCTGAGCTCTGAAAATTTTTTCCCAGTCGGCAACCAAGTGAAAAATTTCCAATCGGCTTTTACTTTCACTTTCAACTCTTTTCTATAAAAGCATTCCACGTTTTCTGTTCAGAACCGTGCGGGCTCTCCATGGTGCAACATGCTTGTTCTCTCTCTACCTCATCTGCAGCTCTATGACAGCTAACACGCTTGAGCTTTAAAAATGTATGAAAGAAGTTATTTTTAATCAATTTCAGCGATTGAGTGGGCTGGGAAAAAAAAGGCCCTTTCCATTACAGCTAACACGCTTGAGGTTTAAAAATGTATGAATGAATTTATTTTTAATCCATTTCAGCGATTGAGTCTACTGGGAAACATTTTCTTAGAGCTCAGGGGAAAAAAAGGTTCTTTCCATGACAGCTAGCACTCTTGAGGTTTAAAAATGTATGAAAGAATTTATTTTTAATCCATTTCAGGGATTGAGTGGGCTGGGAAACATTTTCTTAGAGCTCAGGGAATGTGTCTCTAGGTTGAATGCACAGCACACACGGATGGGAAGTCGAAACTCGAGTGGCTTAAAAAATAAATATACGAAAGTTGGGTTATCGAGCTGACTAAGTAAAATTTTCAGAGTTCTGGAAATAATTCTGAGTTCAAGCATGGGACATGAGAACAGAAATGTATTACAATCATCATGTCATCATTGTTTTCGAAAGCCAAAAGAATTCATCATGAAAGAACATCTTTTTTTTTTTCCTGGTTGTGGGATGGAGTAGAGTTGCTGCATCTTGAACAACCCACACTGATCTGAACAGAAACATGAAATGTTCTTATAGATATAAGAAATGAATTGAAAGTGAAAGTAAAAATGAAATTGTATTGGCTGGAAATATTTCTTGGCTGTTGAATGGGAAAAATATTTCCAAAGCTGAAAAAAAAAAAAAAAAAAAAAAAAACTCTTCCTTTTTTTTTTATTAATTTGATGTCTTCACTTTGTTTACTTTGGAATGGAGAAACCCAAAGACTATGACTCATCCTTTCTAAAACATATAATTCCTAGAATGAGTCATGGTCTATTTTTAGAAACAGTGAGACAACATTCCCACACAAAAGGGGGGTAGGGTTAATTTTTATCATGTCTTAACAAAAAGTGGTTTTTTTTTTTTTTTTTTTTTTTTACATCTCAGTTTTTTTTCTTCTGAGCTCTGAAAATTTTTTCCCAGTCGGTAACCAATTGAAAAATTTCCAATCGGCTTTTAATTTCACTTTCAACTCTTTTCTATAAAAGCATTCCACGTTTTCTGTTCAGAACCGTGCGGGCTCTCCATAGTGCAACATGCTTTTTCTCTCTCTCTACCTCATCTGCAGCTAGGATGTTTTTCCTTCTACCTTACAATTTCACGAGCTAGCTGTTTCTTATATTTCGAGGAGATTTCAATAAAATTGTTTATAGATGTCACCTATTGCAGATGGGGAAAAAGTCTATACTGGATCGCTGGAGACATCTCATCCAGATAGGTCACGTTATATTTTTTCCCACACCTAAATAAATTGGACATGAGCCATCCTTTTGTTTTCTCATCCAACAAAGATAGACACTACAGACCGTTTTGGGTTTTCACTCTTCGCGAACCGAGATGAGCCGCAGCCACACTTTGCGTTTTCTCTGAGCGCAATAATGGATCACGTGAGCAGCCATTTTGTTTCCCATCTGTCCCAGATAGGTCATGTTGTATTTTGTTTCATGCACCTAGCCAATTTTGGACATGAGCCATCCTTTTGTTTTTTTTTCTATCGAACCAAGATGGATTCTGTAGACAGTTTTGTTTCTCAACGGAAAAGTAAATTTTCTGAATGGGTACCGGTGTTCGAATACTTTTGTGACCGACTGTATTATCTTTTCTATAGTATCTGTTAGTTATTTCTGAATTATTTACATTTCCATTAGTTTGTTCCTTATAAAAAATAATAAGTTCTTCTAATATTTGATTTTTATCGAAATTTAAATAATTTTCTTTTAGTAAAGGTGATCCAAGTTTCTGTTCATCAAATTTTACATCTCTCACTTCTTGAATTTTATTTAGTTCAGGGATATAAATTTTGTATGCTTTTCTCTTCCTGCTATAGCCTATCATAATTCCTTTTTTAGCTTTTAGATCCATCTTTCTACGTTTTTCTCGTCTTATATGAACATATGCTTCACATCCAAATCTTTTAAGATAAGCAATGTTAGGCTTGCGTCCTTTATATAGTTCATATGGTGTAAACCTTTTATCATTTTTGTGACTCCTGTTATTCACATGTACAGCTACTTTAACGCTTTCAGACCAAAATTTTATCGGTAATTCTGCATCAATTAACATAGTTCTAGCAGATTTAATTATAGTGCGATTAAAACGTTCAGCTTTTCCATTACTTTCCGGAGTATCAGGGGTTTCATGTTTAATATCCATTTTTTCAAAAAATTCTTTTATTTTTTTAGCTAAAAACTCACGACCATTATCACTACGAATTCTTTTTAGTTTCTTTCCTGTTTGTCTTTCTTCTTGAATGATAAGTTTGATTAGAGCTTCTGAAGTTTCACTCTTCTTCTCAATTGTTAACACAAATATGAAATTACTGTAATCATCTACCACTGTTAAAAAATAACAACTTCCATCTATTGATTTCTCAATTAGTCCAACTAAATCTATGTGCCATAATTCTAAAATATCTTCAGATTGCTTAAATTTCACACTTTTATAAGATGTTCGTGTTATTTTACCTAATGTACAAGGTTCACAATTGTTTTCAGTAATTTTCACATTTTCTAATCCAATGACCGATGAGTGTTTTTTCATTTCTATGAGCCTTTGATAATTTATATGACCTAGTCTCTGATGCCATAGTACATCATTAACATAACTAATTTTAGCTTCTTCAACAATATTTCCTTCAACTTCAAATTTATTTCCATTTCTGTTAGCTATATATAGAATGTTTCCCTGTTTATTGATCACTTCTGCTTTATTTTTGGTAAAAATTACTTTTAAATCCTGATCTACAATTTTTGATACTGACAGCAGATTTTCACTTAAATTCGGTACTTGCAGAACATTATCTACTCTCAAGATGTTCTTATTTCTATCAGTTTGCATTTTAATGTTACCAATACCAACTGATTTTATCATGGCCCATTTTTCAGCCGTCATTATTTGTCGTTCTTCATCTTTAAAATTAGTAAATATTTCTTTATTAGTTGCCATGTGAGATGTGGCTTCTGAATCAATAATCCATTTAATTTTTCTATTCTCTTGTTTATTTATTTTATTCTTTCCATCATTTCTCTCTTGATTAAGATATTAGCTTTCTATTTTCTTAGATACTTCAAATAAGCATGTAGCTGATTCTTATTCTCTTTCCTTGCTTGACATTCTATAAGTTTTATTTGTTACATTTCTCTGCTGTCGGTGTTCTTGCTTAGTTTTCATTTTACATTCAGTTGATTTGTGGCCTAATTTTTACAGCAAAAGCACTTTATACTATTATTATTCTTTCGACATTCTTTTATTAAATGTCCTAATTTTCCACAATTAAAGCATCTTCTTTCATATTTTGATTTTATCCAGTTTTCTTTTGCCTTAGAACTTACTTCTATTTCTTTTCCTCTTTGTTTATTTTTTCCTTCTGTTTCTTTTAAAGCTTTTCTAATTGAAGCTAGATCTTTCTCTTTATTGCTTTTAATAATTTTAACATCAAATTCAAATTCCTTTCTAAGTCCTTCTAGTATGAAGTAAATTAATTCTTTATCTCTAATTTCATCTCCAACTTGAATACTTTTACTTTTCAGAATTACAGCTCTATTCATATAATCATCTACTGATTCATTTTGACTCATTTTCAGTTGAGCTAATTCTATTCTGCATTTGATTTGAATATCTTCTGTTCTTGCCGCCATTTCATTTTTAATTTTCTCCCATAATTTCTTTGCGTTCTTTTCATTCGCATATTTTAACGCTTGTGGAGCTGTCATAGTTTGATTCATTATATTTCTTGCTATCGCGTTATTATCATCCCATATTTCCCAAGTTTTTATTTCATTTTCGAAATTAACATCATCCTTTTTATATGGTTATGGTGGTTCATCAGCTTCTATCACACTTCTCCATATCTTTAAACTTCTTAATTCACTTTCAACTCTGTTGGCCTAAATAAGATAATTATCGTCACTTAATTTTTCTATATGACTCAAATTTATCATATTATAATGCCGGTGCTACTTTGGTAGACGGTTGCACGGATTTTTGGCGATTTACGTTGGCCGAATTGTTGGCGCGATTTTTACAAACGTCAGCCATCTTGAAAAACGCTGTTTTTACGCCTAGTAAAGTATTCGAAACTTAAAAAATAAATAAATAAATATCGTTAAAAGTAATGGATTAATTTTTTGTTGAAAATGTCATTTTTTAAGATGGCAGGCAAGTGTAAATAAATACATTTACTATGAGTATAAAATACTAAAGTAAGGTTATTATTACTTTCATATAGCAAAGAAGATAATAAAAACACCACTATAAAAACATTGAGCCAACGTTTAATTAGATTAAAATATTACTGAAATTGAATATCGAATTCAAAACCATCATACCAACATTTAAAAGAATTAGAATATTATTAAATTCAAATACTTTAAAATACGTTATATAGAATATAATTAACATTAAAACATATGGACAATAATTATCTCAGCAATTTCTGAAAATAGTGTATTAATTTTTTTAACAAAAATTGAAGTATACAATTATAAAATAAAAGAAAAATATGTACTTACATTTTTTTGAGTGTTTAACCTGTTGCTTATTGATAAGTAGCACAATAAAAAATCAGAATCATAATTTAGATAACATCTTTGAAGACATCTTTGAAGGAATTCGAAGATATAAATTAAATTTTAAAACGGCGCGGAAATGCATAAATTGTCAGTAACCAATCAGGGAGCTGATTACAGCTCGTTAATGCACAAATATTCTATAACCAATCAGAGAGCTTATTACATCACGGCTAGAATTAAAATTATTTAAAAATTCATACATAATAAAATCATTTTTTAAAAAAATGCAAAATTTAATTGTATTTTAATATTTAAGAGCCATAAATAATGTTTAAAACATTAGATTAAATTTATACATATTAAAACGAATTACTTTCAAAGTAAGGCGACGTCATTGATTACATCATCCACAACATAAAATTTCATAAAATATGATAAACAATAAAATTTTTATTTCAAATAAAAATGCAAAATTAAATTGATTTTTAATATTTAAAAGCCATAAATAATATTTTAAACACGGAATTTATGCACAATAAAACGCATTATTTTTTAAATAAAATGACAACAAAGTATCGGTTACCATAAATAACTTATCCAGCAATGGGTTTACCATAAGTTGTATTACTCGCCAAAATCCGTGCAACCGTCTACCAAAGTAGCACCTATATGCCATATTTTCTAATTTATATTCACTAATTATAATACAAGTCTAATTTATCTCTTAGAGAAATTGGCTATTTTGTTAACCCTAAACAACATCAATGTTCTATCTGAAAGTTTATTCACAGAGGGGGCAACCACGCTCTGCTACCAAATGTTGGTTATTTAAGATTGGCATATATATAACATTCTCAAAAGAATCATCCACTTCTAAAAAAAATACATTATGGCAATATACAAAAAGAAAACTTTATTAAAGAAAATCAGACATAAGAAATCTTACCACATTCTACCAAACCATCATAATGAAAAAACTCTCTCTTCCAGATACATTTTTAACTCATTCTTTTTACAATTTAATTTCAATGTTGCCAAAATATTAAAACTTAAAATTATGCTTTATAAACAAATACTATCAATTCTCTACCACTAAAGTGCCATTAAATTTCTTTAGTTATTATTTTCATAAGATTCTAGCATTATTCCGTAGAGACGCCACATTCCTTATCAGTAGTCCGTTCTTATCGTTCTTATCAGCAATTCACACCCTTCGGAGGCCCCCCTTTTCGTGATTAGGAATTTCTTGAGAGGGAAAAATGGGGATCTCTTGACCATCGATGAGTATAGATTTGTATCGCTCCTGGCATCTGTCAGCTGCAAGAACAAATCATAAATATAATGAGAAACTTTAATCTGTAGAAAAGTCATAGATCGTAATACTTCGTTATTTAAATTGATTAAAGAATATAAACTAAAAATGAAATAAAACATAGTATTCACTTAAGCATTAGTATGAGAGGAAATTACGATATTTTTAACTTACAAATTCAGTAAATCATGCTTTATGAGTTCATGATGATAGTGAAACGTGCCTCTTCAATTTTTATTCCACTACTTAGTGAAGCTCCACAGTCTTTCTATATTTTATATATGAGCAGCTGTTGTTAGATCAAGAAAATGAAATTTATTGTCTGCAGAAAAATATCTGTAAGCTAGTATTTACCAGTTCTTGTCTTTTATATTCTCACCAGAAGTTTGAATAAATTGTCACTCCCTCTTGTAGATGGTCGACAACTTTTGGCAGGAGTGTGGACGGCTCTCTATTTAGAAACTGAGCGAGAAAGAATTTTTCAGTTTTTTGGCATAACTTGTCATTTATACAGCGTTATGGAAGAATCATGCCAGTTTTGGTTTTTTTACTGTATGAATAGATTTTCTGCTATGTTCAAAATTTTTTCAGAGTCACCTATTGACATATTTGGTTGGCGGATCATATGCAGAGAATACATCTCTCTCGTAAAAATATTTCAGTGAATAGTCTCATTTTTCTAGTGTTTCTTTCATTTTATGCTGTTACAAACAGTATTCTGAAACCACTAAACCAGCTGTTAAAACATATACTTTTCTTTCATTAGCAAATTTTCAAGCTGCACCTCTAAATGCTTTCGCTGATGTGAAATTTTATTGAATGTCCATTTTTGCATATTCGAATGTGATGTAAAATATGTGCATTTCTTGAAAGAAAGATATACCAAGCATCTTCCTTACTTCTCATTAAATTAAGAATTTTTAGATTAAAATATAAATAAAATTCATTAACATATAGAATACTGAGAGCTCTTCTTGTGATGAGAGAATTCTGAGTGATTATGAATTATTAACATTTGCATGGGAAGAAATATGATCACATGGTCTCCTCGAAGCTCTTCTCATTATAAGCAAACTGTAAAGTATCATTGTTGGGCTGCCAGATGTTTCAGAATAGTTTATATTGCCGATTCATCAAAAATGTTGACAACTTTAAAAAACAGGATCCATAATAATAAGGAAGAAAGAATATCACATCCTTACGAAAGCTTGGCTTAATTTATTTGATTATAGCACATAAGGGCTAGCAACCTAAAATGATGGATGTCTTTGTGAGGACTTTCTGGGAGAAACTGGCTCGTATCTACACAAGAAAAGCATGGAATCCATCTCTGAAGTCATTTTTAAGCCTTAAATTGATATTAGCTTTCTATGAAAATACCTTGGCAGCTTCACAAGGGCTCATTCATATTAAAATTTGAGTGAATTTCACAGGATAAAAATTTGTTATTTAAATTTAGTGTGGGTGCAATATATTTTTCAAAACTATTCAGAACAAATTTATATACACATTGAAAATTCTGAATATGCAAAAACTAAAAAAAAAATCTTCCAGTAGATCTTTTGTTTACATGATAGTTTTTCCATCCAAAGATTATGCAAATAATTTATATTTAAACCAGATTCCTTTCAGATATGCAATAAAGTAATACAAGTTGTCCCATTTTTTACAAAATGTTAGTAATTTTAAAGTAATTAATTATTCATTTGAATTATACATAGAGAAACAAATATTAATTTTTTTCTAATACAATGATGAAATTAAAGCACAAAACACTAATTATTAGATAAAATGTATTGGAAATGTTAAGAGAATGGATTTAAAACTGAAATCTCATATGTTTCTCAGTGATTTAAAATAAACACAAGAGTATATTGGAAAGCTATACATGTTAAAATGTTAATATTTGGTATGTATTTAGTTAGCATCTGTAGTATTTTCAGAAAAATTTTCTCTGCTTTTGAAATTCATATTGCACAAGCATGTTTCAACTTATGCGCAGAAATTTACTGAGCGTAAGGGGCGTATCTTTGATGTGACACCATCTTACACGTAGTTCGAATGTCACGTGACCTCCCTGCGCGTTTGGGGATTTAGCGCTGACCCTGACAATGCTGTTAACAACCGCATATTTGTTTATTTACATTCTGGCAGTAACTACGTAGACAATTCAAACTGGTCGATACTCATCCTGAAGTAATTAAAAAACAAGTAATATAAAAAAAAAAAAAGTCAATTCCTACTTAGATCCACAAAAAAAAAATTACGAAAATACAAATAAATAAATAAATAAATAAATAAAAATACAAACAGAATTTTTTGAAATTAAAAATTTTAATACGTGAAAAAGCTGTATTAGCATCAAGTGTCTTTCACTACAAGTTTAAAAAATTGTATTTGAACTTGAGTGGCTGAATAAAAAGCATTTTATGTACTGAAAATTTGAACAAGATATAGGGAGAGTGTGAGCTAATAGTAGGAATTTAATAATTCCGGATATTCATTTCGCAAACGGGGCAGTTAAAAAAAAAAAAAAAAAACTCTTTGAAGAGGTCTCTCTAAATGAATCTTTCGGACCCATTCCTGCCATTTTTTGCGGTTTTGCCTCTGCTTAATAGTTGCACTTAATAATAAAGTTTCAGCTATATATATATATATAAAAAAATCATCTGATTCGGACAACTTGCCGCAATTCGAGCTTTGGAGTTACTGCGAGCTGGTCGCTTGATGAAGTGTTCCTGATCGATCGTGCGCGTAAGTAGTTTTCGAGTTTGGTTTTTGATTTTTCCAAGTGTTTTCATGATGGACTTGCCTTTCCGTTAGGGACGGTAGGTTTTTTGGACTGTTGCAATGAATCCCAACTTACAGTACATTCAGACTTTAAACTTAATTAATGATAAAAATGTTATTGAAAAGCTTATTGAAAGTGGTTCAGAAGAGGAATTAGATGCTATATCTACCTATTTGCAAATCCAAAAAAAATCTTATTGATAGTGGTCAAAAAATAGTTGATCCAGAAGTTGAAAAATTGTTTCAGGTTATGGTAGCCAAACTCTTCAGTAAACGGCAATTAAAAAATGTTAAATCTTCAAAGGAAATTGATGAGATTGTAGGAATTGGTCAGATTCTGACCCAACAAAACATGAATAATGTCAATGTGCAAGACAATAACTCTCTTAAGCAGGGCGAAACTTGGATTAAACCCAAAAAAAACGCACAAGCGTACTTTAAGTGATAGCAGTAACTCATCTGTTACAACAATAAAAAATAGATATTCTACCCTTAGAATAGATGACGGCATGGAAGTCAATCAAACGCCCAACACAAACCCTCAGGATATGGACCAATCAGAAGAAGGCGAATTCATAGCCCCTAGAAAAACTGCAAACCGTGTACCGCCGATTATAATATCTGATGTTAAGTCTTGGAAGCCCCTTAGAGATGAAATTAAAAAATTTACCACAGCTATGGAGTGCGTACAAAAAGGTGGAGACATCCACATAAAAGTCAAATCTGACGATGACTATCGCTCAGTCACAAAATTTTTGGATAATAAGGAAATACCTTATCACACATTTCCCCTACCAAGGGATAAGCCTATTAGAGTCGTAATAAAGAAGCTTTCAGTGCATACTAAACCTGAAGAAATATTAGAAGAACTCCAACAATTAAAAATTCCAGTTAAAACGGTTAGACAGATAACCAAAAAGATTGACAATGAAATTGTCAAATTGCCAACTTTCCTTATAGAAGTCCCACGGACTGTTGAAGGAAAAAAGATATTTCAGGTAACAAATATCTTGGACCTTGCGGTCAAAATTACCTCTTTCCAACCAACCCCAGGACATAAACAGTGCCATAACTGTCAGAGATATGGACATAGTCGCTCGTACTGCAAACATAAACCAAGATGCTTAAAGTGCGGATTAAACCACATCACCACTAGCTGTACAAAAGATAGAAATCTTCCAGGAAAGTGTTGCCTTTGTGGGGGACCCCACGTCAGTTCCTACAGGGGTTGCGAAATGCACCCTGACAATATTAAACGTAAGATTGCTGAAAAAGAAAATCAAAGAGATGCCTGGAGAAAGACAAGAACAAATCCTCCAGAACACAACTTGGAGAACTTCCCCCCATTACCGAGTAGGAGAAACACTAACGAAAATGTTAATGAAGCCAGTCCCTCATCAGCCAACCAGAATGAAGCTCACGAAAGAGAACAATTAGGCTCCGCCCCGGATTTCCTGAAATGGATCAAAAATCTATTTACTCAAGGCAAAGCGCTATTTGAACGCTTTTTTAAAGCCAAGTCAATAATGGAAAAGCTCCAAATAGGGTGGGAAGCCTTTGAACTTTTAGCAAATTTAAATTATGAATGTTAATATTGTAAATAACTATGCAAGCATCCAACTTACTGCCTCCAGTAGTTTAAATTTCACCTTCTTTAATGCCAACGGAGTTCGCGGCAAGAACACTGAGATCATAAACTTTCTTAATTGCCATGACATTGATATTTTCTTAATTAACGAGACACATCTTCGAGCTAGTGATAAATTTAACATCCAAGGTTATAGAACCTTTAGAAAAGACAGAGAAAATAACAGGGGCGGTGGCACCCTGATTCTCATCAGAAGACACTTGCAGGCCAACTACTTTAATCTCCCAAGTTCTAGTAATATTGAAACTACTGCCATCATAGCTCACTCTCGCACTAATGAACCTATTGTTATTATTTCTGCTTATAATCCCCCGGGACATAATATCAGCAACAGTGACATGAGCATCTTTAGCGGCATTATGCTTCCCACAATACTAGCCGGAGACTTAAACGCGAAGCATCACTCCTGGAATTCTCGACGTGCAAATGCAAACGGGAACTTCCTTCATAATTATGCCCTTACAAATGATTTAAGTATCTTTGGACCAACGGATCCCACCAGATACAGCCATACTGGCAGTGCCGAAGTTCTTGATATTGTTATCACAAAAAATATTGCACAAATTCCCTTCCTACAAGTTTCACACCAGCTAACTTCCGATCATCTGCCTGTCAGATTTACTTATTACGGCTTTGATAAAAATATTCCACTTAGAAAAATCACAAACTGGGATAAATTCATTCATTCTCTGGAAAACCTACCAGCGCATCCTGCTTTAGCCGATATTACTGACATTGAGTATCAAATCACTAAGGTCAATAATTGTATAAAAAGTGCTCTTGACAAATCTACTAAATATGAAGAACATAAAAAAGAAAAACTTCCGGATAACATTATTCACAAAATTAAGGACAAAAATCGCACCGCTAAAATTTGGCGCCGTACTGCTGATCCTAATATCAAAAGAATTCTTAACAGAAAAATAGGAATATTAAAAATCTTCTAAGTGAATACAGATCTTGTTGGCGCATTTTACGCCAACGAATCTCGCCAAATTATCGCCTCCTACGATTGAGGCAGCAGACTTGAAGAAGAAATCTAACCGGTCTGACGTGAGCAATTACTTGTAACCGAAGCTCACAATTAAATTGTATTTTGCTTCACTGTAAATATTTGTATATGATGTTTTTCTAAATAAAATAATTAAAAACGAAGCAGTGAAGCTGGTCCGTCGATAAAAAATAACCTTTAAGAAAAATAAGTTTAGTCATCTGGCTCCGTCGACCCTGGAGCCTACTTCAGCGGTATGGATATATTAATGAAAAGCAAAGCATCCCTAAAGGGGAAAATAACTAGATTCGAAACTTTTGTGCAAACTGCAAATAATGATGTGGACTTAGTTGAACTTAAAGTTAAACTAAAAAACATTCAAGTTCTTCAAAAGAAAGTTGATGAACTACGAAGTGCGTGCTACTCGCAAAGTGAAATGAAAGATGATGATCTGACCAAAATTGATGACGACTTAAACCAATGTGATGATCGTCTGGAAAAATTGGAGGTAAGAATTGAAATTCTCATTAATTCTTACAATAAGTTAAATTCTGAAAAAGCAGTAAATGTTACTGAAAGTAATGTAGATGAAAATTTTCAAATCAAAACTAAAATCCCAGCGTTAGTTTTGCCTGAATTTTCAGGAAAATATGAAGGATTTAGTTCATTTAAAACTCAATTTGATGATTTAATTACAAATAATGTTCAGCTGAGTCATTCACAGAAATTGTATTATCTAAGATCTTGTCTTACTAATGATGCTAAGCATTTAGGTAGTAACTTTGATAATTTTGAATCTTTGTACAATGCTTTAGAATCTCGCTATGATAATGAACGTCTGATTGTTGACATTCATGTGCAGAATATTTTAAATTTTGAAAAGATTCAATCCGAAAATGCGAAAAATATCAGAAGTATGATTGATTGTATACAAAAGAATTTACGCGCTTTGAAAGTATTAAAATATGAACAGAACAAGTTATGTGATGTTTTTCTAATAAATATTCTTCTTCAAAAACTAGATAAAGAATCTAAAAAAAAATTTTGAATTATCTCACAAATCGAAAGTAGTTCCAACATTTGACGAGTTTATTAGATTTTTGGAACAGCGTGAATCAGTTTTGTTATCTATAAATAGAAATATTACACCCGGAAGTAGGGTTAATATAAATAAGAATTCCACTCCTTCCCATAAATCGAAGGTTCTTTTGACAAATGAAAATAAAAGTAAAAACTGTGTTGTGTGTAGGAGCCTTCATCCTATTTTCCTTTGCGATACATTCTTAAAGTTAAGTGTTCATGAAAGATTAAAATTAATTCGTTCACATAAACTCTGCGAATTATGTCTAAGGCAAAATCATAAGAAAAGTCAGTGTCTCTCGAAATTTAAATGCGTTTGCGGGGAAAAACACAATAAATTAATGTGCATGGATAATGAAGGTCATTCGAAGACTCCTTGTCGCTCGGTGACGCCACTTAGACAAAACAAAAGTGAGCTCGATGCCGCCGCTGGAAAAGGTGACTCAGAATTGAAAGCGTTGAGTGTTTTAAGTAACAAGAATAAACAAAAAAGAAAAAGTGTACTTTTTTCTACTGCAGAGATTTATGTCCGTGACGCCAATAATCAAAGAATAAAAATCCGTGCGCTTTTAGACAGCGCATCTAATATATGTGTTCTTGCAGATGAAATAAGTGAATGCTTAGGAATGAAAAGGGAGAAAATTAAAATGCCTGTTACAGGTCTTAATGGATCAATTCAAAATATTAAATGGAAGGTGAATACATTTATTTCAAATGAAGAATGTACCTTTAATGAACCAGTTGAATTCTTGATTGTAAATAAGATAACAGGACTAACTCCGTGTACTACGTTAGATATTTCGAAGGTAGAAATTCCACAATTTTTAAATTTAGCTGATAAATCATTTTATGAAGCTTCAGAGGTACATGCCCTTATAAGTGCTGATTTATTTTTTAAGGTTTTGAAAAATAATACGTATAAAATAAATGATGATTTATTATTTAAAGAGTCTGAATTCGGATGGATCGCATGCGGGAAGCTTAACGAAATACAACCTTCTTATCAGGGACATTGTTTTCTTGTGCAAAATGACTCTCTTCAAAATACTTTAAAACTTTTCTTTGATTTAGAGGGACTTGGTATTCGCGATGATCCAGTTTTGCATGAAAAGGATCAGGCAATGGAAATTTTTAATGACACCGTTGAATTTAAAAATGGACGTTATGTAGTACAACTACCTTTTAGGAAACATTATGAAGAATTATCTGATAATTATTCCTTGGCGCGGCAGCGTTTTCAGAATTTGTGGAGAAGATTTAGTCATGATCCTGAGTTACATCAACAATACCGTGAAATTATTTGTGATTATTTAAAAGAAGGCATAATCAGCATCGTAAATCCTGATACAAAAGAAAATGCTTTAAACAAGCCTATATATTATTTGCCTCATCAGGCTGTGCGGAAAGAAAGTAGTTTAACGTCGAAAACTAGGATCGTCTTTGATGCGGGTAGTCATCAAAATAATGAACTTTCTTTAAATGACTGCTTGTGGCCAGGGGTTAACTTAAATCCAAATCTTTTGGATTTACTAATTAATTTCAGATTGAACAAAATTGCATTTTGTTCAGATGTTAAACAAGCTTTTCTGCAGATATGCCTCTCTGATGAACTTAAGGATGCAGTTCGTTTTCTTTGGAGTAGTGATGATCCAAGTGTTGATAAAAGGCCCAATTTACAGATTTACCGTTTCAATCGAGTAAATTTCGGGGTCAGTTCGAGCCCATTCCTGTTAGCAGCTACTATTAGACATCATATTAAAAAATACAAGGAAGATTTTCCCGAAACAGTTGAAATTTTAGACCAGTGTTTTTATGTAGATGATCTCATTTCTGGAAGTGAGGATTTTGAAGAAGCACTTGAAGTATCTAAAAATGCCAAGAAAATTATGGAAGAGGCTGGAATGGTCCTCAGAAAGTGGATTAGCAATAATGCTGAATTAATGGAGCAATGGAAGAATGAAGAATTTGATACCTATCCTGCAGACGCTACTCTCAGCTTGGGCGCACACCAAACTAAAATCTTGGGACTTTCTTGGAAGACGCACGAAGATTATTTAACTATGGATACTAAAAATCTTTTGGAATTTCTTTCTATGGACAAAAATACGAAACGCTTCTTACTTCAAGCAATAGGGAAGATATTTGATCCTTTAGGATTAATTTCGCCTTTCACCATTCGAGTTAAATGCCTCATCCAAGATCTCTGGAATGAAAAAATTCAGTGGGATGAACCTTTACCAAAGGAAATTGAAAAGGAATGGAAGAAGTGGTGTGCTGAACTTCATCACTTAGAAAATTTGAAAATACCTAGGTTGGTCAATGATTCTGTATCAAAGGAAGATACTGTTGAAATACACAGTTTTTGCGACGCAAGTAAAAAGGCATATGGCGCTGCCATATATTTGAAGGTGAAGACACTCAGTGGAATATCGGTGAAACTCCTAACTTCAAAAAGTCGTGTGGCTCCGTTAAACGGTGTAACCTTACCAAGATTAGAACTATTGGGTGCTCTAGTTGCAGCTCGTCTTAGTTCTAAGGTAAAGAGAATAGTGAATCTGAAAAGATCTTCTGTTGAATACCATTGGACAGATTCCAAGATTGCACTTTTTTGGATAAAGGGTGCAAAAACCCGATGGAAGCAATTTGTGGCAAACCGAGTGAACGAAATCACCAGCTTGACAGATCCCAACTCTTGGCATCACTGTGCAGGTAAAGAAAATCCTGCCGATCTTCTCTCACGTGGAATGAATGCTGATTCCTTGGTGACAGATTCTAGATGGTGGACAGGTCCAGAATTCTTGATGCAGCCTGACAGTTTCAAGAACTTGCAACCATTTATTCCTGAGATTGAAACCATCGAACAAGTCGAAAAAGAAACTTTGCGGCGAGAAAGGAAAATTCCTTTTGAAGATGAGACTTGTAAAGAGACAGCCCTGCTAAATGACAGCTCTCAACATTTTATTGTGGACGACCTCTTAGAACTTTCAAACAATTATTATAAAATTAACCATGTTTTGTCTTATATTTTCAGGTTTATTTTCAATTGCAGGAATAAGGTAAAAAACACAGGACCACTGTCAGTGGAGGAAGTAAGAGAAGCCGAAGAAGTGTTGATTAAGCATGAACAACGAGTTCTCCTTGAAGGAAAGAAACTGCCAAGTAATATTTCGAATTTATTTCCGTTTTTTGATGACAAAGGAATAGTACGTGTAGGAGGAAGGCTGAAGAATGCTTCAGTGCCATATTCTCAAAGACATCCTCCTATTTTATCTAAGGGTTCAAGATTAAGTAAAATTTATTTTGAAAGTTTACACAGGAAATTATTTCATGTTGGACCACAAGGTCTGCTAAATGCAGTGCGCTTGAAATTTTGGCCTTTAGGTGGCCGTAGTCTCGCACGCAAAACAGTACATCAATGTGTAACGTGCTTTAAATGTAAGCCCACTCTTTCTTCACAAATTATGGGTAATTTGCCTAGTGAAAGAGTTAATGTTTCAGCTCCATTTTCTATTACAGGTATTGATTTATGTGGCCCTTATTTAGTGAAATTTAAAAATCAACGTAAAGGTATTCTGAATAAATTGTATATTTGTATTTTTATATGTTTCGCAACAAAAGCCGTCCATCTTGAGACATTAACAGATTCGACTTCCGATGCTTTAATTGCAACACTTAAACGTTTTACAAGTAGACGTGGCAAATGTTTCAAAATTTATACCGACAATGCTACTAACTTTGTTGGAGCGAATTCAAAATTTAAAAAATTTTATAAGCTCATTAATTTCCCAGACAAAGAATTAGCTAATCATTTTTCGCAAGAAAATATAGATTGGAATTTTATTCCACCCAAATCGCCTCACTTCGGAGGACTTTGGGAAGCTGGTATAAAATCGGTGAAGTACAGTCGGTCACAAAAGTATTCGAACACCGGTACCCATTCAGAAAATTTACTTTTCCGTTGAGAAACAAAATTGTCTCCAGAATCCATCTTGGTTCGATAGAAAAAAAACAAAAGGATGGCTCATGTCCAAAATTGGCTAGGTGCATGAAACAAAATACAACATGACCTATCTGGGTGAGATGGGAAACAAAATGGCTGCTCACGTGATCCATTATTGCGCTCAGAGAAAACTCAAAGTGTGGCTGCGGCTCGTCTCGGTTCGCGAAGAGTGAAAACCCAAAAGAGTCTGCAGTGTCTATCTTTGTTGGATGAGAAAACAAAAGGATGGCTCATGTCCAATTTATTTAGGTGTGGGAAAACATATAACGTGACCTATCTGGATGAGATGTCTCCAGCGATCCAGTATAGACTTTTTCCCCATCTGCAATAATTGACATCTATAAACAATTTTATTGAAATCTCCTCGAAATATAAGAAACAGCTAGCTCGTGAAATTGTAAGGTATTCCCAAAGAATTCCACTTCTTGAAGAAAGAAAAACATCCTAGCTGCAGATGAGGTAGAGAGAGAAAAAGCATGTTGCAGCATGGAGAGCCCGCACGGTTCTGAACAGAAAACGTGGAATGCTTTTATAGAAAAGAGTTGAAAGTGAAAGTGAAAGCCGATTGGAAATTTTTCAATTGGTTGCCGACTGGGAAAAAATTTTCAGAGAGCTCAGAAAAAAAATTCTGAGATGTAAAAAAAAAAAAAAAAAAAAAAAAAAAAAAACTTTTTGTTAATTTTTATCATGGCTTCTAGACATGATAAAAATTAACCCTACCCCCCTTTTGTGTGGGAATGTTGTCTCACTGTTTCTAAAAATAGACCATGACTCATTCTAGGAATTATATGTTTTAGAAAGGATGAGTCATAGTCTTTGGGTTTCTCCATTCCAAAGTAAACAAAGTGAAGACATCAAATTAATAGAAAAAAAAAGGAAGAGTTTTTTTTTTTTTTTTTTTTTTTTTTTTTTTTTTTTTTAGCTCTGGAAATATTTTTCCCATTCAACAGCCAAGAAATATTTCCAGCCAATACAATTTCATTTTTACTTTCACTTTCAATTCATTTTTTATATCTATAAGAACATTTCATGTTTCTGTTCAGATCAGTGTGGGTTGTTCAAGATGCAGCAACTCTACTCCATCCCACAACCAGGAAAAAAAAAGATGTTCTTTCAAGAGGAATTCTTTTGGCTTTCGAAAACAATGATGACATGATGATTGTAATACATTTCTGTTCTCATGTCCCATGCTTGAACTCAGAACTATTTCCAGAGCTCTGAGAATTTTTCCTAGTCAGCTCGATGACCCAAATTTCGTATATTTATTTTTTAAGCCACTCGAGTTTCGACTTCCCATCCGTGTGTGCTGTGCATTCAACCTGGAGACACATTCCCTGAGCTCTAAGAAAATGTTTCCCAGCCCACTCAATCGCTGAAATGGATTAAAAATAAATTCGTTCCTATATTTTTAAAGCTCAAGCATGTTAGCTCTCATGAAAAGGGCCTTTTTTTCCCCAGCCCACTCAATAGCTGAAATGAATTAAAAACAAATTCTTTCATACATTTTTAAACCTCAAGAGTGTTAGCTGTCATGGAAAGAGCCTTTTTTCCCCTGAGCTCTAAGAAAATGTTTCCCAGCAGACTCAATCGCTGAAATGGATTAAAAACAAATTCATTCATACATTTTTAAAGCTCAAGCGTGTTAGCTGTCATGGAAAGGGCCTTTTTTTGCCCAGCCCACTCAATCGCTGAAATGGATTAAAAATAACTTCTTTCATACATTTTTAAAGCTCAAGAGTGTTAGCTGTCATAGAAACTGAAATTTATGTCATGGTTTGTGTCTCACACGTCGTCAACGGTATGGTTTGAGGTGAAAATTGAAAACCCGGTATGAAAAATCTCTTTAAGTTCACTTTAGAAGAAGGTGTGGGATAGAGAGATTTCGTCATGGAAAAATGTCTTTCAATATCATGACATCTCCTTTCAAATAGGATTGAAGGATTTTTCTTAAACTATGTTGAAATCTTGATCCATCCAAATTACAGATGGGAAATTCTGATCCATGGATGGATCATCCAATTTCGCTAGAACCTGATAAACGGTTGCTGATGCAATACAAACGAAAACCCTAGCTTTTCAAACAGGAAACATTTTCCCCTAAACGTATTAATGATTTCTATTCTGTGAGACATTAAAAAGTGGAAAGAAACTTGTGTTCACAGAAGCTCTTTCTAGAAGAGTGGTCCTAGGTCCAGATGAGATAGAGAAAGAGAAAAAGCATGCTGCACCTTGGATAGCCCGCACGGTTCTGAATAGAAAACGTGGAATACTTTTATAGAAAAGCGATGAAAGTGAAAGTAAAAGCCAAATCGTGTTAACTGTAGAATTTTCACTTGGTTGCCGACTGGGAAAAATTTTTCAAAGCTCAGAAAAAAAAATTTGAGATGTTAAAAAAAAAAAAAAAAAAAAAAACTTTTTGTTAATTTTTATCATGTATTCTAGACATGATAAAAATTAACCCTACCCCCCTTTTGTGTGGGAATGTTGTCACCCTGTTTCTAAAAATAGACCATGACTCATTTTAGGAATTATATGTTTTAGAAAGGATGAGTCATAGTCTTTGGGTTTCTCCATTCCAAAGTAAACAAAGTGAAGACATCAAATTAATAGAAAAAAAAGGAAGAGTTTTTTTTTTTTTTTTTTTAGCTTTGGAAATATTTTTCCATTCAACAGCCAAGAAATATTTCCAGCTAATACAATTTCATTTTTACTTTCACTTTCAGTTCATTTCTGATATCTATAAAAACATTTCATATTTCTGTTCAGATCAGTGTGGGTTGTTCAAGATGCAGCAACTCTACTCCATCCCACAACCAGGAAAAAATGATGTTCTTTCATGAGGAATTCTTTTGGCTTTCGAAAACAATGATGACATGATGATTGTAATACATTTCTGTTCTCATGTCCCATGCTTGAACTCAGAACTATTTCCAGAGCTCTGAGAATTTTTCCTAGTCCACTCGATGACCCAAATTTCGTATATTTATTTAAGCTACTCGAGTTTCGACTACCCATCCGTGTGTGCTGTGCATTCAACCTGGACACACAATCCCTGAGCTCTAAGAAAATTTTCCGAGCCCACTCAATCGCTGAAATGGATTTAAAATAATTTGTTTCATACATTTTTAAAGCTCAAGAGTGTTAGGTGTCATGGAAAGAGCCTTGTTTTTCCCTGAGCTCTAAGAAAATGTTTCCCAGCCCCTCAATCGCTGAAATGGATTAAAAATAAATTCTTTCATAAATTTTTAAAGCTCAAGAGTGTTAGGTATCATGGAAAGAGCTTTTTCTTTCCACAGCCCACTCAATCGCTGAAATAGATTTAAAATAAATTGTTTCATACATTTTTAAAGCTCAAGTGTGTTAGCTGTCATGGATGAAATGGATTAAAAATAAATTCTTTCATACATGTTTAAAGCTCAAACGTGTTAGCTGTCATGGAAAGAACCTTTTTTTCCCCAGCCCACTCAATCGCTGAAATGGATTTAAAATAAATTGTTTCATACATTTTTAAAGCTCAAGCGTGTTAGCTGTCATGGATGAAATGGATTTAAAATAAATTGTTTCATACATTTTTAAAGCTCAAGCGTGTTAGCTGTCATGGAAAGAACCTTTTTTTCCCCAGCCGACTCAATCGCTGAAATGGATTAAAAATAAATTCTTTCACACATGTTTAAAGCTCAAGCGTGTTAGCTGTCATGGAAAGAGCCTTTTTTTCCCAGCCCACTCAATCGCTGAAACGGATCAAAAATAAATTCTTTCATACATTTGTTTAAACCTCAAGACTGTTAGCTGTCATGAAAACTGAAATTTATGTCACGGTTTGTGTGTCACACGTCGTCAACGGTATGATTTGAGGTGAAAATTGAAAACCCGGTATGAAAAATCTCTTTAACTTCACTTTAGAAGAAGGTGTGGGATAGAGAGATTTCGTCATGGGAAAATGACTTTCAATGTCTTTCAATGTCCGTCATGGGAAAATGTCATCTCCTTTCAAAGAGGATTGAAGGATTTTTCTTAAACTATTTTGAAATCTTGATGCATAAAAACCACGGATGGGAAATTGGATGATCCATGGATGGATCATCCAATTTCGCTAGACCCTGATAAACGGTTGCTGATGAAATTCAAACGAGGGGTCCTAGCTTTTCAAATGGGAAACTTTTTCCCCTAAAAGGAGGAATGATTTCTATTCTGTGAGAAGTCAAAAATTGGAAAAAAGCTTGTGTTCACAGAAGCTCTTTCTAGAAGATTGGTCCTGGGTCCAGATGAGGTAGAGAGAGAAAAAGCATGGTGCACCTTGGACAGCCCGCACAGTTCTGAACAGAAAACGTAGAATACTTTTATAGAAAAGTGTTGAAAGTGAAAGTAAAAGGCCAATCGTCTTGGCTGTAGAATTTTCACTTGGTTGCCGACTGGGAAAAATTTTTCAAAGCTCAGAAAAAAAAATTTGAGATGTAAAAAAAAAAAAAAAAAAAAAAATTTGAGATGTAAAAAAAAAAAAAAACTTTTTGTTAATTTTTATCATGTCTTCTAGACATGATAAAAATTAACCCTACCCCCCTTTTGTGTGGGAAAGTTGTCTCACTGTTTCTAAAAATAGACCATGTATACCAATATACTACAAACGGACTTGAACGCCTGTTCTCAGTATGTAGCTATACAAATTTGAAGGTAAAATTAAAAAAAAGACATCTTTTTGGGGAAAAGGGAGTAAATTTGTATAGGAATATACTACAAACGGAATTTAAGGCCTGTTTTCAGCATATAGCTATACAAATTGGAAGGTAAAAAAAATAAAAAAAAGACATCTTTTTTTTCGGGGGGGAAGGCAGTGAATTTGTATAGGAATATACTACAAACGGACTTTAAAGCCTGTTTTCAGCATATAGCTATACAAATTGGAAGGTAAAAAAAAATAAAAAAAAGACATCTTTTTTTTTCGGGGGGGGGAAGGCAGTGAATTTGTATAGGAATATACTACAAACGGACTTTAAAGCCTGTTTTCAGCATATAGCTATACAAATTGGAAGGTAAAAAAAATAAAAAAAGACATCTTTTTTTTTCGGGAAATTAAGTGAATTTGTATAGGAATATACTGCAAACTGACTTTAATGCCTGTTTTCAGTATATAGCTATACAAATTGGAAGGTAAAAAAAAATAAAAAAAAGATATCTTTTTTGGGGAAAAGGAGTGAATTTGTATAAAAATATACTACAAGAACATCAAGAAAAGAACATCATGGGTCCAAGAATTGAAAGTGAAAGTCCAAAAACGAAATGTTAACGACTGGGAAGAAAATTTTCAAAGCTGAAAAAAGATTTAAAAAAAAAAAATACTTCCTATTTCTTTCTTAATTTGATGTCTTCATTCTTTTGACCTTGTAGAAATAAAAAAAGTGAAGACATCAAATTAACAAAGAAAAAAGGAAGGTTTTCTTTTCTTTTTTTTTTTTTAAATGTGTTAGAATTTTTCCAGAGCTCTGAGAATTTTTCCCAGTCGGTTTCTAGAAGCAACTCGTTAATGTATATAAACCACTCGCGTTTCAGTTTCAGATCAGTCTGTGCTGTGCACTCAACGTGGATACACGCTTCTCACTCTCCTGGGAAGAGCGTCTGTGAAGGTATGTGAACATTTTTTTCTTACTCTTTTATATTTCATAGACTACAAATATTTATTGAGTCACCCATTTTATTGAAATGTATTCTTATTTCCTTTCAATACTTTGAGGTAGGGTAATATTTTTCCCCCTGCTACTGTTTTTGTTTTTCAAGGCTAGAAATGTTTTACTCAATAGCTGTTTTTATAGAAAACATGCTATTATTTCATATACTGATATATTTTGAGAAACTTTAACAAATTCCTTTCAAGAAGCCAAGATCTCGTGATCCACAGCTGGCTAGATACGTCAGTGTAATCGGATCACTATTGTTCCATCATATACTGATATATTTTGTGAAACTTTAACAAATTCCTTTCAAGAAGCCAAGATCTCGTGATCCACAGCTGGCTAGATACGTCAGTGTAATCGGATCACGATTGTTCCATCATAAACTGATATATTTTGTGAAACTTTAACAAATTCCTTTCAAGAAGCCAAGATCTCGTAATCCACAGCTGGCTAGATACGTCAGTGTAATCGGATCACGATTGTTCCATCATATACTGATATATTTTGTGAAACTTTAACAAATTCCTTTCAAGAAGCCAAGATCTCGTGATCCACAGCTGGCTAGAGCAGTCAGTATAATCGGATCACTACTGTTCCCTCGTATACTGATATATTTTGTGAAATTTTAAACAATTGACTTTCAAGAAGGCAAGATCTCGTGATCCAGAACTGACTCAATCAGTCAGGATTTACGGATCACGATTGTTCCATTGTATACTGATATATTTTGTGAAACTTCTTTAACAAATGACTTTCAAGAAGGCAAGATCTCGTGATCCACAGCTGACTAGACTTGTCAGAATTAACGGATCACGATAGTTCCATTGTATATTGATATATTTTGTGGAACTTTAACAAATTGTTTTCAACAAGGCAAGATCCTGTGATCCACAGCTGACTCCATCAGTCAGGATAATAGATCATGATTTTTTTCAATCGTATACTGATATATATTTTGTGAAACTTTAACAAATCCTTTTCAAAAAAGGCAAGGTCTTGTGATCCACAGCTGACTCGATCAGTCAGGATAACGGATCATGATGGTTCCATCTTATACTGATATATATTTTGTGAAACGTTAACAAATGACTTTCAAGAAGGTAAGATCATGTGATTCAATAGAATTGTTCAATCGTATACTGGTATATTCTGATAAAACAACAGAATGATCCAATTTTGAATACGATCCCAATATGTTTTTATAAAATCCATTTCATATTTTGTAAAACGTGAACGACTGACTTTCAAGCTGGCTGCATGGCTGTTTTTTTTCGTGGTTTTTCCCCATGTGTAACGTAAATACGAGCCAGTTTCCCTTCCAAAGTCCTCCACGAAGGCATTTCTTAAGGCAAATAGCCATCAAATGCTTTACCGTCCTCCGAATCAACTTGAGCTCTCTCCAACTTCCACGGTGTCATTTGAACGATCGAGTCGGCTGTTGGAAAAAAATGTCTGACAGCTGAAAACAATATCTTCACAAAACCTCTTTCCAGGAGGAAGAAGCGTGTATTCAGCTCCAGTGCACAGCACAGACTGATTTAAAGCTGAAACGCGAGTGGTTTAAATAGATGAGAAACCTCTATAGAAATAATTTGAATATATCTGGTTTTGTGAATCAAACCGACTGGGAAAAAAATTCTCAGAGCTCAGAAAAAAATTCTGAGATGTAAAAAAAAAAAAAAAAAAAAAATCTTTTTGTTAATTTTTATCATGTCTTCTAGACATGATAAAAATTAACTCCCTTCTCTTTTTCTCTGGGAATGTTGTCTCACTCTTTCTAAAAATAGACTATGACTCATTCTTGTGGAATTCTGTTGGGCTTTTACTTTCCATTGGGTTTTGACTTTGTTTCAATTCCCCAGTTATCTATAAAAGCATTCCGCGTTTCACTTCAGATCCGTGTGGGCTGTGGAAGAGGCAACACGTCTCTCTCTTTACCCAATCTCATGATATTCTTTAAGAATTTCTTAGCCATTTGTCAAAGAAGGGGACTATAATTGAAGAATTTATGAATTTGGGAACATGTCACCCATGGCAAATCTAAAATCTTGGAAGGACATTTTTTAAACCAATAAGCTAAACTATTCCGCGTTTCACTTCAGATCCGTGTGGGCTGTGGAAGAGGCAACACGTCTCTCTCCTTACCCAATCTCATGATATTCTTTAAGAATTTCTTAGCCATTTGTCAAAGAAGGGGACTATAATTGAAGAATTTATGAATTTGGGAACATGTCACCCATGGCAAATCTAAAATCTTGGAAGTGGCTACTGGAAAGCCCCGCTCTGATTATAATTCTGAGTTCTAGCATGGGACATTTTTTAAATCAATAAGCTAAACTATTTTTCTAGTCTCATATTCTCTCGTGACTAGGGTTCCAGATTTGGGTAGAGAGAGACATGTTGCCTCATCAACAGCGCGCACTGTTCTGAACAGAAACGTGGAATGCTTTTATAGAAAAGTGAAGAGTTGAAAGTGAAAGTCGAAAAACGAAATGGGATCGGCTAGGAAAAATTTCTCAGAGCTCAGAAAAAAAAATTCCAAGAAAAGATCGGATGAGTCATGGTCTATTTTTACAAAGTGGGAGACAACATTCCCATACAAAAAGGGGGGTGAGTTAATTTTTATCATGTCTAGAAGACAGGATAAAAATTAACAAAAAGATTTTTTTTTTTTTTTTTTTTTACATCTCAGAATTTTTTTCTGAGCTCTGAAAATATTTTCCCAGCCGATCTCATTTCGTTTTTCGACTTTCACTTTCAACTCTTCTCTTTTCTATAAAAGTATTTCGAGTTTCTGTTCAGAACAGTGTGTGGGCTGTTGAAAAGGCAACACGTCTCCCTCTCTACATTAATTGGGAATCCAATATGTTCTAAAAAAGAATTCTTTGAGAATCTCTTAACCTTTCTGAACTTTAGACGAGCTAGCTGGATATTTCTTCATTTCTTTTTCAAGTATGGTTTCAAAGGATTCTTTTAAATAGTTGCAAGTAAGACGTTGTATTATATTCTGTTGATCATGAATCTATTAAAAAATTTCAATGCCTAATTTTAGGGCTACCTATAACCGGCATGATTCATATGTTTTACTCTACGTTTTAGATAAGACCCTCTTTTGAAAACATGCTTTTCCTATTCAAAGTTGAAATGAGTTTCCAAAAGCATGATCCTTTTCAAAAAAACATGTGTGTTTGTGTAGGTGTGGTGGGACGGTTAGCTTTCTTTCTTACGAGATAGTCATCTCCACAAGATGTGTTTTGGATATCTTCTCCAGTCTCCCTCTTTACCCAATCTCATGATATTCTTTAAGAATTTCTTAGCCATTTGTCAAAGAAGGGGACTATAATTGAAGAATTTATGAATTTGGGAACATGTCACCCATGGCAAATCTAAAATCTTGGAAGTGGATACTGGAAAGCCCCTCTCTGATTATAATTCTGACTTCTAGCATGGGACATTTTTTAAACCAATAAGCTAAACTATTCCGCGTTTCACTTCAGATCCGTGTGGGCTGTGGAAGAGGCAACACGTCTCTCTCTTTACCCAATCTCATGATATTCTTTAAGAATTTCTTAGCCATTTTTCAAAGAAGGGGACTATAATTGAAGAATTTATGAATTTGGGAACATGTCACCCATGGCAAATCTAAAATCTTGGCACTGGATACTGGAAAGCCCCGCTCTGATTATAATTCTGAGTTCTAGCATGGGACATTTTTTAAATCAATAAGCTAAACTATTTTTCTAGTCTCATATTCTCTCGTGACTAGGGTTCCAGATTTGGGCAGAGAGAGACATGTTGCCTCATCAACAGCCCGCACTGTTCTGAACAGAAACGTGGAATGCTTTTATAGAAAAGTGAAGAGTTGAAAGTGAAAGTCGAAAAACGAAATGGGATCGGCTGGGAAAATATTTTCAGAGCTCAGAAAAAAATTCTGAGATGTAAAAAAAAAAAAAAAAATCTTTTTGTTAATTTTTATCATGTCTTCTAGACATGATAAAATTAACTCCCTTCTCTTTTTGTCTGGGAATGTTGTCTCACTCTTTCTAAAAATAGACAATGACTCATTCTTTCTAAAGAATAGAATTCCAAGAAAAGATTGGATGAGTCATGGTCTATTTTTAGAAAGTGGGAGACAACATTCCCATACAAAAGGGGGTGAGTTAATTTTTATCATGTCTAGAAGACATGATAAAAATTAACAAAAAGATTTTTTTTTTTTTTTTTTTTACATCTCAGAATTTTTTTCTGAGCTCTGAAAATATTTTCCCAGCAGATCTCATTTCGTTTTTCAACTTTCACTTTCAAATCTTCTCTTTTCTATAAAAGTATTTCGACTTTCTGTTCAAAACACTGTGGGCTGTTGAAAAGGTAACACGTCTCCCTCTCTACATTAATGGGGAATCCAAGATGTTCTAAAGAAGAATTGTTTGAGAATCTCTTAACCTTTCTGAACTTTAGACGAGCTAGCTGGATATTTCTTCATTTCTTTTTCAAGTATGGGTTCAAAGGATTCTTTTAAATAGTTGCAAGTAAGACGTTGTATCATTTTCTGTTGATCATGAATCTATTAAAAAAATTTCAATGCCTAGTTTTAGGGCTACCTATACCCAACATGATTCATATGTTTTACTCTACGTTTTAGATGAGACCCTCTCTTGAAAACATGATTTTCCTATTCAATGTTGAAATGATTTTCCAAAAGCATGATCCTTTTAAAAAAAACATGTGTGTTTGTGTAGGTGTGGTGGGACGGTTAGCTTTCTTTCTTACGAGATAGTCATCTCCACGAGATGTGTTTTGGATATCTTCTCCACCCTCTCGTGATCACTGAAATCTCGTGATGGCTCAAGTGAAAAAGGTTCGTTTATTTTGACTCACAACCACGTTATATTTTTATGGATATCTCCTCCAACGACTCGTGGAAATTTTTTCCCTGAAATGAGGTATGTTTAGCAGCGCACGCCGTCTGAAGTGAAGCTCGGAATACTTTGACAAATCCTCTCGAGTGGATTCTGAAACCATTTTTAAAGGATCTCAGAGAAACACCCATGAAGACGATACCAACGTGTCGTTTTTCAGAAAGCATGAAGGTGGCTCATGGTGAGAGATGAAGTGGTAAAATAGTTTTTTTTCTTAGAAAGTTGAAAAAAATGGAGAGTAGTAAGACACAGTCTCTTTTTTTCGAAACTGAGTAGGAGGGTCATTTTGAGATGAGCTGAAAAATATTTTCTGAGAGATTTGAAAAAAAATTTTTAAAAAAATAAAAAATATATATATTATATAATATATATGTTTTATAAAATATATATTATATAATATATATTATATATACTTTTTGTTCATTTTTATCATGTCTTCAGACATAATAAAAATGAACGACATCTCTCTTTTTTTCTTTGAAACCTCTCTCAACCTATCTCGTCCTGTTTCTGAAGTAACATTCCTTTCCTGAAAAGCTAATTTCTTTAGACACCTAAGACAACAGGTAGAGACATACTTCGAACCAAAAAGAGAGTAGAGATCCTTTTGAATAATGTTGAATAGACAAAACACGAGTAGCCATTTCAGTTCTATGCTTTTTCGTAGGGACGATCCACGAAGGGTCCTGTTTTGTTCACGACCCGTGGTTCACCCATGAATTAAACACGTAGGTTCGAAACATCTCTACCTCCACGGTGAAGTTTGAAAGGAAGGTGACCCACCCATAACCCCAGCTCTGAAATGAAACGTCAAAACAGTGCACACGTTCTAGAATAAGAATCCTTGTAGACATTTGGGGGCTCTACAGCACAGACTCAACAGAAACAAAACCATAAACACTTTCATAGATCCCAGAGAGTGGATGCTTAAAAATAAGGTGATGTCTCGTCGATCAAATCAGCTGGAAATAAATGTCTAAGAGCTGTGAAGAATGGATGGCCTACCTTCACAAAAGCTCTTTCTAGGAGGGAAAAGTATGTATCCAAGCAGAATACACAGCACAGACTGATGTTAAGTCGAAACTGGAGTGATTTCAATACACAAGTATGAATTCGTTCTAATAATCCTTTAGATGGGTCTCATTTGACTCATCGAGTCGAGGGAGAAAACATTGACGTGTTGCCTTTCCAACAGCCCACACTGTTCTGAACAGAAACTTAGAATGCTTTTATAGATAAGAGAAGAATTGAAAGTGAAAGTAAAAAAACGAAATCAGATCGGCTGGGAAAATTTCTGAGCCGAGAAAAAATTCTGAGTCAGGAAAAAAAAAAAACTCTTCCTTTTTCTTTATTAATTTGATGTCTTCACTTTTTGACTTTCTAAAACGTCAAAAGAGTGAAGACATCAAATTAATAAAGAAAAAGGAAGAGTTTTTTTTCTTTTTTTCAATCTCAGAATTTTTCCTGAGCTCTGAAAAATTTTTTCCCAGCCGATCCCATTTCGTTTTTTGACTTTCACTTTCAATTCTTCTCTTTTCTATAAAAGTATTCCACGTTTTTCTTCAGAACAGTGTGGGCTGTTGAAAAGCTAACATGTCTCCCTCTCTCTTTACCCAAATCTGGAACCCATGATGATCTTAAGAAGAATTCTTTAAGAATCTCTTACGATTCCTGAATCTTAGACAAGCTGAATGTTTCTTTTTCGTATTTCGAAGCTATTGATGGATCAAAGAAGAAGATTTCAATGGACTGACTTCATCGTTCTAGAATAGAATATTTTTCGAAATCTCTTCCTACTTTCGTCTACACAGAAATGCTTTCAACGAAAGTTAGGTCCTCTTTTACATTTCCTTTTTAAATAGTTGTTCAAAGGGATTTCCGTTCTGCTGATTCAGGTTTCCCGCGCTTCACGCTACCCATCCTCAGCCATTCCTAAAGGATCTCAGAGAAAATTGAAAGGGAGATCGCGAAAAAGAAATACCCTCCAGTGAACACAGTTCCAACGACAGTGGATAGATTTTTTCGGTCCTTCCAGATATATCCCCGGTGACCGATAGATTGTTCAGCCACATGGGTGTCACGAAAAGGCACACCATGCCTGTTTCCCTCCCTAAAATGTTTCTTCGGAAAAGGGAAAGTTTTTTCCCACCCCTTTGGCGATTCCTTTTCCGAATCTATACCCAAACCCATCGGCCAGAAAAATAAATTTTTTAAGAACCTTTCTACTCTTGAAACCCAATATAAGATACGTATTCATTGTAATATTTTTAATAAATTATGCATACATGTATTTTACGAGGTTATTTATTGTTTCTTGCAATGCTTCGTGAATCTTACGTAAAGTAGCTTGGAAGAACCGTATAATTATTTCTTTCCTCTAACCTCTTACAACTATATTGTTTAAAGTTTCTAAGGAATTTCTAATACATTGTGTATTTAGCTAAAGCCTGTGATAAGATGAGTTTAACTCCCCAAAACAATTAATATATAGGCAGTTTGAGTTAGCTGGATCCGTGGAAATAATTAGATAATATTTATGTCACGTAAATATTTGCTAACACGTGTTTCGTTTCCTTCTTATCATGCTATTTCAACCATTTTGTTTAGCAATGATCCATCTCAAATAAAAAGGATTTGACGAGACACAAATAGTATTTAAAAGATTGATGAAATAACACTAAAGTCTCATGTTGTTGGAATCAGTTAAGAAATTTTGAGTTTACAGACTAGTTCATCCAATTTGTTAACAATATTAGAATGAATACGTATATTTGTAATATATTTCAGAAACGGCAAGTTCTTAAAAAAATTTATTTTTCTGGCCGATGGGTTTGGGTATCGATTCGGAAAAGGAATCTCCAAAGGGGTGGGAAAAAAACTTTCCCTTTTCCGAAGAAACGTTTTAGGGAGGGAAACAGGCATGGTGTGCCTTTTCGTGACACCCATGTCGCTGAACAACCTATCGGTCACCGGGGATATATCTGGAAGGACCGAAAAAATCTATCCACTGTCGTTGGAACTGTGTTCACTGGAGGGTATTTCTTTTTTGCGATCTCCCTTTCAATTTTCTCTGAGATCCTTTAGGAATGGGTGAGGATGGGTAGCGTGAAGCGCGGGAAACCTGAATCAGCAGAACGAAAATCCCTTTGAATTTGTATAGCTATATGCTGAAAACAGGCTTTAAAGTCCGTTTGTAGTATATTCCTATACAAATTCACTGCCTTCCCCCCCGAAAAAAAAAGATGTCTTTTTTTTTTATTTTTTTTTACCTTCCAATTTGTATAGCTATATACTGAAAACAGGCCTTAAATTCCGTTTGTAGTATATTCCTATACAAATTTACTCCCTTTTCCCCAAAAAGATGTCTTTTTTTTTAATTTTACCTTCAAATTTGTATAGCTACATACTGAGAACAGGCGTTCAAGTCCGTCTGTAGTATATTGGTATACATGGTCTATTTTTAGAAACAGTGAGACAACATTCCCACACAAAAGGGGGGTAGGGTTAATTTTTATCATGTCTAGAAGACATGATAAAAATTAAGAATTTTTTTTTTTTTTTTTTTTTTTTTTTTTTTTTTTTTTTACATTTCAAATTTTTTTTTCTGAGCTTTGAAAAATTTTTCCCAGTCGGCAACCAAGTGAAAATTCTACAGCCAAGACGATTGGCCTTTTACTTTCACTTTCAACACTTTCTATAAAAGTATTCTACGTTTTCTGTTCAGAAATGTGCGGGCTGTCCAAGGAGCAGCATGCTTTTTCTCTCTCTACTGTATCTGGACCCAGGACCACTCTTCTAGAAAAGAGCTTCTGTGAACACAAGCTTTTTTCCAATTTTTGACTTCTCACAGAATAGAAATCATTCCTCCTTTTAGGGGAAAATGTTTCCCATTTGAAAAGCTAGGAGTCCTCGTTTGGATTTCATCAGCAACCGTTTATCAGGGTCTAGCGAAATTGGATGATCCATCCATGGATCATCCAATTTCCCATCCGTGGTTTTTATGCATCAGGATTTCAACATAGTTTAAGAAAAATCCTTCAATCCTATTTGAAAGGAGATGACATTTTCCCATGAAGGACATTGAAAGACATTGAAAGACATTCTCCCATGACGAAATCTCTCTATCCCGCACCTTCTTCTAAAGTGAAGTTAAAGAGATTTTTCATACCGGGTTTTCAATTTTCACATCAAATCATACCGTTGACGACGTGTGACACACAAACCGTGACATAAATTTCAGTTTTCATGACAGCTAACAGTCTTGAGGTTTAAACAAATGTATGAAAGAATTTATTTTTGATCCGTTTCAGCGATTGAGTGGGCTGGGAAAAAAAGGCTCTTTCCATGACAGCTAACACGCTTGAGCTTTAAACATGTATGAAAGAATTTATTTTTAATCCATTTCAGCGATTGAGTGGGCTGGGGAAAAAAAGGTTCTTTCCATGACAGCTAACACGCTTGAGCTTTAAAAATGTATGAAACAATTTATTTTAAATCCATTTCATCCATGACAGCTAACACGCTTGAGCTTTAAAAATGTATGAAACAATTTATTTTAAATCTATTTCAGCGATTGAGTGGGCTGTGGAAAGAAAAAGCTCTTTCCATGATACCTAACACTCTTGAGCTTTAAAAATGTATGAAAGAATTTATTTTTAATCCATTTCAGCGATTGAGGGGGCTGGGAAACATTTTCTTAGAGCTCAGGGAAAAACAAGGCTCTTTCCATGAACCTCTTACAACTATATTGTTTAAAGTTTCTAAGGAATTTCTAATACATTGTGTATTTAGCTAAAGCCTGTGACAAGATGAGTTTAACTCCCCAAAACAATTAATATATAGGCAGTTTGAGTTAGCTGGATCCGTGGAAATAATTAGATAATATTTATGTCACGTAAATATTTGCTAACACGTGTTTCGTTTCCTTCTTATCATGCTATTTCAACCATTTTGTTTAGCAATGAGCCATCTCAAATAAAAAGGATTTGACGAGACACAAATAGTATTTAAAAGATTGATGAAATAACACTAAAGTCTCATGTTGTTGGAATCAGTTAAGAAATTTTGAGTTTACAGACTAGTTCATCCAATTTGTTAACAATAATAGAATGAATACGTATATTTGTAATATATTTCAGAAACTGCAAGTTCTTAAAAAAATTAATTTTTCTGGCCGATGGGTTTGGGTATCGATTCGGAAAAGGAATCTCCAAAGGGGTGGGAAAAAAACTTTCCCTTTTCCGAAGAAACATTTTAGGGAGGGAAACAGGCATGGTGTGCCTCTTCGTGACACCCATGTGGCTGAACAACCTATCGGTCACCGTGGATATATCTGGAAGGACCGAAAAAATCTATCCACTGTCGTTGGAACTGTGTTCACTGGAGGGTATTTCTTTTTTGCGATCTCCCTTTCAATTTTCTCTGAGATCCTTTAGGAATGGGTGAGGATGGGTAGCGTGAAGCGCGGGAAACCTGAATCAGCAGAACGAAAATCCCTTTGAACAACTATTTAAAAAGGAAATGTAAAAGAGGACCTAACTTTCGTTGAAAGCATTTCTGTGTAGACGAAAGTAGGAAGAGATTTCGAAAAATATTCTATCCTAGAACGATGAAGTCATTCCATTGAAATCTTCATCTTTGATCCACCAATAGCTTCGAAATACGGAAAAGAAACATTCAGCTTGTCTAAGATTCAGGAATTGTAAGAGATTCTTAATTAAGATCATCATGGGTTCCAGATTTGGGTAAAGAGAGAGGGAGACATGTTACCTTTTCAACAGCCCACACTGTTCTGAAGAAAAACGTGGAATACTTTTATAGAAAAGAGAAGAATTGAAAGTGAAAGTCAAAAAACGAAATGGAATCGGCTGGGAAAAAATTTTTCAGAGCTCAGGAAAAATTCTGAGATTGAAAAAAAAAAAAAAAAAAACTCTTCCATTTCTTTATTAATTTGATGTCTTCACTCTTTTAACCTTGTAGAAAGTCAAAAAGTGAAGACATCAAATTAAAAAAAGAAAAAAGGAAGGTTTTTTTTTTTTTTTTCAATCTCAGAATTTTTTCCCGGCTCAGAAATTTTCCCAGCTGATCCGATTTCGTTTTTTACTTTCACTTTCAATTCTTCTCTTATCTATAAAAGCATTCTACGTTTCAGTTCAGAACAGTGTGGGCTGTTGGAAAGGCAACACGTCAATGTTTTCCCCCTCGACTCGATGAGTCAAATGAGACCTATCTAAAGGATTATTAGAACGAATTCATACTTGTGTATTGAAATCACTCCAGTTTCGACTTAACATCAGTCTGTGCTGTGTATTCTGCTTGGATACATACTTTTCCCTCCTAGAAAGAGCTTTTGTGAAGGTAGGCCATCCATTCTTCACAGCTCTTAGACATTTATTTCCAGCTGATTTGATCGACGAGACATCACCTTATTTTTAAGCATCCACTCTCTGGGATCTATGAAAGTTTTTATGGTTTTGTTTCTGTTGAGTCTGTGCTGTAGAGCCCCCAAATGTCTACAGGGATTCTTATTCTAGAACGTGTGCACTGTTTTGACGTTTCATTTCATAGCTGGGGTGATGGGTGGGTCACCTTCCTTTCAAACTGCACCGTGGAGGTAGAGATGTTTCGAGCCTACGTGTTTAATTCATGGGTGAACCACGGGTCGTGAACAAAACAGGACCCTTCGTGGATCGTCCCTAGGAAAAAGCATAGAACTGAAATGGCTACTCGTGTTTTGTCTATTCGACATTATTCAAAAGGATCTCTACTCTCTTTTTGGTTCGAAGTATGTCTCTACCTGTTGTCTTAGGTGTCTAAAGAAATTAGCTTTTCAGGAAAGGAATGTTACTTGAGAAACAGGACGAGATAGGTTGAGAGAGGTTTCAAAGAAAAAAAGAGAGATGTCGTTCATTTTTATGATGTCTGAAGACATCATAAAAATGAACAAAAAGTATTTATAATATATATTATATAATATATATATTATATAATATATATATTTTTTATTTTTTTAAATTTTTTTCAAATCTCTCAGAAACTATTTTCCAGCTCATCTCAAAATGACCCTCCTACACAGTTTCGAAAAAAAGAGACTGTGTCTTACTACTCTCCATTTTTTTCAACTTTCTAAGAAAAAAAAACTATTTTACCACCTCATCTCTCACCATGAGCCACCTTCATGCTTTCTGAAAAACGACACGTTGGTATCGTCTTCATGGGTGTTTCTCTGAGATCCTTTAAAAATGGTTTCAGAATCCACTCGAGAGGATTTGTCAAAGTATTCCGAGCTTCACTTCAGAGGGCGTGCGCTGCTAAACATACCTCATTTCAGGGAAAAGAGTTCCACGAGTCGTTGGAGGAGATATCCAAAAAAATATAACGTGGTTGTGAGTCAAAATAAACGAACCCTTTTCACTTGAGCCATCACGAGATTTCAGTGACCACGAGAGGGTGGAGAAGATATCCAAAACACATCTCGTGGAGATGACTATCTCGTAAGAAAGAAAGGTAACCGTCCCACCACACCTACACAAACACACATGTTTTTTTAAAGGATCATGCTTTTGGAAAATCATTTCAACTTTGAATAGGAAAATCATGTTTTTAAGAGAGGGTCTCATCTAAAACGTAGAGTAAAACATATGAATCATGTTGGGTATAGGTAGCCCTAAAACTAGGCATTGAAATTTTTTTAATAGATTCATGATCAACAGAAAATGATACAAAGTCTTACTTGCAACTATTTAAAAGAATCCTTTGAACCCATACTTGAAAAAGTAATGAAGAAATATCCAGCTAGCTCTTGTAAAGTTCAGAAAGGTTAAGAGATTCTCAAACAATTCTTCTTTAGAACATCTTGGATTCCCCATTAATGTAGAGAGGGAGACGTGTTACCTTTTCAACAGCCCACAGTGTTTGAACAGAAACTCGAAATACTTTTATAGAAAAGAGAAGATTTGAAAGTGAAAGTTGAAAAACGAAATGAGATCGGGTGGGAAAATATTTTCAGAGCTCAGAAAAAAATTCTGAGATGTAAAAAAAAAAAAAAAAACTTTTTGTTAATTTTTATCATGTCTTCTAGACATGATAAAAATTAACTCACCCCCCTTTTTGTATGGGAATGTTGTCTCCCACTTTCTAAAAATACACCATGACTCATCCAATCTTTTCTTGGAATTCTATTCTTTAGAAAGAATGAGTCATGGTCTATTTTTAGAAAGAGTGAGACAACATTCCCAGACAAAAAGAGAAGGGAGTTAATTTTTATCATGTCTAGAAGACATGATAAAAATTAACAAAAAGATTTTTTTTTTTTTTTTAGATCTCAGAATTTTTTTTCTGAGCTCTGAGAAATTTTTCCTAGCCGATCCCATTTCGTTTTTCGACTTTCACTTTCAACTCTTCACTTTTCTATAAAAGCATTCCACGTTTCTGTTCAGAACAGTGCGCGCTGTTGATGAGGCAACATGTCTCTCTCTACCCAAATCTGGAACCCTAGTCACGAGAGAATATGAGACTAGAAAAATAGTTTAGCTTATTGATTTAAAAAATGTCCCATGCTAGATCTCAGAATTATAATCAGAGCGGGGCTTTCCAGTAGCCACTTCCAAGATTTTAGATTTGCCATGGGTGACATGTTCCCAAATTCATAAATTCTTCAATTATAGTCCCCTTCTTTGACAAATGGCTAAGAAATTCTTAAAGAATATCATGAGATTGGGTAAAGAGAGAGACGTGTTGCCTCTTCCACAGCCCACACGGATCTGAAGTGAAACGCGGAATAGTTTAGCTTATTGGTTTAAAAAATGTCCTTCCAAGATTTTAGATTTGCCATGGGTGACATGTTCCCAAATTCATAAATTCTTCAATTATAGTCCCCTTCTTTGACAAATGGCTAAGAAATTCTTAAAGAATATCATGAGATTGGGTAAAGAGAGAGACGTGTTGCCTCTTCCACAGCCCACACGGATCTGAAGTGAAACGCGGAATAGTTTAGCTTATTGGTTTAAAAAATGTCCTTCCAAGATTTTAGATTTGCCATGGGTGACATGTTCCCAAATTCATAAATTCTTCAATTATAGTCCCCTTCTTTGACAAATGGCTAAGAAATTCTTAAAGAATATCATGAGATTGGGTAAAGAGAGAGACGTGTTGCCTCTTCCACAGCCCACACGGATCTGAAGTGAAACGCGGAATGCTTTTATAGATAACTGGGGAATTGAAACAAAGTCAAAACCCAATGGAAAGTAAAAGCCCAACAGAATTCCACAAGAATGAGTCATAGTCTCTTTTTAGAAAGAGTGAGACAACATTCCCAGACAAAAAGAGAAGGGAGTTAATTTTTATCATGTCTAGAAGACATGATAAAAGATTTTTTTTTTTTTTTTTTTTTTTTTTTTTTTTTAGTCCAAAGGGGCATTGTCCCCGAAGGACTATTAGTTTCGTTTGGGCGTTTTGCGTCGGAAACCGTAAGAAGGCTGTATCACTTTTCAAAATAAAGAGATGCCACGACGTAAGTTGGCCGAAGAGGAAAAGCTTCGATCTCGTGAGAAACGATTAGAAAAAATGCGGGAAAACATCAAACGAAAACGAGAGAATGAAGAATATCGGCTTAGAGAAGCCGCATCTCAGAAATAATACAAAAAACGTAAGAAACGTAAATCAGACAACACGGAAACTGAAGAATTAGACATTATATCCAGAGTCGATGAAAATATGCCATGGCGCAAAGAAAGATTGATAATATCCCGCGATTTAAAAAATCAATGCCGTTCTAGCGAAGAGTATCGATCTAAAGAGGCTGCATCTAAGAGAGAATATAGGAAACGCAAATCATGTCAAGCTTACGAGATCGAGATGAAACGTTTCAAAAGAGATTTTGATTTGAATTTTACGGTCTTAACTCCTCAGTTTCAAAAATTGTCTGAAAAATTCTTTAAAGCCATATCCGAAGGACCTACTTACGTTTGCTATTGTTGTGATCGTTTGTGGTTTAAAGAATCGATAAAATCTCTAACAAAAACCTTTCTTCTTTCCAAAGGAGCCGAAGAAGATTTTATAAAATCGGTTTTCTATATCGATAAAGGCGATACGGGTGAATTTTGTGCGGCCTGTTATCAAACAATTTTATCACTCGATATTCCTAAGTTGGCTGTATGTAACGGCTTTAAGTTTCCCGAAATTCCTGATTGTTTAAAAGATCTGACACCTTTAGAAGAACGATTAGTTTCATGTCGATTACCATTCATGCAAATTAACAAGCTCGGTAGAGACCGACAGTTAGGTATTGTCGGAAATGTCGTGAATGTTCCTATCGATTTAGAAGCGACGGTTAATAAGCTGCCGAGAAATTTAGATGATGGCTATACCGTTCATGTAAAATTGAAGAAACGTTTAACATTTAAATCTGATTACATGTATGAGATCATTAATCCCGATAGTGTATTTAAAGCGGCTCATTACCTATTGCAGCAAGAGCTTTACAAACATTGTAATATTACACTTTCAATGGAGTGGTATGAAAACTTTAAGCAAAAGACGTTTGATGTGGATAAGCTTATAACAGAATTTGACGAAGAAGAAGAAGAGGAGGGTGGAGAGAACGATAGGTACCTTGATTTAAATCCTGGGGCCGGGCATACCCTCATCCAGCAAGATCATGGCTTATGCTTGGCCCCAGGAGAAAATCAAGTTCCCATATCGTTGCTCAACGATACGTTTGGTGAGGAATTTGCCTTTCCTACTATATATTGTGGTAAAGCTAGACATTTTGAGACCTTGCCAACTTATACGCAAATAGCTAACTCTGAAATAAGAAGATCGGATAGAAGAGCAGCTCGACCCGATCATCTTCTTTATGCTTACTTTAAATATCTGCGGATTAATTTGAGAAATGCCTTGTGTATAGCTGTTCGTAAAAAGAAGTTATTAGAAGGATCACTGACGGCGGAAAATGTGTTGAATCAGGACTTTGTCGAGAGATTGATCGATCATAATGATGCTTACAAATTTCTGAAGAACATAAAGAATGCTCCGGCTCATTGGGAGAAGGAGAAGACGAGACTATTTGCAGCCATCAGGCAATTTGGGTTACCTACTTTATTTGTAACGGTTTCTGCTGCTGAAACCCATTGGTACGAATTAATGAAATTTTTTTTTTTTTTTTTACATCTCAGAATTTTTTTCTGAGCTCTGAGAATTTTTTCCCAGTCGGCTTGATTCTAAAAACCAGATATATTCAAATTATTTCTATAGAGGGTTCTCATCTATTTAAACCACTCGCGTTTCAGCTTTAAATCAGTCTGTGCTGTGCACTGGAGCTGAATATACGCTTCTTCCTCCTGGAAAGAGGTTTTGTGAAGGTGTGTGGAGATATTATTTTCAACTGTTAGACATTTTTTTCGAACAGCCGACTCGATCGTTCAAATGACAGGTTATTTGCCTTGAGAAATGCCTTCGTGGAGGACTTTGGAAGGGAAACTGGCTCGTATTCACGTTACACATGGGGAAAAACCACGAAAAAAAACACCCATGCAGCCAGCTTGAAAGTCAGTCGTTCACGTTTAACAAAATATGAAATGGATTTTATAAAAATATATTGGGATCGTATTCAAAATTGGATCATTCTGTTGTTTTATCAGAATATGCCAGGTATACGATTGAAAAATTCTATTGAATTACATGATCTTGCCTTCTTGAAAGTCATTTGTTAACGTTTCACAAAATATATATCAGTATACGATGGAACCATCATGATCCGTTATTCTGACTGATGGAGTCAGCTGTGGATCACAGGATCTTGCCTTGTTCAAAACAATTTGTTAAAGTTCCATAAAATATATCAGTATACAATGGAACTATCGTGATCCGTTAATTCTGACAAGTCTAGTCAGCTGTGGATCACGAGATCTTGCCTTCTTGAAAGTCATTTGTTAAAGAAGTTTCACAAAATATATCAGTATACAATGGAATAATCGTGATCCGTTAATCCTGACTGATTGAGTCAGCTCTGGATCACGAGATCTTGCCTTGTTGAAAACAATTTGTTAAAGTTCCACAAAATATATTAGTATACAATGGAACTATCGTGATCCGTTAATTCTGACAAGTCTAGTCAGCTGTGGATCACGAGATCTTGCCTTCTTGAAAGTCATTTGTTAAAGAAGTTTCACAAAATATATCAGTATACAATGGAACAATCGTGATCCCTTAATCCTGACTGATTGAGTCAGTTCTGGATCACGAGATCTTGCCTTCTTGAAAGTCATTTGTTAAAAATTTCACAAAATATATCAGTATACGAGGGAACAGACGTGATCCGATTATACTGAATGCTCTAGCCAGCTGTGGATCACGAGATCTTGGCTTCTTGAAAGAAATTTGTTAAAGTTTCACAAAATATATCAGTATATGATGGAACAGTCGTGATCCGATTATACTGACTGCTCTAGCCAGCTGTGGATCACGAGATCTTGGCTTCTTGAAAGAAATTTGTTAAAGTTTCACAAAATATATCAGTATATGATGGAACAATCGTGATAAGATTACACTGACGGGTCTAGCCAGCTGTGGATCACGAGATCTTGGCTTCTTGAAAGGAATTTGTTAAAGTTTCACAAAATATATCAGTATATGATGGAACAATCGTGATCCGATTACACTGACGTATCTAGCCAGCTGTGGATCACGAGATCTTGGCTTCTTGAAAGGAATTTGTTAAAGTTTCACAAAATATATCAGTATATGATGGAACAATCGTGATCCGATTACACTGACGTATCGAGCCAGCTGTGGATCACGAGATCTTGGCTTCTTGAAAGGAATTTGTTAAAGTTTCACAAAATATATCAGTATATGAAATAATAGCATGTTTTCTATAAAAACAGCTATTGAGTAAAACATTTCTAGCCTTGAAAAACAAAAACAGTAGCAGGGGGGAAAATATTACCCTACCTCAAAGTATTGAAAGGAAATAAGAATACATTTCAATAAAATGGGTGACTCAATAAATATTTGTAGTCTATGAAATACAAAAGAGTAAGAAAAAAATGTTCACATACCTTCACAGCTCTTCCCAGGAGAGTGAGAAGCGTGTATCTACGTTGAGTGCACAGAACAGACTGATCTGAAACTGAAACGCGAGTGGTTTAAATACATTAACGAGTTGCTTCTAGAAACCGACTGGGAAAAATTCTCAGAGCTCTGGAAAAATTTTAACACATTAAAAAAAAAAAAAAAAACTTCCTTTTTTCTTTCTTAATTTGATGTCTTCACTTTTTTTATTTCTACAAGGTCAAAAGAATGAAGACATCAAATTAAGAAAGAAAAAGGAAGTATTTTTTTTTTTTAAATCTTTTTTCAGCTTTGAAAATTTTCTTCCCAGTCGTTAACATTTCGTTTTTGGACTTTCACTTTCAATTCTTGGACCCATGATGTTCTTTTCTTGATGTTCTTGTAGTATATTTCTATACAAATTCACTCCTTTTCCCCAAAAAAGATATCTTTATTTTATTTTTTTTTTACCTTCCAATTTGTATAGCTATATACTGAAAACAGGCATTAAAGTCAGTTTGTAGTATATTCCTATACAAATTCACTTAATTTCCCGAAAAAAAAAAGATGTCTTTTTTTTTTATTTATTTTTTTTTTACCTTTCAATTTGTATAGCTATATGCTGAAAACAGGCTTTAAAGTCCGTTTGTAGTATATTCCTATACAAATTCACTGCCTTCCCCCCCGAAAAAAAAAAGATGTCTTTCTTTTTATTTTTTTTTACCTTCCAATTTGTATAGCTATATGCTGAAAACAGGCTTTAAAGTCCGTTTGTAGTATATTCCTATACAAATTCACTGCCTTCCCCCCCGAAAAAAAAAGATGTCTTTTTTTTTTATTTTTTTTTACCTTCCAATTTGTATAGCTATATACTGAAAACAGGCCTTAAATTCCGTTTGTAGTATATTCCTATACAAATTTACTCCCTTTTCCCCAAAAAGATGTCTTTTTTTTTAATTTTACCTTCAAATTTGTATAGCTACATACTGAGAACAGGCGTTCAAGTCCGTCTGTAGTATATTGGTATACATGGTCTATTTTTAGAAACAGTGAGACAACATTCCCACACAAAAGGGGGGTAGGGTTAATTTTTATCATGTCTAGAAGACATGATAAAAATTAAGAATTTTTTTTTTTTTTTTTTTTTTTTTTTTTTTACATTTCAAATTTTTTTTTCTGAGCTTTGAAAAATTTTTCCCAGTCGGCAACCAAGTGAAAATTCTACAGCCAAGACGATTGGCCTTTTACTTTCACTTTCAACACTTTCTATAAAAGTATTCTACGTTTTCTGTTCAGAAATGTGCGGGCTGTCCAAGGAGCAGCATGCTTTTTCTCTCTCTACTGTATCTGGACCCAGGACCACTCTTCTAGAAAGAGCTTCTGTGAACACAAGCTTTTTTCCAATTTTTCACTTCTCACAGAATAGAAATCATTCCTCCTTTTAGGGGAAAATGTTTCCCATTTGAAAAGCTAGGAGTCCTCGTTTGGATTTCATCAGCAACCGTTTATCAGGGTCTAGCGAAATTGGATGATCCATCCATGGATCATCCAATTTCCCATCCGTGGTTTTTATGCATCAGGATTTCAACATAGTTTAAGAAAAATCCTTCAATCCTATTTGAAAGGAGATGACATTTTCCCATGAAGGACATTGAAAGACATTGAAAGACATTCTCCCATGACGAAATCTCTCTATCCCGCACCTTCTTCTAAAGTGAAGTTAAAGAGATTTTTCATACCGGGTTTTCAATTTTCACATCAAATCATACCGTTGACGACGTGTGACACACAAACCGTGACATAAATTTCAGTTTTCATGACAGCTAACAGTCTTGAGGTTTAAACAAATGTATGAAAGAATTTATTTTTGATCCGTTTCAGCGATTGAGTGGGCTGGGAAAAAAAGGCTCTTTCCATGACAGCTAACACGCTTGAGCTTTAAACATGTATGAAAGAATTTATTTTTAATCCATTTCAGCGATTGAGTGGGCTGGGGGAAAAAAGGTTCTTTCCATGACAGCTAACACGCTTGAGCTTTAAAAATGTATGAAACAATTTATTTTAAATCCATTTCATCCATGACAGCTAACACGCTTGAGCTTTAAAAATGTATGAAACAATTTATTTTAAATCTATTTCAGCGATTGCGTGGGCTGTGGAAAGAAAAAGCTCTTTCCATGATACCTAACACTCTTGAGCTTTAAAAATGTATGAAAGAATTTATTTTTAATCCATTTCAGGGATTGAGGGGGCTGGGAAACATTTTCTTAGAGCTCAGGGAAAAACAAGGCTCTTTCCATGAACCTCTTACAACTATATTGTTTAAAGTTTCTAAGGAATTTCTAATACATTGTGTATTTAGCTAAAGCCTGTGACAAGATGAGTTTAACTCCCCAAAACAACTAATATATAGGCAGTTTGAGTTAGCTGGATCCGTGGAAATAATTAGATAATATTTATGTCACGTAAATATTTGCTAACACGTGTTTCGTTTCCTTCTTATCATGCTATTTCAACCATTTTGTTTAGCAATGAGCCATCTCAAATAAAAAGGATTTGACGAGACACAAATAGTATTTAAAAGATTGATGAAATAACACTAAAGTCTCATGTTGTTGGAATCAGTTAAGAAATTTTGAGTTTACAGACTAGTTCATCCAATTTGTTAACAATATTAGAATGAATACGTATATTTGTAATATATTTCAGAAACGGCAAGTTCTTAAAAAAATTAATTTTTCTGGCCGATGGGTTTGGGTATCGATTCGGAAAAGGAATCTCCAAAGGGGTGGGAAAAAAACTTTCCCTTTTCCGAAGAAACATTTTAGGGAGGGAAACAGGCATGGTGTGCCTTTTCGTGACACCCATGTGGCTGAACAACCTATCGGTCACCGGGGATATATCTGGAAGGACCGAAAAAATCTATCCACTGTCGTTGGAACTGTGTTCACTGGAGGGTATTTCTTTTTTGCGATCTCCCTTTCAATTTTCTCTGAGATCCTTTAGGAATGGGTGAGGATGGGTAGCGTGAAGCGCGGGAAACCTGAATCAGCAGAACGAAAATCCCTTTGAACAACTATTTAAAAAGGAAATGTAAAAGAGGACCTAACTTTCGTTGAAAGCATTTCTGTGTAGACGAAAGTAGGAAGAGATTTCGAAAAATATTCTATCCTAGAACGATGAAGTCATTCCATTGAAATCTTCTTCTTTGATCCATCAATAGCTTCGAAATACGAAAAAGAAACATTCAGCTTGTCTAAGATTCAGGAATTGTAAGAGATTCTTAAAGAATTCTTCTTAAGATCATCATGGGTTCCAGATTTGGGTAAAGAGAGAGGGAGACATGTTACCTTTTCAACAGCCCACACTGTTCTGAACAAAAACGTGGAATACTTTTATAGAAAAGAGAAGAATTGAAAGTGAAAGTCAAAAAACGAAATGGGATCGGCTGGGAAAAAATTTTTCAGAGCTCAGGAAAAATTCTGAGATTGAAAAAAAGAATAAAAACTCTTCCTTTTTCTTTATTAATTTGATGTCTTCACTTTTTTGACCTTGTAGAAAGTCAAAAAGTGAAGACATCAAATTAAAAAAGAAAAAAGGAAGGTTTTTTTTTTTTTTTCAATCTCAGAATTTTTTCCCGGCTCAGAAATTTTCCCAGCTGATCCGATTTCGTTTTTTACTTTCACTTTCAATTCTTCTCTTATCTATAAAAGCATTCTACGTTTCAGTTCAGAACAGTGTGGGCTGTTGGAAAGGCAACACGTCAATGTTTTCCCCCTCGACTCGATGAGTCAAATGAGACCTATCTAAAGGATTATTAGAACGAATTCATACTTGTGTATTGAAATCACTCCAGTTTCGACTTAACATCAGTCTGTGCTGTGTATTCTGCTTGGATACATACTTTTCCCTCCTAGAAAGAGCTTTTGTGAAGGTAGGCCATCCATTCTTCACAGCTCTTAGACATTTATTTCCAGCTGATTTGATCGACGAGACATCACCTTATTTTTAAGCATCCACTCTCTGGGATCTATGAAAGTTTTTATGGTTTTGTTTCTGTTGAGTCTGTGCTGTAGAGCTCCCAAATGTCTACAAGGATTCTTATTCTAGAACGTGTGCACTGTTTTGACGTTTCATTTCATAGCTGGGGTGATGGGTGGGTCACCTTCCTTTCAAACTGCACCGTGGAGGTAGAGATGTTTCGAGCCTACGTGTTTAATTCATGGGTGAACCACGGGTCGTGAACAAAACAGGACCCTTCGTGGATCGTCCCTAGGAAAAAGCATAGAACTGGAATGGCTACTCGTGTTTTGTCTATTCGACATTATTCAAAAGGATCTCTACACTCTTTTTGGTTCGAAGTATGTCTCTACCTGTTGTCTTAGGTGTCTAAAGAAATTAGCTTTTCAGGAAAGGAATGTTACTTGAGAAACAGGACGAGATAGGTTGAGAGAGGTTTCAAAGAAAAGAAGAGAGATGTCGTTCATTTTTATTATGTCTGAAGACATGATAAAAACGAACAAAAAGTATTTATAATATATATTATATAATATATATATTATATAATATATATATTTTTTATTTTTTTAAAATTTTTTTTCAAATCTCTCAGAAAATATTTTTCCAGCTCATCTCAAAATGACCCTCCTACTCAGTTTCGAAAAAAAGAGACTGTGTCTTACTACTCTCCATTTTTTTCAACTTTCTAAGAAAAAAAAACTATTTTACCACCTCATCTCTCACCATGAGCCACCTTCATGCTTTCTGAAAAACGACACGTTGGTATCGTCTTCATGGGTGTTTCTCTGAGATCCTTTAAAAATGGTTTCAGAATCCACTCGAGAGGATTTGTCAAAGTATTCCGAGCTTCACTTCAGAGGGCGTGCGCTGCTAAACATACCTCATTTCAGGGAAAAGAGTTCCACGAGTCGTTGGAGGAGATATCCAAAAAAATATAACGTGGTTGTGAGTCAAAATAAACGAACCCTTTTCACTTGAGCCATCACGAGATTTCAGTGACCACGAGAGGGTGGAGAAGATATCCAAAACACATCTCGTGGAGATGACTATCTCGTAAGAAGGAAAGCTAACCGTCCCACCACACCTACACAAACACACATGTTTTTTTAAAGGATCATGCTTTTGGAAAATCATTTCAACTTTGAATAGGAAAATCATGTTTTTAAGAGAGGGTCTCATCTAAAACGTAGAGTAAAACATATGAATCATGTTGGGTATAGGTAGCCCTAAAACTAGGCATTGAAATTTTTTTAATAGATTCATGATCAACAGAAAATGATACAAAGTCTTACTTGCAACTATTTAAAAGAATCCTTTGAACCCATACTTGAAAAAGAAATGAAGAAATATCCAGCTAGCTCTTGTAAAGTTCAGAAAGGTTAAGAGATTCTCAAACAATTCTTCTTTAGAACATCTTGGATTCCCCATTAATGTAGAGAGGGAGACGTGTTACCTTTTCAACAGCCCACAGTGTTTGAACAGAAACTCGAAATACTTTTATAGAAAAGAGAAGATTTGAAAGTGAAAGTTGAAAAACGAAATGAGATCGGCTGGGAAAATATTTTCAGAGCTCAGAAAAAAATTCTGAGATGTAAAAAAAAAAAAAAACTTTTTGTTAATTTTTATCATGTCTTCTAGACATGATAAAAATTAACTCACCCCCCTTTTTGTATGGGAATGTTGTCTCCCACTTTCTAAAAATAGACCATGACTCATCCAATCTTTTCTTGGAATTCTATTCTTTAGAAAGAATGAGTCATGGTCTATTTTTAGAAAGAGTGAGACAACATTCCCAGACAAAAAGAGAAGGGAGTTAATTTTATCATGTCTAGAAGACATGATAAAAATTAACAAAAAGATTTTTTTTTTTTTTTTACATCTCAGAATTTTTTTTCTGAGCTCTGAGAAATTTTTCCTAGCCGATCCCATTTCGTTTTTCGACTTTCACTTTCAACTCTTCACTTTTCTATAAAAGCATTCCACGTTTCTGTTCAGAACAGTGCGCGCTGTTGATGAGGCAACATGTCTCTCTCTACCCAAATCTGGAACCCTAGTCACCAGAGAATATGAGACTATAAAAATAGTTTAGCTTATTGATTTAAAAAATGTCCCATGCTAGAACTCAGAATTATAATCAGAGCGGGGCTTTCCAGTATCCAGTGCCAAGATTTTAGATTTGCCATGGGTGACATGTTCCCAAATTCATAAATTCTTCAATTATAGTCCCCTTCTTTGACAAATGGCTAAGAAATTCTTAAAGAATATCATGAGATTGGGTAAAGAGAGAGACTGGAGAAGATATCCAAAACACATCTCGTGGAGATGACTATCTCGTAAGAAAGAAAGCTAACCGTCCCACCACACCTACACAAACACACATGTTTTTTTTAAAAGGATCATGCTTTTGGAAACTCATTTCAACTTTGAATAGGAAAATCATGTTTTTAAGAGAGGGTCTTATCTAAAACGTAGAGTAAAACATATGAATCATACCGGGTATAGGTAGCCCTAAAATTAGGCATTGAAATTTTTTAATAGATTCATGATCAACAGAAAATAATACAACGTCTTACTTGCAACTATTTAAAAGAATCCTTTGAACCCATACTTGAAAAAGAAATGAAGAAATATCCAGCTAGCTCGTCTAAAGTTCAGAAAGGTTAAGAGATTCTCAAAGAATTCTTTTTTAGAACATCTTGGATTCCCAATTAATGTAGAGAGGGACACGTGTTGCCTTTTCAACAGCCCACACAGTGTTCTGAACAGAAACTCGAAATACTTTTATAGAAAAGAGAAGAGTTGAAAGTGAAAGTCGAAAAAGGAAATGAGATCGGCTGAGAAAATATTTTCAGAGCTCAGAAAAAAATTCTGAGATGTAAAAAAAAAAAAAAAAAAAAAAAAAACTTTTTGTTAATTTTTATCATGTCTTCTAGACATGATAAAAATTAACTCACCCCCCTTTTTGTATGGGAATGTTGTCTCCCACTTTCTAAAAATACACCATGACTCATCCAATCTTTTCTTGGAATTCTATTCTTTAGAAAGAATGAGTCATTGTCTATTTTTAGAAAGAGTAAGACAACATTCCCAGACAAAAAGAGAAGGGAGTTAATTTTTATCATGTCTAGAAGACATGATAAAAATTAACAAAAAGATTTTTTTTTTTTTTAGATCTCAGAATTTTTTTTCTGAGCTCTGAGAAATTTTTCCTAACCGATCCCATTTCGTTTTTCGACTTTCACTTTCAACTCTTCACTTTTCTATAAAAGCATTCCACGTTTCTGTTCAGAACAGTGCGCGCTGTTGATGAGGCAACATGTCTCTCACTACCGAAATCTGGAACCCTAGTCACGAGAGAATATGAGACTAGAAAAATAGTTTAGCTTATTGATTTAAAAAATGTCCCATGCTAGAACTCAGAATTATAATCAGAGCGGGGCTTTCCAGTAGCCACTTCCAAGATTTTAGATTTGCCATGGGTGACATGTTCCCAAATTCATAAATTCTTCAATTATAGTCCCCTTCTTTGACAAATGGCTAAGAAATTCTTAAAGAATATCATGAGATTGGGTAAGGAGAGAGACGTGTTGCCTCTTCCACAGCCCACACGGATCTGAAGTGAAACGCGGAATAGTTTAGCTTATTGGTTTAAAAAATGTCCTTCCAAGATTTTAGATTTGCCATGGGTGACATGTTCCCAAATTCATAAATTCTTCAATTATAGTCCCCTTCTTTGACAAATGGCTAAGAAATTCTTAAAGAATATCATGAGATTGGGTAAAGAGAGAGACGTGTTGCCTCTTCCACAGCCCACACGGATCTGAAGTGAAACGCGGAATGCTTTTATAGATAACTGGGGAATTGAAACAAAGTCAAAACCCAATGGAAAGTAAAAGCCCAACAGAATTCCACAAGAATGAGTCATAGTCTATTTTTAGAAAGAGTGAGACAACATTCCCAGACAAAAAGAGAAGGGAGTTAATTTTTATCATGTCTAGAAGACATGATAAAAGATTTTTTTTTTTTTTTTTTTTTTTTTTTTTTTTAGTCCAAAGGGGCATTGTCCCCGAAGGACTATTAGTTTCGTTTGGGCGTTTTGCGTCGGAAACCGTAAGAAGGCTGTATCACTTTTCAAAATAAAGAGATGCCACGACGTAAGTTGGCCGAAGAGGAAAAGCTTCGATCTCGTGAGAAACGATTAGAAAAAATGCGGGAAAACATCAAACGAAAACGAGAGAATGAAGAATATCGGCTTAGAGAAGCCGCATCTCAGAAATAATACAAAAAACGTAAGAAACGTAAATCAGACAACACGGAAACTGAAGAATTAGACATTATATCCAGAGTCGATGAAAATATGCCATGGCGCAAAGAAAGATTGATAATATCCCGCGATTTAAAAAATCAATGCCGTTCTAGCGAAGAGTATCGATCTAAAGAGGCTGCATCTAAGAGAGAATATAGGAAACGCAAATCATGTCAAGCTTACGAGATCGAGATGAAACGTTTCAAAAGAGATTTTGATTTGAATTTTACGGTCTTAACTCCTCAGTTTCAAAAATTGTCTGAAAAATTCTTTAAAGCCATATCCGAAGGACCTACTTACGTTTGCTATTGTTGTGATCGTTTGTGGTTTAAAGAATCGATAAAATCTCTAACAAAAACCTTTCTTCTTTCCAAAGGAGCCGAAGAAGATTTTATAAAATCGGTTTTCTATATCGATAAAGGCGATACGGGTGAATTTTGTGCGGCCTGTTATCAAACAATTTTATCACTCGATATTCCTAAGTTGGCTGTATGTAACGGCTTTAAGTTTCCCGAAATTCCTGATTGTTTAAAAGATCTGACACCTTTAGAAGAACGATTAGTTTCATGTCGATTACCATTCATGCAAATTAACAAGCTCGGTAGAGACCGACAGTTAGGTATTGTCGGAAATGTCGTGAATGTTCCTATCGATTTAGAAGCGACGGTTAATAAGCTGCCGAGAAATTTAGATGATGGCTATACCGTTCATGTAAAATTGAAGAAACGTTTAACATTTAAATCTGATTACATGTATGAGATCATTAATCCCGATAGTGTATTTAAAGCGGCTCATTACCTATTGCAGCAAGAGCTTTACAAACATTGTAACATTACACTTTCAATGGAGTGGTATGAAAACTTTAAGCAAAAGACGTTTGATGTGGATAAGCTTATAACAGAATTTGACGAAGAAGAAGAAGAGGAGGGTGGAGAGAACGATAGGTACCTTGATTTAAATCCTGGGGCCGGGCATACCCTCATCCAGCAAGATCATGGCTTATGCTTGGCCCCAGGAGAAAATCAAGTTCCCATATCGTTGCTCAACGATACGTTTGGTGAGGAATTTGCCTTTCCTACTATATATTGTGGTAAAGCTAGACATTTTGAGACCTTGCCAACTTATACGCAAATAGCTAACTCTGAAATAAGAAGATCGGATAGAAGAGCAGCTCGACCCGATCATCTTCTTTATGCTTACTTTAAATATCTGCGGATTAATTTGAGAAATGCCTTGTGTATAGCTGTTCGTAAAAAGAAGTTATTAGAAGGATCACTGACGGCGGAAAATGTGTTGAATCAGGACTTTGTCGAGAGATTGATCGATCATAATGATGCTTACAAATTTCTGAAGAACATAAAGAATGCTCCGGCTCATTGGGAGAAGGAGAAGACGAGACTATTTGCAGCCATCAGGCAATTTGGGTTACCTACTTTATTTGTAACGGTTTCTGCTGCTGAAACCCATTGGTACGAATTAATGAAATTTTTTTTTTTTTTTTTACATCTCAGAATTTTTTTCTGAGCTCTGAGAATTTTTTCCCAGTCGGCTTGATTCACAAAACCAGATATATTCAAATTATTTCTATAGAGGGTTCTCATCTATTTAAACCACTCGCGTTTCAGCTTTAAATCAGTCTGTGCTGTGCACTGGAGCTGAATATACGATTCTTCCTCCTGGAAAGAGGTTTTGTGAAGGTGTGTGGAGATATTATTTTCAACTGTTAGACATTTTTTTCCAACAGCCGACTCGATCGTTCAAATGACAGGTTATTTGCCTTGAGAAATGCCTTCGTGGAGGACTTTGGAAGGGAAACTGGCTCGTATTCACGTTACACATGGGAAAAAACCACGAAAAAAAACACCCATGCAGCCAGCTTGAAAGTCAGTCGTTCACGTTTAACAAAATATGAAATGGATTTTATAAAAATATATTGGGATCGTATTCAAAATTGGATCATTCTGTTGTTTTATCAGAATATGCCAGGTATACGATTGAAAAATTCTATTGAATTACATGATCTTGCCTTCTTGAAAGTCATTTGTTAACGTTTCACAAAATATATATCAGTATACGATGGAACCATCATGATCCGTTATTCTGACTGATGGAGTCAGCTGTGGATCACAGGATCTTGCCTTGTTCAAAACAATTTGTTAAAGTTCCATAAAATATATCAGTATACAATGGAACTATCGTGATCCGTTAATTCTGACAAGTCTAGTCAGCTGTGGATCACGAGATCTTGCCTTCTTGAAAGTCATTTGTTAAAGAAGTTTCACAAAATATATCAGTATACAATGGAATAATCGTGATCCGTTAATCCTGACTGATTGAGTCAGCTCTGGATCACGAGATCTTGCCTTGTTGAAAACAATTTGTTAAAGTTCCACAAAATATATTAGTATACAATGGAACTATCGTGATCCGTTAATTCTGACAAGTCTAGTCAGCTGTGGATCACGAGATCTTGCCTTCTTGAAAGTCATTTGTTAAAGAAGTTTCACAAAATATATCAGTATACAATGGAACAATCGTGATCCCTTAATCCTGACTGATTGAGTCAGTTCTGGATCACGAGATCTTGCCTTCTTGAAAGTCATTTGTTAAAAATTTCACAAAATATATCAGTATACGAGGGAACAGACGTGATCCGATTATACTGAATGCTCTAGCCAGCTGTGGATCACGAGATCTTGGCTTCTTGAAAGAAATTTGTTAAAGTTTCACAAAATATATCAGTATATGATGGAACAGTCGTGATCCGATTATACTGACTGCTCTAGCCAGCTGTGGATCACGAGATCTTGGCTTCTTGAAAGAAATTTGTTAAAGTTTCACAAAATATATCAGTATATGATGGAACAATCGTGATAAGATTACACTGACGGGTCTAGCCAGCTGTGGATCACGAGATCTTGGCTTCTTGAAAGGAATTTGTTAAAGTTTCACAAAATATATCAGTATATGATGGAACAATCGTGATCCGATTACACTGACGTATCTAGCCAGCTGTGGATCACGAGATCTTGGCTTCTTGAAAGGAATTTGTTAAAGTTTCACAAAATATATCAGTATATGATGGAACAATCGTGATCCGATTACACTGACGTATCGAGCCAGCTGTGGATCACGAGATCTTGGCTTCTTGAAAGGAAGTTGTTAAAGTTTCACAAAATATATCAGTATATGAAATAATAGCATGTTTTCTATAAAAACAGCTATTGAGTAAAACATTTCTAGCCTTGAAAAACAAAAACAGTAGCAGGAGGAAAAATATTACCCTACCTCAAAGTATTGAAAGGAAATAAGAATACATTTCAATAAAATGGGTGACTCAATAAATATTTGTAGTCTATGAAATACAAAAGAGTAAGAAAAAAATGTTCACATACCTTCACAGCTCTTCCCAGGAGAGTGAGAAGCGTGTATCTACGTTGAGTGCACAGAACAGACTGATCTGAAACTGAAACGCGAGTGGTTTAAATACATTAACGAGTTGCTTCTAGAAACCGACTGGGAAAAATTCTCAGAGCTCTGGAAAAATTTTAACACATTAAAAAAAAAAAAAAAAACTTCCTTTTTTCTTTCTTAATTTGATGTCTTCACTTTTTTTATTTCTACAAGGTCAAAAGAATGAAGACATCAAATTAAGAAAGAAAAAGGAAGTATTTTTTTTTTTTTTAAATCTTTTTTCAGCTTTGAAAATTTTCTTCCCAGTCGTTAACATTTCGTTTTTGGACTTTCACTTTCAATTCTTGGACCCATGATGTTCTTTTCTTGATGTTCTTGTAGTATATTTCTATACAAATTCACTCCTTTTCCCCAAAAAAGATATCTTTATTTTATTTTTTTTTTACCTTCCAATTTGTATAGCTATATACTGAAAACAGGCATTAAAGTCAGTTTGTAGTATATTCCTATACAAATTCACTTAATTTCCCGAAAAAAAAAAGATGTCATTTTTTTTATTTTTTTTTATTTTCCAATTTGTATAGCTATATGCTGAAAACAGGTTTTAAAGTCCGTTTGTAGTATATTTCTATACAAATTCACTGCCTTCCCCCCCGAAAAAAAAAAGATGTCTTTCTTTTTATTTTTTTTTACCTTCCAATTTGTATAGCTATATGCTGAAAACAGGCTTTAAAGTCCGTTTGTAGTATATTCCTATACAAATTCACTGCCTTCCCCCCCGAAAAAAAAAGATGTCTTTTTTTTTAATTTTTTTTTACCTTCCAATTTGTATAGCTATATACTGAAAACAGGCCTTAAATTCCGTTTGTAGTATATTCCTATACAAATTTACTCCCTTTTCCCCAAAAAGATGTCTTTTTTTTTAATTTTACCTTCAAATTTGTATAGCTACATACTGAGAACAGGCGTTCAAGTCCGTTTGTAGTATATTGGTATATATGGTCTATTTTTAGAAACAGTGAGACAACATTCCCACACAAAAGGGGGGTAGGGTTAATTTTTATCATGTCTAGAAGACATGATAAAAATTAAGAATTTTTTTTTTTTTTTTTTTTTTTTTTTTTTTTTTTTTTTTTTTACATTTCAAATTTTTTTTTCTGAGCTTTGAAAAATTTTTCCCAGTCGGCAACCAAGTGAAGATTCTACAGCCAAGACGATTGGCCTTTTACTTTCACTTTCAACACTTTCTATAAAAGTATTCTACGTTTTCTGTTCAGAAATGTGCGGGCTGTCCAAGGAGCAGCATGCTTTTTCTCTCTCTACTGTATCTGGACCCAGGACCACTCTTCTAGAAAGAGCTTCTGTGAACACAAGCTTTTTTCCAATTTTTCACTTCTCACAGAATAGAAATCATTCCTCCTTTTAGGGGAAAATGTTTCCCATTTGAAAAGCTAGGAGTCCTCGTTTGGATTTCATCAGCAACCGTTTATCAGGGTCCAGCAAAATTGGATGATCCATCCATGGATCATCCAATTTCCCATCCGTGGTTTTTATGCATCAGGATTTCAACATAGTTTAAGAAAAATCCTTCAATCCTATTTGAAAGGAGATGACATTTTCCCATGAAGGACATTGAAAGACATTGAAAGACATTTTCCCATGACGAAATCTCTCTATCCCGCACCTTCTTCTAAAGTGAAGTTAAAGAGATTTTTCATACCGGGTTTTCAATTTTCACATCAAATCATACCGTTGACGACGTGTGACACATAAACCGTGACATAAATTTCAGTTTTCATGACAGCTAACAGTCTTGAGGTTTAAACAAATGTATGAAAGAATTTATTTTTGATCCGTTTCAGCGATTGAGTGGGCTGGGAAAAAAAGGCTCTTTCCATGACAGCTAACACGCTTGAGCTTTAAACATGTATGAAAGAATTTATTTTTAATCCATTTCAGCGATTGAGTGGGCTGGGGAAAAAAAGGTTCTTTCCATGACAGCTAACACGCTTGAGCTTTAAAAATGTATGAAACAATTTATTTTAAATCTATTTCAGCGATTGAGTGGGCTGTGGAAAGAAAAAGCTCTTTCCATGATACCTAACACTCTTGAGCTTTAAAAATGTATGAAAGAATTTATTTTTAATCCATTTCAGCGATTGAGGGGGCTGGGAAACATTTTCTTAGAGCTCAGGGAAAAACAAGGCTCTTTCCATGAACCTCTTACAACTATATTGTTTAAAGTTTCTAAGGAATTTCTAATACATTGTGTATTTAGCTAAAGCCTGTGACAAGATGAGTTTAACTCCCCAAAACAATTAATATATAGGCAGTTTGAGTTAGCTGGATCCGTGGAAATAATTAGATAATATTTATGTCACGTAAATATTTGCTAACACGTGTTTCGTTTCCTTCTTATCATGCTATTTCAACCATTTTGTTTAGCAATGAGCCATCTCAAATAAAAAGGATTTGACGAGACACAAATAGTATTTAAAAGATTGATGAAATAACACTAAAGTCTCATGTTGTTGGAATCAGTTAAGAAATTTTGAGTTTACAGACTAGTTCATCCAATTTGTTAACAATATTAGAATGAATACGTATATTTGTAATATATTTCAGAAACGGCAAGTTCTTAAAAAAATTAATTTTTCTGGCCGATGGGTTTGGGTATCGATTCGGAAAAGGAATCTCCAAAGGGGTGGGAAAAAAACTTTCCCTTTTCCGAAGAAACATTTTAGGGAGGGAAACAGGCATGGTGTGCCTTTTCGTGACACCCATGTGGCTGAACAACCTATCGGTCACCGGGGATATATCTGGAAGGACCGAAAAAATCTATCCACTGTCGTTGGAACTGTGTTCACTGGAGGGTATTTCTTTTTTGCGATCTCCCTTTCAATTTTCTCTGAGATCCTTTAGGAATGGGTGAGGATGGGTAGCGTGAAGCGCGGGAAACCTGAATCAGCAGAACGAAAATCCCTTTGAACAACTATTTAAAAAGGAAATGTAAAAGAGGACCTAACTTTCGTTGAAAGCATTTCTGTGTAGACGAAAGTAGGAAGAGATTTCGAAAAATATTCTATCCTAGAACGATGAAGTCATTCCATTGAAATTTTCTTCTTTGATCCATCAATAGCTTCGAAATACGAAAAAGAAACATTCAGCTTGTCTAAGATTCAGGAATTGTAAGAGATTCTTAAAGAATTCTTCTTAAGATCATCATGGGTTCCAGATTTGGGTAAAGAGAGAGGGAGACATGTTACCTTTTCAACAGCCCACACTGTTCTGAACAAAAACGTGGAATACTTTTATAGAAAAGAGAAGAATTGAAAGTGAAAGTCAAAAAACGAAATGGGATCGGCTGGGAAAAAATTTTTCAGAGCTCAGGAAAAATTCTGAGATTGAAAAAAAGAAAAAAAACTCTTCCTTTTTCTTTATTAATTTAATGTCTTCACTTTTTTGACCTTGTAGAAAGTCAAAAACTGAAGACATCAAATTAAAAAAGAAAAAAGGAAGGTTTTTTTTTTTTTTCAATCTCAGAATTTTTTCCCGGCTCAGAAATTTTCCCAGCTGATCCGATTTCGTTTTTTACTTTCACTTTCAATTCTTCTCTTATCTATAAAAGCATTCTACGTTTCAGTTCAGAACAGTGTGGGCTGTTGGAAAGGCAACACGTCAATGTTTTCCCCCTCGACTCGATGAGTCAAATGAGACCTATCTAAAGGATTATTAGAACGAATTCATACTTGTGTATTGAAATCACTCCAGTTTCGACTTAACATCAGTCTGTGCTGTGTATTCTGCTTGGATACATACTTTTCCCTCCTAGAAAGAGCTTTTGTGAAGGTAGGCCATCCATTCTTCACAGCTCTTAGACATTTATTTCCAGCTGATTTGATCGACGAGACATCACCTTATTTTTAAGCATCCACTCTCTGGGATCTATGAAAGTTTTTATGGTTTTGTTTCTGTTGAGTCTGTGCTGTAGAGCTCCCAAATGTCTAGAAGGATTCTTATTCTAGAACGTGTGCACTGTTTTGACGTTTCATTTCATAGCTGGGGTGATGGGTGGGTCACCTTCCTTTCAAACTGCACCGTGGAGGTAGAGATGTTTCGAGCCTACGTGTTTAATTCATGGGTGAACCACGGGTCGTGAACAAAACAGGACCCTTCGTGGATCGTCCCTAGGAAAAAGCATAGAACTGAAATGGCTACTCGTGTTTTGTCTATTCGACATTATTCAAAAGGATCTCTACACTCTTTTTGGTTCGAAGTATGTCTCTACCTGTTGTCTTAGGTGTCTAAAGAAATTAGCTTTTCAGGAAAGGAATGTTACTTGAGAAACAGGACGAGATAGGTTGAGAGAGGTTTCAAAGAAAAGAAGAGAGATGTCGTTCATTTTTATTATGTCTGAAGACATGATAAAAACGAACAAAAAGTATTTATAATATATATTATATAATATATATATTATATAATATATATATTTTTTATTTTTTTAAAATTTTTTTTCAAATCTCTCAGAAAATATTTTTCCAGCTCATCTCAAAATGACCCTCCTACTCAGTTTCGAAAAAAAGAGACTGTCTTACTACTCTCCATTTTTTTCATCTTTCTAAGAAAAAAAAAACTATTTTACCACCTCATCTCTCACCATGAGCCACCTTCATGCTTTCTGAAAAACGACACGTTGGTATCGTCTTCATGGGTGTTTCTCTGAGATCCTTTAAAAATGGTTTCAGAATCCACTCGAGAGGATTTGTCAAAGTATTCCGAGCTTCACTTCAGAGGGCGTGCGCTGCTAAACATACCTCATTTCAGGGAAAAGAGTTCCACGAGTCGTTGGAGGAGATATCCAAAAAAATATAACGTGGTTGTGAGTCAAAATAAACGAACCCTTTTCACTTGAGCCATCACGAGATTTCAGTGACCACGAGAGGGTGGAGAAGATATCCAAAACACATCTCGTGGAGATGACTATCTCGTAAGAAGGAAAGCTAACCGTCCCACCACACCTACACAAACACACATGTTTTTTTAAAGGATCATGCTTTTGGAAAATCATTTCAACTTTGAATAGGAAAATCATGTTTTTAAGAGAGGGTCTCATCTAAAACGTAGAGTAAAACATATGAATCATGTTGGGTATAGGTAGCCCTAAAACTAGGCATTGAAATTTTTTAATAGATTCATGATCAACAGAAAATAATACAACGTCTTACTTGCAACTATTTAAAAGAATCCTTTGAACCCATACTTGAAAAAGAAATGAAGAAATATCCAGCTAGCTCTTCTAAAGTTCAAAAAGGTTAAGAGATTCTCAAACAATTCTTCTTTAGAACATCTTGGATTCCCCATTAATGTAGAGAGGGAGACGTGTTACCTTTTCAACAGCCCACAGTGTTTTGAACAGAAACTCGAAATACTTTTATAGAAAAGAGAAGATTTGAAAGTTAAAGTTGAAAAACGAAATGAGATCGGCTGGGAAAATATTTTCAGAGCTCAGAAAAAAATTCTGAGATGTAAAAAAAAAAAAAAAAAAAAAACTTTTTGTTAATTTTTATCATGTCTTCTAGACATGATAAAAATTAACTCACCCCCCTTTTGTATGGGAATTTTGTCTCCCACTTTCTAAAAATAGACCATGACTCATCCAATCTTTTCTTGGAATTCTATTCTTTAGAAAGAATGAGTCATTGTCTATTTTTAGAAAGAGTGAGACAACATTCCCAGACAAAAAGAGAAGGGAGTTAATTTTATCATGTCTAGAAGACATGATAAAAATTAACAAAAAGATTTTTTTTTTTTTACATCTCAGAATTTTTTTCTGAGCTCTGAGAAATTTTTCCTAGCCGATCCCATTTCGTTTTTCGACATTCACTTTCAACTCTTCACTTTTCTATAAAAGCATTCCACGTTTCTGTTCAGAACAGTGCGGGCTGTTGATGAGGCAACATGTCTCTCTCTACCCAAATCTGGAACCCTAGTCACGAGAGAATATGAGACTAGAAAAATAGTTTAGCTTATTGATTTAAAAAATGTCCCATGCTAGAACTCAGAATTATAATCAGAGCGGGGCTTTCCAGTATCCAGTGCCAAGATTTTAGATTTGCCATGGGTGACATGTTCCCAAATTCATAAATTCTTCAATTATAGTCCCCTTCTTTGACAAATGGCTAAGAAATTCTTAAAGAATATCATGAGATTGGGTAAAGAGAGAGACTGGAGAAGATATCCAAAACACATCTCGTGGAGATGACTATCTCGTAAGAAAGAAAGCTAACCGTCCCACCACACCTACACAAACACACATGTTTTTTTAAAAGGATCATGCTTTTGGAAACTCATTTCAACTTTGAATAGGAAAATCATGTTTTTAAGAGAGGGTCTTATCTGAAACGTAGAGTAAAACATATGAATCATGTCGGGTATAGGTAGCCTTACATTAGGCATTGAAATTTTTTAATAGATTCATGATCAACAGAAAATAATACAACGTCTTACTTGCAACTATTTAAAAGAATCCTTTGAACCCATACTTGAAAAAGAAATGAAGAAATATCCAGCTAGCTCGTCTAAAGTTCAGAAAGGTTAAGAGATTCTCAAAGAATTCTTTTTTAGAACATCTTGGATTCCCAATTAATGTAGAGAGGGAGACGTGTTGCCTTTTCAACAGCCCACACAGTGTTCTGAACAGAAACTCGAAATACTTTTATAGAAAAGAGAAGAGTTGAAAGTGAAAGTCGAAAAACGAAATGAGATCGGGTGGGAAAATATTTTCAGAGCTCAGAAAAAAGTTCTGAGATGTAAAAAAACAAAAAAAAAATTTGTTAGTTTTTATCATGTCTTCTAGACATGATAAGAATTAACTCACCCCCCTTTTTGTATGGGAATGTTGTCTCCCACTTTCTAAAAATAGACCATGACTCATCCAATCTTTTCTTGCAATTCTATTCTTTAGAAAGAATGAGTGATTGTCTATTTTTAGAAAGAGTGAGACAACATTCCCAGACAAAAAGAGAAGGGAGTTAATTTTTATCATGTCTAGAAAACATGATAAAAATTAACAAAAAGATTGTTTTTTTTTTTTTTTTTTTTTTTTTTTTTACATCTCAGAATTTTTTTTTCTGAGCTCTGAGAAATTTTTCCTAGCCGATCCCATTTCGTTTTTCGACTTTCACTTTCAACTCTTCACTTTTCTATAGAAGCATTCCACGTTTCTGTTCAGAACAGTGCGCGCTGTTAATGAGGCAACATGTCTCTCTCTACCCAAATCTGGAACCCTAGTCACGAGAGAATATGAGACTAGAAAAATAGTTTAGCTTATTGATTTAAAAAATGTCCCATGCTAGAACTCAGAATTATAATCAGAGCGGGGCTTTCCAGTAGCCACTTCCAAGATTTTAGAGTTGCCATGGGTGACATATTCCCAAATTCATAAATTCTTCAATTATAGTCCCCTTCTTTGACAAATGGCTAAGAAATTCTTAAAGAATATCATGAGATTGGGTAAAGAGAGAGACGTGTTGCCTCTTCCACAGCCCACACGGATCAGAAATGAAACGCGGAATAGTTTAGCTTATTGATTTAAAAAATGTCCCATGCTAGAACTCAGAATTATAATCAGAGCGGGGCTTTCCAGTAGCCACTTCCAAGATTTTAGATTTGCCATGGGTGACATGTTCCCAAATTCATAAATTCTTCAATTATAGTCCCCTTCTTTGACAAATGGCTAAGAAATTCTTAAAGAATACCATGAGATTGGGTAAAGAGAGAGATGTGTTGCCTCTTCCACAGCCCACACGGATCTGAAGTGAAACGCGGAATGCTTTTATAGATAACTGGGGAATTGAAACAAAGTCAAAACCCAATCGAAAGTAAAAGCCCAACAGAATTCCACAAGAATGAGTCATAGTCTATTTTTAGAAAGAGTGAGACAACATTCCCAGAGAAAAAGAGAAGGGAGTTAATTTTTATCATGTCTAGAAGACATGATAAAAATTAACAAAAAGATTTTTTTTTTTTTTTTTTTTTTTTTTTTTGCATCTCAGAATTTTTTCTCAGCTCTGAGAATTTTTTCCCAGTCGGTTTGATTCACAAAAACCAGATATATTCAAATTTTTTCTATAGAGGGTTCTCATCTATTTAAACCACTCGCGTTTCAGCTTTAAATCAGTCTGTGCTGTGCACTGGAGCTGAATACACGCTTCTTCCTCCTGGAAAGAGGTTTTGTGAAGATATTGTTTTCAGCTGTTAGACATTTTTTTCCAACAGCCGACTCGATCGTTCAAATGACACCGTGGAAGTTGGAGAGAGCTCAAGTCGATTCGGAGGACGGTAAAGCATTTGAGGGCTATTTGCCTTAAGAAATGCCTTCGTGGAGGACTTTGGAAGGGAAACTGGCTCGTATTCACGTTACACATGGGGAAAAACCACGAAAAAAAAACACCCATGCAGCCAGCTTGAAAGTAAGTCGTTCACGTTTTATACAAAATATGAAATGGATTTTATAAAAACATATTGGGATCGTATTCAAAATTGGATCATTCTGTTGTTTTATCAGAATATACCAGTATACGATTGAACAATTCTATTGAATCACATGATCTTCCCTTCTTGAAAGTCATTTGTTAACGTTTCACAAAATATATATCAGTATAAGATGGAACCATCATGATCCGTTATCCTGACTGATGGAGTCAGCTGTGGATCACAAGACCTTGCCTTTTTTGAAAAGGATTTGTTAAAGTTTCACAAAATATACAAAATATATATCAGTATACGATTGAAAAAAATCATGATATATTATCCTGACTGATGGAGTCAGCTGTGGATCACAGGATCTTGCCTTGTTGAAAACAATTTGTTAAAGTTCCACAAAATATATCAGTATACAATGGAACTATCGTGATCCGTTAATTCTGACAAGTCTAGTCAGCTGTGGATCACGAGATCTTGCCTTCTTGAAAGTCATTTGTTAAAGAAGTTTCACAAAATATATCAGTATACAATGGAATAATCGTGATCCGTTAATCCTGGCTGATTGAGTCAGCTCTGGATCACGAGATCTTGCCTTGTTGAAAACAATTTGTTAAAGTTCCACAAAATATATTAGTATACAATGGAACTATCGTGATCCGTTAATTCTGACGGGTCTAGTCAGCTGTGGATCACGAGATCTTGCCTTCCTAAAAGTCATTTGTTAAAGAAGTTTCACAAAATATATCAGTATACAATGTAACAATCGTGATCCGTTAATCCTGACTGATTGAGTCAGTTCTGGATCACGAGGTCTTGCCTTCTTGAAAGTCATTTGTTAAAAATTTCACAAAATATATCAGTATACGAGGGAACAGTCGTGATCCGATTATACTGACTGCTCTAGCCAGCTGTGGATCACGAGATCTTGGCTTCTTGAAAGGAATTTGTTAAAGTTTCACAAAATATATCAGTATATGATGGAACAATCTTGATCCGATTACACTGACGTATCTAGCCAGCTGTGGATCACGAGATCTTGGCTTCTTGAAAGGAATTTGTTAAAGTTTCACAAAATATATCAGTATATGATGGAACAATCGTGATCCGATTACACTGACGTATCTAGCCAGCTGTGGATCACGAGATCTTGGCTTCTTGAAAGGAATTTGTTAAAGTTTCACAAAATATATCAGTATATGATGGAACAATCGTGATCCGATTACACTGACGTATCTAGCCAGCTGTGGATCTCGAGATCTTGGCTTCTTGAAAGGAATTTGTTAAAGTTTCACAAAATATATCACTATATGATGGAACAATCGTGATCCGATTACACTGACGTATCTAGCCAGCTGTGGATCACGAGATCTTGGCTTCTTGAAAGGAATTTGTTAAAGTTTCACAAAATATATCAGTATATGAAATAATAGCATGTTTTCTATAAAAACAGCTATTGAGTAAAACATTTCTAGCCTTGAAAAACAAACAAAAACAGTAGCAGGGGGGAAAATATTAACCTACCTCAAAGTATTGAAAGGAAATAAGAATACATTTCAATAAAATGGGTGACTCAATAAATATTTGTAGTCTATGAAATACAAAAGAGTAAGAAAAAAATGTTCACATACCTTCACAGAAGCTCTTCCCAGGAGAATGAGAAGCGTGTATCCACGTTGAGTGCACAGCACGGACTGATCTGAAACTGAAACGCGAGTGGTTTAAATACATTAACGAGTTGCTTCTAGAAACCGACTGGGAAAAATTCTCAGAGCTCTGGAAAAATTTTAACACATTAAAAAAAAAAAAAAAAAACTTCCTTTTTTCTTTCTTAATTTGATGTCTTCACTTTTTTTATTTCTACAAGGTCAAAAGAATGAAGACATCAAATTAAGAAAGAAAAAGGAAGTATTTTTTTTTTAATCTTTTTTCAGCTTTGAAAATTTTCTTCCCAGTCGTTAACATTTCGTTTTTGGACTTTCACTTTCAATTCTTGGACCCATGATATTCTTTTCTTGATGTTCTTGTAGTATATTTCTATACAAATTCACTCCTTTTCCCCAAAAAAGATATCTTTTTTTTATTTTTTTTACCTTCCAATTTGTATAGCTATATACTGAAAACAGGCATTAAAGTCAGTTTGTAGTATATTCCTATACAAATTCACTTAATTTCCCGAAAAAAAAAAGGATGTCTTTTTTTTATTTTTTTTTACCTTCCAATTTGTATAGCTATATGCTGAAAACAGGATTTAAAGTCCGTTTGTAGTATATTCCTATACAAATTTACTGCCTTCCCCCCCCCGAAAAAAAAAAGATGTCTTTTTTTTTATTTTTTTTAACTTCCAATTTGTATAGCTATATGCTGAAAACAGGCTTTAAAGTCCGTTTGTAGTATATTCCTATACAAATTCACTGCCTTCCCCCCCGTATTTTTTTTACCTTCCTATTTGTATAGCTATATACTGAAAACAGGCCTTAAATTCCGTTTGTAGTATATTCCTATACAAATTTACTCCCTTTCCCCCAAAAAGATGTCTTTTTTTTAATTTTACCTTCAAATTTGTATAGCTACCTACTGAGAACAGGCGTTCAAGTCCGTTTGTAGTATATTGGTATACATGGTCTATTTTTAGAAACAGTGACACAACATTCCCACACAAAAGGGGGGTAGGGTTAATTTTTATCATGTCTAGAAGACATGATAAAAATTAACAAAAAGTTTTTTTTTTTTTTTTTTTTTTTTTTTTTTACATCTCAAATTTTTTTTTCTGAGCTTTGAAAAATTTTTCCCAGTCGGCAACCAAGTGAAAATTCTACAGCCAAGACGATTGGCCTTTTACTTTCACTTTCAACACTTTTCTATAAAAGTATTCTACGTTTTCTGTTCAGAACTGTGCGGGCTGTCCAAGGTGCAGCATGCTTTTTCTCTCTCTACTGCATCTGGACCCAGGACCACTCTTCTAGAAAGAGCTTCTGTGAACACAAGCTTCTTTCCAATTTTTGACTTCTCACAGAATAGAAATCATTCCTCCTTTTAGGGGAAAATGTTTCCCATTTGAAAAGCTAGGAACCCTCGTTTGGATTTCATCAGCAACCGTTTATCAGGGTCTAGCGAAATTGGATGATCCATCCATGGATCATCCAATTTCCCATCCGTAGTTTTTATGCATCAGGATTTCAACATAGTTTAAGAAAAATCCTTCAATCCTATTTGAAAGGAGATGACATTTTCCCATGAAGGACATTGAAAGACATTTTCCCATGACGAAATCTCTCTATCCCACACCTTCTTCTAAAGTGAAGTTAAAGAGATTTTTCATACCGGGTTTTCAATTTTCACCTCAAATCATACCGTTGACGACGTGTGACACACAAACCGTGACATAAATTTCAGTTTTCATGACAGCTAACAGTCTTGAGGTTTAAACAAATGTATGAAAGAATTTATTTTTGATACGTTTCAGCGATTGAGTGGGCTGGGAAAAAAAGGCTCTTTCCATGACAGTTAACACGCTTGAGCTTTAAACATGTATGAAAGAATTTATTTTTAATCCATTTCAGCGATTGAGTGGGCTGGGGAAAAAAGGTTCTTTCCATGACAGCTAACACGCTTGAGCTTTAAACATGTATGAAAGAATTTATTTTTAATCCATTTCAGCGATTGAGTGGGCTGGGGAAAAAAAGGCCCTTTCCATGACAGCTAACACGCTTGAGCTTTAAAAATGTATGAAACAATTTATTTTAAATCAATTTCATCCATGACAGCTAACACGCTTGAGCTTTAAAAATGTATGAAACAATTTATTTTAAATCCATTTCATCCATGAGAGCTAACACGCTTGACCTTTAAAAATGTATGAAACAATTTATTTTTAATCCATTTCAGCGATTGAGGGGGCTGGGAAACATTTTCTTAGAGCTCAGGGAAAAACAAGGCTCTTTCCATGACACCTAACACTCTTGAGCTTTAAAAATGTATGAAACAATTTATTTTAAATCCATTTCAGCGATTGAGTGGGCTCGGAAAATTTTCTTAGAGCTCAGGGAATGTGTGTCCAGGTTGAATGCACAGCACACACGGATGGGTAGTCGAAACTCGAGTAGCTTAAATAAATATACGAAATTTGGGTCATCGAGTGGACTAGGAAAAATTCTCAGAGCTCTGGAAATAGTTCTGAGTTCAAGCATGGGACATGAGAACAGAAATGTATTACAATCATCATGTCATCATTGTTTTCGAAAGCCAAAAGAATTCTTCATGAAAGAACATCTTTTTTTCCTGGTTGTGGGATGGAGTAGAGTTGCTGCATCTTGAACAACCCACACTGATCTGAACAGAAATATGAAATATTTTTATAGATATAAGAAATGAACTGAAAGTGAAAGTAAAAATGAAATTGTATTGGCTGGAAATATTTCTTGGCTGTTGAATGGGTAAAATATTTCCAGAGCTGGAAAAAAAAAAACTCTTCCTTTTTTTCTATTAATTTGATGTCTTCACTTTATTTACTTTTGAATGGAGAAACCCAAAGACTATGACTCATCCTTTCTAAAACATATAATTCCTAGAATGAGTCATGGTCTATTTTTAGAAACAGTGAGACAACATTCCCACACAAAAGGGGGTAGGGTTAATTTTTATCATGGCTAGAAGACATGATAAAAATTAACAAAAAGATTTTTTTTTTTTTTTTTTTTACATCTCAGATTTTTTTTTTCTGAGCTCTGAAAATTTTTTCCCAGTCGGCAACCAAGTGAAAAATTTCCAATCGGCTTTTACTTTCACTTTCAACTCTTTTCTATAAAAGCATTCCACGTTTTCTGTTCAGAACCGTGCGGGCTCTCCATGGTGCAGCATGCTTTTTCTCTCTCTACCTCATCTGCAGCTCTATGACAGCTAACACGCTTGAGCTTTAAAAATGTATGAAAGAAGTTATTTTTAATCCATTTCAGCGATTGAGTGGGCTGGGGAAAAAAAAGGCCCTTTCTTTGACAGCTAACACGCTTGAGCTTTAAAAATGTATAAAAGAAGTTATTTTTAATCCATTTCAGCGATTGAGTGGGCTGGGGAAAAAAAAAGGCCCTTTGCATGACAGCTAACACGGTTGAGCTTTAAAAATGTATGAAAGAATTTGTTTTTAATCCATTTCAGCGATTGAGTCTACTGGGAAATATTTTCTCAGAACTCAGGGAAAAAAAGGCTCTTTCCATGATAGCTAACACTCTTGAGCTTTAAAAATGTATGAAAGAATTTATTTTTAATCCATTTCAGCGATTGAGTCTGCTGGGAAACATTTTCTTAGAGCTCAGGTAAAAAAAAGGCTCTTTCCATGACAGCTAACACTCTTGAGGTTTAAAAATGTATGAAAGAATTTATTTTTAATCCATTTCAGCGATTGAGTCTGCTGGGAAACATTTTCTTAGAGCTCAGGGAAAAAAAAGGCTCTTTCCATGACCGCTAACACTCTTGAGGTTTAAAAAATGTATGAAAGAATTTATTTTTAATCCATTTCAGCGATTGAGTCTGCTGGGAAACATTTTCTTAGAGCTCAGGGAAAAAAAGGCTCTTTCCATGACAGCTAACACTCTTGAGGTTTAAAAATGTATGAAAGAATTTATTTTTAATCCATTTCAGCGATTGAGTCTGCTGGGAAACATTTTCTTAGAGCTCAGGGGGAAAAAAAGGTTCTTTCCATGACACCTAACACTCTTGAGCTTTAAAAATGTATGAAAGAATTTTTTTAATCCATTTCAGGGATTGAGTCTACTGGGAAACATTTTCTTAGAGCTCAGGGAATGTGTCTCCAGGTTGAATGCGCAGCACACACGGATGGGAAGTCGAAACTCGAGTGGCTTAAAAAATAAATATACGAAAGTTGGGTTATCGAGCTGACTAGGAAAAATTCTCAGAGTTCTGGAAATAATTCTGAATTCAAGCATGGGACATGAGAACAGAAATGTATTACAATCATCATGTCATCATTGTTTTCGAAAGCCAAAAGAACATCTCATGAAAGAACATCTTTTTTTCCTGGTTGTGGGATGGAGTAGAGTTGCTGCATCTTGAACAACCCACACTTATCTGAACAGAAAAATGAAATGTTCTTATAGATATAAGAAATGAATTGAAAGTGAAAGTAAAAATGAAATTGTATTGGCTGGAAATATTTCTTGGCTGTTGAATTGGAAAAATATTTCCAGAGCTATAAAAAAAAAAAAACTCTTCCTTTTTTTTTCTATTAATTTGATGTCTTCACTTTGTTTACTTTGGAATGGAGAAACCCAAAGACTTTTTAAAACATATCCTTTTTAAAAACTTATCTTATCTTATAAACTTTAAACTCATCCTTTTTAAAACATATAATTCCTAGAATGAGTCATGGTCTATTTTTAGAAACAGTGAGACAACCCACACAAAAGGGGGGTAGGGTTAATTTTTATCATGTCTAGAAAACATGATAAAAATTAACAAAAAGTTTTTTTTTTTTACATCTCAGAATTTTTTTTTCTGAGCTCTGAAAATTTTTTCCCAGTCGGCAACCAAGTGAAAAATTTCCAATCGGCTTTTACTTTCACTTTCAACTCTTTTTCTATAAAAGCATTCCACGTTTTCTGTTCAGAACCGTGCGGGCTCTCCATAGTGCAACATGCTTTTTCTTTCTCTCTACCTCATCTGCATCTAGGATGTTTTTCCTTCTTCAAGAAGTGGAATTCTTTGGGAATACCTTATAATTTCACGAGCTAGCTGTTTCTTATATTTCGAGGAGATTTCAATGAAATTGTTTATAGATGTCACCTATTGCAGATGGGGAAAAAGTCTATACTGGATCGCTGGAGACATCTCATCCAGATAGGTCACGTTATATTTTTCCCACACCTAAATAAATTGGACATGAGCCGTCCTTTTGTTTTCTCATCCAACAAAGATAGACACTACAGACCGTTTTGGGTTTTCACTCTTCGCGAACCGAGACGAGCCTCAGCGACACTTTGCGTTTTCTCTGAGCGCAATAATGGATCACGTGAGCAACCATTTTGTTTCCCATCTCACCCAGATAGGTCATGTTGTATTTTGTTTCATACACCTAGCCAATTTTGGACATGAGCCATCCTTTTGTTTTTTTTTCTATCGAACCAAGATAGACTCTGGAGACAATTTTGTTTCTCAACGGAAAAGTAAATTTTCTGAATGGGTACCGGTGTTCGAATACTTTTGTGACCGACTGTACCATCTTAAACGTACGATTGGCAATTTTCATTTCACTTACGAAGAATTCGAAACGATTGTCATTCAGATAGAAGGAATATTAAATTCGCGACCGCTTACTCAGATTCAGAAAGTGATTCGGAAGATTAGTGATTCAGAAAGTTTCGAAGTTCTGACGCCAGGTCATTTCTTGATAGGGCGACCTATAACAGCAATTTCTGAGCCGTTTTTAACGGATTTAAAGGAAAAGCGCTTAAGTCTTTGGCAAAAAACTACAAAAACTATACAACTTATTTGGAAAAGATGGAAGTCTGATTACTTGAATACTTTACAGTCTAGATCAAAATGGATGGTTGAATAAAATGATCTGATGATCTGCCAAATGGTTTTGATTAAAGAAGATTTTCTGCCAATTAACAATTGGCTTTTAGGGCGAATAACATCATTGTACCACGGTTCTGATGGAAAAGTCCGTGTTGTAAAAGTTCGTACCAAAACAGGGGACTTTAAAAGGACAATTAATAAAATAGCTGTATTGCCTATTGAAGTTTAGCAAGTTGTGAATTATGTTACTCAGTTGTTAGTAATTATATTGAAAATTATTTTTCTCAATAATTTTGTATTCATGTTTTGTTTACTTATTTTATATTTTTCTATACATATTTTATTGTTTACATGAATAACTGAAACTCTAATACTGGTATTTCATAATTAAATTTATGTTAAGTTCTTGCATGTGAACATAACAAGGCCGGGCGGGATGTTGGCGCATTTTACGCCAACGAATCTCGCCAAATTGTCGCCTCCTACGATTGAGGCAGCAGACTTGAAGAAGAAATCTAACCGTTCTGACGTGAGCAATTACTTGTAACCGAAGCTCACAATTAAATTGTATTTTGCTTCACTGTAAATATTTGTATATGATGTTTTTCTAAATAAAATAATTAAAAACGAAGCAGTGAAGCTGGTCCGTCGATAAAAAATAACCTTTAAGAAAAATAAGTTTATTCATCTCTGATAGTTGGAATAATTTATTAGACTCAATGGACTTCAACCCTGATACAGTATGGCGTATTGGGAAAGCGCTCAGAAAAACTCATAGCGACAACATTGGACCGTTGCACACCGATACTGGAATCGCATATTCTGAAAAAGATATGGCAGAAGTTATTGCAACACATCTTGAAAAAACCTTCACGACAAATAACTCACAAGATGAAGATACAGAAGAGGAAGGTTTTAATTTCATTATTCACCTTCCTGATAGAACAGATGGACAGCATATTGGTTACACCTCGCCCATTGAAATTCAAAACATCATAAAAAATCTGAAAAATAGAAAGGCCCCCGGCTACGACGGGATAACAAATAAAGTGCTCAAAATTCTCCCCAAGGGATATACTGTCCTAATTACCAACATAATTAATGCCTGCATAAGGCTTAACTATTTTCCGCAGCAGTGGAAAATGGCACATATCATTACTTTTGTTAAACCTGGCAAAGATCCAAAAAATGTTAACTCTTATTGCCCAATTAGCCTGCTTCCAAGTCTTAGCAAAGTTTTTGAGCGAGTTCTACAGAAACGGCTGACCAGACACTTGGAAGATAGAGGGATAATTCAAAATGAACAGTTTGGTTTTCGCCCACAGCATAGCACAGTATATCAACTTCTCAATGTTACTGAATTTATTGCCGATTCCTTTTCCAAAAAGAATACTATTGCAAGCTGTTTCCTAGATTTAGAAAAGGCATTTGACAAGGTGTGGCATGAGGGACTCCTCTTTAAGCTATACCTTGCTCATCTGCCTATAAATTTTATCAAACTAATGCAAAGTTATCTAAAAAATCGCAATTTTCATGTCAAAATCAATAATACTTTATCCTCAAGAAAAAGAATCAAAAGCGGCGTCGCCCAGGGAAGTGTTTTGGAGCCAATTCTCTTTAATATCTTTACTAATGATATGCCAATCCCACTAAATTCAAAACTTGTGAAATATGCAGATGACACCGCTATTTTTACAAAATCTTTAAAACCACAGTTTGCAGTAGACAAATTAGAAGAAGCAGTTAACATCATCGCACATTACCTCAAATCTTGGAAACTTAAAGTCAATCCGACTAAATGTCAAATTCTGCTCTTTAGAAGATATAGAAAATTTACTCCAGTAAACGTAAATATAAAGATAGAAGATCAGCCACTCCCAGTCGTCAATAGTACTAAATACCTGGGTGTCATTTTCGATTCACAACTCTTCTTCAAGGAACAGACTGCATATGCCTTACGGAAAGCTACAGCCGCAAAAATGGCTCATCAAAAGAGACTCAAAATTAAACATTCAATTAAAGAAAAGAGTTTACATGATGCTGATTAGACCGACACTACTTTATGCAATTCCCATATGGGCTACAGTGTTCAAAACGTACAGACACAAGTTACAAGTCTTTCAAAACAAGATTCTAAGAGAAATAGTTAATTCTCCTTGGTTCGTTCGAAATTTGCAAATACACAAAGAATTAAAAATCAGACCAATTGCTGACCAAATTATTTCAACCTGCCACAACTTTTATAGTAAAATTGAACAGTCTCAATATGATCATATTAAGGAACTAATCAATTATGATCCAACACTTGAAAATGCTGCTAAGCGTCCTAGGAGCATTTTTCATAATCCAAGGTGGTGAAACTTGTAAATAGCTGTACATACTGTAAATATTTCCCCACTAGAGACTTTTGTGTTTTTTTTCAACTTATTTAGGACTTAAAAAAGCTCAGTGGATTATTACTTTATATCATTATTTTCAAGAATTTTATATTTTATTAGTGTTCCTATAAAAAGACTTTGTTAGGGACACACAAACTGAATTAATTATGTGTGTTTCACCATCCCGCCTTCTAAACTGTGACTTATGCTGAAATATTGTGTCTTTTAAAATTATAAGTGTTTCTTAAAAAGTGTGTTTATTCCACAACTTTGTACAGTGTGAACTGTTTGTGAATACTGTTAATTTATATGACTTTAACATTTCTCGTACGAGAACTCTTGAAATTCACCAGAAATATGTTACTGTTGACTTATTCCTCATTTGAGCCACTCCCACCAGTATAATTACGATCCATTTCATTCTGAACCTGTTTCAAAAGCATACTTAATTTAAATTACTTAATGTTTATTTTTTCAAATGCTTTATTAAGCATACTTTTCAGCTAGTTATATCTTTTGTCACAGCTCGAACAGCTCCCAGATGCTTTTTCACTCTACATACCTTCGTATTTGCTTCAGCTTCGCCTAGTAGGCGCGGCGTTACACGCCCATTTTTTCAATTATATATACCAACGCCTAAGGGCATCTTTTTCAAAAGCGGAGGTTAAAGCAGCAGAGGCTCCTAACCATTCAAAAGACAAAGACAGACGGGCCTATACAGAAGCACAGCGAAGTAATAAGATACCGCTTTGTTGACGCTATATTACAGCGTCACATGATTTTTGCGTAAAATAATTCTATTGGTTAAACACACTCTTCGCAAGCGTACTCGCTTGGACGCTTTTACGCTGTTGGGAGCTGAATCATCATCCATTTTGAAGCTAACTTGTTGGTATTCGCTATTGGATTTGCACTGATTTGTTGACATATTTGTGGATCGATTCCGACCTAATTTTCAGAAATATGGGTGGTTGTGCTGCACCAAATTGTTCGAATCAGTCTCAAAATAACTTTAGGATGTTTCGTTTCCCTAGAAATGAAGAAAGACGAAGAAAATGGATAGTTAATTCTCGTCGAGATCAATGGATCCCGGGACCAGGAGCGTATCTTTGTGAGGTAAGTTCAGCTTCGTATTTTTCCATAAAATGTTAGAAAAATTACTCTTCTTGGTACTTTAAAATATGTATTTTCATTTAACTGTCACTTATTGACGATCAACTGATTTTATAAGTATAAAATTATGAGGGTACACTTTTAATTTTTAGAAACTATTTATTTACAATCTTAGAATGTATAATCACAGAGAACTGCAATACCAGCATAGTTCTATTTTTCAATCTCTATCCAAAATGTTGCCAATTACAAGTTACTAAATATTAAATGTTACCATTTACAAATTATTAAATATTACATCTTCCGTTTTTTTAAAAAGTTCAAAAGTTTTAACAGTCTAAAATCAGTCCAAATACCTGGCCGGCTTTCTAATCAGTCTCCCACTTCTAGTTCTTAGCTCACCGTTCCTTGTTTCTGAGTTAGCAGAGTTTGGTAGTTGATCTTCTAAACTTTGCCCTTGAGAATATCTGGAATCATATCCTTTTACATCTGTTTTCTGTGTATTAACTCCTTGTTCTGTTCCTCTGATATTCTCATCAACAGCTAAACTGTTTCCTCTAATATCTTTTCTATTTCTTCTCAATACTGATCCACCTGATCTAAGTATATATGATCTAGGCGTCTTATGCACTTCTTCTACAACTGCTGGTTTCCAGCGATTATCTTGATATACCCGAACACAATCTCCTTTATTTAGCAATGGTAATGTTTTTGTATGACGATCATAATATGACTTCTGTTTAGTTCTTTCTTGGTTGATTTTTTCTTTTACATTTCTCACAACTTGAGGTTTAAGTAATTCTTCAGATGTAGGAAGAATCGTTCTTGTTCTTCTACTCATAAGTCGTTGAGCTGGTGATCCTAGCATCTCATTAGTTGGAGTGTTCCTATGAGCTAACAATGCTAAATAAGGATCAGCATGATCTGCTTGAGCTTTCTTTAACAATTTCTTCGCCGTTTGTACTGAACGCTCTGCTAATCCGTTCGACTATGGATGGTATGGACTGCTTGTTATATGTTTAAATTGGTATTTCTTTTCAAATTCTGAAAATTCTTTACTTGCAAACTGAGGTCCATTATCAGATATCACTATCAATGGTATACCGTATCTTGCAAAATGAGATTTCATGTAACTGATCACTGTCTGACTTCGAGTATCCGGTAGTTTGCAGATTTCAAAAAAGTTGGAATAGTAATCTACAATTAATAAATATACATCTTTGTTAATCTCAAATAAATCTGTCGCAACTTTATACCAAGGTAAATTGGGAATTTCATGTGGTATCATAGGCTCTCTTATGTTTTTGTTCTGGTATTCATTACATATAGAACATTTTGAAATTTTATCTTCTATCTGCTTGTTCATAAATGGCCAAAACAAAACATCTCTAGCTCTTTTCTTACATTTTTCTATACCAAAATGACCCTCATGAATTAAATTTAACATTTCCTTTTGCATAGATAAAGGAATAATTACCCTTCCTCCTTTGAAAAATAAATCATTTTCCATTGTCAACTCATCTCTGTAGTCCCAAAATACTTTGACTTGAGGTTCTACCTGATGTTTCCTTTCTGGCCAGCCTCTCAGAATATATTTCTTTAAGCACTGTAGTGTAGCATCACATTCACTTTCTTTCTTTAATTCATAAATTTTGTCATCAGATGCTGGAATCAGTGTACAAATTTCTGTATCTTCATCATTATCTTCTTCTGTTGTATTCAAATATGCTCTACTCAAAGTGTCTGCTATTAATAAGTGTTTCCCCTTTTTGTATCGTACATCTAGATCATATTTCTGTAAATTTAACAGCATTCTTTGCAATCGCTGTGGTGCTTTAAAAAGAGGTTTCTTAGTTATGCTTTCTAATGGTCGATGATCAGTTTCAACTGTAATACGTTTGCCATATATATATTGATGAAATTTAGAACATCCAAAAGTAATAGCTAAAAGCTCTTTTTCTATCTGAGCATAATTTTTCTGATTTTTTGTTAGAGCTCTGGAAGCATAAGCAATTGGTTGGTTTTCTTGTAGTAAAACAGCACCTAATCCTTCAGAACTTGCATCTACTGAAAGAGTTACATCCTTATTAACATCATAGAATTTTAATACGGGTGCTTTTGCAATCAGTTCTTTAAGTGTTTCGAAAGCTTTTTGATGCTTTTCAGTCCAGTGCCAGAGGACATTTTTCTCAAGTAACTGTCTTAATGGTGCAGTAATAGTAGTTAAGTTAGGAATAAATTTGGCTAAATAATTAATCATTCCCAAAAATCTTTGTAGCGAAGGCACATCTGTAGGTTCTGGCATTTTAACAATTGCTTCCACTTTAGAAAAATCAGGTTTTAGTCCATTTTCACTTAACTCGTGTCCTATATAATTCACACGATTAACTTTTATTTTACATTTAGCCTTATTGAACTTCAAATTATTTTCTCGTGCTCTCTGGAGTACTTTTTTAAGTCGTAGCTCATGTTCCTTTTCATTAGATCCCCATATTAAGATATCATCTATAATACATTCAACACCATCTAGACCTTCTATTATTTGGCTTAATTTTCTTTGGCAAATTTCTGGAGCTGAACATATGCCAAAAGGTAATCTTTTAAATTTGTATCTGCCAAAAGGTGTATTGAATGTACACAAATTACTACTTTCTTCGTCAAGCTGGATTTGCCAAAAAGCACTATTAGCATCTAAAACAGAAAATATTTTTGCGTTAGGCATTCTAGTGACAACTTCGTCAATGGTTAACATCGGATAATGTTCTCGTTTTATAGCTTTATTTAAATCTCTAGGATCTAAACATATTCTTATTTTGTTCGGTTTGACAACTGTAACCATTGAATTTACCCATTCAGTTGGTTCTCTTACTTTCTCAATAACATTTAAATTTTCCATTCTTTGTAATTCTTTCTTAACTTTATCACGTATAGCTATGGGTATTTTTCTTGGAGGATGAATGACTGGCGTTACATCTTGTTTTAACTGGATTTTATATTCTCCATTCAAACAACCTAAGCCTTCAAATACATCTTTGTATTCCTCCAGTAAGTCTTCAGTGTAAACAGACATTACTTTCTGAATCAAACCTAGTTGCAAACATGATTTTAATCCTAATATAGAAGGTACTTCTTTGTCAATAACTTGGAATTCCACAACATAATTATTTTTTCCATATTGGCAGTTAAGTACTACTTTTCCTAAAGTATCCATTTTATTCCCAGAGAATGTAACTAATCTTTTAATTTCAGACTTCTGTATCGGAACATTTAGCAATTTCAGTTTGCTTTTAGAAATAACATTGCACATTGCTCCAGTATCTAACTGCAAATTTAGTTTACTTTTATTTACATTAACGTCAACAGTCCATTTCTCTTCCTTGTTATCTGAATTAAGGTTTAATGTGCCAACATAAAATTTAACTCTTTCTCAGAGTCATGATTTATTAATTTAATTTGTCTATCTTTTTTGTTTACCTTGACTGCTTCATTTTTTATTATATAGCTTTTACACTGACTCGCGAAATGATTTGCCTTTTTACATTTATGACAGATTTTTCCATATGCTGGACACATTCGATACTCATGAGATGTTCCACATTTAGAACAAACTTTTGTCTTTTGTTTATTGGTATTTACCTCTTTGTAGGTATTCTTATTATATTTACTTAGTTTCTTTTTCACTAAGTTTACAGCAGTTTCCTCATCCTTTATGATTTTCATTTGATGTGCACTTATTTCAGCAGATCTGCATATATCAAGAGCTTTTTCTAATGTTAATTCTGTTTCATGTAACAATCTTGCTCTCACTATATCATCTTTAATACCACAAACAATTTTATCCTTTATTAAACTATCCGTTAATTGTGCAAACTCGCATGTTCTAGCTTTATTTCGAAGATCAGTTACGTATTCATCTATGGTTTCTGACGCGGTTTGATTTCTAGTAAAGAATAAATGTCTTTCATATGTAATATTTTTCTTAGGAATACAATATTCTGTAAATTTTGTTTTAATTTCACTTAATTTAATTTCTTTACCCTCTTCTATAGGAAATGTATTATATATTTCAAGACCACGAATTCCTATTACATGAAGAAAAGTATTAACTCTTACCTTCTCTTCTTTATTATGTAATCCACTAGCTACTTCATATATTTCAAATGATTGCAGCCATCTCTGCCAATTCGAAGCCAGATTTCCATCAAATTTCATCGGCTCTGGTGGTTTTAAACTTTCCATTTTGAAAGCAAAACACTTCTGACACCATATAAAATTATGAGGGTACACTTTTAATTTTTAGAAACTATTTATTTACAATCTTAGAATGTATAATCACAGAGAACTGCAATACCAGCATAGTTCTATTTTTCAATCTCTATCCAAAATGTTGCCAATTACAAGTTACTAAATATTAAATGTTACCATTTACAAATTATTAAATATTACAATAAGTACAAAATCAACTGCGGAATGTGTATGTGTTTGTGCAGTAAAATATCGTTGTTTCTTTTGTTATCGTGAAAAGTTTATACCGTTTGTAAAATTTGTATCATACATTTCATGTAAACTTTGTGCTCAGTTAGAAATGTGATGTGCCTTTTTCTTTTCTTTAATTGTACTGTACAATTGGTTATTTAAAGTAGCGATCTATGTTTTGATTCTGATGTATTGTCGCCAAATCGGATATTTGGCGCCAATGTTAAAAACTGGATGGTATGATCCAAATAATAAATGATTTTGTTTTTTCTTTATAGTAAGGTAAATATATTCTGTATTTTTAGACATTTTTAAGAAGTTAAATATTAATTTAAATATTCGATGAATCGTTTTGATCCCATTATTATCCTTTATTGTAGTAGTAAATCTTAATGTATTTTTAACTATAGGTCCTTTAAATTTATTTTTAGTGTGTGAGCAGGAAATATGTTTTAAGTAGTTTTACAAACATGATTACTTTTTTAAAATTTTGTTTTATTTTCACAAAAAAAAAAAATTAAATTTATCAGAAAATTACATTCTTAAATTAATATAATATATGTAACTGTAATTAAATACTAGTGCTTTTGATTTTAATGTTAAATTTCATGCATGCTTGTGTTAAATATGCAGGTACATTTTGAAGAAAATCAATTTGAATGCTCTAGGCAAGATGGGCGTAAAAAGCTCAAGCCCAATGCTGTGCCAACTCTTTTCAATGTGCCTAATCCCCCACAACTGTTGACCCCACAGCGTCTAAAAGGCATTGGTTTACCAAAGCACCGTTCAGTTACATCCAATTTTTGTAATGTATGTGTTTTTTATTTTTATAGTTTTCATAAAAAAATATGTTTTTATTAAAAATGGACTAAGTTGCATTATAAAAGAATCAAAATACTGAAATTAAGGCATTATGTGATAAAGCTGTAATTACAGTCCCTAAGATTAGATTAAAAAATTAAAATTTTGCTGTTGTTATATATATAATTAAGTATGTACTTTGTTATTATAATCATATATTGAAAATTAGGCATAAAACCTCAATTTGATGTAGTTTTTGGATAAAGGTTTTGTAGTTTTTCAAGGACAGTCATACATGGGTCTGGTTTCTTCAAGTTTGCTCCTAAAAGAAAGAAACCTGTATCTGATTGCCTTCAAAGTCAAAAGAGTTTAAATCAAAATTTGTATTAAACTAAAGTTGCTTTTTTGCTTAATTTTAAATTCCAGATAAATAGAGAGAAATATGTATTCCAGATAAATAGAGAGAAATATGTATAAGTAAAAGAAATAATATTGAAATTAATAACTTTAATCTTGAGTAATACAATAATATAGTTATAATACATTGATTTAAATGTATATTTTAATGTCTTATATGTCTTGTCTGAATGTTGTTATTTTTTGTTTAAAGATTTACAAAACTTATTAGGATTATTTATATTATTTATTATTAAAATTACATTAAGTATATTTTATTTATCAGCATTTTCAGGTATCCTTACTTATAATTTCATAATTTTTGCATCTTCAGGGTGGCTTGCTGCACAGTTTACCTTTATTAACTGAAGCGATTTCTGTTGCTGAACCATCTGTTGTAAGTCTTCATTTGAACAGTTATTAAATATTTAGTATTATAAACTTTTTCTAAAAAGTATTAACGCTGTTTCTAAAATTTAAAAATATGTTAACGTAATATTTACTTATGTTTAAGAAGTATGAATGCTATGAACAGTCCAATGTATTTATGCTTTTTTATAAGTTACTTTTAAAATGGTAATGATTATTTGTATTTATTTTTATCTGATCAGAGTTTATAATTTCTTTCACTTCCACATATTTCATATATTATAATTTCTTTTAGATTCATTTGCAACAACCTTCAGCTTCATATTTTGGAGAAATAAATTTTGCTGCCGAAGTATTTGATGTAAATTGCCATTTTGCACTTCTAAAAAATTTTAATAGTTTTTTAACATCTATTCGTAAACTGTACTATGTTTCTTTAAATGTTTCCATGCACTATTAAATCATGCACTTTGTTTCATTTCACCAGTGGTTGCAAATGTGTACATTACAGTACATCTCAGGTGTGTTTGCAACAACATTTAGCATTACCTTCTGATTAAATAACAGCTGCTAGTAAAGAATCTATGCTATGTGATCATTTGAGCAGCTATTAAATGTCATATGTTTTACATATATTGATGAATTTTTATACGATTTCTGAAATATGAAATTGTTTGTCTTATGGTTCCTAAACAGCTGTACTATATCTGGCTGTTGTGCTATGGAATTATTTTTGAATTTTGAGTGTTAACAATTTATTATCTATTCATGAATTATAAAATGTTATGTAAAATAATTATTTCTTAAAATGAATGTAGTTTATATTATCTGTATTTCTAAATTTCTTATATATATATTTCAGGTTTGTTTGCAAGAACAAGCTTCAACTTCATCTTGTGATAAAATGCCATCTATTTGTGAAGGATCTCATGTAAGTAGATAATTAGTGTATTATTAAATTGCTTGCTTATACAAAACGTTTCTATAAACTTTTTTTGGGGGGGGGGTAAAAGGAATGTAATTAATTTCATCAGCATTTACAAATTCTTTGTGTACATTTCAGGTTTGTTTGCAAGAACAGCCTTTAGCCTCATTTTGCAATGAAATACCATCTATTTGTGAAAGCTCTGATGTAAGTTTATAACTAATGTATAATTAATTAAATTGCTTCCTTATATACATTTAAAATGTTCTATAAAGTAATTTTTTGGTAAAAGGAATGTAATTAATTTCATCAATAGTTGCAAATTCTCTATGTAAATTTCAGTTTTGTTCGCAAAAACAACCTTTAGTCTCATCTTGCAACCAAATTGTAATTAATTTCATCAGCATTTGTGAAGGCTGTGATATAAGTTGATAATTTGTGTTATTAAATTGCTCATGATTATGGAGTGTAATGCTTCTTTGGCGAAATGAAGCAACTCCAATGATGGAACACAGCAATAACTTTTATTTAACACTAAAAAAAAAAAAAAAAAAAAAAAAAAAAAAAAAAAAAAATGGCGACATACAAACAAGAAAAGAAAACATATTCTATAAACTTATTTAAAAAAAAAAATAATTACATGCTTCGTGCGAGAAAATGCATGCAGCTCTCGAGCCTGCATTTCAATATTGCCAGTAATCTGTACATTATTTATTATTTATCTATTTCAAATGCACGAGAGATTAATAACGATATTAAAGCTGTTACAACCTCTTCCCCAACGGAGAGACTTTTTCCGAAGGGAAAAGTTCTGTAAAATTTGACAGTTTAATAAGCTCGGCTTGCTCAAATGCTTAAAGAGAAAAGGTAATTTCTTTTATAAATTTCCAAATTTTCAGACCGAAAATTTTAAGTTTTAAACAAATATTTTTACACCACATTTAAATAAGAAGAAAATGGACAGTGTTCAAATTAGTCTTCCTTTTTTTTCTTGACGGCGCCTAGATCTCTTCCATGGTGGACCAGTTCCTTGGCTATAATTCACAGCAAAGCCTTTCCTCAGTTCATCTGTGCCTTTCGGATAATATTCATTTGTCATTTGCTTTCGACAATTGTTTTCTTCGTGTGTTAGTATCGGCTTTGATATTAAATCAAAAGCCGAAAGATGATGATAACGCTGCATTGCAAAATGATTCTCAATATTAATTTCTTTATCGTTTTTCAAATTTTCATGAACATCTTCCACGTTTAATTCTGGTGATTTAACTTTTTCTTCAAATACATCTCTGGATGCTTTATTTTCTTCCTTCATCGGTTCCAAGATCTGCTCTTCAGCTATTTTTCTTTTCCTTTGAGCTCTAGTAGAAACGGCATTAAAATGGTATCACTAAGTTTACGTTCAAGTGATAAACGATTAAAATAAGGCAGTTCAGTGTTAACAGGAAGTAATAACCTGATATCACTAATTACGTTCAGTGATGAACTAATAAAATAAGGCAATTCAATATTAACAGGAAGTAATAACCTGGTATCACTAATATTATGTTCAGTGATGAACTAATAAAATAAGACAATTCAATATCAACAGGAAGTTACGTTCAGTGATGAACTAATAAAATAAGGCAATTTAATATCAACAGGAAGTAATAATCTGGTATCACTAATATTACATTCAGTGATGAACTAATAAAATAAGGCAATTCAATATCAACAGGAAGTAATAACCTGGTATCGCTAATATTGCGTTCAGTGATGAACTAATAAAATAAAGCAATTCAATATTAACAGGAAGTAATAATCTGGTATCACTAATATTATGTTCAGTGATGAACTAATGAAATAAAAATATGCACGATTATTCGATCTCGGTCGGTGCCTCCAAAATAATTAAGACTGTGATACTTCTTTGGCGAAATGAAGCAACTCCAATGATGGAACACAGCAATAACTTTTATTTAACACTAAAAAAAAAAATGGCGACATACAGACAAGAAGAGAAAACATTCTATAAACTTATTTTCAAAAAAAAAATAATTATATGCTTCGTGCGAGAAAATGCATGCAGCTCTTGAGCCTGCATTTCAATATTGCCAGTAATCTGTACATTATTTATTATTTATCTATTTCAAATGCACGAGAGATTAATAACGATATTAAAGCTGTTACAGGAGATAATCGATCCCTTGAAAAGCTGGAAATAAATTTTAAAAATCTATTTTTAAGTGAAATAAATTTTAAATATTAGAAAATAAAACAAAAATAATCTAGAAAATGCTGAAAACAATAGAGTCAAATTTAAAAACCCACCACAGTATAGGGAAAGAGACCTGGAAGTTTCATTTTTATTTTGTGGATTTATTATCTGTTTAAGTTTGGCATTTAATCCAAAGGGGCTTTGTCCCTGAAGGACTATTGTTTTCGTTTTGTATTGAAACACTATAAACGGTTGCATCACTTTTCAAATTGTTGCCACCAAATATTATCACCCTGTACTATATTTAAAGAAATTATATAGTGAAGAATCTGCATAAATGCATGTATGTTTTCGCATTCTGATAAAACAACGGTACCTAGAGCCATCAAATTTTGAATGACTTAATTCTACTGTGAATATGGACATCTGGAAGCCCGAATTTGAAATTCGGAATTTGTTTTAATATAGATTTTATATGTTGTAAAACTTTAACGAATTTTTGATTAACAAACTTGAGTATTTCAAAGCGAGCAATGGCAGTGTTGTACAGAAAAGACACTTTTATCTCCAGCGCGTGAGACAATGAATCGGGAATTCTGAAGATATGCTCATTTTAAAATTATCTTGCAATATTGCTGTTGAACTGAATTTTATAGTTTAAGTGCGAAAAACTTGATATTTAATAAATAAAGGTAAAACACAAAATGTTAAAAAAAGCCCCTTTGGGTGTAATTTAAAATCTGAAACCTTTCAGATCTTTTTTGTTTGTTGTGTTCCCCCCTTCTTTGATGATTATTCATATAGATTTTTTCTTTATTCCAGGATGTTCTTTTAAGGAATTTTATAAAACAGCAGACTGAATTGATCTCGCTTCTGCAATGCCAGAACAAAATATTACTGAAAGAACTTACAGCAACCCCCCCCCCCAAAAAAAATGAAATTATTGTTTTAAAAAAATGGCATAGCACTGAAATTCAACTTCATGACCTTCAAGTACAGCATGAGGAATTGCTGAAAGGAGTGAAAACATTTCATTCAGATGAACAAATAGCAATGTTGAAAATTCCTCGTAGAAGCATTGCAAAATGGTCTAACGAGGGAATAATAAAAGGCCTCAAAGTTAGATTTGCCTTGGGCAAGCATGGTTATAATTACTTGCACAGAATAGGTTTTCCTGTGCCTTCATACAGCACTTTAAATAAAAGACTTCAAGGTCTTGAAATGAATTTTGGAGTCATCAGTGACATGATTGAATTTTTGAAAATTAAAGGAGAAAAAATGAATGCTAGTGATAAAGACTGTATTTTATCATTGGATGAAATGGAGATTTCTGGCAATCCTGATTTTGATATTTCAAAACGTAAATTTATTGGTAAATGTACATTAGGAAAGCAAAAGGATGCAGGAAATCACTATTTAGTTATTTTACTAAGAGGTCTGAAGCTGAAATGGAAGCAAGTGGTTGCCCATGAGATAACTGGACAGGTAACAGGATGCCAGCTGAAACAAATTGTTGTCAATGTTATCGAAGCTGTCATTTCTGTTGGATTTAATGTTGTTGGTATTGTTAGCGATATGGCAGCAGTAAATAGAAGCCTGTGGAATTCTTTGGGAATATCTGTTTCTCGAAACCAAAGAAATAATTTCACTACTGAAATTAAGGGCAAAATTATTTATGTATTTGCAGATGTGCCACATCTTTTAAAAAATCTCTGGTCTGCAACTCTCAATCATAGTATAAAACTGCCCAGTTATGTTTGCAGTAAAGAAAATTTCGTTACTTTGCATGTATCTGCAGGATTTATTAAAAGATATCTGGTTTACTGAAACAAACCAAAATTGTGGTTTGAGAACTATGCATCATCTCAGTAAAGAAGACCTCTTCCCCTCACATTTTGATAAAATGAATGTTGCTTCTGCTGTGAGTTTTTTTAAATTAAAACAGTTGTGGGATTGGAGAAGGCAGTAGCTTTAAAAGAGATAAGCCCTAATGCTCTTACAACAGCATGATGGATAAGATTTATATGTTTGTGGTTTCAAATGCTATCCTCTAGATGTAGAAAGAACTCAATTTCTGTGACAAATAAAAGCAAAAAAATTGAGTTACTTTTTGAATTTATTAATGTTATACAGCTTATAGAAATTGGTAAAGGGTGGAAACCATTACATACTGGTTTGATTCTCTCTACTTTATCAGCCATACAGTTAGCAGAGGCATGTTTTCTGAATGATTTTCAGTTTATTTTGACGAGCAGATTGACACAAGATGCTCTAGAAAATGTATTTTCTCAGATACACAGAAAAGCTGGTTTGAGGCCAAGTGCTTTGCAAGCTCTGAAAGCATTAAAGCTTATCTGTTTATCTCAGTTTATATCTGACATTAAGAACTCCAGTTATGCTGCTGATTCAGATATTTATTTATTAAACTATGCGAAAGGTGAATTTGAATTTCTGAAGGAGAAAAAAGCTTTAGAGCCTGTTACCATACCAGAAGTTTCTGATGCATCTCTACAGAATCTCACCCTTAGTGAGGAAAATCACGTCTGTTATATTGCAGGAGCTGCAATAAATTCTGTTTTGAAAAATGCTTGTAATTCATGCTCATAGTTTCTCTTAGTTTGTGAGCAAAATACTCCTTCCATTGATGAAAATAAGCAGTACATAATTAATTTTGCAAATTTAGGTGGGCTTAAATGTCCTTCTCCAGAAATTTTTAAATTGTGCCTTCTGTGTGAAAAAATAATTCAAAATTTTCGAGACGAAATAATACATGGAAATGTAACTATGGATGTGGAATTTGTTAATATGATTTGTAAGAAAGCAGGCGAGGTAAATATTCCCTCCTGTTGCAATATCAAAACAAAGATAATAAAATATTATTTGACTGCCCGTGGAATTGGTCTCAAGAAGCTTCTTCAAAATAAAAGGCAGCAGCGGCAAAGTTTTGCATCTCCTGCTTTTAAAAGGAAGAAAGTAAATTAGAATCTAATCAAGAGTTTAAGAAGTTTTTGCTGTTCAGTTCTGTCTGTAAAAAAGTAGAGTAGTTGTCACTGAAAAATTGCTGCTTGTCTCTTCGAATAATAATTAGGCCCACCAACAGCTGAATGGTTAAAGTTACTTAATGCTGGGAGTTCCATCTTCTGTTCTATTTCCGAACAGGCTGGCTGCATGGTTGGTTTTTTTTGTGGTTTTTCCCCATGTGTAATGTGAATACAAGCCAGTTCTCCTTACAAAGTCCTCTACAATAGAAGATCTCATAGTCAGCTAAATCGGATTTACTTTTGTGTGACCTTAAATGAGGCATCAATTGTGAATCTGTTTTGGCATGTTATTAGGAATTTTGAATGAAACATTTATTGCTGTTGTGAAAGAATGATCAACTGATGTTTACCTTACTAATCAATGTCTTATAGTATTGTAATGGCTTGCAGGATTTTTCATAATGTGATGTTGCATATGTTTTACTCTTCTTTGTTACCAAATAAATAGAGTATGTTCCTAATCCGACATTTCTTCTTTTGTACCAGGGTTATGTAGTATGATGTGATAATTTGGATTTGTTTATAGAATACATAACAGTATTTTTTGACATTCTAATAGAACCAGTGTATTTATTTACTTATTGCTTTAAAACAGATTTTGAATCAAGGCTTACTTCCCACCCCCTTTGAGTATGCACATCAAACATGTTTAAGCTATATTTATAATATATCAATGAGATATATATAAATGAAATAAGTCTCTTAGGTTAGCTCCTTTAATGGAAAAAGAACAAAATAAAAATGATATACCTTGAAAACAAGAATACTATCTGAATAGTGTTGGCTAAGATTTATTCAGATGGTTTTTTGCATTTATTCAGACATCTTGCATATAAATGACAATTAATTATATTATATTAGTTTTAAAAGTAAAACTAATATAATATCATTCTATATAAAGCTGTTTGATGTATAATGGAAAAAATTCAATTACTGCAGTATGTTTTAATAAAATTTGAATATAATAGACTGAATTGCACTACATTAGACAAAAAAGCAAAACATTTTTATTTATTTATCTTTATTTTCACTATATGTGTTTGTCATATGTTTGTTACTAGAGGACTTATTTTATAGATTTGAAGCTAAATAATATATTTATGTTTTTACTTATGCAAATTAATTAATAAAAAGAACTGTGATTTAAGTATTGTCTTTGCTGTGATATAGATTGAATCTTATTATGTTATGGAATTATCATTTAAATATTCAGATACGTGTAATATTAAGAGCATATGTATGTAAGTATAATTTTTCCAAGTGTAATAAAAAGTAACTATCAACAACAAATAAACTTATAAGTAAATAGTATCTGTAAATTCTGTATGTAAAGGTATTATTTTTATTTTTATTTATTTGTGTGTGTATTATTTTAATATTGTTTTTAACTAAATAAAGAAAAAAATATATATATTTAATGGAATTTTTTACTCTATTAAATCTATGAATCCCACAGTCATCTGAGCATTGAAGTAATTTTTATAGCATTCTGCACTTCATTCTAAAAGCATTATAATTTAAAGGTGTATATCCTGAATCAGTATTTAAAATCATAAAGTGTTTAGCAGCTTTTTCTGGAAACACACACAAAATAACATTTTTAACAAATTTGCTACAGTAATAGACGTTTGATTCCATGTGAGCAAAATTCAAATAACATATTAAAAATAAAAAACAAGAATTAAAGATTAAATCTTGTCCTAAATTAATGGAGGTTGAGGGATTTCCCTCAACCATATTAAGAATGTGGTTGAGGGAAAGCTCTTGTCAAAAAATACATTTTGAGATGAATAACATTATGCGTGTATTTAAAAGAAAAAATTGAAAATTCAATAAAGGAATTCAAAAAGAAAGTATTTTTAACTAAAGATACAAATTTGAAATAGGATATGTGAAAATGTTTTAGAAACTTTTAAAATAACTTGAATCATACGAGAAATTTGGAAATTAAAAAAAAAAAAAAATACGAGAAAGAATCTGCACTTCAGACAAAAGAAGGGGAAAAAGCCAAAGCCACACATCTTTATAGGAGTGCAGAAAAAAGCTGAAATTCGGATTCTCTAGAATGTTAAATTTTAGCGGACAGCGCTAAAGAGCCAAAGTTGCCGCTCCACACCTAAATTGCAACCCTAAAGCTTAGATTCAAAATGGCTGACGAGTCAGCCTGTATCTCTAGTAGCTCTAGCTGGTAAGGCTCTAACGCTGGTAACGTAAAAGCGCGTTCGTCAGCTACGTTTCGAGCGTACTCGTGTGGATGGGCCTTAAGGGGCGTATCTTTGATGTGACACCATCTTACACGTAGTTCGAATGTCACATGACCTCCCTGCGCGTTTGGGGATTTAGCGCTGACACTGACAATGCTGTTAACAACCGCATATTTGTTTATTTACATTCTGGCAGTAACTACGTAGAGACAATTCCTTGCAATCATACTTTATATTTAAATTTGAAATAGTTAACGGTTGCAATGTTTTTATTTGTTTATTTTATCATATTTTATTCTTTTTGTTGGTGTTCGGGAACCTTTGCTTTAAAAAAAAATGTACTTCTGATTGTTGGTGAGTTAATGAGTTGTCATATGTTGTATCCATTTAATGTAAGTTATGGTTATGTTAAATTTTGTTCATCAGTAGATAACTGAATATGAGCTAATTTGGCTTGAGTAAATTTGCTTATCTTATATTATAAATTAACGGCTTACAAAGGCATATTTACTGAGCAAATAGTATTAGGCACAACACCGCTAAAGTGCAGAATCCCCCACTTATTTGATTGACGTTTGTTTAGCGCTTTTTACAAGAGTAAGAAGAATTGGATTTTTGTCAATTTTCTTTGACTTTTTAAGTGAAAATAGATCAATGTGTACATGGATAAAGTAAAGGAAGTGCGCAATGCCATTTTTATGCAATTCTGGAATTAAATGAAAATAGGTCGATGTGTACATGGATACCGAGTATGTGCAACTCTTAAAAACGCGCCAAGCAGTGGGCGATTCTGCACTTTCCCCCAACGGTGTCTTGCTTGAAATTGTAGTTCTGGTTGTTTTTCGGAACACGAAGAAATTAGCGTTTTATGTAGCAGCCAAGCCTGGTAATAACTTCAGCAACATGCTTCAGTATTGATAGAAAGAAGTTGTGAATACCTGCTTTACCAAAATAGCACCCTAAATTCTTTCACAGCCAGAGATAATGCAAAGTCACTTATTTGCTAATTATCAACCGGATGTGTGCAAGAAGAATTAGAAGACCATAGCAGCAATGGGTAAAAGTTTACATTTGGGTGCCCCTTGTTTATTGGCGATTCTTTTTTTACACCAAGATCGGCACCAGGAAGTCACAATTTCAAGATGGCCACTACACAAAACCAAAATAAGAAGTCGAAGAATTGCATAAGATTTGTGTCCATGTACACATCGATCTGTTTTTACTTAAAAAAACATCCTAGAATTGCACAAACTAGGCATTGCGCACTGCCTTAAATATGACCATGTACACATCAATCTATTTTCATTTAAATAAAATTGGGACGCTAAAACAAAACTATCGTGATAACCAGAAGTGAGGTTTCATCGCCAAAATTTAAAAAACAATGTCGCCAATCAAAGGGGCACCCAATTCTACACTAAAGCCTAGCAATGTGATATGGTGGGTAAGATTTGTTGAACGTTGCTATGCTTCGTGCAGGGGCACATTGCCCTGTTTAAACGTAGTAGCAAGGTTAAAGGTTTCATTATTTCAGGAACATATTGCTGTCTCTTGAATGTGCAGGCAGTGCATATACAGCAAGTATCAGAGTAAAATGGATGTTTGTTACTGGGATGCTCTCAGAATGTTATTCTGTTATAGTGGCACTGTAGACAGAATCAAGATTCATCTGAAAAGACAATATTGCAATTTTTATTTATCTATGTTCTACATTCAATGCATGTATGCCTCTGGTGAAGAGTTAGCAGTAATCACAGCAGTAGATGCCTTGTAAAGATTCTGCTGCTCAGCAGATAGCCTATTCTAACACAGATTCTGACTGAGCCTTGTACACTGATAAGCAAGTTATTGCTCCATTCTGCTTTCAAAGGCCAAAGTTGAATTAAAAAAAGGTGCCATTCATTCTACAGAATGTAACTGTGCTACTTATGGTAATGGTTAAAGCCGGAATTATTGGCAGCGCTGGCAATAATATGTATTTGCAGTGCAAGGCTAAAGCTTTAAATCTAAAACATTGTAACTATCAGCTTAAATATTCAATTTGCATTCTGATGAGGATTATGGAAAGAAGTTAAAGGTTCAGGTAATCAAAATTGATTAATTAATGTGAAATCCTACATATCCATCTGTTTTGGATCCATAAATTCTATATTTGCATCACTATGGCATCTTTGATTCTTACTGTGTCAAACTCAGAAACGTGCTCGAATGACTTGCCCTTTTTTCATCAAGGCATACTGAAGCTTCCCATACAAAGGAAATTGCAGGAAAACATGTAATTTGAAAACTTAAAAGAGACTACTTTTTTCCTTTTATGTAGGGCTTCTAGGTGGTGTTACTGGCTCATTGATATAATGCTAGTTATTTTGGGTAGTCTATATTTTAGGTTGTCCATTCTGTTATCATTAAGTTGTTGTTTCATTTATTGCCAAATTGTTGTTTCATTTATGGTAACCTGAGTAATTGTATGTTTTGGAAACCCTATTATGATGTGATTGGTTGCATGATTGCGGTGAAATTGACTGATTAGAAAATATTTATAAGGGCTTATTTCTGCATTGGATGTCAGTTAGGAAGTACATTGCTTATTTTGTGCTGTACACCATAAAAATGGTTTGTATGTGATGAGATTAATATGAAGTTTTGTATTATTTGGAATGCAAGGGGGGAAAGCATTAATTAACTGGTGTATAAATGAAGATTTACTTAGTAGTCATTATAAGTGTCTTGCTTGTACGAAGGAAATGCCTATGGTCAAACGTAAAGATCATTCAGATGGCTTTGAATGGGTTTGTCGTAAGAAAGATTCATGCAGAAATGCTACCAACATTCCGGCACAACGGAGGATAATTTTTACTTTTATTTTTGTGAATTTATGTGGTGATGGCAGTATGGATATTCTAGTTCAGATAATTTTTGAAAGTTTTTGCATGCTGTTAAGGAATTTTGTGTGCCACACTGAAAACACAGAAATTTCGGTTGAACTTTGGATTATGGTAACTTGGCGATTTTTTGGCGAAAATTTGGCGACCAACTCTGCTACAGCAACCCTCAATTTTTTTTTTTTCGCCGCCATTTTGTCTTCACGAAGTAAAGACATGTTTCTTTTCTTTTTATTACTGAACACTTTTTCCAACAATCTACTAGCCAAATTACACTTATACTAGAAATTTTATCTAACAAAACTGCTTAATCATGACAAATATTCACTGCAAAATTGGGAAAAAGTGCACAATCGCAAACTCCTTGCGCGGTTTTCACAATAACACATACACATAAACCATGTACACATCGACTTATTTTTACTTAAAAAAACATCCCAGAATTGCATAAAAATGGCATTGCTCACACTCTTCACTATATTCATGTACACTGCTTTTTTCTCATAAATTAGAAAAATTTCACGAAAATGCATGACAATTTTCTGAATCTTTAAACCCGGTAAAAAGAACATATATGAAATTACCTCATCGCAAAAAACTATATACCCTTTCCAAATATGAACGTTTCCGCGTATAAAATAAATAAAATATCTAAAAACTTTTACCTCTAAATTATCTATTATATTATAAACGTCACCAACGAATTCATACCGCAAACATTACAAATACTTAGTGTCAAATATTTAAATTATTTCCATGCACGTTTACTTCAACTAAAACGTATACCAAATTCCTACAAACATAAAATTCACAAAATAACTATCATTTAATTAAAATATCAGTCAATTTCACACTAAACCATGTACACGTCGACTTATTTTTACTTAAAAAAAACATCCCAGAATTGCGCAAAAATGACATTGCGCACACTCTTCACTATATCCATGTACACTGCTTTTTTCTCATAAATTAGAAAAATTTCACAAAAATGCATGAAAATACCCAACGTATACTACTCAAAACATATTCCAAAACACTACAAACATATAACTCACAAAATCACGATCATTAAATTAAAATATAATTAAATTAAAAAACACTACTTAAAATATAAATAAGCACATACATTAAATTAATAAAAATTAGATTACAATCCTAATTACTTTAAACTAAATCATTGCTAATAACAATTTTCAAATAATACCATTTTAATTTATTTACTCCTTACATTTAGAACAATGCATAAAAATAATATCCTTAAATGATTAAAAATACTAACTTACCTAATCTTCTTCAGAATCTTCATTACGTCACTGCAGTACTACTGCTAATTTCTAAATCCTAAATCCAGTAGTCAACTCAAAGTCTATTTACCAAGTAATAAGAAATTAATAAAATTTCACCTATACTCAAACTACTTTCAGCAAACCACGTACCCTTCCTTACACTCCTTTTCACAAAATGTCCATTTTCACCATATTTCTTGCACCGCCATTTAAACTTGTAATATCCTTCCTTTCACACAATCTCAACTTATTATTATTATCAGATAAATGCATTAAAAATTTATAATTCACTTTACATAGCGCCATGCAATCCGAAAATTAATCAACACTATTTCACACAACACACAATGAAGCTTTTCCAAATTAACACCTTTTCCGATTAAAGAACTGTAATTCATCCATTAATATCACGTTTCACACAACTCAGAATATAGCTAAATATGAAATTTCCAGATTTCCCCCTTTTCCGATTAAACAACTGTAATTCGTCCATTAATGTCACATGACATATCTCATGATCTCTCATTTCCCTCACACAAAATAATGCGTAATCGGAACTGAGTGCTTCTCACATTATTACCAAAGTCCTAGGTAGTAACCTTTATTGCCTCCAAAACGTCGCCAAACTACCAGTTACCATATTCCAAAGATCAGCCAAAATTTCTAAATATGACAAGTCAATATTTCTTTGTTATAGTGCGTATATATGTATTTTCTTTGGGGAGGAAAGTGCAGATCCGCCCACTACTTCGCACATTTCTCAAAATCACCGACTTGAAAATAACAAGTCAAAGAATTTCACAAACTCAGTATCCATGTACACATTGACCTATTTTCACTTAAAAAACATCAGAGAATTGCACAAACTTGGCATTGCACACTTCCTTGACTTTGTCCATGTACACATCAATACGTGCCATATAAGTAGGCGATTCTGCACTTGAGCCCCTTTTTTTATGTTATTTCATTGTGGGATTTAAAATTGCAGTTTATTGAGCTTCGATTGGCTACAAACTTTGTCATTTGTGGTGATAAGTAGCTTTGTTTTAATATTACGTGACATCGTCATTCTCCTGATTTTTTTTTTAAGGGAAAATATATTGATGTATACAAAGGGTTAGAGTAGACTTTAAGGTACAATTTTGCCATAACAACAATTTCACCATAATACAAGGTTTATTATGGCGAAATTGTTGTTTAATTTATCGCCAAGTTGTTGTTTCATTTATGGTAGCCTGAGTAGTTGAATATTATGGAAACCCTATTGTGATGTAATCGGGTGCATGATTCTGGGAAATTTTGAATCATGGAATATTTTGTAGGCGCTTTTGTTGTGTGTGTTGGTTTTATTGTTTAGACGGTAGAATGACTGAATGTAGTAAGATTAATTTGAAGTTTCTGTATGATTTGGAATGAAAGGGGAAAAGAGCGTTAATTGACTGGTGTGTAAATGAAGGTTTACTTAGTAGTCATTATTAGTGTCCTGAATGTAGGAAGGATATGCATCTAGTCGAGCATAAAAACTGTTTAGATGGATTTGAATGTTTTTGTAGGAAGAAAGGTAAACGTGCATTGTGCACTCCCTTTACTTTGTCCATGTACACATTGATATATTTTCACTTAAAAAGTCAAAGGAGCACCAAAGTCTACAATATAGCAAACAAAAAATACATAATCTCAATAAAATACATTTTAAACCAAACAATAAAATAACATAAAAAAGGAAAAACATGTTATACATTTAAGCACTACCAAAAGCAAATATTCACTTACCATGATTTTCGAGTTCGCTTCGTACACCCAGAGCCACGTAAAAATCAAAATATCAATCATACTCAAATGACTTTTTTCAAACCAGGTACTCGTTCTGATCGAACGCTTTACATAGTGACCATCTGAGCCTTTCTTCCTACAAACCCATTCAAATCCATCTAAATGGTTTTAACACACACCACAAAAACACTTACAAAACATCCCATGATTCAAAATTTCCCAGAATCATGCACCCGATTACATCACAATAGGGTTTCCATAACATTCAACTACTCAAGCTACCATAAATCAAACAACAACTTCGCCATCTTAAAGTCTACTATACCCATGTAGTTTATTGAGATTATGTATTTTTTGTTTGCCTGTATTGTAGAATTGGGTGCTCCTTTGACTTTTTAAGTGAAAATACAGTCAAAAGTCCATAATCCGGAATGATCTATAATCCGGACCTCAAAGCTACAAAGTACGCATGCGCATAATACCTTTATTCATGTGCATATACATTTACGCATGCGCATAATGCGTTTAATGTAATGGATGGTATAAGTTAAGCTAAAATTATCTATTTCAGTTTATGTTGCAAATTGCGTTGTTCCTTAATCTTCTAATTGGATCCGGCTTATTATTTTTTGCAGACTGTTAGAGCAATTTTATAAAACTAAGCTTGAACTTTCGATTATGTCAAAAAGAATTTTCGATTCTGGAGCTGCCAAAGGATCTACAAAGCGAAAGCATGTTTCAATGTCCATCAAACAAAAAGTGGAATTGCTGCAAAAAATGGATAAAGGCATATTATTTGTTTCTCTAACCATTCCGAAATCTGTTTATGAATTTCACGCTGCTCTGCGGGGGGGGGGGGGACGTCGCGGTGCGCATTAAACTGGAAGTTGATCTGTCAGCACTATCCTTATCTTCAGAGCAGATGTTTTTATTTTATTCGGCTTATAATTCCTTACTAAATGTAGTATTTTATCTCGATGTACTCCGTTTTTGATATGATTCAAATCAAATTACTCGTCATTATAAATATCACGAATACACATCAAATAGTTTTCTGGTTGCAATTTTCTAATTTCGACTATGCGTAATGTATGCTTTACGCATGCGCGCGTTGAAAGAAATGTTTAATAAAGTAAACAAATAAAAATTGAGCTTTTTTTTGTGAATTTTGATACCCTTTAGATCGTAATTGCTCTTTATTTCATAAATTACGGTTTCATATTTTTAATTTTATAATTTCTGCATGCCATCTTATGAGATTTAAATTAATGATCTATAATTCAGAAAAACCGATAATCCGGAATCGCCAAAGTCCCGACAAGTCCGACAGTCCGGATTAAAGACTTTTGATTGTATATTATGTGTACATGGACAAAGTGAAAGGAGTGCGCAATGCAAGTTTGTGCAATGCCAATTTGTGTAATTTTGGGATTTTTTTTAAGTGAAAATAGGTCGATGTGTACATGGATAAAGTCAAGGGAATGTGCAATGCCAATTTGTGTAATTTGGGGATTTTTTTAAAGTGAAAATAGGTCGATGTGTACATGGATACCGACTTTGTGCAATTCTTAATTTTTTTATTTTGTCAAAAATCGCCGTTATGCAAGCCAAAATAATAAGTTTAAGAATTGCACAAACTCGGTATCCATGTACCGCCAAAAATAGCCAAGTTTCGCCAAGGGGTACCCTAAGATATACTTTTACCGCACAAAGTCAAGAGAGTGCCCAATGCCGAGTTTGTGCAATTCTCTGATGTTTTTTGAAGCGAAAATAGATCGATGTGTACATGGATACCGAGTTTGTGCAATTATTTGACTTGTTATTTTGGTTTTGTGTAACAGCCATCTTGAAATTGTGCCTTGCTGGCCAGTTGCTAATTATTCGCAAGGCGTACCCTTAAATATATTTTTAGTCCTAACCAGGTCTATTCATGGAGCTGATGTCAAGCCTTTTGTATGGTTCCTTTATTGTTTTGAATTTTGGATGGTAGACAGTATAAATAATAATCATAGTAAGTGTTGTCAATTAATAATACGGTACAAAGTCTGTAATCCGGACTCGTTGGGACTTCAGCGATTCCGGATTAGGAGTTTTTCCTGATTATAGATCATCAATTTAAATCTGCTCAGATGGCATGCAGAAATTATACAATTAAAAATATGAAATCGTAATTTATGAAATCAAGAGCAATTATGATCTAAGGGTATCAAAATTTACAAAAGAAAAAGCATAATATTTATTTGTTTACTTTATTAAACATTTCTTTCAATGTAACTCTCTTCACTATCGGAAGCGCGCATGGGTAAACACTTTACTGGCTTTACACGCATGCGTAGCGGACGTGCATATCAAGTGCGTATGCGTAAGTATATGGCTTTGAGGTCCAGATTATAGATTATTCTGAATAATGGACGTCTGGATTACGGACTTTGTACTGTATTACAATTTGGACCAACTTGGCCCTCTTGATTCCATTGTTTGTTAACACAAAATATTTTTAAACTCCTTTCCTGTTTTTGAAGAAGATGTCATTTCTTACATTGCATATATCTTTATTAAAAATTTAGTGGATGATGGTGGCTTCGAAACGCAAGTGTATGGGAATCCAATTTGTAAAACTCCTAATTTGGATAAATTAGCTTCTAGAAGTACAATATTCCGTAATGCCTTTACATCTGTAAGTAGTTGTTCACCCAGTCGTTCATCTATTTTAACGGGTTTGCCTCAACATCAAAATGGAATGTACGGCTTACATCAATCAGAACACCATTTCAATTCCTTTGATGAAGTGAAAAGTTTGTCTGCTTTATTGAAAGAAAGAAACATACGTACAGGTAAAAATGTAATTTTTTATCAACTTTTTGTCTATTTTATTTGTTTTACATATATAATTAAAAGTTTTCATATTAATTTGAAGTACTTTATGTGTTGTTATGATTTTAAACTATTCTGGAATATTATTATATAATATTTTTCGTTGTATTATTGTGTGCTAAGATTCAATCATTGTATGTAAATTTGTCACTACTACAAGATATTGTTTTAAAATAAAGTTTGTAAAGTGCTACTGAACTGTACTTTCTTCTAGGCTTTATGATAAAATTTTCGGTACCACTACAGCTGCAGATTTGGCAGTTTTTAAGTGCCGCCAATCTACACCTAAAATTCTTGTGACAAATTATAAATTAAAACGCTGTATTTAAAATCAAAATACTTTCAAAAATCAAAACACTTTATTTAAAATCAAAGTATTCAATCACTTTTTGGTGAAAATGAGTCGATATAGAGTTTAACTTAAATTCAAAAGTCTCTATTTGTACCCAATGATGCCGCCATATAAATAAGTACCCAATGATGTCGCCATATAAATAAGATTCTAAATGATGTCTCGCTGTCCCCCTATGTCTTTTGTTCCTGCATTTAGCACTGCCCTACATTCTCTAAACTGTTTGTGTATGAACTCCTGTATCAGGATCAATAAAATTGTATTTTTGATTAACTTTAGCATGTAGGAATCCTTTTTCTATTCTATTTGTTTGATAACCTTTCCAACTGTCAGAATAAATTGTGCTGCTTTTCAATAATTTTATTAAGAAGGGTAGAGCCAGTTCTATTAGGAACAGTGACAACAAACGAATCTTTTGTTTCTCTACATATACCACCAAACACCCACTGTTCGGGTAATACTCGACCACAATTATTTTTACACTTAATAAACAAATGTTCATCAATTTCCACAATGCAGTCTGGTCCACCTACATTCTTGTTTGGTTTATTCTCTGTGTTCCAATTTATAACAGTTTTATCTGATAAATCAAGGGTTGATCTTTACATTATGGTAACTTGGCGAAAATTTGGCAACCAACTCTCCTACAGCAACCCTCTATTTTTTTTTTCCCGCCGCCATTTTGTCTTCACGAAGTAAAGACATGTTTCTTTTCTTTTTATCTACTGAACACTTCTTCCAACAATCTACTAGCCGAATTACACTTATGCTAGAAATTTTATCAAACAAAACTGCTTAATCATGACAAATATTCACTGCAAAATTGGGAAAAAGTGCACAATACCATACTCATCAGAAGGTCCTTAATTTTAATCGTCTGAAATTTCTGTCTGTTTTTACGACTGCCATTTTGAGTGTGAATTAACATTTTGGAGTAATACAGGGTGTTTAGAAAGTCCCAGATCCATTTTGATGTTTAATAACTCATAAAATAATAAAGATAGATTAAAATTAATAACATATATGGTTAGATAGACTCAAAAAGTTTCATGACCCTTGTCAATGAACTTCCACGTGTGCCCCCTTCGTCGTGCGGAGAATATCAAGTCGATATTCAATTTCATGTCAGGTACCGGCAAGCATGTCGGCATCCACATAGGCTATTTCGGTTGTAATTCTGGCATAAATTCTGGAATAAAACATCACATACAAACGTACTAGAACAAACACATCAAAAGTAAACATAACATTGCAATAGTTGCCAAAAACAAAAGACAAAAAAATGCAATTAATAAGCAGATGATATTTAGAAAAGTACAGATATTTAGACTGGAAAATGAAATTATCTGAAATTAACCGCATGCGCAGATGATATTTACAAAAGTAAAGATATTCAAACCTGAAAAGGAAAATATATAAGTTATTCCATCAATAAATGCCATAAGTTATGTCTTCATTATTTTATGAGTTATTAAACATCAAAATGGGTCTGGGACTTTATAAACACCCTGTATTTTTGGCGATTTGCTAACAAATAAGGTTATTTTTTGAATGGGTTCATGAGTTATAATTGTTCCTTTTTCTAATATAAATGGTGGGATACTCGAGTTTCTGAGCAAGAAGTGAAACATAAGCATTTCGAAATTATTTAATTTTTTTCTAATAAAGAACTCTTAAACAACTTTTCGCTTTTGGGGATGTGAATTCTTTAATTAAACCGTTCTAAATTTGGCGACTTATCAAAATTTTGGCGATTTTAAGATGTGTTTCTATAGAAAATTTTTAATTCCGAGATCTAGTAATTTTTCAGCAGTTTTTGTTTTATAACATTGTAACATTGATAAATCTCATTTAAATAATGGTAATATTTTTTAATTATATTTATGAGATAAGATTAAAATAAAGCATTTTTATTTTTGCCGTGATATTATAAAGTTCCATTTTGGCCATTTATTATATGTGGAAAATAAGCAAGGTATAATGCTGTGAAGTACCATTTACGAAACAGTTCTTAGCAAAAGCAAACTAGCTATGTAATTAATTAAAAACATATTTTTAATATTTTCATGGTAAGAGTTGCCTCTGTAATTGTCCTAGAATATTCAGAATTCTTAAAATATACATCAGTTTTCTCCAGAGCTTAAATTGCACCCGAGCCCTGCTGCGCTACTTCTTAGTTTTGGGGATAAATCATAATTCTACTCGGAGCCCTAAATGAGAAAGCTGTGACACTTCTTTTTTGTACCTGAACAAAATTTCAGTAGAAATTTGATATCGAAAATTATATTTTTAGTAATAAAATTATATTACTTAAACTATTTAATTTCTTTAAGCATTAATTATTGAATTATTTTAATATTTAATTTTTTAATTATTAGTGATTTTATTATCCATTTTTATTTATTTTTGTACCTCTTTCCTGACGGTGTTCCAAGGGGCTCCTGCACATTTCATTTCAGAAATTAAGTCCTATTTTTCTCTATAAAATTAATTTTACACTTTTTTCCTCCGATTTTTTTTTTCCAAGTATTTCTGGCTTAATGCTGTTATGGAATTGATAGGGGTAATTTTTTTTTAGGATTTTAGACATTGCAGCTTGAAAAGTTTAGAAAGATATAAAGGCAAGATTTATAGGCCCATGATTCCAGCAGATTCCAGAAAAATGTGACAAAATGAAAAATGTCTCCATAGTATTAACACGTAATTTTTTACTATTTGGAGAATGTCTGGAAGAACAATGAAAATATTATAGTTGAATGTTTTACTTCTGATACTAGAATCTTTTTCTTAACATTTTAATCTTCCCTTTATTTTCACTACTTTTCACTAGACACAAACATGGAAAATATCAAAAGTGCTTTTTATTATATGGATTGGCATAATAGAAAGGAATTCTTTTATTAATAAAGATATTGAAAACTGACAATTTAAAAGATAATCTAATATATCTTAATGCATCATACACAGGGCTGGCACTAGGCATTTTCCCATCTGATGAAGTCTCTGTGGATCTTAAATTCTGCTGCCTGGTGCCTTTCTAAATTCTGCTTCCAATGCCTGTTCTAAATTCTAAATGTTTTGCCATTTCTAGACTTTATTGCTCAGCAGAGTCGTAGCTACGGTTTTCAGCGCCCAGGGACAACTCAAGATTTCGCGCCCCCTACTGCTTGCCAAGGATGGAAAACATTTAATTCTAAAATGTCGTAACATCAGTTTGGCGCCCCTTGGATTCTGCACCTGGGGACAGATGCCCCCCTCTAGCTACGCCCCTGTTGCTCAGTGTGTCACTAAATTCTAAAAGTTATGCTACATCAGCTCTCTAACTGAAGCTTACCATATATATTTCATATTTCTTCTGAATATTCATATTACTAAAGAAATAGAAATTAGCAGCTTTTTCTATACATTCTAAATACATTTAATTTATTTAGAATATCAGAATTCTTTATCTAAATCCAGAAATTCTAAAATGAAAAGGAAACGTGGAAGAAAGAAACTGAATGCATAAAGAAAAACAAAATTATTCTTCAAAGATATGTACAGTTATTATTCTGTAAATTACCCAATTGTTTACAATTTCAGCCCTTACTATAATTTCCCGTTTCCATTTTCTCCCCAGAATGCAAATAAATCACGTAGACAGTTTTTAAACCGAAATTTGTTGTGAATCGTGCTGATTATGTAAGACAAGAGTGTATTTCTGACCTCCACTTGCTCCCTGCATTAGTTCCTGCCAGCTCTGATAATTTGTAATTATTCGTCTTGGATTACCGTTGCCGACATTTGAGTTTGTTATGATGATAGATTTTTTGAGCCAGCCTAAAATGAAATTAAATTGTATAGTCTTTGACCTCTAATCCATATTTTTAGTTTGAATTTCACTCTTCTTGTTTCATTACATCACTACGAGCTGTAATTGATTTTGTTAGCATAAGAACATGCCTTTATTTTTGATGTTCTTTATAAATAAGAATCTTCTGTAAACCTTTGTCGGACATTGTAGTTACTTTCAGATGATAATTTGCTTGCTATCTGTTGATATGTTTTGGACTATTTTTAACTTTTACCAAATCAAATAAACCCTCATAGGTACATTGTGGACAGGTTGACAGGTTAGGAGATAAAAACATGCAGGAACTAGTGAGAGCATTCTTTTGTGTACTGAGACAAATTTCTAATTGTTAGAAAAGGTGCTTTAAGAAAAGGAAATTGATATAAATTAGCCAAAATGTCTGGGATGGCTTCAAATTAAAAAGATGCATAAATATTTTGTTGAGTATTGTTGCTACAAAACATAGATGTTTCGTAGCTTTTAATGTGTGCTAATCCGAATATCGTTTAAGAATCAATGTCATAAATTACATGTATTTTAAACTGTGAAATTTTATTAAATTGGGATTTTAATAGGGCCTTTTTTTAACAAATATTGTTAAAAAATAAATAAAATTTAATGGTGGCCATGCAAATCCATAATGACTAAGGTTATCGTATACCTAATTTAATTACTTAAAACTGCATATTAAAGCGAATAAGCTTTAATATGCAGAGATAATTTTTAAGGTGGTGCAGCTGCACATCTGATGGTAAATAAATAAATAAATAAATATTAAATTATATTAATAAATATTAAAACTTATCACCTCTGGTGCTTTAGAGGCTTATTAGAACCTTAAAGTATATTAACTGAGTCACAACCCCTGGAACTCTACACGAAGCTACAACATTAATGACGTCAGACAGAGCCCAGTTAAATTTCAGAACTTGCCAACTGTGCCTACATCAGGCCTTTCAGGTTTGTTCTGATCAATAGGTCATTCTCTAGGTAAGCAGTAGCAGTGACAACAGCCAGCCTTTTGTTGTGAATCGTGCTGATTATGATTTTGCTTCTCATTTTAACCTATACCACTTGACATAAAATCTGCGTACTATTGACTAAAGCTCTAGACTGAGCATATATGTGACAAAATGAGATATAAAATAGAATTAACATAAAACTAACTGTTAGTAAAACATAAATAAAATGTCACTTATATCCTTTCAAATATGTTCAGTTCTTATTAAGTGTAAAATATATAATGCTCCTTAATTAATTTCATATATTTTATTCTCAGACTTAATAATAATTATGTTAATTAAGTCGTGTTTAATATAATAATAATGCATCCTACTTACGGATCTATTTTATTTTTATGATGGTATTACAAAAGTGAAGTTCAGTGATATATAATATTTTAAATTGAATTTATTCACTTCCCATTCGCTCATAGGTCCTTAATTTTTTTCATTAATGGTCCTTAAAAGTCCTTAAAAGTACTTAATTTCCATGCGCAGAAATGTGTACGAACCCTGAAAGTTTCATATCATGCAAATTTGTACATTTTCTTTTTTCTTTTTCTTTCTTTTCTTTTTTTTTCTTTTTTTTTTTTTTTTTTATATTTCGCTCTTGGGGGGAAAAAAAAAAAAAAAAAAAAAAAGCATCTCCTTCTGTGTTTGGCAAATCTCAAAGACGCATTTTCGTAGCACTAAAAAATGGCGTCAAAAATCAGCAAACAACAAGGCAAAAAGGAATCCAAAAGATAACTGCGTGCAAGCAGCAGGATTGCTTTTTATTGGCATGTTAGCGCAACTTCTGCTGCGGTGGCATTAATATATAAGTACAGTGGCATTAATATGTAAGTACCAAATTTTCATATGACTTGTTTTCTAAAAATGCGTGTCAAAAGGCAACTAATCAGTCATTTAATTGATAAAAATATATTTGTTGGTGCCCCGTGGTGATTTTTGGTGATACATGGACACCGAGTTTGTGCAGTTCTTTGACTTGTTATTTTGGCTTTGTGTAGCAGCAATTTTTGCACCAAAAATTAATGCTACACAAATCCAAAATAACAAGTCCAAGAATTGCACAAACTCAGTATCCATGTACACATCGACCTATTTCACTCCCAAAAAATCAGAGAATTGCACAAAATAGGCATTGCACACTCCCTTGACTTTGTCCATGCGCACATCAATCTATATTCACTTAACAAGTCAAAGGAGCAGCCAACAAAAAATATATAATCTCAATAAACTATATTTTAAATCAAACAATAAAATAGCATAACATAAAAAAGGAAATTCATCTTAGCACTACACAAAGGAAATAGCCACTACCTTATTTACAAATTTCCGTATCTTCAGTCAAACAAATTTTCTTAACAGCCTCCAAAAACTCACTAAAATTATCTGTATACTGGCATCGGCACATAAATTCACAAAAATAAGAGTATAAAATATTCTCCGTAGTGCCAGTATCCTGTAACGTTCCACCATACGCATTTCCTTTCTACAGACAGGACACTTATAATGGCTACTAAGTAAACCTTGATTTACACACCAGTCAGTTAATGCTTTTTTCCCTTTCATTCCAAATCGTACAGAAACTTCAAATTAATTTTACTATATTCAGCCATTTTACAGTGTAAACCACAAAATAACAACATACTTCTTATCCAAAATCCGTTGCACAAACAAACCTTTCCAAATCATTCAAATTCACCACAATCATGCAACCATCTACATCATAATAGGGTTTTCATAACATTCAACTACTTAAGTAACCATAAATGAAACAACAACTTAGCGATAATCCAAGTAGCACCCTTAAATCTACTCTAACCATTTAATTATGCTGATAAAATTGTTTTTCATGTATTGGATTTCTCCAAAATGTTTCTCTTTGATGATATGATGTTTTGGTACTATTCGGTTTTGAGGGCCACAAAAAATCGCCAAACTATTGTTGATGTCAGTGGTGCCAAAAATAATTGCAGCAATCCTAATGCAAGAAAGGAAATATAATAGTAAATAACTATCTAAGATTAATATTTTAATTTAGATGAAAGGTTAATTTCATATAATACTTTTTTATTATTATAATTTATATAAAAAAGATTAAACATGACTGAATGGAAGCATAAGAGTAAATAACTATTTCAGATCATTATTATAATTTATAAAAAATTGCTAAACATAACTGAATGGATGCCTCCATCGCTATTTCGCTACCGAGTTTCCGCTAAAGCATAATTTCAACTCATTGGTTGTTCAAACATAATTTTCTGTAATGAATGGTGCCTTTTCTTTGAAAAATTCTCGGTAAAGTGCAGAATCGCTCACTTGTTTGTTTGCCGCTTTTTACAAGGGTAAAAACAATTGGATTTTTGTCAATTTTCTTTTACTTTTTAAGTGAAAATAGGTCGATGTGTACATAGATAAAATCAAGGGTGTGCGCAGTGCCATTTTTGTGCATTTCTGGGATTTTTTTTTAAGTGAAAATAGGTCGATGTGTACATGGATACCGAGTATGTGCAATACTTAAAAACACGTCAGGCAGCGGGTGATTCTGCACTTTACCCAAAATTCTATTGCACACTTTTCGTTATGGGCAATTCCCAAATTGTTAAATCTATAGGATATTAAAAAAGGATTTAAAAATTAAACTAGTATTTCAATGGCATCTTAAGAAATATAGAACTATATAAACTTACACAATGGGAAATCAGTGCGTACCCTAGATTTGGTGCGCTGTTAAATGGACACGTTTGCTAGATTTGGCGCTTTTGCGCATACATTTTCACTGCAATTATTTTACGGTCCTCAAAACAGAATAGTACCGATGTTTTCTTGATAAAAGCAAGAACCTATATCACTTTTAATGCTTTAAAATTATTTTTTAATAAATTAAATTGATGTAATTCTATTTTTTTTATTCAGAGAAACTTTAGGTATAAGCTTCTAAATTGTGTACACTTAAAAGAAGAATTTGCATCAAATATGTAGATTAATTGGCTCAACAGTGACTGACGATAAAATCACTGAACATGGGTTAGAGTAGATCGAAGGGTACCCCTCGTATTATCGCATACAAAAATGTCTGACATTTTTAAAGTTGTTGTTTCATTTATCGCCAAGTTGTTGTTTCATTATGGTAACTTGAGTAGTTGAATGTTCCGTAAATATACTTTTACCTAGAATTGGGTGCTCCTTTGACTTTTTAAGTGAAAATATATTGATGTGTACAGGGACAAAGTCAAGGGAGTGTGCAATGCCAAGTTTGTGCAATCCTCTGATGTTTTTGTACGTGAAAATAGGTTGATGTGTACATGGATAAAGTCAAGGGAGTGCGCAATGCCTAGTCAATGAATGGCACAAACTGGGTATCCATGTACTGCCAAAGATCGCCAATTTTCGCCAAGGGGTACTCGTAAATATACTTTTATCCTGAACATGATAAATTGACTCCATTTCATGTCCTGATAAATGAGCTGCAGCATGAAAATTTCTATGGGTTTTTTTTCCATGTGCAACATAAATATGAGCGAGTTTTCCTTAGAAAATCATTCACAAACACATCACTTCCCTTAGAAATATAGATCTTGTGTGCTTTCTCATAACCCAAGTAATTAGTGGGAAGGTGTGAAATTTTTAACAACTTTATCTTATAAAAATAAAAAATGCTTTATCATGTAAAAATAGAATGTCAGATTTTAGTAAAATGCTTTATTTTTTGCAGAAGTACAAATAATGTACATAAAGAAGAAACTATTTTTATATAAAAATTTCAAAAATTTATGGAAGTAAAAAATATTGCAATGTAACAAGTGTACTTAATTTTCTTAAGTTATTCTAGAACTAGTTATTCCAGAAGCTGCCACACATAAATTTCTTACTCTTTTTACAATGATTGATCTTAAAAATTCTGTTATGTTAGAGACAGATAAAGTATGTTTAAAATCAAAATCAAATCATTTAAATTAATCAGTTTAAAGTAAAATAATGATTATGACACACAAGGCATGTTTTTCTTTGAATAAATAAACAAGAAAATAAAAGGAGCAGGTGGCTTACAAATCAGAGATAATTTTATTCAAGGGTCCTTGTGAGCCACATAAGCTCAGCACTGTAAATAATTCAACTAATCCAATATAAATTAACTGAGACCCCAATCTAATTACATATTCAGTAATCTGCTTATTTAAAAATTTAAAATTCTGCTTCCCCCTTTTTTCTATGTTTAATATTTACCATAATGTAAGTTAGAGAATTTTATTTTTGATGATTGGTTAATTTGAGTTTTACAGTATTTTATTTCAATGAAGATTATACCCTCAAAAATGAAATATGTTTATTTCCATAAGCAAAATACAAAAATATTTACCTGACAAAAAATAAAATTACTAGTAACCTCCATATGACATGGTCATTAGGTGGAAAAATGTCATGTTATGTGTATTTGTAATACTTGAATAAAAAGAAAGCTAGCACAAAAACCAGGTGAAGTTCCAGGTCAAGTAAATATATGTATGCCATAAACATATGTCATAATAAATATTTTCAGTGGTGGTAAAGAGGCTTGATTATGGAGTTTGGTATGTAGTGAAGTAGATGAACAGCAGTCATGGCTGATTGAACATTATCTTTCATTATTGGCTTACATCCCCTACCACCACCTTCTCGAGATGACTGCTAGCGCATCGCATATTTAGAATGCCCCCGTGCCACACAGACATCATACATTTGCAAACATCCATGCCTTCGGAATTCAAACCCAACCCTTCGGTATGCAGAGTCACTAATCACTATCCTGGTTGGGTAGGTCCTTCCTTTCTTTATTAATATATTGAAATTTACTTTTAATCTAAATAAAAGTCAGACATTTTTTTCTAATTTATTAAAAAGAATTTTTTTCAGTAATTTTAATAAATTTTTCAAAAAGTATTTTGAATTGTGAACTATAAAAATTTTCACACCATTTTAAAGTGAATATATTTTAAGTCATATTTCATAAAAATTAGAATTTTTTATTCAAAAAATTTGTGGACATATGTAAATTTAAATTTAAAGATTTTAAAATTTTTATAGAATTAAAAGCAATAACAATGCCAAACAACATTCCGTTTTGCATTATTTAAATTTATTTATTTATTTTTTATTTTTTGATCTGCTTTTTCTTTTTTTTTTACAAAGTGATTTTTAGTCATTAGGATAAAGAAATGGAATTTCTTCTATAAAAATTGGCCATAAAACTTTTCTCTTAATAGTATGTTTGATTTTTAAAATTTCTCCTAGTCTTATTTTTAATCTTCATAATTTAATTAATTTTATTAGCAGCAATTTAATTTTAGAAACAGTACATACCTTTTTTGGGGTATTTATTTGGAATCTTGCATCCATGTAAAAGTAATTGCTGATGGATTTTCGTTTCTGGTTAATAATGTAATTTATGTTGCACTTAATGTTATTTATTTTGCACTAAATTTGAATGCAGTGCATTTCACATTTTTGAATTATGGATAGGAATATTTCTCTTCAGAAAACATAAAAACATATATCCTTCAATTCACAGGCTACATTTTAAAGAAGAATAAATTTAAAAGTAGCAGACAGTATTTCTGATTAAGTAATAATCTGTATCATAAGTTCTTCTTCCAAAACATTTCCCTTTTTTTTGTTTCTTTATCAAAATCATTCTGAAAATGTGTAAACTCCCTCTATGTATTAAAATTTGGTACTTCATTGTCTTTCATTGTCTAGTCAACCATGAAAAGTGGCTACCATCAAACTATGAATTTTGGCAAAGATACTGTGAAAGTTCCTTAAATAATTCCAGCAGAATTCTGAAGGAACTAATGCCTCTTTGTTTAATAAAGAATCAGCATTCAACTTGCTTCATTTTTGTGCTTCGTAAGCACTTCATAAAAAGACATGTTTGGGATTTTTACTCTTTTTAGGATCTCTGATTTTTCTAGAAACTGTGTTTAGTATGCTATAAATACAAATTTCTCGCAGGTAATTCTTCCAATACATTGCTGTTTTGTGAGCCATATTCAGCTGACCATATCATATCCATTAATGTGCACGTTTTTTGAGGGTAATGTTCCATAACTTTGAAAATCATTTACTGCTTGCTGTTCTATACAAGGCAGGTCTCAAGATCCCATAACTTTGAAAATAATCTACTGCTTGCGGTTTTGTACAAGGCAGTTCCAAATTTAATCATGTCTTTTAAAATGCATTTCACATTTTTGAATACAAGGGGGAAAATACAGCACTAACAGTTAATTTATATTCTTGTTCATAAAAATAAAATGTGGTTTATCAAGAATCAATTGAGGTTACATTAAACAAAAACTTGTAGAGTCATTAGGTGATTTTGAAGCAGGAAATGTAAAAAATGTGCATTGCTGTTACTGGGACTCGAACTTGGACCTCTTGAATATGCAATTGAGTGTTCTGCCATTACACAACACAGGCATGCTGGAAGGAGGGAGAGAGTACCTTACATACTTACCCTTTTAAAGGGTGATTGATATTATGGGCCCAAATCACCAAATCCTGGTGGTGACAAATTATAATCCTCCACCTTTTAGTTTTGACACCACTATAGAGTTATTAGGTTATTTTGAAGCAGGAAATGTGAAAAATGTGCAATGCCCTCGCTAGGACTTGACCTGGATCTCTTGAATATGTGACGAGTGTGCTTCCGTTACACCACAAAGGCATGCTAGAAAGAGGGAGAAACTACCTTCTAAGTTCAGATGTTATAAATGTGTAATGATATCATGCTTATTCATGACTGCTGCTTAGCAACAGTTTTGTGATTGATGGAGTACCTAAAATTTTTAGGAATGTTATTTAAGGAAAGATGAAAACTGATTAAATTTAGAAAAAAGAATTAATAAATTAAATTTTATTTATACTCATGTCCATAAATTAAGGATAACTCGGAGTGACGCAGAAATCGAACTCTAAAATAAATATATCACCTGTAAAATCACTACACACATCTTCAAGAATCATATGCAAATTTCAGGAAGCAACCAGATGACATTGATGATACGTCACAATGACGAGAGTGTAAGAGAGTGATGTATAAAGAATACAGGCAAAGGAGTAAAATTGTTCACAGGCGCTTTATAAGCATTTCAGTGCAATAACCGAATAGTTATGACACAAAGGACGCATTTGGATGATTTTTTACGTGATAGAGTTATCGGTTGTCTGGAATATGGGCGTACCCAACTGGAAGTATCAGACAAACTTGGAATTGCCCAGAGTGTCATCTCCAGGCTTTGGCAACGATTCCAAGATGATGGTAATGTGAGTAGACGTTACAGCACAGGTCGCCCCAGAGTTACCACGCCGAATGAGGACCGGTATTTGGCAGTTACTGCCAAAAGAAACAGGCGGAGCACAGCCTCAGACCTGTCTCGTCAGCTCTCTTCAGCCACTGGTACGACAATTTCAAGGCAGACCGTGTATAGACGCTTAGGGCAGATTGGTCTATAAGCTCGTAGACCTGTCAGATGCGTTCCACTTACTGCAACTTACTGTCGATTGCGGTTAGCCTGGAGTAGAGAGCATGCATTGTGGACACCGCAACAGTGGGCTTGTGTGATGTTTTCCGATGAGTCCAGGTTTAGCTTGAAGTCTGACTTTCATATGGAGAGTTCCAGGTACCCATTACCACCAAGAAAATATCATTGAACGACACCGTTACGGTTTTGCAGGAGTGCACATTTGGGGTGGAATTATTCTGGGTTCCAGAACTGACCTTCATGTTCAAATTGGAACCATGACAAGCCAAATCTATCGGGACGTCATTCTGGAACAACATGTACGTTTGTTTCGGGGCATCATGGGCGCACAATTTGTGTTTATGGATGACAACGCCTGTCCTCACTGTGCAAACATTGTAAGCGAATGCCTTCAATTAGAGGATATCACCCATACGGACTGGTCAGTATTCTCACCGGACTTGAATCCGATAGAGCACATGTGAGACATGCTTGACCGACGAGTTGCAGTGCGTCAGCCTCCTCCTACATGTCTACCGGAACTTCGGAGAGCATTGCTTTTTGAGTGGTGTAATATACCCCAAGATCAGATCGATAATTTGATACTCAACATGCCTAGGCATTGTACGGACTGTATTGCATCGTCTGGGAGACATACAATGTATTAACAATCATACCAACCATGTAATATTGGTTTTTTTTTTTTTTTTTTTGTTAATAGGTTTTTTTTTTTTTTTTTTTTTTTTTTTTTGCAATTTGTACCAGTGAGAAAAAATTGCTAATTGTTTTAATAATATCAAACATGTAGCATCTTTTTTTGCTCTTTACCTTTTGTTTAATAAATGAGCTTTACAAATAAGTCAAATTTGTTTTGCTTCTAACTCTTCCTTTGCCTGATTTTTCATTATCCTTAATTTATGGACATGAGTGTACTTCTGTAAACATGTTATCTACATTTTACTTATAAATATTTAAATGAGCAGGAATTTTATATCTCAGCTAAATATATTTAAGTTTTGCTTTTACATAATTGAATATTACTAAAATGGTAAAAGTAAGTTCAAATAAAAGTAAAAAGTGAAGAGTTGTTGTATTTACATAAAATCCATAATAGTTTGCAGCATGGAAGTGTTAATGGTTTATTAATCATTTGCATATTTTAATTGATGTCATAAATTGAGATCTAAGATAGGATCCTTAAGAAAAGGAAAGACTAAAATAACCACCAAATTCTTATTGTCAATTTTTATTTTTTTAGTTACAAATCTAGATACTTTAGTATGTTAACACATCTGGTTGCTTTAAAATGATCGAAAGATTACTTTTTATTCTTCAAAATATGACAAAATAAATCACGAGTTAATTTACACATCAGTTATATGGAATATTGTAATGAACATATCACAAATCATATCTTTGATGTACAAATCAGCTAGATCAATTAACGTTCAAAATTAATGTACTGTTGTAAATAAGTTATAAATAGAGAGGTCCAAAGGATATGCCATTGAAAAGAAAGTGTATTATAGAAATAAACTATATTTTTGTGCAGATAAATAAATTTCAGATAAATAAATTTTAAATAATTTGTTATGTGGTCAGTAATTTGATTTTTGCTATTGATCACATTCCATTGTATAGAGTTGCGTATATAATACATATTCCAACAAATCAAATCTGTAAGTTCTGTTTTATATAGTTGCTCATTTGAAAACTGCAGATTCCTTTTTTTAAATATTGTTATATTTTTTTATATTCTAATGCAAATAAATTGTTACATATTTATTCTTATCATGTATATTGTATTATTTTTAATATTGTAAATTTTTTCATATTCTAACACAAATAAAATTGTTACATTTTTATTCTTGTATTGTATATGTGCATACGTTGTGATTCATACTTTAAGAAACATGATAAAATTTATCTTCGATAAGAATCATAGAAGTTTAGTAATATTTTTAACAAATTTCAGGTATAATAGGGAAAAAACATGTTGGCCCAAGCAGTGTATATCCATTTGATTTTGCATATACTGAAGAAACAAATTCAATTAATCAGGTAGGAAGAAATATTTCAAGAATACGGGATCTTGTTCATAAATTCCTTGAAGAAAACAGTAGCAGGTATGTTCAACAAACACTATGCATATTTTATTTTAAACGTAAATTTTCAAGCTTTAGTTCAATTTTTTTCATTTTTAAAATCAAATAATTATACATTACATTAGAATATCTGTATGAAAGGTACTTATGTATTATCTCATCAACTGTTGGCGGAATTATCAGAAACAATTGGCCAGGTGATGACTGTGGAATTCACATGCCAGTTATTACTGTGGTCATCCATAATTGTTTTAAATTATGCTATTTAGCCAGTCAATGGGATAGTACATTAGTACCGTATGAAATTTTGATTATTTTTTAATAATTGTAATTGATTAACGTGATGAATGTGGGTAAACATTTTAAAAATTCATTTCTTACCATTAAAAGATTAATATGGAACATAATTTTTATAGTCAAATAAAAAGATTTTACCAAAATAAAATTAAGAAAAAAAAAAAAAAAGAAAGAAAGAAAGAAAGAAAAAAAAACTGGTGTAAAAATTCCAGTTATTGTATATTTTGGCATAAAACACACACCTGTAATTTCATACTAACATACACCTTTTTCCGTATGAAAAAAATTGAAAGATATATGTTCAATCTTTTGAAGTAATTTATTTGAAGATCTTTCCCAGGCTTTTGAACAATGGTATATTGAATTGACAAAGGGGAGCAGTATCTGTGTGGGGGAATGCTTGAGAGATAAATAAGTCTGCAAAGAGGGGGTGCATTGTATTCAATGCAAGTGTGCACAAGAATACTATTCCAGTGTTTCAAGAAAATGATGATATTAGATATAATAATGCAGTTCCGACTTTAATGAATTCGCAGAATTAGCAGTTATATGTTTTCTCTTTTTGTAGTCACTTGAAACTGTGGTTATGAAGTGAACATCAAAGGCAAGGAAGGAAAAGGAGGCTAAATGCATTATGTCAGTCATGCAATAGTGTGTGGGTGGATAATAAAAGCATGATATAATCCAGAGGTCATTAAAAAAATATAATACGTCTAAGAATCTAGATGGAATGGAAGATGATTATTTATTTATGGGTCAGAATAACAGTGATGGTAAAGATGAAACTGAATTCGATGATGTGCCTGAAGATATAACAGAAGAAAATTATAATAGAATTTTCATGTTATCAAAATAAGAAAATTTTTGAAATTCATAAGAAATGTCATTTCTTATGCTCCTCTTTTATTTTTAAATCCATCATTTTTATAGCCAACAGATAACGTGCACCTGTAAATTTCGATAGTATATTTTGTCCGAAAAGGGCACATTAAACACTGCAATATATGGTAATACTGTGTTTTGAAATGAATGAAATACCAGTCTTCTATAAGATTTTATCTATTGAATATAAAGGTGAAATAATTTGAACATAGCAAGAAATAAAATGAATAAGTAAATAAGTGAATTGAAATTAACTAAGTCATATTAAACTGATGCAATGAAATAGCACTTGCCTTAATTTTTACAGATACCTTCTGCCCACTTGTGACAGTTGTCTACTGAAATTTTTCTGAAATGATCACCAATAATTGCAAACAGTTTTGGTCTTCTCTTAAGTTGATAAAGAATATGCTATTGTTAATATTTAATAATGTTCTTTAATTACAAGTAGTATTGAGAGTGTGTCTCGCCTAGCGAGTCTATCCCTGCGGAGTCGATCGAGTTGACAGCCTGGCAGTGAGTGCCGAGTGGGTCGTCGAGTGCACTGAAGGAGTCTGTTAGTGTATCGCGGTTTGTGCATTGTCGAGAGAGCTTGTTGAGCTCCGGGAACAACAGAATTGAAAAGTCGGGAGCTGTGCTCGTGTGTCGTCGAGTGCATCACGAGTTGTAGCATGGAGAGTCTCGAGATTATGTGGAGTTCCAAGAACGACCAAGCCGAGTCAGGAGCTGTACTCTGGTGCTTTGCAGGAAGCTGTCTCCACCATGATTGCCTGATAACATGAAGGCTGTGTCGCTGATTGTTCCAGCGAGTGTATATAGTAGATCTCAGACGACTGTAAAATGGAGCTGTCCTGACAATACTGGAAAATAAAGTGTGTTTTGGTACTTCATCAAGTGCCGTCGTTATTCACTTCAAATCTATGTCAGAAGAAAGAAAAAAACCGTAACAACAGGTGTCAGAAGTGGGATTCGCGAGTGAATGTCAGTGACCCGCCTGCAAAAAAAAAAAAAAAAGCTATGGCGGAGGAAACAAAGACTTTGATGGACTTCTTAGCCAAGATGAGGGCTGAGATGAAACCTGGATATCAAGAGATCAAAGCTGAGTTGAAAGCAATACTGAAGGAGATGAAAGCTACACTGGAAATGAAGAACGCCTGATGAGAAGAAATAAATGTCGGCAAGAAAAGGTACAAGAACAACTCCAACAGGTGAAAGTGGAGCTTACAGAAGAAACGAGCCATAAAAGACGATGTGGATATGAGAGAAGTGGCTTCTGAAGAATCAAAAGATGAAGAAATGAAGAAAGTAGCTAATGAACTGTGTGAGAAAGATCAAGAAATGAAAGATAAAACAACTAACGGGATTAAAGATAAAGAACGAAAACATGAAGAAATAAAAGATGGGAAAGTAGATTTTGATTCTCAAGTGCCTGAAGTGGAAGAAAGTGAAAATGCGATTGTCAAGTTCGTAAAAACTGATAGTGAAGTTATGAAGTCGCAGTTCGCAAGTATTGAACCATCTGAAAATGCATCTTATGCAGAGATGACAGAAGTTGATGTGCAGCTTAAGCAGTGTGCTCCAGTATTACAAGAAAATTCACCCACTTTGCAAACTATGTGTGCGTCTCATAGTGCAGGTTTTACAAACGACGACTTGATTCTAAACCCGGATACTTCTGCTTGTAAAGAATCGGATTCTATTCATGACCCTGGCGCAAACATTGGTACTGACTTTCAGGAAATAAAGGTAAATAAGCATGTAGCATCTGCTAAAAATACCGAGGTGAACTGTATGCATGCTGCAAATGAACTTCAGCGTGGTGAACAAATTGTTTCAGATCTTTCTGTGGATGAAAAGTCTCAAAGGACTGAATCCTCATACTGTGATATGCAAAACAGAAATGCATCTGAGAACTGCAGTGGAAAAGTATTTGACCTGGGTATATTTTATGCAGACTGAAACTGCAATTCATTCTAAACTATAATGTATATAATTTAAAATTGTTATGTATCTAATGTGTGTATATAACTTGTATATAGTGTAAATATTTGCTTCTTTAGTTATGTTATTTGTTTGTTTTAGAACCTTTCGTTTGTATCGAATTATGCTTCTGACCAAGGGTTTTACTGCCCGGGACGTGCAGTCCTTGGGAGGGGGCAGTGTTACAAAATGTACAGGTGCGGTAATATGGCATCCCCATAAAGCAGTTTTAGGGTTGCCATAAAATGGCAAGGGAAGGCAGGCTTGCCCCATTTGGCAAGAAATTGCTCGTTTGGCAACAAAATTGGTGATATACCATGGACGGTTGAATAACCTTCTGGAATAAATTCGTACCGGTTTAGCCCAGAATGTTCTCGAACACAAGCCGAAAGCTATATAACCTTTGCTGGTCCGCAGTCAGTTAGTGTGTGTCTCAGAGAGTGTGCCTTGTCTAGCGAGCCGTGCGGAGTCGATCGAGTTGACAGCTAGGCAACGAGTGCCGAGTGCACCGAAGGATTCTCTTAGTGTATCATGGTTAGTGCATCGTCGAGAGAGCATGTTGAGCTCCAGGAATGACTTAACCTGAGAGTCGGAAGCTGTGCTCGTGTGTCGTCAATGCATCGCGAGTTGTAGTGTGGAGAGTCTCGAGAGTACGTGGAGTTCTGAGAACAACCAAGCAGAGTCAGGAGCTGCACTCTGGTGCTTTGCAGGAAGCTGTATCCACCGTGATAGCCTGATAATCTGAAGGCTGAGTCGCTGATTGTTCCAGCATGTTTAAAGTAGTTCATCGACGATTGTAAAATGTGTTTTGGAGCTATACTGACTAATAAAGTGTGTTTCAATGCTTCATCAAGTGTCGTTATTCACTCCAAATCTACGAACCCCATACGAACTGCTGTCAGAAGGAAGAAAAAACCGTAACAATTAACCCACTTCTGACACCAGTTGTTACATTTTTCACTTCCTTCATGTTCATACGGGGTTCGTGTGGATTTGGAGTGAATAACAATGACACTTGATGAAGTACCAAAACACACTTTATTTGCCAGTATTGTCAGGACAGCTCCATTTTACAGTCGTCTGAGATCTACTATATACACTCGCTGGAACAATCAGCGACTCAGCCTTCAGGTTATCAGGCTATCATGGTGGAGACAGCTTCCTGCAAAGCACCAGAATACAGCTCCCGACTCTCCTCGGTCGTTCTCGGAACTCTACGTACTCTCGAGACTCTCCACGCTACAACTCGCGATGCACTCGACGACATATGAGCACAGCTCCCGACTTTTCAGTTCAGTCGTTCCCAGAGCTCAACAAGCTCTCTCGACAATGCACAAACCGCGATACACTAACAGACTCCTTCAGTGCACTCGACGACCCACTCGGCACTCGCTGCCCGGCTGTCAACTCGATCGACTCCGCAGGGATTGACTCGCTAGACGAAACTCACTCTCAATACTACTCGTAACTGACTCTCTCGCACTCTGTGTGAGGCACACACACTCACTGTCTGCGGAGTAGCTGGGTTTATATAGCTTTCAGCTTATGTTCGAGAACATTCTGGGCTAAACTGGTAAGAATTTGTTCCAGAAGGTTCTCCATCAGATCTATAGAATTCATTTCCACACATTTATAATAAATTTGTATGTTATCATAAGTGTTGTTGATCATTATAATAATAGAAATAGCATATTTATATTAGTAAAACTGAAATAAAATTAACTCTATGAATATTTTTTTTTCAAATTATTTATACTTATTTTTCTAGAAAACCACTTGAAAAAACTAAATTAGCAAAAAATGAAATAATAGTATACATTTGCATATTAATACTGCTGCAGCAGCCTATTAAGATTCCTGCACTTAGAGAAATGACATAAGAAATTATAAACAGATAAATAAGAATGGTATGCTTTGAGTTTTATGATATACATAGAAATAAGCTGTTATTTCTCCCCATTTAAATTTAGAATAAATCTGTTTTTAGAACTATTGGTTAAGAATATTCATAATGCTAGTTACATAATAATAAAGGACTTAAAGTTTAATTAAGTATAACATAACCAAAAAAAAACATTCCTTGGCTCTTTTGGTAAATTACATTAAAATTTTATCACTGTTTCCATTATTTATCGTCCATTAGGTAATATAGATTGCTATATCAGTAAAATCAATCATAATTCTTACTTATCAATCTTTGCTATATCAGTAAAATCAATCATAATTCTTACTTATCAATCTTTCCTAATTCTTAAATTAGAAAATTTCAAAAATCAGTTTTTTTCAAATGTTCAGTTTTTTCTTAATTTTTGATACTGGTATTTGCTACAAATGCCTTTTTTTTTTTTTTTTTCTAAAATCAACATTTAGAGTTTGTGATGACATTTGAAAGTTTAACATGAATATTCAACAAATGCCGAAACATGCATTGCATGTTTTTAGAGAAATCTCTGAGTATACATGTAAACTGAAGAATGAAAAATATTGTGAGTACACAAGCACTAGCTCGAACACCTATATTTATAATTCTTTTATCACACTAATCAGAACTAATAACAATGCTTTCTCTTTTCAGCTGTAAGTAGAAATCTTAAAATACAATTAAAATATATTCAAGTCATCTAAATTTTTAATTAAAAATTTTCCATTAAATTATGAATTTTGCATATACAGTACAAAGTCCGTAATCCGGACTCGTTGGGATTTCGATTCCGGATTAAGGGTTTTTCCGGATTATAGATCATCAATTTAAATCTGGTAAGATGGCATGCAGAAATTATACAGTTAAAAATATGAAATCATAATTTATGAAATAAAGAGCAATTATGATCTAAAGGGTATCAAAATTTACAAAAAAAAAAAAAAAAAAAAGCTTAATATTTATTTGTTTACTTTATTAAACATTTCTTCTTGAAGCTTGGCTTCACTTTGGCACCTTATGCTCCAACTCAAATATAATGTTTTATTTACATAAACATTTCTTTCAATGTAAGTTGTTTAAGGTGCTTCGTTTTTGTGCTAAATGTGCATGCGTAAACATTAAACGCACATGCGTAGCATCAAAAGCGCATGCGTAAACACATTATGTGCATGCGCAAAAGCATACAAAAAAAGTTTGTGGCTTTGAGGTCCGGATTATAGATCATTCCGGATAATGGACGTCCGGCTTACAGACTTTGTACTGTAGTTCGACAAAATAAATAATCCATTCAAATTGCCATAAAAATATGCATATATATTTCATTATAACATTTTATACAAACATAAATAAAACTTACCAGTCAGCTACATAAACGGAAAGCTTCCTTTAAACTGAACACAAATTATCTATTTTACTAAAGTTTGAGATTTTCGTTTCCTTAAAGTATTTCTCAGCGCATTATTCTTTTGAGTACAGTAGTTTTTAAGAAAAGTAGTGCATGATACTTTTATAACAAAATTTAGAATATTTTCTAAGGTTTGTCTTTTATTACATTGGTCATAGGTTATGCATTCACTGTCCATTAAAATTCGATACATTAATGCCCATGGAAGAGATTGCTAATTGCATACCTTTAAAAAACTGTTTTCATGCTCTTCAGACACTAATATTTTTACTACAGTTAAGGTATATGATACTACTACAGTTATTATGTCTGTTTGTGGACATAGCAATCCACCTCATTCCATATTCTTCATCCAACTCCAAAGTTTTGTCAAAGGTAAGGTTTTCCTGATGGCACTCACATTGCACAGTCTTCAGAAACCTCTATATGCAATACCCAACAAGATGTGTTATGAGTGGCAGAACAGTAATGGAATCCAGCTCATTTTGAGTTACTTGTAATGTACAGAAGGCACTAATAAAATCCTTGTCAGTATTAATCAGGTCAATATTATTTGCATCAAAACTTTTGATTTCAATTTTTGCAAACTTTTTTTATCCAAGAGTCAACGGTAAGAAATTTTGCACCACCAGCTTGCCCTCTGATTCATATATCTGAGTTATTGCTGCATTATATTGTGAACCAGATAATTTCCTATACCGGCCAAATCTGTCTTTGGGAGCATTTGTCTGAACTTTACCTGGCAGAAAATACTTAAATTTTAATTCCTCTATATAATACCTAGTTAATTCAAGGAGAGCATGTGTTGTATGAGAAAAGGCAAAATTTGTTTCTTTGGTAAGTGCTTCCATAGAACAATTTCTATAACACCATGTGTCAATCCAGGCAAGATTTTTTTTCAGTAAAAGGCATCTTTTACCTGTGTCATAAGTCATAGGCTGCTGATACACATTTCTTAATCTAATACCTTTGAATGGTGTTTTCATATTTACAAAATCAAACCATGTGCTTATTATTTCTATGAAGTCTTCAGTTAGGGAATAGTATGGAATATCATATTTGTGTCCCAAGTCCTGAAGTCCTTCAGAAACAAACTTGTTAAATATTTTTAAAACTACATTTTTTTGCTGTAAATTTGAGGGATTAGGAGCTTCTAAAGTCAAGCCGTAACTGTATTTAAGTAATGGTTCACAATCTTTTAGCTGATGCATTTGTTTTAAATTAGAAAAAGATACAGTTAGCATTTGCATATTTTCCATAAGAATAGATTCATTTGAATCCGAGTCAAAACAACAATCATTAAAGTCTGGAAAATGAAAACATTGCGAATTTTTTTCCCTGGTTGAGCCAGTTACTTTCGACACACTTTAAGATGTGAACGCTGTCAATAGGAAAAAATAATGGTCTCAATATATTGGGAGGATATTTATAAACTATAGATATTTTAGGTGGAATGGCAAAATAAGAAATTGCTCTTGAATTAATAGAATTGTTATCACTCACCACTGTGATAACCATAAAACCAGTTTCCTCCAGCTTGAGAATTACTTTTTTTTAGGCACAAAAACAGTTCTTCAGCTATTATTTTTCCAATTCTTAAAATATGAACAACATCTTTATAAGATGACGAAAAACTCAGAATCATAAATACATATGCTGTGGTAGCTGCATGGACACTGTCATGTGATGAATCATAAATATTTCCTCCTTTGAATTCCAAAAAGGACTTAATATGGATTTTATCCAACAAAAGTGCAATGCATGAGTCTTTTTGGTGTAATAATGGGAACTTAGATTCAATATATGACAAAAAATTACTATCATGCCATTCCATTTTTGGGTTTGGTTGAAATGAAGAACATAATGTACGCAGGGTATTTGGATGTGGCAAGATCATATTTCCTGAAGACATTATGAAACAATATCCATGAAGGAATACTGTATAAAGCATTGAACAAAAGATTAAGACATCTGTACTGTAACACCTTCATACTTTTTTGTGAATTAAAAGACCTATTTGGTCATTTATGAACTGTATTGTATGCAAGTTATCAACGCCTGAATTAGTTTCTGTTATGTCATCTACTAGCATTTGTACCATATGTAGTTTTGAATTGTTTTTATGAGAAAGATTACAACAAACAGCATTTGTTTTCTGAATAACTGTTGTAAAATCATTACAGTTACTTATGTTTTTAGGTATGACAGTATTTTCTAAATTTGTTGCTTGAATGCCTTCATTGTAAATATTTCAATCAAGCCCTTCAGTCACCACTAGCAAAGCTACAATACATGGTGCAGTTCGTAACATTATCAAAGCAGAAACGATAATGTTCTCTGAAATGTTCTCTCCAATTTCTGAATGATTGACAACTGTTCTGGTAGACTAATTAAACACAACTTTTCAGAGAGCTCAGAAAGACTAGTAAATACCTTTTTTTTTTTTTTTTTTTTTTCAGGGGGGGGGGATTTTATGCTTTCAGTAATTGCAGCTTCTAAAGCCTTGTTTTTCAATCTTTCTTTCTTGCAGTTGAAACTTTCTCTTTTCTCTCAGCGTTTCGACAAATAAACAGCACAATTAGGAAATTTTGTAGGAACAGCACAATTAGGAAATTTTGTAGGAACAGCACAGTTAGGAAGTTTTGTAGGAACAACACTGCATGCTAGACGAGGATGCTGTAAAACTGCTGTCACTTTTCTACCGGTTCTTTCATCTTACATTTTCAAAATTCTTTCGATGTCGCATGCAACAAAATGAAGCTTACAGGCCTAATGAAATAAAAGAGACAATTAGAGTCTTCATAAAAATTCTTTAAGGAACAAAAATTCCCCTTTTTTTTAACCTTCCTAAAATGTTGCAATAAGTGTATTGTACAGCAGAAAATGTTATCTTAATTGAAAACCAAGAATTTTCATTATTCAATAAGTTTAAAAAATTTCTTCTTATAACAAGAAAACAAAATATGTTTAATTAAAAATTGAATGGTTTTTAATTCTTTATTAGCTTAAATTTGAAGCTAAATTTCTGTGAACATATAGTTTTTAAAATGCTTATGATTGTAGTTCAATAGTATAATTAATGGAAATTTTCTTCTTTTGTTTACATTATTTAAATTATAAATATAATTTTGATTATTGTACTTCATAATGTTTTATTGGTCTTTTTTAAATATTGCTCAATTTGAGAACAGACATCAATTGTTCAGTTTTTATGAAAACTAAATTTTAAATTATTTTGGACCTAAAATACTACTTTTTTAATATATATTATAATTAATATTGGAGTTTTCTTATGTCAGTATCGCTCTATATTACTATGGCATGTTCTAAATATTTGTTAGTTACAATATTTAAATTATTAAATGATTTAATTAACATTTTCTAAAATTAACAGCTCTTAAAAGGATTAGAAATATAACTAGAATAATCATAAATTTTTTCATTACAAATTTATGTTCACCAAAAAGTATTTTATTATTAAGTTGTGAAAGGTGACAACTGAAATTTTCAAATCATCTGACATTTTGCATATAAAATTATATAACTAAAATTGCTTTCTTAATTTTTTTGAAAATATTTCTTACCTAGAAAAAAAAATTCAGTTGCTAAACAGTAATTAAGAAAACATATAATTCTTACCTAAAAGCTTTCGTAGGCTGGAAGTTTTTTCGATGGATTGCCATTATCAATTTTCTTTGGAGATCTGGATCCCTCAGGAAACAAAATCTGATTGTTTTTAGCTGTCCCTTACAGTTTCCTATGCATCCAGGGATGCAACATCTAGCTGGCATGATGTGTAGTTTAATCCAAAATGAAAACGAAAAACATATGGAAGAGAAAATCATTTTCTACAGGAGATATAAAAATATAGTAATGGTAGTCAGTCATACCAACAAACTGAGACCTTATAACCATATCAGTCAAAGGTCAAAGCTACGAGTCACAAGAGGTCTCCTCATCATGATGTAGCAAGGGGAGTGATACGGCCTTCTTAACTCTTGGTGGTGTCAATATTGGGCTCAGTCTGCACACTAGACTCAGGTTTTTATGTTGCTCCCAATTAAAGTAGAATCCTTGGAGATGTCCATTATCATTAAATTTTCTCAAAACATGTTATGCCCCATAAAAAAAGGAAATAGCATGATTGCCACATATGGTTATTTTGGATAATCATGTGAGTTTTATGAGTAATTTGACATTATCTAAACCTAGTTAATAGTTGAGAATCGATGAGTTAATGAAGTACCTATCAATGTAGAGCTGATCTTGAATGCAGTCCTCATCCAGGTCAAAGGTCTTTGCTCTTATATATAATGATACTATGCTTATATCTTCTTAATTAAATTAATAGTTATTTATGTCACATACAACTTCTTTATGCTTACATGAACCATATGGATAATTTTCACTTGTATCCAAAGCAATGAACCATGCCCATATCTTCCTGATGTTTTATGGTTTGCCTCTCCATGAACCACACGTTGAAAAAATAAAGTTCCGCTATAACCATTCTACGTACCTACTTTATCATAACAGAAATACTTTGATCTGCTCAATCTGGCTATCTTGATTTGTCTTTTGTTAATTTTCTTTAACTTATTACCTCTCTTCTGTACTTTGATCAGCTCGTCTAGCTATCATGATTATCTTTTATTAACTCTCTTAAACTTGTTACTTCTCTTTTGTGAAGTTTGAGACTAATGAGTAAAGAACTCAAGACTTTCTTTTTGCTGTTGTATGATGATATGTGCTATTTTTTATACTTTTCATTTGTACAGTTCATTTATTTCATGTAATTGTTGTAGACCTTTTTTTCTGTATGTCGCTTTTCATGATCCTCATCGCTGTGGCCACACAAATCCTGAATATGGAGAATTTTGTGAAAAATTTGGAAATGGTGAAAAGGGAATGGGATTAATACCAGATTGGAGTCCAGTCCATTATAAACCAGAAGATGTACTTGTGCCTTACTTCATACCTGATACTCTAGCTGCAAGGCAAGACATAGCTGCCCAATATACTACCTTGAGTCGTCTTGATCAAGGTATGTCTGTTAGTTAAAATTTTTGTAACCTTTTATGCATCACTTCTTTTAAATCTTCTTAATAATAGGATTATTTATTATAGATTACCATAATAGCAATATTTATTTTAATACCAAGAACTAATTTCCCAGGTGAGAGTTTTTGTCAATGAAAATATTTTAAAATGTTATTTTAAGATATGAATCTTTTCAATTTTCCCATTGAACGCATCATTTACTGATAAACAACATATATTTTACTGTGATGTAAATAATATATAATTTTTACAAGAAGGGTATTAGTTGAATTTGATCTTAATTATTACTGCTTTATTTTACTGTTTTTCATACTTCATCTGTTACATATATATATATATGAGTAATTTTGAATTCACAGAATTATAATAATTTTTGTTTAAGTTGACTCTATTATGCAAAAATGCTGAAGTATTTATCTGCACAATTATGCATATGTTTTTTATCAAATGCCTGGTCATTGACCATCAGGTCATTAGGGAACAAGCTCTACAATACTTCTTTACAATACAGTCCAAACTTTTAAGCACTAGTCCAGTAATTCAGAGCACTTGTCCAGAGTCACAAAAAGCACATAAAGGTGAGGGGGTCAGATTAAAACAAAACAAATGAGCACCAAGGTAGTCAAGCCCAGTCAATAGTCTAAGCACGATTATATATTAACTAATGAATCAAACCATGTGCAGTTTGGTAAAAGTAATATCTGAATTAGTTAAACTGAAGTTATGAAGTTAGTTCAATCAGCCTAAAATATAAAGAAATTTATATTTATTTGTTTATTTGTGAAATTATGCCCTCATAACTTTTTATAAAGCTTAAATCTTAAATAATAACATCCTTTTTAATTTTTAACGAGAGCTTTTCTACATCTTCAAAACTTTGATAGTTTTCATTACTAAAAGTTAATGCTTTCTCAGTTAAGTTGAATTTCATTTACTTAAAATAGCTGAGATTTTGGGAACAGTTTTAAGTGACATGAAATTATATTTATGTAAATTTCTCTATCGATTTCTCAATAAGAGTTAATTGGACATCTCCAAATCACAGAAGGAAAGCTCCAAACTTTTTTTTTTTAGAATCCTTAAACATGTAAAATAATTTACATTCTCATGATTTTCTGGGCCATGTAGTTACATCCATAAGAAATAATATTCTTACTACTGTTAATATTATGCTAATAAAATAAACATTAAAGAAATCTGTAATTTATTTTGGAAAATATAATTTATGCATTTTTATATGGGATTAAGCAAAACTGAATTATTTTACCATTTACAAATTTGAAAAATATTGTTACAAAATGCCCAGGTGCAGTAATATAGCTTTCCCACAAAGCAGATTTAGAGTTGCCATAAAGTGGCAAAGAAAGGCAAGGTTGCCAAATTTGGCATGAAATTTCTCATTTGGCGATATGCCATAGATGGAGAAAGAACATTCTAGAATGAATTCTTAACGGTTTTCCTGACAATGTTCTCAAAGAAAGGTCAAAAGCTATATATATACCTGCCTGCATTCACTTGCAAGCCCCACTTCTGACACCAGTTGTTGCAATCCGGGTTCGTGGATTTGGAGTGATTGGTTGCAACGCTTTATGAACTATCAAAACACAATTTATTTGCCAGTATTATACAGGACAGTTCAGAAAAAGCATTATAATCATCAAAAAACTACAAAAAACACACTGAAACAGTCAGCAACACAGCCTTCGGGCTACAGCGATGAAGACTGCTTCATGGCATAGCGCTAAAGTATAGCTCTCGTTTCAGTTCAGTCGCTCTCAAGGTAACCTCTGAGCTCAAAACACTCACTAAAAAGAAGATTAGAAGAGACATCATGCAGTTTAGAGGGAAAAATTGGAGTAAAAATAGAAGACATGGAAATGGTAGTAGTGGCATCAGAAGAATCAAAGAATGAAGAAATGAGGAAAGTAGATGGTGAAGTATCTGAGAAAGATCAAGAAATGAAGAATGGAACATCTAATGAGATTGAAGAAAAAGAACGAAAAGATGAAGAAATGAAAGATGGGAAAGAAGCTTTTGATTCTCAAGTGCCTGAATTGGAAATACTGTTTGTAAAGAAAGAGATAATACCATTTATAAAGGTGAAGAAATAAAAAAAGTGGCTAGTAGAGCATCTGAAAAAAGCGAAGAAATAATTCATGGAAATATTCCAGATTTTAAAGTGCCAGGAGTAAAGATGGAATAAAGTGAAAATGCAGCGCTGTAAAAATTGTAGAAACTGATAGTGAGGTTATGAAGTCGAAGTTAGCAAGTATTGAACCATCTGAAAATTCATGTGATGCAGAGATGGGAGAAGCTGATGTACAATTTAAGCAGAGTGTTCCAGTTTTCTCAAGGAAATACACCCTCTTCACAAACTAAGTGTGTATCCCATAATACAAGTTGTGCACACACAAACTTGATTCTAAACCAGGACACTTCTGTTTGTAAAAAATCAAATTCTATTCATAGCTCTAATGCAAAAATCAGAAGTGATTTTCAGGAAATACAACAAAATAAGCATGTACCAGCTGTTAAAAATACCGAGGTGAACTATACTTATGATGCGAATAAACTACAAAGTTGTGAGTAAACTTTTTCAGGTCTTCTTGTGGCTGAAAAAATCTGAAAGGACTGAATCTTCAGACTGTGATACAGAAATACATCTGAGAATGGCAGTGAAAAAGTAATTAACCTGGAATAATTTAATGAAATGCCCGAGACTGAAATTTATTCTGAACTTTAATTTATATAATTTAAAATTTTTATGTGTATATAACTTTATTTTATGTGTATTTGTATAATTTGTGTATATAACTTGTAAATAGTGTAAATATTTGTTTATTATATGTATTCAGCTTATTTGTTTGCTTTGTTACCTTTAGTTTGTACTAAATTTGGCTTCTGACCAAGGGTTGTGCTGCTCGGGACGTACATTCCTTGAGAGGGGGCAGTGTTACAAAATCCCCAGCTGCAGTAAGTTAGCTGCCCCACAAAGTGGGTTTAGAGTTGCCGGATTTGGCGTGAAATCACCCACTTTGCGACAAAATCGGCGATATGCCATAAACAGAGCGAGAACATTCTAGAACAAATTCTTACTGACTTTTCTCTAGCATTTTCTTTAGCATATATATAGATATATCCTGTTTGTACGCTGAGTAGGTGTGTATTGAGAGTATCTAGAGTATGTGAGTTCAGTAGTAGTGCCTTGAGTTCAGAGATAAGGTCGAGAGTTCTGGGATAAAGTTGCTCATATTCCATAATCACATCAGTGGATCTTGATGTCATATTGGTAAATAAACACTCTTCTTTAATTCAGAAGTCAAACAACAAAAATCAGCGTTGTATTTTCAAATTTTCACAGGACTAGTCTCGATAGATTTACCGAACCACCATCCTCAGCTGCAAAAGCGCAAATGAACGTGGTAGGATATAATGATTAGATAAGATAAGAAAGCCTGGACAGAAAATAAGCTAGTGGCGCCAGCTGTTGATGAAACCAGAACTAAAACATAATTTCTTTAAAGGCCGAAGGCAAAGATGGATTGGAATTAGGGTCGTTAACTAGAACAGAAATATTTTTTTGAATGTGAAATGCCTCTAAAAAATCCAGTTCTCCAATGGAAAATGTTTTTTGAATAATTTTGGCAGCAGAAAAATTGAAAGTGTGATTTTTAAACCAGCAATGTTGGGCAACAGAAGACTTCTGCGTTTTCTTTTTTCTAACATATGCCTCATGTTCCTTGATGTGAAATTTTAAGGCTCTCTTAGTTTGACCAATGTAAATTAAACCCCACTGGCAAGGAATACCCCAGGAATTCATATCCGGAATGGGGTCCTTGAGTATGGAACTCGGAATTTTATTGATGGGAGAATAAATGACCGGAAAGTTATATTTCTGCAAAATATGCACAACTTTATAGCTAATTGATGGATAGAAGGTAATGACAACAGAAATTTTATAATCTCCTAAAACAAGAGTGTGCCTTTTAGTGTGTTTAGATCTTTAGGGATAGGACCATATAATCCGATCTCTAAAGATCCTTCACCTTCGGACCTGTCAAAAATAAAAACTGCAATCAAAGCTTCACAAATCATTTCAAGCAACTTAAAACATTCACTTATCCCATCTGTTGCGAATTGTGCCAGATTATATGCTCTTCCCAAAATTCATAAAAGTGGTATTCCTTTCCACCCTGTTGTATCAAATTTAGATACTGCCTTGTATCCATTAGCTAAATATTTAGTTTCTACATTTTCAACTATATTATACAATAACATTTACACCATAAAACATATAAAAGATACATATAAAAAATTCAATAGAGTTTGTGAAAAAGGTTAAAAACACTTCTCCTAGAAATTTACTCATGGTTTCTTTTGATGTAAAGTCATTATTTACCAATTTTCCAGTGGAGGGTGCATTAAGATGTCTAGAAAGCAGACTTTGCGAATTTCATTTCTCTTGCATCGAAATTGATGAGCTAATTTCTCTCACTCAATTCTGTTTGAAACAAACACATTTTGTTTTCCAAAATAAATATTACAAGCAAACTGAAGGATTAGTGGTGGGAAGCCCCCTCAGTCCCATCCTGGCTGATATCTACATGCATTATTATGAATCAAAATTGTTTGAAACTTTAAACTTCCCGGTATGGTTCCGCTATGTAGATGATACTTTTACCCTGTTTGAAGGTAATAAAGAAGATTTAAATAAAGTTCTTTCAACAATGAATTCTATTGATTCTGCCATTCAGTTCACTTTTGAACTTGAGACTTGCAATTCTCTTCTGTTTCTCGACATTCTGGTCACACGTAATACATCCAACTTCAGTACAACGGTTTACCTTAACCCTCCATCGGTTTGCCTTCTACCACAATTTAAATCATGTCATCCAAAGTTAAGTTAATCCAAAGTCAAGCAAAAGTTAGCTTAATTTTATTCCTATATTTTCCATGCTCTTCAAGTTTGCTCCTCCAAACTATCCCTTGATAAAGAACTAAATTATTTAAAAGCAATAGCTATTGACAGGGGCTTTTCACCCTACACTATTAATCAAGCAGTTAAAAAATTCGCATCTCAACACACTAAAAGGCACACTCTTATTTTAGGAGATTATAAAAATTCTGTTGTCATTCCCTTCTTTCTATCAATTAGCTATAACGTTGCGCATATTTTGCAGAAATTTAACTTTCAGGTTGTTTATTCTCCTATCAATAAAATTCTGAGTTCCATACTCAAGGACCCGATTCCGGATATGAATTCCTGGGGTATTTATAGGATTCCTTGCCACTGTGGTTTAATTTACATTGGCCAAACTAAGAGAGCCTTAAAATTTCATGTCAAGGGACATGAGGCATATGTTAAAAAGAAAACACAGAAGTCTTCTGTTGCCGAACATTACTGGTCCGAAAATCACACTTTCAATTTTTCTGCTGCCAGAATTATTCAAAAAACATCTTCCATTGGAGAACTGGATTTTCTAGAGGCATTCCACATTCAAAAAAATATTTCTGTTCTAGTTAACGACCCTAATTCTAATCCATCTTTGCCTTTGGCCTTTAAAGAAATTATGTTTTAGTTCTGGTTTCATCAACAGATAGTGCCACTAGCTTATTTTCTGTCCAGGCTTTCTTATATTATCTAATCATTATATCCTATCACATTCATTTGTGCTTTTGCAGCTGAGGATGGTGGTTCGGTAAAACCATCGAAACTAGTCCTGTGAAAATTTGAAAATATAATGCTGATTTTTGTGGTTTGACTTCTGAATTAGTATTTGTTCAGCATATTATTGTGTCTTAATTACTCTTCTTTAAACTAACTACTTTGTGAATCAAATGCTATATACGAGTGTATTACATGTTGGCTGGATTACATAATGACTGTTTAATACCACACCTCTCTATATGACAACACTCATCTACTCTCTCAACTCTTTCTGGTGAAAACTCTTAATTAGCTAAACATACTGGCAACCCAAAGCCCTCTATCTCTTTTCTACATCATTTCCCACCTGTACTCTTTAATAAGACTACTTACTTACATAAGACTACTTACTTACATAGATACAAACTTACTTACATAACAATATTAACATTAATTTATAATGGTTTAATATTAAATAGTAGGACATATATAAATGAATAATCTATACTGGTATACATCAAAACAAAATGAATATAATAATATAATAATGTAAAAACTCAAATATTATCAAAAGTTCTAAATTAAATTTCGAAAGGATATAACATTTGGATTGATCTTCTGAATTTTTCTTTTGGCGTGAGAACGAGGCATGTTCGAACATGTCCATCTCATCCTACAATTACGTTTTCAATCACTCCTATGTCCCAAAGTAGTTTGGATTGTTTTGGTCCTTCTACCATTACAATGTCTCCAGTCTTAAGGTTCCGCTCAGTTGTAGGATTAGAAAAGTTATGCACATTTCTAAGATTGAGTAAATATTGTTCTTTCCACTTGATCCATGTTAATTTTAAGAGCCTAGATTTGTAAGTATCTTTGTTTGACACCTTGTTAAAAATTTCCAAAAAATGCTCGGGAAAGTTAAATGTATCATGTCCTGGCAGTAAAAACTGTGAAGGTGTGAGCGGGCAAAGTTCACCCAGCTTGTTGCTCTCATATGTTAAAAGCCTATTGTTTAACACACACTCGAGTTCAGTTAATATTGTAGAGAGCTTTTCGAAAGTCAGTAATACTTTCTCCAAGATTTTCTTTAGACGTTCATTGACGCTTCTCATCAAATGCTCCCAGAACCTTCCCCACCATGGGGCACGCTCAGGTATGAATTTTTGTGTTATTCCTTCAGATGTCAAAAAACTCTGACTTGGCTTTATGCTGATTCTTTTAAATCCCTTAATTATTTCACATGTGCTGCAGAAATTCTTGGCATTATCTGAATGTATTATCTTGTAGCTCCCTCTTTTTGCTAATAAACATTGTAATGAAAAAATGAAACTTTTTGCTGATATAGTTGAAACCACTTCAATGTGTACAGCAGGAGTGACGGTGCATGTAAATAAGGCTATGTACACCTTTTTGTGGATTTCCACCTTTTTTCTAATAGTAATTGTTCCAGTTAAGTCAATACCTACTACTGTGAAAGGATTACTGTGGACTACATGATCTCTTGGTAACTGACCTGTTAACTGTTTGGCAGGCTTCACTGCAAACTTTTCACACATTAGACAAGCATTAATAGCTTTCTTTACTACTTGTCTTCCTTTAAGTATCCAAAATTTATTCTTGAGTTTGGACAAGTTGCCATAACTCCTGAATGGAATACTTTTACGTGTTCACTAAATATAACTAGTTCGGTGAGCTTCGACTTTGGCTGTATAATAGGGTGTTTTTCATCATCTATTAATTCTGCTTGTTCCAAAGGACCTCTGACATGCAAAATACCTCTGCTGTCCAGATATGGTGCTAAACTGTAAAGCTTCGAATCTGGTGTTATTAGATTATTCCCCTCTAGTTGTTGAATATCCAAAAAATAATTCTCTCTCTGTGTTTGTTTTATTGAGAACTCCTCAGCTTCTTAGGTTTCCAATACAGTATGACCTTCTTCACAGGTACGTTTTCTTAGCTTGACGACAAACCGCCTTACCCAAGCTGTAACTCTCAACAATTTTTCCAGACTGCTGAATTTGGTAATGTTTAATGCAGTTTCTCCTTCTGGAACAATCACCTGAACATAAGTGTTTAAACGTTCCAAATTTTGAGTATCAGTTTCTACTTTAAACTTCTGCTCAGGCCATAGATCTTCAGAATTTTTCAACCATGATGGCCCATACCACCAATTATTATCCTTCACCAATGCATTTACTGTTTCACCACGAGTTAAATTATCTGCTATGTTTTCCGACCCTGGACAATATTTCCACTTATCAGGTGAAGTACAGTCTTGTATTTTTGCAACTCTATTTCAAACGAACTGCTTCCACTTAATGGAGCTGTCCTACTCTTTGACATTTTAAATGACGTACATACGTCTCCTCTCTCATTCTTATATCTAAAATATGCCAATGCTCCATATGCCACTACTGAGGCATCTCTGAAAATATGAATTTCAACCGAATGACCTTTACTTAGAACTTCTGTAAAGTAGTACCTCTCTGTTTTTTCAATGAGTGTAATTCTTTGATTTCAGTGCACCTCTTTATCCATTTGTAACATAACACTTCTGGCAACTCTGAATCCCACTCGAAATCTCTCCCATATTTCCTCCTTTTGAACTCTTTTACTGGTGGATTCGAAGTTGCAAATGTATGAATTCTTAATCTTTCCTTACCAATAAATAGTTGGTAAACTTGCCGTTCTGGAAATAGACTGACAAACATAAATCATTCGGAAGCAGAATTTCATAACAACGTAACATTAAATGTGCAGTTATTTCCGACTAGTTGGACCCTCAATGTTTGATAATAAATCACATCATTAGGAATTTACTTACTCAGTGTTTCAAGGAATAGTGAACTAATGCTTGTCTCTTTTACTGCGCTCGCAGCATTTTTTATGGATTTATTTTCTTGCACATTTGCGTCACACAGGCTCTCTAAATGCAACATAGATTTGCAAATATTACATTTAACCCATTTTGCCTTACAAAAGCTTTTTTGTGACCTTTTTTTAAACAGCTCTTGCACTTAAATTCTTCATATAATGCTTTGTGTTTCTCTAAAATACTTACATCGCAGTCTTTTGAGAGGTGAGATTTAAAACAAAAGTCACAAATATAATTCTCAACTGATGTATTAAGCAGCACCGCCGATACCATTTTCTTTTTAATTGGAGCAAAACTCTTACGATAATTGTCAGTATATCTTTTGCTTGTTATCAAAAGTGTTTGTTGTTTAAGACCCAGAGTTATTGACTTTTCACATGCTTCTATTTCTTTCTTTAAAAACAACAATAAATCTGACACTGTTGACTCTTTGCCGACTTTTTGCTCCCTACCAAACTCTAACACTAAATCTTACCATATACACTTTTATAAAATAGGAATTAGTAGATTGGCATAAGAATTAAACTTTTTGTTTGAACCATTATTTCATCATATAGTTTTCTTTAACTGGATACATCACTGAATGTACTGGCTCCAAAGCTAGGAGAACGTTCATGTGCGCGCTAACTAATATTTCTTTTTTGCCAAATCTGTCAGTTAAGATTTAGATGGCCTTTTTATAGTTTTCTCCTATTAATGGCAATCCGCTTATAACTTTTACAGCTGAACCGATGAGTATAGATCTTAAATATTAAATTTCTCAATATCTTAAAGCGTATTGTTTTCATGAATGGTAGCTTTATACTGAGCCCAAAATTCATTAAATAGTTTTTAAGGTAATGTGAGGTAATTTAGTATTATAATTAGTTTTGATTTCAGAAACTTGTGAAGTTGTTGTGGTTTTACCCACATTTTGAATATATCTATTAACTATCGATTTACATCTAATGATGGATTTGCTGTATTCTAAAGAATGTTCTATTTCTGTTTCTAATTCTTGCACAGGGCTTTGAGCATTAATAACTTCATCATATTTTAACAAACTAGTTTCTCTCTTGATTAACACTAAAAGCGATTCCTGCAATACTTCTAGGTTTGGATTTTCATTTTGCAATTCATCTTCCAGTTTCCTTATTAATTTTGTTACACTAGTTCAACCCGAAGCTCTTAATTTTTCTATTTCTTTCTGGAGTTTCTTCCAAACTCATTTTAATTTCCAAAAATAAATTGCATGCAGATAAATTAAGTTACTCACCTTTCTTATGGCCAGATGTCACCACAACTAATTTTTTTGGAATAAACGTGCTTATATTCTATTATCACATCGGTGGATCATGCAGATAAATTAAGTTACTCACCTTTCTTATGGCCAGATGTCACCACAACTAATTTTTTTGGAATAAACGTGCTTATATTCTATAATAACATCGGTGGATCTTAATGTCATATTGGTAAATAAACACTCTTCTTTAAACTAACTACTTTATGAATCAAATACTATATATAAGTGTATTACATATTGGCTGGATTTAAATAACTGTTTAATACCACACCTCTCTGTATGACAACACTCATCCACTCTCTCTCTGGAGATAACTCTTAATTAGCTAAACATATGGGTGGCGCAGCACCCTCTATCTCTTTTTCTACAAGAGTGATCAACCGAGTCGGGAACAGTACTTTAGTGTTTACCATGAAGCTATCTTCACCGCTATAGCCTGAAGGCTGTCAGGCTATAATGAGGCTGATTATTTCAGCATGTTTACCAGAGTTTTTGAAGACTATAACATGTCTTTGGAACTGCCCTGTGTAATACTGACGAATAACTTGTGCTTTGATTTTTCATCAAGTTTTGTCATCAATCACTATAAATCCATGAACCTGTAGAATGCAACAATATTTAGTATATTTTCTTTAAGAAATTAAAAAGATAATAATATTGATTTTATTGCTCTGTTTACATTAATCTTTCTTCTACTAAAAGAAAAAGAAATATTGATAAATCCAAAGAATGCAGTTTACTAATTATTGTGCTGACTTTTAGATGGATTTATGTCCTTTTATTCTGTATCAGAGTCCTATCATTTCTTGCCATTATCACTTTTTTTTACAGTTTTCTTGCGTAAATCATAATTAAAAGTGATCAAAAAGTTAAATTTTTGATTTAACATAATTAAAATAAGTCAAAAATTTAATTTTTCGAATTTAATTATTTTTTAATATTTTTCATGCATTGAAATGATTTAAATCATTAATATATGTTATAAGGTATTTCTTTCGCCTTCTTAGCATGTGTTCGTGGTGTAGTGGTCTGCTTGCTGGGCGCGTATTCCAGAGGTCCGCGGTTTGATTCCCGGCGAAGGCGTTCATTTTTCATCTTTCCTGCTTCCAAATAACTTAATGTCTCTACTGTGGCGTTCAAATTAAAAGGGTGTTGGATGATGATTCTCCTCACTCAGGATTTGGTGATTGGGTCCCCTAAAAAAACCTCAGTCGCCCTTTAAAAGGGGAGTATATGAGGTATTTCATTCACCTTTCTAGCATGCCTTCATGGTGTAGTGGTTCTGCACGCTGGGCCGGTATTCCAGACGTCCGTAGTTCAATTCCCAGTGAAGGCGTTTGCTCATTCTTTCATCTTGCCCACTTCCAAAAATACCTAATGTCTCTACAATGTTATAGAGTTTGGTATTCTTTGAAAGCATAAACTATATCCAAACTCTGTGTAGATATTGATTAAACTATCACTGTGTCTGGAGATACTGACAAAGACATGAGAAGGTTAAAAAATAATCTTGTTTTTAAATTAGAACTTTGAACATAAATGGCACCTCTTGTGCTCACATAAGCAACTGCAACTCATGGCTATGTAACATAAATAAACAGTCAAATTCAAATTAAAGCTAAGTCTAGTAGTCAAAGACTTTTTTGTAGAATTTGTGTAGTACAGAGTTTGCTGAAAATTTCTCACAGGCATTATAATTTAAATATCAACAGCAATAATGCAGAGCCTACTAAATACTATCTTATCTGAGCTAGCAAAAACTAGTAATGTGGCCTTGAGAAGCAGAAACACATTTTATCTTAAAATTTCAAAACCCCAGCTTAAATGCTCTCAAACCAGTTTGTATTCTGGTAGGAAAATGGAAAGGAGAAGTGACAGTAAAGATCTAAATCATAAAATAACTGGTTATGCAAAATAATAATAACCCTACAATATAATAATTGTTATCTTCTTATTTTGTTAAAGACATTTACTTGCATATCTACATAGTATGTGAGTTGTTTTTTAGGCACAAATTATGTGAAAACCTTCATAAACTTGAAACTGTCTTCCTGCTTACTTCAATTTGACTATATGTGATTTTTAATAGTTGAGTGCATAGTTAAAAATAATTGTTAATTACTTTTCAATGGTACATTTCTATTGTATTGCATTGATTTTTAATAATGTAAGATTTAAATTTGGGCAGCAACTTAAATTAATGAAATGAATTTATGGTGGGGGGGTTATTCTGTTTACCTGCAAACTACTACTGCTGTTTTCATTTATTAGTTCATTTAGATTTGAATATTGTATATATTGCAAGGAAATATGTTTTTTTTTTTTTTTTTTTTTTTTTTTTTAATTAGCATAGTGTAATGTTTTTTCCCCTTTGTTAAATCTGTATTTTTTAAAGGCATGCATATGTTTGGTATAAAACATCAACCACTTATTAAATGTATATGTATCTACTAAGTGATTGTCTCTTTACAAGTTCAGTGTATTTGTATGGTGTGTTATGTTTTGATTAATTGCTCTTGCGTGTTTCTTTTTGACTAAAAGCAGACCACTATTTATTTTTATTTTTATTTTTATTATTGCTGTACATCGGAGTTGCATTTACATTTTTTACACCTTAATGTGTCAATTTGAGCGGACGCGTCGGGAAATTGGAACAGAGAATTGAGACTAAAAAAAAAATTTTTAGGACAGTTTATTTAATTAATTAAAAAATTTTGTAACGCAAAGCTTCAATTGTTTGTTTCGGCGAAACGCGTAATGGAGTTAGTTTGGTTCGATGTTCACCCAGAAATTTCCCTTGAAAAGCCAGGGTTGACCTCGAATTGAGGTAATTTACCATTTTCCGCTTTTTAATTTTTAAACTTTTTTTATATGATTTTAACTTGTTCCATCAATTGGTTTTTTTACTGTGTTTTATTTTTTGCCTTTAACTTGTTTCCAATGATTAGTATTTTACTGTGTTTTATAATTTGCATTTTATTTCGCAAGTAGCCTAATATCTCACCTCATTCAATGTCATTGTTTTTTTAATACTGTGTTGAACTTTTCCTTGGAGCCACAACTTTTGGTAACTTTTTGGCGAGCTAACTACAGTTTCTCTTCTCATTTTCCAAAACTGTGTTATACAATGCTTGCAGTATTTTTACATAAGCTAATTCATGTTGGTATCATTGTTTTCTGATAAAAGTTTATGTTTGCATCTACACACTAAAAAAAAAAAAAAAAAAAATTCTTGGAATCTTATTCTTGGAACTTAAAAATGTACAGTAGAAAGTCAATTATCTGTCAGTTTCTATTATCCGTTAACCATTGGGAAGTCTAATTAATCAAGTCATTCTATTGATAAGTAAAGAATAAGCAGATAGTAATAATAATGATGAACATGTGATTTAATGTAGGCCACATGCCAAACATTTCATGATACATCAGAGGTATATCATGAAAAACGAAAACTACATTTTTAGGAATAATATATGTTTGTGTACAAATGTGTTTTAATGTACATATCAATATAAAATGTATTATATCTATGGATATAATATAATATAAAATATAATATAAAATGTGTTATATATATGTGTGTGTGTAAAATATAAAAAATAGGACGGCTTTGCTCTATGCAAACCAGCAACCTTTAATTAACTTGCAATTCAGGATCTTTTCCCTGTGGTGATGGTGATAAGGAGCGTGCCTTGCACCCTCCGATAAGTGTGGCAAACCTAGAGGAGAAGTTTCTTACGAGTAGCGAGCAGAGCGAAACAGACCGGCTGTTGGGGAGTGTGCGCGAAGTTCCGAAATAAAGCTTAATTTTTATTGTGCACTATGTCTTGTTAATATTTATATTAATGCAGTAAGAACATAATCTGTGATATGGAATGCGAGGATTGGTGGTAAAACATATAGGTGACAAATATGATAGGAATTACCATAATGGTGACCCGGACTGTGTTAAATCAGGCCGTATGAATAGTTCTCAAGCACTTTCGGTTTTGACTACAAGCCATAGCTCAAGATCTTCAAACCAGAAGTAATGGATTACATCGGTTTTCATCCTCCAGATCACAGATGAGTAGTAATTATAGATCATTTTATAATTCTGTTTTCTACTTATCATTTAATTTCATTTTCTTTAGATACATTTTTGCTTTTATTTTGGCAAGAACCTTGCACAATGTCTGATGTTCATGCCGTCCAAATTCCGGTTTATAACCGATCAGACCCATCTTTATGGTTTATTCTGTGTGAAAGTACCTTTGCTCTTGCCACTCCCAAACTTATCACAGAATCCATTACTAAATATAATTATGTAGTTTCTCATCTTCCTCCAGATATTGCATCACTAGTGAGGGATTTACTTATGAAACCCTATTGATCCATATACAAAGCTCAAAACTGAGTTAATAAATCGTTCAGGAGAATCTTCTCAGCAAGAAATTCACCAATTATTATCTGGAGAAGAATTAGGTTCTCGAAAACCTTCCGATTTGCTTAGAAATATGAAACGTCGAGCAGAATCTTTAAATGTTCTTGATAACTTAATGTTAGAATTATTCCTTCAACATTTGCCTTCGACTGTTCAGTCTATTTTGGCAGCGGTTTCCAATTAACTGTAGCTAAAGCTGCAGAAATTGCCGACAGAATTTTAGAAGTAAATCCAACCCCAAGGACTTGTGCCGTTTCTCGCACAGTTGATCAGTCTTTTGAGGATAAATTATTTAAAGAAATAGAAAAATTAAACGAACATATTGATCGCATTTCTCTTTCTCGTGGTCGCTCGCCAAATCACGAGATCGCAATAAGGAAAGAAGCAATTCCGAAAGGAGAGATTATTCTGTTTGCTGGTATCATAGACGTTTTGGAAAAAAGTGTAGAGAAGACAAATGTACAAAACCTTGTTCATAGCTGGGAAACGAAACCAGCAAAGAATAGAGGCAGCTTATTCTTTGCTTCAAGTTTCACATCGCCTGTTTGTTCGTGACCGTAGAACAAAGCTTTCATTCTTGGTCGATACCAGCTCTGACGTGTCCTTACTTCCAGCAAATAATTCTCAATAACAGAATTCTCCCCAACAAACACTTTTTGCTGCTAATTCTTCCACTATTCATGTTTATGGTCAAAAAAACACTTTCTTTGGATTTCAAATTAAGACAAAGTTTACATGGACTTTTCTTATAGCAAATGAAATATACCCATTCTTGGAGCAGATTTTCTCCATTTCTTTGAATTGGTGCCTGATCTCAGAAACAAATGTCTCAAAGATTTAAAAATGCAGTTTAAAACCGTCGGCTGCGTGAAAAATGCAAGCATTTATTCAGTAAAATCTATTTAGTGATACACCATATCACAAATTTTAAAAGAATTTCCTTCAGTTATTAGATTACCAGATCCTAACCAACCTGTTAAGCACAACATCGTTCATTATATCATAACTAAAGGTCCACCTGTGGTTGCAAAACCTCATCGGTTAGCTCCAGATCGCTTAAAAATAGCAAAACAAGAATTTCAAACTATGATGCAATTGAGGCGTTTGAGACCTTCGAGCAGCAATTATGCATCCCCACTTCACATGGTTCCAAAAAAGTCAAATCTGGAATGGAGACCTGTAGGAGATTATCGAGCATTGAACGCTCAAACAATAAAAGACAAATACCCTATTCCATGCTTAGCCGATTTTACTTCTGGATTGCACGGTACTAAAATTTTTAGTCATGTTGACCTGATTAAGGCATACCATCAAATACCAATTAACCCAGCCGACATCCACAAAACCACTATATGGACACCATTCAGTTTATTTGAAAGTACCCGTATGCAATTCGGCTTATGCAATGCATCCGTGACTTTTCATCATTTTATAGATGAAGTCACGCGGGATTTAGAAGGTGTTTATGGTTTCGTCGATGACTTGCTCATAGCCTCTAAAGATTCTGAGGAACACTGCAGGCATTTGAAAGCTTTATTTTCCAAACTTCAGGAATATGGACTTTGCATAAATGTATCAAAATGCACCTTTGGTCAAACGTCTATTAATTTCTTAGGTTTTCACCATAGTGAAAATGGAATTGAACCTCTTCCTGACAGAAACAAATGTATTTTAGATTTTTCTCAACCTACCACTCTCACTCAGCTTTGCTGATTTTTAGGCATGTTTAACTTTTACAGATGTTTCATACCTAAAGCAGTGCATATTCTTTCTCCTTTAATAAAATTGTTAGAAGGCTATATCAATAAAAAGAAATCTCGTTCTCATGTTCAGGATTCATCTCCACAATTAAATTGGAACGAGAATGCTGAACAAGCCTTTATTGCTGCTAAAAATGCGATTGCTCAGGCTACCCTTTTGAGATACCCTAGTCCCGAAGGCCAGCTAAGCATCTGGGTAGATGCCTCAGACGTCGCAATAGGCGGCACACTTATGCAGGGAATTATTTTCAATTTATTCTGCAGTTAAGAAATTCCGACACAGGTTAGAGGGCAGAAATTTTGTAATTTATACGGATCAAAAACCGTTAATATACGCTTTTAAACAGAACCCTCATAAATGTTCACCTCAACAATTGTGCCATTTAGATTTTATTTCTCAGTACTCTACTGATATTAGGCATGTGCAAGGTTAAAAAAACATCGTTGCTGACGCTCTTTCAAGAATCGAAATTGATTCCATAACAAAATCTGCATTTTTGGATTTTGAAAAATTTTCGGAAGCTCAATGCCATGATCCGGAGGTACAAGACCTTCTTAAAAACAACACATCATCTTTGAAACTGGAATTTAAACCGTGCCAGTATTCTGATGGTAATATTCTTTGTGACATATCAACGGACATTCCTCGTCCATTTGTTCTGAATTCCTTTCGCTGACTCATCTTTAATTATCTGCATAATCTGTCACATTCAGGAATTGCAGCTACTACGAAGGTTATTTGTTCTCGTTATGTATGGCCCAGTATGAAACGTCGTATCAAAAATTGGGTGAAATCCTGTGAATCTTGCCAAAAATCGAAAATTACTAGGCATACTAAAGCACCACTGGGCACATTCTCTCTTCCTGATGCACGTTTTTCAGAAATCCATATGGATATCGTCGGACCATTACCTCCATCAGAAGGCAACGTGTACCTTTTGACTAAAATAGATAGATTCTCCAGATGGCCTGAAGCCATTCCCATTCCGGATATGAAAATGGAAACCATTTGCAGAGCCATCTTCAACTGTTGGATATCTCGTTTTGGCTGCCCATCGATCATAACAACAGACCAAGGTTCTCAAACGAGATCCGCAATTTTTGCAGAATTTATGCGCATTTTGGGTACGAACAGAATCACAACAACAGCCTATCATCCAATGTCCAACGGCATTGTTGAACGATTTCATCGACATTTAAAATCTTCTCTCAAGGCTCACGAGACCAATAACTGGACTGAAACACTACCAGTTGTTATGCTTAGTACTTGGACAGCCGTAAAGGAGGATCTACAGTCATCTTGTGCTGAATTGGTGTACGGCACAACTCTCAAGCTGCCTAGTGATATGAGAACGTCATCTAAGATATCTCTGTATGACACTCAATTTATAACGAATCTTCACCATAGAATGCAACAATCAAATCCAATAGCAACATCTGCACATTGCCAAGAAAAGTGTTACGAAAGTGCTACCTTAAAGTCGTGTATGCATGTATACTTACGTGTCGATCGCATAAAGCCACCTCTGTGCCAACCATATACAGGTCCGCATAAAGTCTTTTCTAGAACGGACAAAACTTTCACAATTGATATTAACGGTCTGAAATGTACTGTGTCTATAGACCGTGTGAAACCAGCCTATTTGCTTTCGGACTCTAATTTGCCTGAACTGAAAACAAATAAAGACTTAAAGACAGTTCAGCAGAATAAATCTGCAAACGAATTCTCTAAGACACAAACTGTCACCAGATTGGGAAGACATGTTCACTTCCCTAAGAAACTTGCTTCTTACATAACAATTTAAAACCTTTTTTTTTTAAAAAAATTCATATCGTAACACATTTTTTGTTATTTCATGTTTATTATATGTGTCAATACCTTGTTATATATTGAATTTCATTTTGATCTTTTCTAATTTTATATTCTAATTTTGTAATCATGAAAAAAATACTTGACAGTACGGATCCTGTGAGATAATTTCATAACCTGATGTCGTTCCTTTGAATAGCCATCAAAGGAACTGGGGGGAAACTCTGTGGTGATGGCGATAAGGAGCGTGCCTTGCGCCCTCCGATATGTGTGGCAACCCTAGAGGAGAAGTTTCTTACGAATAGTGAGCAGAGCGAAACAGACCGGCTGTCGGGGTCGTGTGCACGAAGTTCCAAAATAAAGTTTAATTTTTATTGTGCACTATGTCTTGTTAATATTTATATTAATGCAGTAAGAACATAATCTGTGATGTGAAATGCGAAGATTGGTGGTAAAACATATAGGTAACAATATGATAGGAATCACCATACCCCTAGATCAGTACTTTCCAGAACATTCAAGCCTATTACGGAACCGCTTCTATAAATAACTAAATCGCGCCATTTTGCATCAGAGTGATTGCTTCTCTCCTCATAAGCATTCCGAAAAAAAATCAATCGTGTATCTTTATCTTAAATATTTTTGACATTAAATTGTTCAAATAGCAGAATGTACTAATCAATAGGAATATCACTTTTTGATCTATCAAAAACAAGAAATTGGAATTTTGTTATATCTATAGTGGTTGTTGATTCTTGCGTTATTTTGGTTGACAGCACGGCTTTAGCTCTTATATTCATAATTTAAGCACCAATAATCAGTTTACACAAAAATTCAAATTTAAAGCACTAATTTTGATTATTGAATACAATTTCATATTACTAGAATTTTTTCACCAATCACTTTACACTTAACGCAGGTCGCAGCACACTTGAAAACATCTCATTTCGTAGTCGACGAAAATCAAAGCGTAGGGAGATTCTATCTACAGATGATTGACGCATGATGCAATGTCCTTAACCCGTTTTACAGTAGACGTTTAATTTAGAAGCGTGTTAGATTTAAATCCAGAAGAGCTTTTTTCCCACCTAGAGGATAAGTCCTGCCGTTTAGTTAATAAACTGTGATATTTTGGCAGTCGGGCATTGCTTGGCTGAGTGGAATACAGCAGAAATGATGACACAGAAGGATTTCACTTTTTACTATTCCATATCTTTATTCCAGTTTTCACCGCAGATCATTTTTACTTTAGATGAAATTCTCCAAATTACATATTCAAGGCAGAATTAAATTCTGTGGGAGATGTGATTCTACAGGGAACAAAATGATAACTTTGCATAATGACCATTTCTCAGGTTGCAGGAAAGGATGATGGTAAACTTTGGCAAAATAAGCAACAATGTGGCAGCTAGCTGAGGGAATGTCCTTCGCTCACGCGACTTCGTTATTTTATAGAAGCGGTTACATAATAGGCTCGAATGTTCTGGAAAGTACTGGTCTAGAGGGAAGATCCTGAATTGCAGAAAGTTAATAAAAGGTTGCTGGTTCGCTCAGAGCAAAGCTGTTGTATTTTCTATATTTTACATCTAACTTGACCATACAACTTATTTGTCTTAAATTTTAATTTTGTATTTTTTCAAAAAATGCTTTGATACAATGTACAATGTCAAAAACCAGTTACCTTTTATTAGGCAATGGAGGTTTTTTGATATTTTGTACCTAGCAACCCCCAACCATCAGCAAACTAGTCACAGTGATCTGTTGGAGAGGACATGTCAAAGTTTTTATTCAAAGTGTTATTTTTTTATGAAATATTACATTATATTCTTAGTGATTTATTTCGAATTGTTTTCGTAAGGTATTATACCATAATGTTTCATATTGAATTTTTAAATTACTTTAAGATATATCAATGTATTGTTAATTACCTACAATGAGAAGAATGATTGCATGTAATACATTATGCATAAATTGTATATCTTTTAAGTTTTATCTGAAAAAATGTTCCTCGCAAAAATTTTAAACATCTTCTGTTCAAAAATTATTATGGAACTATATTCATTGAAAAATTTGCATAATATTTGTGAGCTTATTTTATCTTGTGGACTTACTAGCATCAAGAGACTTCACCAATATCTTCATTTGATGAACAGGACTGTTCAATGCAAATTTTGAGAAAAATTGAGGACTTTTATGCTTGTAATTTATTTATTATTATTATTCAATATATTATTGTCTTTTAGTTATATGCTTACTTATAAATCATTGTAAAATTGTATAATTCAAAAACTTTATATGAGAAAGATCATGATTTATGATAGGACATAGTTACTACCTGTAAGCTATGTCCTGAATGTTTCTTCATATCTTTCCTTGTACTTCTTGCTTCACTAATCTACTAATGCTTTGCTTACCCAGCCTTTTGTTTTTTTTTTTTGGGGGGGGGAGATGTAGAATATAAAAAATAAGGCAGCTTTGATCGGACCAGCAACCTTTAATTAACTTTCTGCAATTCAGGATCTTCTCCCTAGATCAGTATTTTCCAGAACATTTGAGCCAATTACGTAACCGCTTCTATAAATAACGAAGTCGCGCCATTTTGCGTCAATCGCATCTAGATCTGAGTTTTCAACGCATCGGTTGGGCTTTGGATTTACTTTGAGTTGGTTGTCTTTTTTAACGCGACTTGCTCTGAGTTTTTCATTGCATCGTTCGGTAAGTTTGCTTTGACTTTCATTTGATTTCATGATAGGCAATACCTTTTTGTATTTATTTACGATAGGGATATTTTTGTATGATGAATGATTTTGATCATGTCAGAGATAAGGACAAATGTGAATCTTTCCTCAAAAATGGCACACTAGAGGAAGCTAGACAGGTTTATGCAGAATTTTATCTATCTAAAAATAGAATTCTGAATGGAGAGGTGCAGGTTACCCCTGACATAGCTGCTTGGCTAGATGAAGCAATTGTTAGATTAACACTACATGTCTTAAAATTAGAAGACAATGATCTTACTGTTTCGCAATTAAAAATACAATTTGAAAAGGCTAAATAAGATACTAATCTGAGTAACCCATGTCCAAATAATTCTACTGTAAATAATCCTGATAATGCAAATACTCATCCTAACTTGAGTAATCCATGTTTAAACAATTCCATTATGAATAATCCTGATAGTGTACCTTCTACTTCTAACAAAGTCTGGAAAATCCCTAAAAATGCTCACAAAAGAACTTTAAGTAATTCTAGTAACAGCTCAGTTACTTCTGTTAAAAATAAGTGTGCTAAACTTGCCGTTGACAATGATATGGACACTAATATTATAAGTTCGCAAAACTCCCAAGAATTACCACAAGATGGTTTTGCTAAACCATATAAAACTTCAAAGTGTATTCCACCAATCATTATTTCTGGATTTCAGGAGTGGAAGCCCATTAGGGACAAAATAAAAGAGTTCATGCAACATATGGATTGCATTCAAAAAGTTCAAAAGGGATTGCGTTCAAAAGAGACATCCATATAAAACTGAAGAATTCTAATGATTACAGAAAAATCAATGACTATCTTGACGAAAAGCATATTTCTTACCATGCTTTCCTGTTACCAGCAGAAAAACTCATTATAGTTGTTATAAAACAACTTCCCGCTCTCACCAAAATTGAGGACATTAAAGAAGAATTAATTGCTAATAAAATTCCTGTTGTTTCAGTTCATCAAATTACCAAAAAGGTTGATGGAGAAATAGTCAAATTACTGACTTTTGTCGTTGAGACGGAACATAACTTAGCTGGCAAGAGCATCTGTACTTGATTTAGGTATAAAAATCTCAAGATTTAATAACACCTCTGGACCAAAGCAGTGTCATAATTGCCAGCGTTATGGACACAGCAAGGCTCATAGTCATCACCCTACACATTTCCTAAAATGCGGAGAGAACTATGCCACTTTTAAGTGTAAAAAAGATAGAAATTTGCTGGGCAAGTGCTGCCTATGCGGCGGGCCACATATTTCTTCATATCGTGGATGTAAGAAGCATCCAGATAATGTTAAGTAAATTAAAGCACAAAAGGATGCAAAAAAGAAAATCGAAGAAGATTGAAAGAACCACCGGTCAACAACATTGAAAACTTCCACCTCTACCCACCAGAATAGCAACACTAAAGATCAAAACCCAATTACTCGAGAGCCACCGAGCTCTGACAGTTCAAGTAGCTCCATCCAGGAGTTCATTTCGTGGCTCAAAAATCTCTTCGAAGTAATTTATTAAAAGTAAATCTCTAATAAAAAAATTACAAGTTGGTTTCAAAGCCTTTGAACTGCTATCAAACTTAAATTATGAATTTTAGACCTTACAATAATTATACTAATATCTAAATAACTGCACCAAGTAGTTTAAATATTGCTGACTTCAATTCTAATGGTATTAGATATAAAAATCTTGGAGTACAGAATTTTCTAAACCATCATGATATCGACATTTTTCTTGTAAACGAAACTCACTTGAATCCCAACGATAAATTCAGGATACAGGGCTATAAAACTTATCGCTCTGATAGACATCATAACCTCGGAGGCGGTACTCTTATTCTTGCCAAGAACTACCTCCAGACTACTCCTTAGATTCTCACCTGTCATAGTAGCATTGAAAATACTGCTATTATAATACATTCTCGTACAAATGATCCTCTTGTTTTAATTGCTACTTACAATCCTCCACACAATTATTATTAATAATAATGATCTTCTTGGATTTCTTAATGTCCCTCACCCTGTTATTGTTGCTGGGGTTTTTAACTCATCCTCACTGGAATTCTCGCAGAACTAACAACAATGGAAACTTCCTGTATAATTTTTCTCTTACTAATGATATTAAAATTATTGGCCCTAATCAGCCCACTAAATATCATTATACTGGTACAGGTGAAGTTCTTGATATCATTCTTACTAAAAATGTTCAACAAACTCGTTATTTACAAGTTGCCCACCAATTACAATCTGGTCATCTTCCTGTCAAATTTACTTATTATGGATTTGAACAATCTTTACTACTTAAAAAAGTCACAGACTGGTGTAAATTTAATTATTACTTAGAAAAAATTCCTGCTCATCCTGCTTTATCTTACATCTTCCATATTGAAGAACAGATCACTAGAATTAATACCAAAATCCTCAATGCCCTTGAGAAATCTACCCGATTGGAAGAATTTAAGAAAAATAAACTCCCTAATTATATCATTGAAAAAATTAAAGATAAAAACAGAACTGCTAAACTTTGACGTTGTATAGCAGATCCTGCTCTTAAAACCATGCTTAACAGAAAGAACAGAGAGATCCACACTCTTTTAAATGATTATCGTTCTGAAACTTTGGATGATCTTTTAGACACAATGGATATTGACCATACCACGGTATAGAAAATTTCTAAAGACTTACGTAAAAATAAAGATTACAACATCGGCCCACTTAACACTCCTAATGGTCTAATATACTCCGAAAAAGCTATGTCTGAAGTCTTGGCTTCTTATCTGGAAAACACCTTCAAAAATGACAATATTAGTGACAATGACACTGAAGAAGAGGTTTACAGCTTTAATTCTCATCTTTCTGAAGACACCGACACTGAACATATGAATCCCACTTCTCCAACTGAAATTAAAAATATTAAAAAACTTAAACCTAGAAAAGCCTCTGGCTTTGATGGTATTTCAAATCAAGTTCTCAAAGCTCTTCCTATTAATTATATTGTTTTGATTACTAATATTATTAATGACTGCATGTGCCTTACCTATTATCCACAGCAATGGAAGCATACCAGCATTATCACCTTTCTCAACCCAGGTAGAAAACCCAAGGAACCAAATTCCTATCGTCCAATCAGCTTGTTGCCTAGGACAGTACAAAGTCTGTAATCCGGATGTCCATAATCCGGAATGGTCTATAATCCGGACCTCAAAGCTACAAACTTTATGCGCATGCGTAAACGCATTCTACGTCTACGCATGCACTTTTAATGTATAATGGACGGTATAAGCTAAGCTAAAATATTCTTTACTGATTCTAAGGCATTTCAGTTAATGTTGCAGATTGCGCTGTTCCTTAATATTCTAATTGGATCCGTCTTATTATTTTTTTGCAGACTGTTAGAATAATTTCATAAAAATTAAGCTTGAACTTTTGATTATGTCAAAAAGAGTTTCCAATTCTGGAGCTGCCAAAAGATCTACAAAGTGAAGCATGTTTCAATGTCCATTAAACAAAAAGTGGAATTACTGCAAAAAATGGATAAAGGCCTATCCATCTCAAAATTATGCGAGAAGTATGGCATTAGAAAGTCCATTAATATAGGACACAAGAAAAAGGAACTTTTGAATTTTAAGCATCTTAAACAACCTACATTGAAAGAAATGTTTAATAAAGTTTACAAATAAATATTAAGCTATTTTTGGTAAATTTTGATACCCTTTAGATCATAATTGTTCCTTATTTCATAAATTACGATTTCATATTTTTAATTGTATAATTTCTGCATGCCATCTTACCAGATTTAAATTGATGATCTACAGCTAGAATTTATATCTTATATTGTTATTACTGTTTGCTTATATTGTTATTACTGTTTTTCAACTCATTCTGTTTCAACAAAGACTCTATTTTAATTTTCAAAGACTTACTAACTATATCTAATGTTGAAGCTTGGAAAGTTACCTGGTGTTTTAAAATTTTTAAATGCTTGGATTTTATTACCAAATGTATAATGCTTACCTGCATTTGTTGTTTGACCACTCCTCTTCTTCTCTCTGGAAAAACCCATAATCCGGAATCGCCGAAGTTCCAACGAGTCTGTATTACGGACATTGTACTGTATTGGAAAAATTTTTGAATGTGTTCTCCAAACGAGACTCTCTGATCATCTTGACAATAACATTATTGAAAATGAGCAATTTGGATATAGACCAGGACATAGCACTGTTCATCAACTTTTAAATATGACTGAATACATTGCAGATGCTTTAACTAAAAAAAATACCATAGCTAGTTGTTTTTAAGATCTTGAAAAGGCTTTCAACAAGTTGTGGCATGAGGGCTTGCTCTTCGAGCTATACCTTGCTCGATTGCCCACTAACTTCATTAAGCTCATCAAAAGTTACCTCAAGCATAGAACCTTTCAAGTCAAAATAAATAACACCTTCTCTTCAAGAAAAGTCATGAAAAGTGGCGTCCCTCAAGGCAGCGTTCTCACTCCTAATCTATAAATTCTAGAATCTTTAAATATGCGGATGATACCGCAATTTTGGCCAAATCTCTCAAAACACAACTTGCTGTTGAAAAACTTGAATTTGCTGTCAATCATATCAGATATTATCTGAACACCTGGAAATTGAAAATAAACCCTTCTAAAAGTAACATCCTCCTTTTCAGTAAAAAATTGACTCCAGTCGAAATCTATATTAAAATTAATGGACAGCCTGTACCTATTGTTTCTAGCACCAAATATCCTGGATTTGAATTAGATTCCCAATTACTTTAAAAAAAACATACTATGAAAGCTTATCATAAAGCAATTGCTGCTAAAATCTCACTTCTACCGCTTATTGGCAGGAAATCTAACTTAAGTATTAGAGTCAAGAAGAGAATTTACATAACCTTAATCCATCCTGTTCTGCTCTATGCTGTTCCTGTCTTTAAAACTTATCGTAGAAAACTTCAGATCTTTCAAAACAAGATTCTCAGAGAACATTGGTTTATTCGAAATTTGCAAATACACAAAGATTTGAAGATTAAATCCATTGACAACCAAATTTTGTCCACCTGCCACAATCTGTCAAGGGAAAAATGCGGCCAAAAGGCCCCATGAAATTTTTCACAACCCCAGTTGGTGAAGATTTAAGATTTTCACTACAATTTTCACTACTTTACCTATACTACAAAGATTTGATTTTAACCTTACGTGTATCTACTTTGATATGTTATGGACTTAGCCAATCGGCTATTTTTCTCAACTTCAAGGATTTTGACGTTCTTCAAAGCCATTTGACTTTTTAACGCCAGTGATTTACATCCTGTGTTGTGCTCTTTGAACTTTATTTCATAACCACATGTTTTTACTTTACATGGAGTAAAAAAATTGTGTTTTTAAATGATATTTTTACTTTAAACTGTGCTTTAACTAGAGACTTTGTATCTTAATTACTGTACCTCTTCAAAGATAGAGACTTGTTTTGTGTACACTGGTGTGTAAAAATTAAGGACGAAGTCGAAAAATTAGCATATCAGCTAAACGAAGAGGTAGAGCAGACAGAAAGACCAATCAGGAGATTAAGTAAGGTGATGTACGGTAGCACATGTGCACATATGCAGGTAGACGTAATGGGGGAGTGTCTGAGTAGTATAAAGCATGTTGTCGGTGTAAGATCAGTATTTCTGGCAAAGAGATTGCATGCCGTATAGCAGTTAAAATCACACAGAGTTGCTGCCTCAGCGAGAAATGGCGAATCATCAATCTGTTAGATGACATCTGGATGCTTTTACCCGAGGTCGAATCATTGAGAAGTTGAAGGAAGGCCGCAGTGTGGCTGCAAAGTTCGGAATTGCTCACAGCGTCTTTTCACGACTTTGGAGACAATTTCAAACTACAGGAACAGCTATCCGGGGGTTTAGTAGTGGTCATCCACGAGGAACCACACCCGCAGATGACCGGTATATTGCCTTACAGGCCAGAAGAAACAGGCGACAGACAGCGAGAGAAATCGCTAGACACACGACATAGGCGACTGGACGATCGATATCGCGTTTTACCGTGGCCAGAAGACTGCACGGTGGTGGTCTGTTTGCACGACGCCCTATACGGTGTGTACCTCTAACGCCTGCCCATCGGAGAAGGCGTTCTCTGTGGTGCCTGGAACACCGGAATTGGAGAGACAATGAATGCGGACGAGTACTCTTTACAGATGAGAGCAGATTCAGTCTGAGTAGCGATTCTCATCGCATACTCATCTGGAGAGAGCGGGGAAGCCGCAATCATCCCTCGAACATCATTGAAAGGGACAGGTATGGAGGTGGCAGTGTTCTCGTTTGGGGAGGCATCATGCTTGGTAATCGTACAGACCTTTACATCTTCGACGCAGGTTCAGTCAACGGGACCCGTTATTGTAACGAGATACTTCTTCCATATGTGCATCTTTTTAGAGGCACTATGGGTCCGCAGTTCCTTTTCATGGACGACAATGCACCATGTCATCGCACAGTAGCTGCCGAACAGCTCTTAGAGAGCGAGGATATTGAACGTATGGATTGGCCGGCACGATCTCCGGATCTCAATCCCATCAAGCATGTATGGGATTTTCTAGGCAGACGCTTGGCAGCTCGTACCTTACCACCAGTAACGATTCCGGAGCTTTGATTGGCGCTGCAAGATGAATGGGCAGCAATGCGTCAACAACTCATTGTCAGCATGGGCAAACGCTGTGAAACCTGCCTAGCAGTCAGGGGAGATCATATCCCCTATTAAAGACCGGATGTTTCTTGCTGGACACCCATCACAGGGATGTTTCGGCCTTCAGTCGCATTGCGCTCCATGCTACTTTTTCAATAAAGCTTCTCTTTATCCCTCTGATTTCCCTTTTAGTAAGTGTTGCTTACATTACTCATGTCGTTACGTATTGGGGATCTTACGGTATTAAATGTGTTTATTTGGAAAGCTTTTGTACAAAGTTATACTGAAAAAACCGTCTCGTCCTTAATTTTTGCACACCTGTGTATAGTGTAATGTGCTTACAAAGATAGAGACTTTGTCAACTTTTCATATTTTGTGTATTTGTACTTTTTGTGTATTTTTCAACCTCCGCAAAGATGAACTTTGTCTTTTTTTTGGGGGGGGTATTATAGACCGTGTCTCTGCAAAGATAGAGACTTTGCCTGGTCGTTCATTCATTTTAATCTCCCACCAATACATAGATTTATTGTGTACTTTATTCATCAAGGTCTTGAACTGACCACGCTCACTTACAACAAGAATTTGTATCTTGTTATTACTGTTCTCCAACTCGCTCTGTTTCAACAAAGACTTTATTTTAATTTTCAGACTTACTAACTATATCTAATGTTAAAGCTTGGAAAGTTACCTGGTGTTTTAAAATTTTTAAATGCTTGGACTTTATTACCAAATGTATAATGCTTACCTGTATTTGTTGTTTGACCACTTCCCTTCTGTGCCATTCAATCCACATTCCATCTCCTTGTGTCAGCATTTCTTCAATTTTACATCACCATTGTCTTCGATTATGCCACTATAACTGCTTTTTACTGATTTTTCTTGATCAGCAGCTTGAATGGCTTGCCAGGTGTTTGATTTTTGTCTTTTTCCACTTGTGTACTGAAAGTGCTCATGTTGGTTCGCCTACAAGGCGGGGCATATCGCCCTTATCCCACACTTTGCATCGCCTGAGGCCATTATTTCACTTAGGCAGTTAAAGCGGCAGCATGTAGCAGATACATGCTACCAAATGCTACATGCTGCCCATTGCTTCATTTTGCATTTATCCTCTTGCGCTACAACGCTTCGCTGGTGCTTAACCCATCTTTCCTTTGTTAGAATAGTTATGATGCAGAAAGTCTAAATTTAATCGTATTTAGTTAAAATCACTATTGAATATGTAATTTGGAAAATTTCATCTAAAGTAAAAATGATCTGCGTTGAAAATTGGAATAAAGATACGGAATAGTAAAACGTGAAATTCTTCTGTGTCATTATTTCTGCTGTATTCCACTCAGCCAAGCAGTGCCCGACTGCCAAAATATCATATATATATATATATATATATCCATAGCTATTTTATTTATATATGTGTATGTGTGTATTTGGATGATGATTTGAGAATGTCGCAGGCATGAGATATTGAAGCATGAAGCAATAATTTGATGTAGCTGATCTAATAAAAAGCAGTCATAGCAGATTTAAATAATAGTTCTTTATTTTAGTTAACCATGTGCAGTCATGGATAACTTGCCACACTAATTTTGCCTGTTCCTGATGATTTTATTTTTATATTGTTTTGGTAAGAAAGAGGCAGCAAGCATCAGTCTAGCTATTCCAAAATGCAGAAGCAAAGCGCAGTGTGTTTAGGACGAAATCTTAATTCAGAGTGGTTTAATTTCAATTTCAATACATTTTGATTAGATAATTAATAATGCTGTAAACTTATTGTCTGTCAGAGAAGTTCAATATACATTATCAGCATTATGTAAAAGTCATGATTTGGATCAATCTATAAATAATGCAGTCCAGAGAAAATTATTATGAGCAATTACTGTTTTTTGAATAGAGAGGGAAATCCCCAAATTAAATTGAATATTCAAAGGGCTATTGCTAATTTAAATTATAATTTTTATTTTCATTTTTATGCATGTATGTGTGTATATATCCATTAATAATTTTATTTAAATTTCTTATCTAGTTATGATACTTATTGACGATGACATGAGTTAAGCATATCACAGGTCTTTTCATCTTCTACTAACGGAAAAAATATCATATACTTCCTCTTCTTAATATATTATTGTATTAACTACGTCAATAAAACAATGAGAAGCTTAAACATTATTTATTTTAATATTTATTAAATTAATTTTTTTTTGTAATATAAAAGAATTATCTGAAAACTCAGATTTTTTATGCTTTCCTTTAATTTTTTCTTAGTTCATTGAAGTGTAAATTATTTCCACATTATTGTTTGTTGTAAGAAGTATGTATTAAGTACCTTTTCTTTCATACTGATATATTCTACATCATTCTCTACATTAAATAATATTCAGCATTATCATATAGCAAAATTTTCATCTTGTGTAATTTGTTAAGTACTAGACAGTGAATTATATAGTTTTAAGTATATTTTGAATTACTTTTATTCCTGGTCCCCCTTTTTTTAAGATCTTTTAAAACATTTTTTAGCATATTAGAACCATATATATTTTATACTAATATACTTCTTAGTATAAATAATGTAAGGTGTAATTTTTATACTAATACTATTATATATATATATTATATATATCATATAATTCTATATTGGAAGGAAATCATATTATTTCATCTCTTTTCCCTCATATCAAGTCTGTTCTTAATAGAAATTTGCTGCATGTAATAAAAATCCTTTTAATTTAATATTATTTTTTCCCCTAAAAGTACAGTGTGAATATGAAAATGTATTTTAAAATTCTGATATTTTAAAATTATTCATATTCTTATTTCTTTTTTTTAAAAATGCTATTTTTTCAGTTAAATACAACAGTTATTTCAGAGTGGTTTTTGGTAGCTATAATGAAATTAATAAATATTTTTATTATATATTCTGCATTTCCTTTTTGGAAAATTATTTAAAATAACTTTTCAAAGATTGAAATAATTAAAACATTAGAAAGGAATTTCTAATTTTCTTTTCCCTCCCCCTCCATCCTTTCTTTCCCCCCTCCATCATTTGCATTTACATTTTTGTTTTTAAAATTTGTATCAAATTTATTATTATTAGGGATTGGATTAGTGTTAAAGGAAATACAAAGCCATAATTATCAGAATGATACTTTAATAATATACACGTCAGACAATGGAATTCCTTTTCCAAGTGGTCGAACTAATCTATATGATCCAGGAATGGCAGAACCATTTCTGTTACATATTCCTCAGCAGGAAAACAGCTGGAATAAAGTAAGTGTAAAATTTACGCAATTTATTAGTAAATTGCATATTAAATATAATTTAGTAATCGATTATTTCACTTTTTCTTAAATTTTGTTTCACTTATTGCTTTTTTAGATATCTGATGAAATGGTCAGCTTATTAGACATAACACCAACTATTCTTGAATGGTTTAATATCACATATCCTGACTATAAAATCAATGGAAACACTGTGAAACTTACTGGGAAGTCTCTGCTTCATACGAATTCAAAAATCTCAACAAATGATGTTGTATTTGGCAGTCACAATTTACATGAAATAACAATGTATTATCCAATGCGAGTTATACGCACCAAGAATTATAAATTGATTCATAATTTAAATTTTAAAATGCCATTTCCAATAGATCAAGACTTTTATATTTCTCCTACATTTCAGGATTTGTTAAATAGAACAAAAGAAAAAATTGAAACTAATTGGTATAAAAATCTTACTAGTTATTATTACAGATCGCAGTGGGAATTATATGATTTAAAAATAGATCCGTATGAATTAAATAATGTTGCAATGAATCCCTTTTATGAATCAGTACAAAGAAAGTTGAAATTTTCCTTACTTAATTGGCAAAGAGGAACAAATGATCCTTGGATTTGTTCTCCTTCCAGCATTTTAGAAAACAAAGGCAAATTTAAACATAATCCTCAGTGCATGCCTCTTTATAATAAAACATAAAATATTTATAGATTTTTATATGGCTGTTATTATTATATATGTTACATAAATTATTGTTAAAATTTACTTTTTGTATAAATAATGCATTAAAATTAACTGAAATTTTAGAGTAGAGATTCTCAACGAGGGGAGATTTTCCCTCAGGAGGTAATTTCATAGTTTCAGGGGGGAAATGTGGTCAGTCTGACCCCACCTGCTTCTTGCTGTGCCATTAAAAAATTATATAAATCTAAATAAAAGGCTGACTGCATTAATCCCCTAAAACTATGAAATTCCCCCATCTAAATATTCCATCATGAATATCAAATTTTAAAATACCTATTTAAAAAATTTTGTTGCTAGAGCAGGATCAGAATTTTTTAACATTTTTCTGGAGTTCAGTTTAGTTCAATCATATCCAAATTCAGAATTTACGTTAAGAATATATTTTAAGTTGTCAATTATTATTCTGAAAGAAAGCTTTGAACAAACAAAAACAATAAAAAAATATTTTAAAAATCTGAAAGAAGTTGCTCAAAAGGGTTTGTTTAAGTTTTTTTTACACTCTTGCTGAGCTCACAGTCTATTCAGTCTGCTATTGCATTCACTCCTGCTAACCCATTTCTTTTGTCCTTTTAGCTTAATTATTATCCATAATTTTCTTCACACTTAATGCCATATACAATTCAAGAGTACAATCACATTTTTTTAAATTTAACAAAATTTAGAATTTCTGATGCATTATTAAATAATGGCATACATTTATATATTTTTTCACTCTTTTGTCAGTTTATTGCACCAGTGCTCAGTTTTCTTAGCAAAATAACATTTTTTTTTTTTTTTTTTTTTTAAATTTAACAAAATTTAGAACTCCTGATGCACAGTTAAGTGTTGGCATACATTTTTATTTATTTTTTTTCACTCTTTTCTCAGTTCATCATGTCAGTGCCTAGTTTTCTTAGTAAGATAGCTGGAAAAAAATGTTTTTGTCTTTTTATTCTTAATGTTTTGTGTATTAACTTTATGTATTAAATATTATGACCTACATATTTCCACCACATAAAATTCAACTCAACAGTAAAATCTCCAGATATTTGCAAACAACATGTCTTCAAAATTTTCGATAAATAGTCTCGTGCGCTGGAGATAGAAATGTTTTATTCACTACAGTGTTGCCACTACTCGCTTTCAGATCTTTTGAGTTTATTAATCAAAAGCTCATTAAAGTTTTAGAACAGATAATAAAACCAATTCAGAATTAAAAATTTGGGCTTCCAGGTGTACATGTTCAGGTAGAGGACTACATTATTCAAAATTTTGATTTCCCTAGGTGCCGTCATTTTTTCCCATTACGTAAAACATTCATGCAGATTCTTCATTATTTAATTTCTTCAAATGTAATACAGGGCAATAATATTTGGTGGCAATAATGTGAAAAGTGATACACTATTTATATAGATTCAACTCAAAATCCCGTTTTGAAACTAATAGACCATTTATTCTAATGCCCTTTTCTTGGGCTAATAAATGTGCATGTATTTTTCAAGTTTTGAAAAGGGAGAAAATAATCTTTAAGTAGTAGTGAAAGTGGTCCATGGGGCCAAAAAAAAATTGAGAACCACTGGTTTAGAGTTTTTAATTGAATTTTGAATATGAGTATGTTAAACAATATGTGTGTGTGTTTTAATTCAGGATTTAATATGAAAAGAATATTTAGAACTGAACATATGCAATATTTCTACAGAAACAAACATAACATCTATTGAATATGAAGTTGTTAAAATTGAAAATATCGTAAATAGTGCAGGAAGTAAAAATGGTAAAATAGTTCATCAAGAAATGTTGCATTTTTTTTATAATTTACATGATATTGAATTTTATTATACACATCATTCATATAGTTACTTTATGTGTATAAGATACCATTACTTACATTTTTGATGCCATTAAAAATTATTGATTTAACAAAATGAAATTTGAAGACAAATAATTCGATGAAACAAAAATCATCTGTTATTTATTATATTCAAGGAAAAAAGGATTCATAAGATGAAACGCAGTACCATAATAGAAGAAAATTTCTAAATAGAAATAAAGGGCATGTTATGTAAATGTTTTATTTCCGTTTTGAATAATCTAGTTGATTGGATCATATATAGATTTGTGATACTACACAGGGTAAACCAGAAATGTTCATGTAAAAGGGGGAAAATCTTTGCTTTATAAATATTGCCAAGGCCCCCCTCCCCGTGAATAAAAGAAAAGTATAATTTGAAAACTTGCATATAAGTGACATTGAAAAATGATAAAAATGCATTTTTGCAATTTACAATAGTAGGTGTTTGATATGAACTTCAGCACAAGGTATAATACAGCTCAAACAAGTGTTTATGTCCAAGATTGCAGAGTGTAAAGAGTATAACAAGCCAAGATGTATATCATGACATCTCTCATTTCTCACTGTATAGAAAAAAAGCATGACATCCATAAGTAAGTCATATTGTCTTTTCTAAAACAAAATATCCTGCCTAAGAGCATATTTTTGCAGGCTTATCAGTTCAATTGCACCTATAATGGAGGGAAAAATTCTGAATGAAATATCTGGAAAGGGAGATTTATTAATAAATGCTGCAAGAGATTAGCCTCCAGATTTGACACTAATTTATTTCTCATTGTGAAGGTACATAAAATGTCTGGATATCAATTGACCCCCTCCAATATAAGAGCCAAAAGATGCAATTTGTGATGAAATGAAATCCATCTATCTAGATAAACTGGATGCCACTTGAATTAGCTTCCATCCAAGTGTAAAGTATCCATATATAACAGTTATGGGCTTTGCCGCTTATCTAAATTATATCATACCTAATGATGGAGGTCATGTTGTATACATTTATTCATGTTGATTTAAATATATGTAATATTTTGGCAGTTGGGCGCACATAACTAGACGAAAATGTGACATCAGATTTAATGACACTTTTTAAACACTATACACACCATAGTTCTGGGCTTTGCGCATACCTAATAACGGAGGTCATGTGGTAAACCTTTATTCATTTTGATTATATATATGTAATATTTTGGCAGTTAGGCACACATCACAAGACAAAAACGTGACATCAAACTCGATGACATTTTTTAAACACCATACACGCCATATTTGAAGATTTAACGGCATATCGCGGCACACTTGAAGACACCTCATTACGAAGCCAATGAAAAGCAAAGCACAGGGAAATTCTGCCTGCAGATGATTGACCCACTATGCGAATGACTGTCCTTGATCCACTTTATGTTAGGCGATGGAAGTTAGCAGTGCGATGAATAAAATAAATCCAGAAGAGTGTTTTCCCACACAGATAAATCCTACCAGGCTAATTAATAAACTGTAATATTTTGGCAGTCAGGCACATGAATGAAGCTTGGCATGAAATGATGGCACAGAAGAAGTTAGCTGTTTTGATTCCACATCTTTATTCAATTTGAATGGCAAATCATTATTCTTTTAGATTTTCCAAGATTACATACACGAAGGTAATTTAGACTAAATAGGATTACATTTGCTGCGTCATACTATTCAAAGAAAGAAAGACAGTCAGGCGGGAAGAGCAGCAGTAAGGGTCTTATAGCAGCAGGAAGAGAAAATCTGATGAAAAATGGCACGAACTCTACATTTATAGTAGCGATTACATAACATGCCAGAATGTTGTAAAGCAACAGCTATAAAATATAAAAAATTTTTAAGAAAACTAATTCAACATAAGTGCAAAAACTTGAAATTTATTTTTCATTAGCATAGTTCTAATACTGAATATTTTAATTTGTCAGGTAATATATTTCTCAATTTCCACTCTGAAGTTAATGTGAATTATCAAGTAATGTAAAAAATATATTCGGTTATATTGCATATATTTGAAGAAATGTGTATCGGTATTCTGGTTAAGTATGCTAAGTAATAGATAATTTTTTACAAGACATGCACAATTATATAACTTTTCATATAAACAGTTTCAGTAGCAAGTAAATATTTTCCCAAACTTTATCAGATATTCTACATGTAAAGGTATTACACAATAAAATTATTTTTGTTCATAGAAAAAAATGTAAAACTATAATTGTAATAAATATGAATAAAAAATTTTAAAATGTTTTGTGAGCATTTTGAATCTCTTATTCATACTTATTATAGTTTCTTATTGTACTACATAACATTATAATTTTTTCTGATTATATATGCATAATTAGATATATACAGGTATATATGTAATTTTATAGAATTTCATGTATCTGATAAAAAATAAAAGTTTTTTTTTTTTTTTTTAACTTTAAGGTTTTTATTACTGTTTCATTTCCATGCAATATAAGAATCAGACAGGAATAGTAGGGAGTTAAAAATTTCTTCTTTCATGTTAATAATATCCAGGACATAATGCTGTGATTCTTTTATGTATCTAATAGTTTAAAAATAGCTATGCACCAGAATTTTCGAATACACCATGATTTGTGAGGAGAGTTGCAATCATATACGTGCAAATTTTGCTCAAATTTTGTATAATTATAATATTGACGTGAGTATATTTGCAAATGTGGAGTGTGCCTTTCAGAAATACAAGAAAATTCTAGTAATACAGGTGTCTATAATTAAAGAACCCTATTATTTTGAAGCTGCTTACAAGCGAAACCAATGATCAGAAATGTAGTGGACTTAATGAAGGGATGAGAATTTCTTTCCGCCCCCCCCATCCCAAAAAAAATTAGTTACAAATAGCATCACCAGAGGCATTTTACTTTGAAAACCTGTAGTGAAAACGTAAATCTTTGTCATCATCATGCAGCAGCTGTTCTAAAACCTAGAAACATTTGCAGAGACTTACTTGCAGAGTTTTCAACATGTATGTTGTTCATAATGACGATAAGTTTACGAGATCGTGCTTTGTTAGTAAAATTGTTCTACCAAAACAGTAATTCTGCAGTAATTGCTCTTCAGGAATTTCAGACTTTGAAGGGGATTCTAAGAGGTCCAATGAATGTTAAAAACCTTCAGAACAGGAAGAAAGCTGTTTCTGCAGAAGCAGTACAGGAGATTTCGCTTCAGGTCATAGAAGACACAGCTTCAAAATTTCAGACCAGCACCAGGGTTCAGCTTATAGCAAAGTTGCTGGAGAGACCATGTTCAACTGTCTATAAGATCTTGGAGAATATCTTTCCATATTATCCTTACAAACTTTTACTAGAGCAGTGTTTGCTTCCATATGATTTTGATGCTTGAATCTGGTTCCAAGGACAAAGTGCATTTTTATTCGGATGGTGCAGTGAATACTCACAACTGCTGAATTTGGGAATTAGAAAATCCATGCCCTGTCTTAGAGATTCCATTGCATTCTCCAAAAGTATGTTCAATTATTCTTGGCCCATACTTCTTCGAGGAGGTAAGTTCCACTCAGAGTTTAAATTGCTGGTACTTCTTAGTTTTTTGGGATAAATCATAATTCTATCAGGGGTCCTAAATAAGAAGGCACTGCCATTTCTTTTATGTAATGGAACAACAATTTCAGTAGAAATTTGAATTCAAAAATTTTATTTTATTAATAATATTATATTAAAAATCACTTATTAAATTTTAATTTATCTCTTTATTAAACTTTAATTACTTTAATCATGAATTATTTTATTTATTAATTTCTAATGATTTTATTTATTTATTTATTCTTGTTAATCTTTCCTGATGGTTCTTCGTAGGGCTCCGGAACTTCTACTCTTAGAAATTAAGCCCTGGTTCCACTGGTCCAGTAACATGCTACATCACTGTTAGAGAACAAAATTCTTCAAGCACATCAGTCCCTTGCATGCACAATCTTTATGCAAGACAGAGTTCCTCCACACAATTCTTCAAGCACATCAGCCCCTTGCATGCGCAATCTTTATGCAATACAGAGCTCCTCCACACACTGCATGGTGTGTTACGAATGTTCTTATAGGCCACTTTACAAAAGAACATATCATTAGCTGCCATTTTCATAATGTGTGGCCTCCCCAATCTCCAGACCTCAATCCATATGATTTTCAGCTTTGGGGACATTCGAAACATCTGGTATGTTGTGAAAATCCAAGAACTTTAAATGGTCTTAAAGACAGCATTTCACACCACGCGCTGAACATTTCCCTGCACACACTTGAGTCAACTGTAGAACATGCCATCTTGCATTTCATATGGTAGCTAAAAATAATGACCATCATGTGGAACATTGTTTCTGTAAGAAAATTTTTAAAGGTGTGGCTAAATGTATTATTTATTAACATAATGCCTTCTGGCGATGCTATTTGTAATAAGATTTTTTTTCCCCCTGAAAGAAGTTCTCATCCTTTAAGTCCGCCACAAAAATTCACAATTTTCTGATCACTAGTTTCGTTTGTAGGCAGCTTTGAAATAGGGTTCTTTAATTATAGACACCCTGTATTATGTGTGTAACTAAAGTAATGTAAATATTATCAGTTCTAAGTAATATTTATATTCCAAAACAAAATTCATTTCTAAAAATGATTTTTAGAAAAATAAGGCAAAAATTGGTGTAACAAAAAAAATTTCATTGAAAAAACAATTTTTCAATTACTGTATTTGACGGCATATAAGACGCACCCTTATTTAGAAGGCCACACACAAGGGAAAAAAGTTTCAATAATCCGCGCGATAGTGCGGTACCACACTAACTTAAAATGTGGTTTCTTTTAGTTCTCACATTTCGTAAAAGCCAAATAAACAATCATTGAATGCAATTACCAAACATATTTTTATTAAGAAAAATTAACAAACGGCAAGCTATTTTTTTCAGTAGGTGGTCGACCGAAATGCCTTGCTGCTGCTCTGTTTCCATGCACTTTCATGTAGTTTAACACTCCTAGTTTATACTGAATTGTATAGCTTAATCTTTTGTTTCCTGTAGTCATATTTTCCAGGGTATTTTTTTTTTAAACAAACAGTTTTAAGCACCAATACTGATACATTTATACAGAGTAGCACCGATACCGACACATGTGTCAGATGAGTCAAAGAAAGTCTATGTAAAGAAGGAAAGGCTCCATAGACGTAATGTGACCGTTTGAACCTGTTCAAACTTCGACATCAGCTTCGAGCTTTTATAGATGACATTTGTGACAAAAATTTTCAGAGACCATGTCTTATTAATGCTTCATAAAAGCTTCTGCTAAATAATATTATTCATAAAGCTTCTGCTATAATATTAGATCTATATGCATTTTCCACTGTTATGTTTAGTCATAATATTATTCATAAAGCTTAAAATATTATTCATAAAGCTTCTGCTATAATATTAGATCTATATGCATTTTCCACTGTTATGTTTAGTCATAATAGGAAAATAATAAAATATTACTGAAAATCATAAAAATATTTAAAATCAGTCTAAAAATTAGAGATTTTTTTATATTAACATCCTGAAAAACGGAAAATTTTCATGCAGGCTTTCTAGTAATGAAATACATGTTATGAAAGATGACAGGAGAAGCTAAAATAAATTATACATAAGGCTGGCTGGTGATAATGAGATTTTATGAAGAATATAATTTTGTCAGTACTATATTTAGTGATGCATTCAGGGAGCACAAATGCTCAAACTAGTGAACTTAAAAAAATTTACAGTATTTATATTATTTGCAATAATCGTTAAAAATGGCAAGGTTGGATATTCTCACATAAGGCACACAGCCAGACAGGTAGTGATGAGAAGGTATTAAGAGCAACAAAATTGTATCTAATGACACATTAGTAGAGTTAGTTCTGAGTAGTATTGTTTAATGATTTACAGCAAAATATATGGAAACTATCTATCTAATCAAAGAAATGCCTTCTTGAAGGATTTCCTGTAGGAAATTTGCTCGCATTTAACATTACATATATGGAAAAACACAAGAGTATCAACAAAGTCACTATATTTGTTGGAATTCAACCCAAATTGAAACACTTGTGTTCAGTAGTGTTTAAATTGAGGTTTTAATTTAATCACAGTAGAATAACCTAAATGGCAAACTTAAATTAATTTTCCATGTTATTCCCTTAAAAATTAATTTTCAATAAAATAGAATACTGACAGCTGTCAGATTTGAAAGGAGGTTTCTCATTTGCAGCATCATACAATACCAAGCATATTATTAAAGATTACAGTAACCAAAGGAAATTAAATAAAATATTACTTTTCTTACTATTTCTAAGCAATGTGCGCCTTACATTTCTAATATATACAGTCAAAAGTCGTTAATTCGGAATGATCTATAATCCGGACCTCAAAACTAAAAACTTTCTGCGCATTCGCCGCGTTGACACATGCGTTTACGCGTGCGCGTAAGACCTTTTACGACTGCGCATATGAGTGTGCGCAAGTGCAGAATACGTTTTCGCGTGCGCGTTTTATGTATAATGGACGTATAAGCTAAAATTATCTAATTATCTATTTCAATTAATGTTTATGATTGCGTTGTTCCTTAATTTTCGAATTGGATCCGGCTTATTATTTTTTGCAGACTGTAAGAGCAATTTTATAAAAGTAAGCTTAAACTTTCGATTATATCAAATAGAATTTCCGATATATATTTGTTAATATGTAAAGGATCTAAAGCGAAAGTATGTTTTGAAATCCGAAATCTGTTTATCAATTTCACGCTGCTCGGGGGGGGGGGGGGAACGCCGCGCGGCGGGCGCGTAATGAATTGGAAGTTATCTGTCAGCACTATCCTTATCTTCAGGGCAGATGTTTTTATTTTATTTGGCTTATAATTGAAGATCAGATGTTTTTATTTTATTTGGCTTATAATTCCTTACCAAATGTAGTATTTCATCTCGATATGCTTCGTCTTTGATATGATTTAAAACAAGTTCCTCGTCATTATAATTCGCTTCCGATAGCGAAGAAAAGTAACAGAGGTTATTGAAAACGAAAAAATTTCGATTGACAAATTAGTCGGTGTTCTTGACACAGCAATTATAGGACTTGAACAGCGGAACTTTGTAACTGAACAAGAAATTATGTCAATAGAATTAAAGAGAAAGTATTATCACATGAAACGAAGCAAAACTTAAACAACTTACATTGAAAGAAATGTTTATTTAAGTAAACAAATAAATATTAAGCTTTTTCTTTTTGCAAATTTTGATACCCTTTAGATCATAATTGTTCTTTATTTCATAAATTACGGTTTCATATTTTTAATTTCTGCATGCCATCCTACGAGATTTAAACTGATGATCTATAATCCGGAAAAATCGATAATCCGGAATCGCCCCGACGAGTCCGGATTAACGACTTTTGACTGTATTCATGCTAAGTTTCTATATGAGTCCCATGCAGTACATTCTACTTGTTAGAGATTTTTTTAAAATAATATTGCTGCTAGCTGCAGAAAACTGAAACTTAAATCAAAATGGAATCTATACAATTAGAAATTACTTCTCTATTTTGAACAAAATACGTTCTGAAAATTTTCTTAATGAGGTTTTTTTTTTAATTAAGGCTATGATTTATAAACCGTTTTTAAAATTCATACAGTTTTCCTTTGCTTTTAAATGATGACATCACGATTACAAAGTACACTTCTCTAAAAACGCTTTGATTATTAAAATTATTTAAATAATATTTACTTGTATGTTGCTTCAAACATATAGGAAATGTATCCCAAATATATAAAATTTTAGCTTAGAAGATACCACAACTGATAGCATAGATCATAATTAAAATGTTTGACTCTTGGGTATTACTGTAAATAGTTCATAACACTCCTTTTACTTTAAAAGGAACTAAAACAAAATACATTTAAGTCTTAAATACATTTATTACAAAATCAGTGAAACAAATGACTCTTTTCGAAATGTATTGCAAATAACAAATATCTTTGGGTATAATTTCTATTTATAGTCATTGCAAACGAATTTGAATAATTATAATGAATGTTAGGAATTTAAGTACACAAAAAGATAATGTTGTAAATATTTTATAGGCTATATGAAAATCAAATCTCTTCTAAATTGTCACTCAATGCATGCAAATTAACATAAATATAATAGGCATAGTAAATATTAATTAAAATTGAACGTATTTATCACATTTATAAGTTCATGCTTCTGATTAAATTTCAGATAATATATCTTTGAATGCTGCATTCTTTTACTAAAAATTAATGCAATAAAAATATGGGATTTAAAAGATTCCTCAGTACATACATGATTACAAAAAGATTTACTCTTAAGAATGAATTATGTCTAAAACGTATTCATTATACATAAAATAAGAAAATGCTTAAAAAGGAGACTAATATATAGGTGTTCATACTGGAAAATCACATAATTACACACTAAAACACACATACAGTAATAGTTTAAAAATGAGAAATACATTTCAATAGCTATCACATTAAGTACATAGTATATTTTACAATATAAATATGGGAAAAAAAAATCTTCAATTAAACTGATGGTACAAATCACAGTATATTTTACAATATAAATATGAAAAAAAATCTTTAATTAAACTGATGGTACAAATCACAGTATGTTTTGCAATATACATATGAAAGAAAAAAAGATCTTTAAATAAAATGAAGTGCAAGAAAAACTGGTACAAATGAGCCTATGCATAATATAGTTTTATATGCATGTAGTTGTTTGCATCCATCTTTTTGTATTTTAGTGATAAATATGTACAAGAGCTTTTAGGGTTGTTTCTATTCTGAAAATGGCAAGTTTTTAAATTAATACTTGTGAGATAGATCATAGCATTTTGAAGGCAGAGGTGAAGTTTCGTTTTTCACATGCGATATCATCAGATATCACCATACAAATTCCGACAAAAAAAGGATTTATGATAATAATGTGGCTAAAAAAAGTTAAGTTATAGAGAACACATCCAGCATCAGGTTGCCGTGTTCATTTCACAAGAAAAGGATACTACAGTGTTTCAATTAATTTCAAATTTAATGTTGGAGCCTCAAAATGCTCTTGATATAAAGCCACACAGATCACTTGGATTTGGCAATTTGGACACTAGACCTTGATTTTAAACGAATAGCTTTATCTGATCAGTCATGTTTGCAGCTATGAATTCCAGCATACCACATACTAGGCTGTAGTGGTTCCGTACTAGAATTCCACTGACATTCAATAAGTGGAACTTTACCACTTCCTTCTCTGACAGGTAAATGCTGAGTTTGTATCTTTTCAGATAATTGCACCCATTCATACTCTTCATTTATTCTGATGTGTTTGGCTTCTTTTAGGAAGACAATTTACATAAATCTATTGATGCCAAATTATAGGTAAAGAAACACTCATTTGAGTTTGAAATCCTAAGTCACCAAATCGCAACATTTTTTAACATCTGCAGGGAGATGCTGTTTATTAACTACAAAATACTTCTGCATGTCACCGACTCTATACAGTCAAAAGTCGTTAATTCGGACACCCATAATCCGGACCTCAAAGCTAAAATCTTTCTGCGCATGGGCCGCGTTGACGCATGCTCACAGGCGTTTTACGTGTGTGCGCAAGCGCAGAATACGTTTTTGCGTGCTCGTTTAATGTATAACGGACGGTATAAGCTAAAATTATCTAATTATCTATTTCAGTTAATGTTGATGATTGCATTGTTCCTTAATCTTCGAATTGGATACGGCTTATTATTTTTTGCAGACTGTAAGATCAATTTTATAAAAGTAAGCTTGAACTTTCGATTATGTCAAATAGAATTTCCGATGCTGGAGCTCCCAAAGGATCTACAAAACGAAAGTATGTTTCGATGTCCATCAAACAAAAAACGAATTGCTCCAAAAAATGTATAAAGGTATATCCTTTGTTTATGTAACCGTTCCGAAATCTGCTTGTCAATTTCACGCTGCTCTGCGCGGGGGGGACAATGAACTGGAAGTTGATCTGTCAGCACTATCCTTATCTTCAGGGCAGATGTTTTTATTTTATTCGGCTTACAATTCCTTATTAAATGTACTATTTAATCTCGATGTACTCCGTCTTTGATATGATTTAAATCAAATTCCTTGTCATTATAAATATCACGAATACAAATCAAATAGTTTTCTGGTTGCAATTTTCTAATTTCGGCTATGCGTAAGGTATGCTTTACGCATGCGCGCTTTGAAAGAAATGTTTAATAAAGTAAACAAATAAATATTTTCTTTTTTTTTGTAAATTTTGATACCCTTTAGATCATAATTGCTCATTATTTTATAAATTACGGTTTCATATTTTTAATTTTAGAATTTTGCATGCCATCTTACCAGATTTAAACTGATGATCTATAATCCGGAATCGCTCAAGTCCCGACGAGTCCGGATTAAAGACTTTTGACTGTACTCTTTTATTTCTGCAGTTCTGTGCTTGTATAAAAGACTTTCTAAGTATTTTATCGAGGTACCTCAGTTTTCTGGCACTTCAGAATATAAACGAATGAAACTTTTTCAGAAGCATTTATGAAAATCCAAAAAATTAAATTTGCAAAAGTACAACAATAAATCTAAGAAAAAGATTATTCTATCATCTTTTACAGAAAAATGCCTGAAATGGATTTCAATAAATGTAAATTTATAGATATACACACACACAATAATTTCAGATCTATTTTAGATGTATAATAAATTAAAGTAACATAAAAATATAGCAAATAAATTAAAAACTAGTAAAGTATGTTAATATATCAGAATGAGTATTGAAAGTGGTTTTTATTATAAGATTGTTAAGTAACTTCTAAGCTTTAAATATGATAGAAACCTTAAAAAATAAATTATTAAAAAGGACATTAAAGACTCTATATTATCTAGTGTTTTACTTTAATATCACAGTTTAAAAAGTATGTCATAAATCTGCTCATAATTTAAAAGTGCTTATAAATAATTTTGATAAAATCTCTTTTATGAATTACTCATTTTCATACAAACTGGAAATTTATACAAGATGAGGTTACACTTTTCATTAACAATTTTCTGTATTTCAATAATTAATAATTTAATATTAAAACAACTGAGAATATCTTATTAAATTTAACAATTTTAATTAACTGATGTTGATTTTTATCACATACAGCAATAACAAAATCAGCATGAAATTAACTATGTTGATATAAATATTTTAGTAGAAAATGACGGTTTGAACTTAATTTACTTTGCAATAAAGAAACTAATATACTTAGAATTATCTTCTACATAAAAAAAATGCATACCTTAAATCAGTGGTTCCTGAAGTTTTTTACTTGTGGAGCCATATTTAGAATCAATTTCTATGGTACAGCACCTTGTTTAACTCTGTTTTTTAAAAGTTAATTGTGTTTAGGAGTAGTGTCAGGGAGGAAGGAAGAGGGATAGTAAAGGAATGCAAAGAGAAGAAATATCCAAACAACAGCAAAATACCCACGCAAAGATCTTTTATAAAAACTTTCAAATTACAATAATAATATCTTGGTTTATACTCAGCTACCAACCATGATTTCATCAAAACACTGTTGTACAAAAAGTTATTTCAAAGTTCAATAAATCAAACCATTTGCATTATACCAGATTATTGAGGAAGTAATAAAAAAGAATAGAATAAACATAATTCCTTCAGTTTATTCATTATATCCAACTCGGTTAGAATACATTGTTCATTATTTGTTATTCAAAATTTTTTGTTTGCTTATTTATTTTTTATTTTTCATAAAACAATTTGAATTTAATTTTCTAATTAGACAGCATTGCAATGGGACAATAGGTCTAAATTAAGACACATCAGTAACTTAAATTAAACATCTTCTGTATTTTGTTTCGGCACTAGATGGAGAATCCTGATTCACAGAGGTACGCAGTTGTGGAAAACAACAATACTAATTTTGCTTTCTTAAACAAGATTTTGAATTCATCTTTTAAATGCAGCCAAAACTTTAGCAGATATTGATTTTGAAACGCAATTTTAGTTTGCTGTGAGATGTCAAGGTCTTTACAGACCTTGCTTTCTGCTGAATTTGGCTTTTTTGGGAGGAGGGAGGGGGTTCACAGTCTTGAACATGTTCAGAAAAATTGTTTTGTTATTTGGCAAACGTGGCTACTGTGAGTCGAATTTTTTCACAAATTCTGATATTATTTTCATTCAAAAAGCTTTTTTAAATAGGGAAACAATTGATATCCTTCCTTTTCCATGCCATCCAACCAATACTTAAGTTTCTATTTTACAGAAAACATTTGAGAGTTTGCATCAAAAACCATGCTAAAATTATTGGTCAAATATGCCAATTTGCATATCCAGGCTTCAGAAAGTTATGGTCCATCACAAATACTACCACCTGTCCATACAGTTCAATTAAACCAGTCAACGCTTTCATTTTCCACGGCAATTATCTTCAGCATCTAGCAGGAGGGACTCATGGTAACCTCCCAATCTTCACATAACATTTCGAACAGCTTACTTTTAAGAGATCTTGATTTTACACAAAATATTAATTTTATAGCATCATTCAATAACATCACAAGCTCAGAAAACATTTTTCTTGCCTGTCTATGACAAATATAGAAACTAATGGGGGCGGGAATACTGAAAAATGCAGAAAAGTATCACACAAAGTTGAAGTGATATTTTGAGTTAATAATTAAATTATGCTCAATTAAATCAAAACCTACCACTTTGGAATTACTGATTTAATGCATTCTGGCAACTTTTAGTTTAATCTTTTATTTTATTTATTTATTTTTCAATTTGCCCGGTTTGTAAAATTCATTAGAATTTCATTATCCATCCAAGTCTGATTACTTTGTTCAGAGATATCCAATTGATCACATTGTTCTTAAGTTTGAGAAATTTAATTTAATAATCTAAACTTCAATATCTTATTACAGAATATATAGTGGAATCAATCAAGTAATTTAATGAAATTAGGAATTTGAAAAACAAGGAATAAACAACGTACTGAGTTTATTTTATGAGGACCGTATGAAACATAGCTATTAATCTGAAAGCAAACTTTCCAGAAGCACAGTGGGAGTGAGAACTTTCGAAATCACATTAGTTTTAGAGTATATAAATAAGTAATAAAATTCTCAAAGTTATCATATTGATATCTAGTATTAATCTGTATTTAGTATAAAAAGAATGAAACACTCCTATTTTCATCATAATGGCAGTGATTTAAGTTAGACTGTTAGACTAAACTCAAAGGAAACTGCAGTCAGTGATAATTTCTTGTTTATTGGCATCAATAATTCATTAAACTTCTTCGTTTATTTATTAATACATATTATTCACTGACATATAACTTCCTCATTTATTTACTTTATTTACTTACATTTTCATTTACTTACTAATATGCATAATTAATTGACATGAAATTATTACTGAAAGAATCCACAATTATTTATCTCCACATGAAACTTTATTATGATATTATTTAAATAGTATACAGAGATCTCAACTATAATCTTGCATAAAGTTTGATGATCGTAAGGCAATGAAGATGCTATTATTTGAATGTTGAATAGCTTAACATTAAATTAAATGTTATTAAAATGATGTTACTATGTTAAAAGGGAGATTTACATTATTAAGTTATTTTTTTGTATAGAAAGTCATTAAACGTAACTTCATGATGGTTGGTAAATGGCTAAATTAAAGCTATAAATTTCCAGAAAGTTTTCTGAAAATCTAAAAAATTATTTCAGTTCAATGTAGTAGAATTTGTGTTCTGATATGTTTTTAAATTCAAAAGAATCTGGTCTTATGTGGATTAGCTCATTTTTTATGCATCATTTTTATATAATTAAATAATCTTGAATATTGAAAGAAAAGGTCATGTTAAATAACTGATAGTTAGTTGCTTTTATGGAAGATCTTTACCAATAACTTGGATTATATTTTTGTTACATACGAAAACAACACAAAACAAACAAATCAACTCGACTACCAAGATTTAAACTTTGAATGAAAATGTCAGTGCTCTGTAGTTTATCCACTTGGATAGACTTTATGCTTAAGATTTGGATTAAGAGGATAAGAAGTAAATTGGCATATAGTGTACCAAGGATTGCAAAGCACACAGCAAATATATTTTGTCTATCAAATTAAGCATATTCAATTTATATACATTATAATGATATAAAGCAAGTAATTTTGCTGATACAACTCAAAGGTGTTCTGGAATCTACAAGAAACTTCTTTACATTCTCCTAAATCATGATTATTCAGTTTCTTGGGCTATATTTTCCACAAAATATAAAAATCAATAATTTTTTTTTTATTTCGAAGTTGCCTAAATTAAAAACTATGCATAGCTACAATCCTTGAAGTAAGAAAATTTTTTTGGAAAGGTTCCATGCTGGTTTACATATGTGGTGGCACTATTTCAAAAGAACTCCCAATTGATTTAAATTTCTTTTATTGGAGCATGATTCCGATTATTTCTTTATTTATAATATTATTCTGGTGTAATATATATCAGCATTAAATTAATTTCCTCACAATTTTATACTGAAAAAATCCGAAGTTGAGAAGGAAAAATCGTTCAAAACTGTGATCACATATCACACAATTCTCTCATCATGATCCACAGTGTGATACATGTGACCTGCTCCTACAAGTCTTGAGGCCCGTGATCACAACACTGTTATTTCAAACTGGAACATTTTATTTAAGTTTCTAAATGACACTAGATGGCATTTGAAGTCAATTATATTTTTAAATAATATCTTAAGGAGCATTCATCTTTAAAGTGTGCTTTCCATCGTTCCGAGAATGCGTTTTTTTAAATTGGAATTTTAACATGCAAACAATTAAATGTGTTTCCTTCTTTCGGGAGGATAGAATAAATATGAATAGTTAATTTATTTCATTACATTTATGAAACTTGTTTGGACATATCATGCAGTTTCACTACTAATTTATTGAAATATTTAAAGTGTCCATTTTTCCCTGTGGTAGTATATATGTGTGTGTGTATCATTTTCTTTTATTCTTTTTTAAACATCATGAAAGCTTTATTACAGTATATTCTGATACTATTAATGATAATAAACTGAAAATTTGAGCGATAATTGCAGCACTGATATTAAATGAACTTTTAAAAACTTCTTTTTCCTTTTGGCAGTCCTGAACAGGTTACATTATCAAGTTTGAAACACCATAAAAATAAGATGAAGAATTAATGTTTATAAATTTAGTAATGTACCCAGTGGCAAATAAAGCCAGTGGGCAACCGGCATATGCCTGGCAGGCCGGAGCGATTTTGGGCCAATCAAGAAACTTGAACGATCGAATCGACACAGGTGACTGGATGAAACAGCCCTGCGTGGACTGCATTCTGCACTTAAACTCACATGAGATATGGTAGCTGTAGGCTGTAAGGTAGGGATAGAGCAGAGCCTATAGTCGACAGGCATAAAGTAGATTATGAAAATACAATACACTCACATTCTAATTTAATTGTGAAATTGAAAGCATTACCTTATAACTGTAATTAAAAAAGACTCTCTAGCGAATTTTACTGTGTCACTGAATAATGTAAGTTGATAAAAAATATTGTAGTTGAATTTTTTGCATTACATTTTAGGTACATAGAATGGATAAACGAAAAATCAAAGGAGGTGCACAGAAACTTCGAGAAAAGAGAAGCCCCCAAAACAAATTTTTGGCATGTTTGATTGCAAAGATAATTGTTTATACATAGAATTAATACATGCACTCAAAAGTATGGTCCCAATGATATGCAAAATGCACAGATACAACAAATGTCAAAATCTATTCTGAACAAAATAACAACATTTTGAATAATTTTTTCTGCTCATCTATATTTGAAATTATTTCAATATGCTAAACCAGTAACGAAATATTTGCAGACTAAAAGATTAGATTACATCCTAGCATATAATATGGTTGGAGAGGTTACAAGCTCTTTAAAAGCCATTTCTAGAAACTTTGATTTAATATTTAACGCATCAGAATTATGTGCAACAGATTGCAATAATAAACTAGAAAAGCTGGGTTGTGATATAAAAGAACTACTTGCTAGAAAATGCCAAAAAGTGAAGAATATGGTCGGCGAACTTTTTCGACTATTTATCTATATTGTTAGGGAACTATGCAGGTGTGACAATTGATAATCTTATGGATGAATATCAGGACCTACTAAGTAAATGGAAAATACTAAAAAATTCAATTGAAAATCATTATTTTCAATCTGACACCAAGTCAGGAGAGAGTGCTCATCTATTAATGAGCATTCATCCAAAGCTACATGCAATTTTTGCAAAAATTGCATCTTTTGTGTATATAAATTTGTGTATTAAATATAATTTATATAGTAATGCATAAACTGATGTGTTTTTTGCTTATAAGTTTGTACTTAACCTTACCTATAACGCATGTTTAACGCGAAAGAGCTTTCTCAAAATAAATAATTGTAAAAAGTAGTTTAAGCAGTACTATGAAGCAAGCTAATTTGGAGTCATTGCTGTTGATGGGCAATAGAGAACAATATTTTGGCTAAAGGAAAAATTGAAGTTATTAATGGAGGAAATATTTGCCCAGGTGCCTGGAATTAAAAAATATTTAAATGGTTAATTATGAATTAGCTGCTGTTTTGTTTATAGAATTATTTAGTCATTGTTATTCATTGTTTGTAGTTTATTTGCATATATATACATATATATGAATAACATGTGTCTTTTCTTGCAAAGGTATATTTTTAATTTATAAATTTTTTATGATGATAATTTATATGTATAAATGACATTTCATATGAGGTCTTAGGGCCTGCATATTTTATCCTGCCAGGGCCGATTTCTTTGCCCAATCCGCCACTGAATGTACCACATATAAATGTAAAACAAAATTAATTCAAAACAATTTTTCCCACTTTTCAAATACACAGAAGATATATAATACTTTTAGTTAGTTTAAATATATAGTCATCTAGTATCGTGTATTTTCACTGTTCCACCTGGGCCACCTCTGTTGATAATCTCAAATGATACACCATATTAAATTTTAAAACAACCCTTTTGGGTGATCATTAAAATCTGAACCCTCTCGGATTCCCCCCCCCTTTTTTTTTCTTTTTCTTTCTTTCTTTTTTCTTCTTCTTATTTTCTCTCCACTAATTTTTAAACCTGAAATTTAGAATGCTAAGAGCTAGGAGGGATATACTATATCTGGTTATTATTCACAAGGTAGTAAGTACATTGTACATTCTGCCTAGCTACATTCTAGTCTAGCTATAGTCTGAAACTGGTCTATTTCTCTTTAAATATGATAACATGCCTAATCATAGAGCAACAACAATTAAGTCGAGGAAAAGGAAAGGATTGAACTTGATCAACTGGCCAAAGCTCTGATTTCAATCTAAACTGACACATCATTTGCAAGCCACAGGAAAAAAAAAATAACACATAAATGTCTATCATACCACAAGAGAAATAGCACAGATATTTATAGAAGCTTAATAAAAAGTCTTCTTTAAATGATAAAAGCTATCATTGTGGTGGATAAGAGACCTACCTTATACTAACACCATTTAACTGACACATAAATGCATTCTCCTGGGCATTTTTCATTATTAATAATAAACAGAAGTCATCAGACATAGTTTAGGAAAACGAGCGAATCTTAAGACATAATAAACTTAACAAGTTGTAAAAATCATGAACATGAATACAATACGATAGCAATTAACAGCTAAAATATTTTTTTAAATATATTTACACAGACTTTTGGAGTGAATTTATAGACTGACTGGCTGAATAATACATCACAAAGGAATCACATTTCACTATATATTGCTAATGTTTCACACAGGAATAAAGCTTTCACTCTAGCATTTATATTTAGGTGTGTGTGTGTGTATATATATATATATATATATATATATATATATATATAAAGGACTAGTAAAACAAAATATCAATGGATATGAGATATAAATTATTCTGAAAGACTATATACACATGAAATGAGAATGCAATAAAAGAATTTTTCGGTCAATATTATTGACATGTGCATACTGAAAACTTATTTGCAGTGAACAATTTCAGCCACAATATTTCTGATTTACTACAATGAACATGAAAAGTGAATTTATGAATACACAGGTTATGCATAAATATAAAATGATTAATTATTCTCTATATAATTATGATACTTTTTAACTATAATATTTGTATCAAGTTTACATAACCAGCTGGGAAAAATAAAGATTGAAATAAAACCTGCCAAAAATGAAAACAAAAAAGTAAATAATAATTAATATAGAGAATAATATACCACCACCAATGTATATATATTTTCTGATTCAAACAAACTAAAAATAACAATATTTAAGTAATTACAAAAAAATGAATGCTGGCTTCATACATTCATACAATTATCTGATTTTTTTTTTTTTTTTTTTTTTTTTTTCTTCCTTGTATTGTGTATAGTGATCTTTCAATCCTCTGAGCAGCAAAACCTTTTACAGCACTAAAGAAATGCTGAAGTTACTTAGCATTTATTATATTGATCTGTGCTGTAATTCTACTATTTGCTTTCACATTTTATAGAGAATATTAGAAGAATTTTCAGATCATTAAAAAAGTAAAAATGTAAAGAGCAATAAAATACAAATTAGAAGTATATCTCATAGCTGAATGAAAGTACTTCATTGAATGACAGTACTTCATATGAAAGGCCATTCTGAGAAAATTAAATTAAATGTAATAATATTCTCTGGAGCAAAAATTTGCAACTAATATGCCAGTTTCTCTTCAATATATTTTGCAAACAAAAATATGAAGACTTTTGTTTTCTACTTCTTTTTTTTTTTTTTTTTTCTGTTACCAATTTTTGATTCATTTAATTTCTTACCAAGTTTAAGTTATTTTTATTAAAAAGTAGAAAATTCTGTTTTAGTTTTTACATCATTTGAGCAATTTTTCTGCCCAATATAACCCTATCTAATTTTTCTTCACTACTCCTTACACACTTATGGTCATGGATTGAACAGCTTCTTTCCAATTTTACAAATTAGCTCTTGTAATGAAAAGGTGTTTCTCTATTTTTTTACATCCTTTTAGGGTATAAACTTGGGCACAAATTGTTTACGATTAAAGAGTTCATTACATTACAATTTTAAAATTTAACAAACATTTTTGGTTTTTGCATATTTTTGTAAAGTCTGGTTCTTTTTATCAAGTTTAGCATTTTTGCCCACATATTCCATTTTATTGCATATTCATTCAGCTTCATTTGGAATAAGATCCACGAAAATTGGAGGTGAGTTTTGTTAGTCTTACAAGAAGTCTTTATTTAACCCTTTGATGCGCAGTGGTCGCGCCTTGAAACCACCATTTTTCGAATTTTTTTCTCCTCTTTTTTCCGAAATTGAGTGAAAACCAATTGATTACTGTTCTTTTACCTCTAAATAACACAAAATGACTGTAGAATCATACATGTTTTAGGCATTAATACTTCATATTGGATGTCTTTTAAAATTCGTTTTGAATGAGACAAAATAACTTCCTTTTATTAATATAAACAACTTTAAATTTCAAAATCATGAACAATAAAAAATTGCAATAATTAAACTGCATATATAAAAAAACCCTCTCTATATATGGCATTTGCTATGTGGTTTCAGGGCGAGACCACTGCGCCACTAGAGCATTGTGCCACAATGCTCACAATTCTCTAGAGGCTTGGTGGTCGTGCCTTGAAACCACTGCTCTTCTCAATGGCGTTTGCTAGCTTTCCAAATAGGAATGTTTATTTTTACCCGGATATAGATAAGGGGTTTTGAAACCACAGAGTTATTTTATTACTAAACAATACATGCACATGCCCAGTAGAAAGGTCTTTTTTTTCCAGAGACTTTTCTCTGACCTCAACACACTTGCTCCCCAAGCTAGTATAAAGATTTTATAAATTATTTCCTGCAATTTAAATTTAATGTAAATATACTTTGCTACAATTAAAAATAAAATTAAAAATATTTTCTGAATATTTTGGGATGAAATATGAATAAAATAAGTATGAATGGGAAACAAACAATCCGTACAAAGCCGAAAAGACCAAGCCCCCCCCCATTAATATATAAAACCACAAATTTCATGTGCCAGATGAAAAGAAACTAAATAACGCTGGACATATACCAGTGAAATTTAGATCCAGGCAGTGTACATTTTGTAGCACAAGGAAGAAACCTCATAGAACAAGATACATGTGCAAAACGTGCTATGTGGGTCTATGCATGTACCAAAAAAAAAAAAAAAACATGCTTTGAACAATGTCACAAAAAATATTTTTCATTGAAATTAAAAAAAAACACCGAGGTTTTTTTTATCCTTATTTTACTGAGTTTTTTAATCCATTTATCCAAACGTCCTTATTATGTAGGTACTTATATTTTCACTGCTATAGAAAAATTACATAAAAGCTTATTTTTAAATTTTTTCTGACGATTTACTTTGTAAACTAATTGAAGCCAGAGAATAAGCCGAAGTGCATATTTTGCAGACTCTGCCACGTGAGCAGCTACAGGGGCTGCAGCGAATATAAGAAAAGGTTTGAAAGGAAGAGCAGTCCTCCCTAGCCTAAAGTACCTGATTTCTCTGAAGAAAACTTTTCCAGTTCAAAGACAGCCCAAACCCCGGTGAAGAAAACCCCCCTCAAGCCACATACGGCGAGAAACTGCAAGGAAAAATCACCCCACTGCCAAAAGACCTAAACGATGTCTTAATTGTATCCAAGATGAAAAAATCAATGCATTCCTAACTGCCATCGTATCCTGTATTGTAAAGATCAGAGCGGCAAAAAGTTCAGCTGAAAAACTACAAACCAGATTTCAAGCAGCAATGTTACTCTTAAAATTTGCAGAATCAGAAGACTAGAATAGATTTAGAAACGCCCTCCAGGACTAACCAATAGGAATACAGGAAATCTTCACGACTATGTTACGGACCTAATTTGTCTCAATTTGTTAGGCAGTTTACCTTCTTCTCCAGAGGCGGTTTACGAACGGCTTTCACCATCGCAACAACTTGTGAGAATCTCTTATTTTGGAATTCTCTGCCTACTTCAATCAAGTTATGCTAGGAATGTCATGCTATTTTGCCATGAGTTACACTCAGGATGAGGCTTTAAGCCTAGGCACCTTTATACATGTGCTCCGTACCTGAGCCTTTGTAAATTAATGTAAAAAGTTATACAGTCAAAAGTTGTTAATTCGGACACCCATAATCCGGAATGATCTATAATCTGGACCTCAAAGCTAAAAACTTTCTGTACATGCGCCGTGTTGACGCATGCGCATAGGCATTTACGCGTGCGCGTAAGACCTTTACGACTGCGCATATGCGTGTGCGCAAACGCAGAATACGTTTTCGCATGCGCGTTTTAATGTATAACGGACGGTATAAGCTAAAATTATCTAATTATATATTTCAGTTAATGTTGATGATTGTGTTGTTCCTTAATCTTCGAAGTGGATCTGGCTTATTATTTTTTGCAGACTGTAAGAGCAATTTTATAAAAGTAAACTTGAACTTTCGATTATGTCAAATACAATTTCCGATGCTGGAGCTCCCAAAGGATCTACAAAACGAAAGTATGTTTCGATGTCCATAAAACAAAAAGTGGAATTGCTGCAAAACATGGATAAAGACATGAAAAAGGTGACAGAGAGGTTAGTGAAAATGAAAATTTTTGATTGACAAGTTAGTCGGCATTCTTGGCACAGCAATTACGGGACTTGAACAGCAGAACTTTGTAACTGAACAAGAAATTATGTTTGTTTATAGAATTAAAGAGAAAGTATTATCACATAAAACGAAGCAACTTCAACAACTTACATTGAAAGAAATGTTTAATAAAGCAAACAAATAAATATTAAGCTTTTTTTTTTTTTTTTTTGTAAATTTTGATACTCTTTAGATCATAATTGTTCTTTATTTCATAAATTACGGTTTCATATTTTTAATTTTAGAATTTCTGCATGCCATCTTACGAGATTTAAACTGATGATCTATAATCCGGAATCGCCGAAGTCCCGACGTGTCCGGATTAACGACTTTTGACTGTATATAATGCAATTCTCACATACATTTTTTTTAATTCATAAATTTCGTCATTTATTGGAAACGCGCACGGAAAAAGGTAAGTTTTCTTTTTCCTACTACCTCAGTAAATTTCTCTTAGACGCACTTCAGTTAAAGTAGCTAAAATTAAAGACACCAGCGTCAAAGTCCTAGACACACGGTGGTTTCACAGTGCGACCACCATTCTTAGAACAATGGGTAAGAGTAGATTATTTTTAATTCACATATTATTTGTCGCTAGGATCCTAATATTCAATTTCTAGAGTTTTCAGTTAAAAAAATTATAAAAATAATATCGCGCGCGTCAAAGGGTTAATTCTAAAAGAATATTCTGGAACATTCGCAGGACACAGAAATGTTTACTGGATTTTAGAAATATGACTTGTGGAAGTATTCGGGTCTGACCTCCCATAGATAAAGTTTAAACTCCAGGTATTTTAGCTACTCGCAGTTTTAGCTTTCTACCAAATTTTAGACTAAGGCTTTCAAAATCTTTATTACAAGTTGCCTTCCTGATCACTGTAATGTAATTATTTTGAGAAATTCTTTATTTTTATTCCCATATGATTTTCACACTTTTTAAAATTAAAAAAAAATTTCTATCTTTGGAGAAGAAACTTTATTAATTTATGCAAATTAAAATTTAATTTTAGCTGCTTCAGTGCTTAACTGTATTATTTTTAAATGTACTCAAAATTTATGCATATTTAAAAATTTTTTCGTTTAAAAATCATTAATTATCAAAATATTTAGCAATTATGGCATACTCTATTGGGAAGGCCATTACTCAAATTAATCTCTTTTACTCACTGTTAAGATTATTTATTAACAAAAAATATCATTGTAAAGCATGCATAAAAGGCTTCTATTTTAATGAACTAATTTGCCATTCATATAATACTGTGTGTGTATATATCCATACATTAACTACGTTTTTTTAAATGTGATAAATAAATAAATAAATATGTAATTTTTTTTTAAAATATCTACTGATTATGGCGCTTGCCTAATTTGAAGGCCACTGTCCAAATTAACCTCTTTTCTGATCTTTAAAGTTATTTTCAAACAAAAAGTTATCACTGTACAGCATACACGATATAATGGCACTTCAAAGTGAAGTACGTTTTTATACATACAAGAATATATGTGTATATACACACACATGTATACATAAATTAAAAAATATTACAAGCTGCAGTATTAATTACAGAAATTAAATCAGTAATTTAATACATTAATCCTTCTTTTCTTTTTTATTAAACCAAAAAGCCACAAAATAAATTAAAATTATAAAAATATGTCCACAGAAATATATTGATTTCCAAAAATGCAAACAACTTTGAATATCTAAAAGAAGAAATGCCATTCCCATGTAAGAAAATGATTGCATTTTTATAACCCACCATATCCAGTCAAAGAGAACGTGTTGAAGGTATGTTGCATGCTTACTCATTGCTTTTTCAACTTCCATTTCAACAAAAAGAAATAATGGTGCACTACATAAGCACAAATAATATCCAGGATGAACACCATGCCAGAATGAGCTGACCATCATTGTTATAAGCATCCTAAAAAAGGAAAGCCGTGTTATTTCTAAATTGCACAATACGGAAAGATGTTAATTAACAATAAATTAGTCTAACGTATTATTAGGCTAAGTAATTTCATTTTAAAGAGGTAAATTAAATTTTTAAGTTAATCATATATTCAAAAGATATCAATATAGTTTTTCTTATAGATATAAGAAACAAAATGTCACAGACTCTTATAACTAAGATGTATATAATTAATCAACAAAATCAAGTTAATATTAATTTAACCATGCCCAGGTTATAGCAGCATGTACATCTGGGCAAAAGGAGTACAGATGGCCAAGATAGAAAGCTATGTGCTGTGTAATTAAAATAGTTCTACGCATACTAGTTAGGCTTTAATTTTATAAGATCTGAAGATATTCTGCATTGCTATTAAAACTCTATTATTATGATTAATGTCCATTTGATAAACTATGGCTTTATTTTATTTTTGTATTTTAAAATACTGTGTGTTAAATAAATCAGCATTTTAGTACAGTAGAAAGTCCGTAATCCGGAATATCCGTCCATTATCTGGAATAACCTCAAAGCCACAAACTTATGCATGCATGTAATGTCTTTATACATGCGCCCTTCCGATAGTGAAGAAAGTGACGGAAAAATTATTGAAGATGAAAAAATTTCGATTGACAAGTTAGTTAGTATTCTCGACACGGCAATTACGGGACTTAAACAGTGGAACTTTGTAACTGAACAAGAAATTTTGTCTGTTATAGAATTAAAGAGAAAGTATTAGCACAAAAAATGAATCCGATCCGATCCGAACAAGTATAGCGGAGTAGCGCGCAAAGCGCGCTATTTCCAGCTCATGAGGAGAGCCAGTAGGCACATGACGGTAGGAAGTCTGACGTGGTAGGAGTTAAGAGAATGAGGTGAGGCAGAAGGGGGGCAAGCAAGATGCCGCAAGCCTAGGAATTAGGCCAGACAAGAAGACGCCCCGCAGATGGGGCAGTACAAGGTAAAGCAATCACGAGTTTTTATGATAAGCTACTGTGAGAATATACTACATGACAGAACGAGTTTGTAGGAATACAAACTCTCAAAAGCATACATTTGCAGATATAGAGTTGCAGTGAGAAAAGTGCAGTTTGTAAGATCAGATATCATATAAAAGTTTCGATGAAATAATGCGAAAAGTATTCATAAAAGCTATAAACAATATATATAATTATATATATATATATATATAAAAAAAAAAAGCAATTTGAAAAACTTACATTGAAAGACATGTTTAATAAAGTAAACAAATAAATATTAAGCTTCTTCCTTTTTTTTTTTTTTTTTTTTTTTTTTTGGAAATTTTGATAACCTTTAGATCAGGGATGTCAAACTCATAGGTACACTTGGGCCAAACAAACAAGATTTAACTTTAGGCGGGCCGCAAAAAAAAAAAATCAATATTCATAGAAACGTAGATTTATTTAGGTAGCTGAACGCAAGCTACTCACACGCATTTGTAATTTAAGTAGTGTGTGTGTCAGCTTGCTGTGAGTAATCTAACAACACTGAATAAATTATCGTTAATTACTTAGCAGTAAACACTTCATTTTTTTCTTCGTCGATATGTTATTTATTTATATATTATTATTTTCCGATATATTGGCCAGGCCGCAAAAATATTTGTTGTAGACCGCGAGTTTGACATCCTTGCTTTAGATCATAATTGCTCTTTATTTCATAAATTACGGTTTCATAGTTTGAATTGTATAATTTCTGCATGCCATCTTACCAGATTTAAATTGATGATCTATAATCCAGAAAAAACCCTAATCCAGAATCGCTGAAGTCTTGACGAGTCCGGATTACGGACTTTGTACTGTATATTATTTACTGCTATATTCTTAAAAAAGTAAGAATCAAATAGTGTAAAGAACATTAAAATACAACTAGAAATAAATCTCATAGCTGAATGAAAGTACTTTGGCCATTCAAAGAAAATAAAATTAAATATAATTATGTTCTATTCTGATGAATTATATTATAACAGGGTTCGTACACATTTCTGCACATGGGAATCAAGGCCTTTTAAAGACAATTAATGAAAAAAATTAAGGACCCATCAACAAATGGGAACTGAATGAATTCAAGTAAAGATACTAGCTATGCCTGAACTTCACTTTTGAGGTACCATCCTAAGAATAAAATAGATCCACATATAGAATGCATTATTATTAAATATAATTTAATAAACATAATTATAAAACAAATTCGAGAATAAAATCAACTTTATAAAATTTATCAGGTGCATTAAATATTTTATCCTTATAATAGTTGGGCATATTTGAAAGAAGATTAGTGACATTTTATTTACATTTTACCAACAGGTAGCTTTATGCTGATTTTTTCTTTTATATCTGATTTTGTCATGTACTTGCTCAGTTTAGAGGTTTAGTAAATAGCAGGTAGATTTTATGTCAAACAGCATAGATTAAAATGAGAAGTAAAATCAGCATGATTTATTACAGAAGACTGGCTGTTGCCACTGCTGCTGCTTGCCTACAGAGAAGACCTGCTGATCAGAACAAATCTGAAAGCCAAATGTAGGCATGGTTAGCAAGTTTTGAAAGTTGGTTGTGCTCTGTCTTTCTGATGCAGTTAGTGTCATAACTTCGTGTAGAGTTCTTAGGGTTATAACTCAGTTATTTTTAAGGTTCCAGTTAGCCACTATAGCACCAGAGGTGATAAGTTGTTTTGTATTATTTTAAGTCTCACTAGATGCAAAAACTTAAGATTTACATTAATGTTTAAATTGTTGTGCTTTATCTTATGATTATGGTAAAGATTAATAAAAAGCAATAACTCACTTTAATATGCAGATAACTTTTACATGTGACCAGTTAGTAATAAATAATTAAATTAGCTAGTTAGATACCCTTAGTCATTATAAATTTACATGGCAACTATTAAATAAAAATATTTGTTAAAAACTCGCAATCTATTAACATGTCACAGTTTAAAATACATGTAATTTATGACATTAATTCTTAAATGATATTAAGATAACTACACATTAAAAGCTACAAACCATTTACATTTTGTAGCAATAATTCTCAACAAAATAATTACACATCTTTTTAATTTGAGACTTTTCCAGACATTCTGGCTAATTTATATCAATTTCCTTCTCTTTAAGCATCTTTTCTAATAATAAGAAATTTGTTTCAATTTGCATGTTTTATCTCCTAACTTGTCAATTCCTCGACTATGTACCCATGAGGTTCTACTTGATCTAATAAAAGTTAAATAGTCCAAAACCCTTGACATATGTGAAGCAAATTATCACTATGTCTGAAAATAACTGCAAAATCAAATAAATGTTTAAATAAACCTTTTATTTTAAAAGACCTTAGAACATAAAGACATGTTCTTATGCTAGCAAAATGAACTACAGCTTATGGTGATCCAATTAAACAGGAACAGTCATATTCAAACTAAAAATGTGGACTACTAGTCAAAGACTACTTAAATTAATTTTAATCTAAATTTGCATGATTTCATTCTGGTGAGGAAACAGAAAGGGAAAATTTTAGCAAGGGCTGAAATTATAATCGTATTTGATTTCTTTCTTCAATACATTTCTTCTTCGTTTCAGAATTTTTGGATTTAATTTAAGATTTCTGTTATTCTAAAATGTATATTATTATTTAGAATGTATAGGAAAAGATGCTTACTTTATTTTAGTAATATGAACATTCAGAATAAATATGAAATGATATATAGTAAGGGCCGGTTGCAGAGCCGGCATAGCAGAATTTTTAAAATTTAGTGACACAACAAGCAGCATAATCTAGAAATGGCAAATTTTAGAATTTAGGAAGGCACTAGATAGCAAGATTTAGTATCCACAAAGATTGCATCAGGTGCGAAAATGTGTAACAGCCCTGTGTATGATGCACAGAGCCGTAGCTATGGTTTTCAGCGCCCAGGCACAAATTAAGATTTTGCACCCCCATCTGTATGCCAAGAATGAAGAACATTGCATTCTAAAGTTTTGTAACATCAATTTGGTACCCCATGGATGATGTGCACAAGGACAGATGCCTTCCCTATCCCATCCTAGCTAAGCCACTGATGATGTATTGAAATATATAAGTAAGATCAATCTTCTAAATTAATTTTTCCAATTTCTTTATTAATAGAAAAATTCCTTTCTATAAATGCCTGTCCATGTGATAAGATTAGACACATTTTTGATATTTTCCATGATTGCGTCTAGTGAAAAGTAGGGAAGATAAAGAAAAGATAAACATGTTAAGAAAAAAGATTCTAGTGTTGAAGTAAAACATTAACGCTCCTTTTTACAGCTTTATTGCGCTATACAGCAGATCAAGTTTTCAATGCCAAAGAAACTTGGCTTTGGTTAAGGGGGGGTTAATACCCAAAAGAACTTTTATATCAAAAAAAAAAAAAAAATTGCACATAGATTTAAAGTGTTTAAAAGATGCCTAAAAATACTCTTAAATATAAATAATTCTCATTTATAACAAAAAAAGAAAAAATTGTGCCCCGATTTAAAGTATCTAAAGATCATCTAATGCTCTTTTGTGCACTAGTGTATCAAGGGACTTTATAAAACTCTTGCTAGTTTTAAAGCCATAAATAAAAACATCTTATTGGTATACTGGAAAGCAAATCCAAGAGCTTGGTTAACTGCAAATTTATTTAAAGATTGGTTTTTAAATTGCTTTGTGCCAAACATTAAACGTTATTTAAGGCAGAAAAATTTAAGCCTCAAGACTTTATTACTATTAGATAATGCTCCATGTCACCCACAAGATCTGAATCATCTCAACATCAAAATACTGTTCCTACCACCTAACCTTACTTCATTGCTCCAATTATTGGATCAGTGTATTATTTATACCTTTAAAACATATTACATAAGATGAGCATTACAGTAGAATTTAAATGTACCCAATTTGAAATCAATTAATGTAATGGAAGCTTGGAAGAAATTTTCAATCAAGCATTGTATCGACACCATATCTTTGTCACTGAAAGAACTGAAAACATCAACGTTAAATGTGTGTTCTTTTAATAAGATATGGCCCTCTTCAGTTAAAATACAAAACATGTGTGAATCATCAGAAAATTAAACTGGTGGCTTATTAGAACTTGCTAAATCAATCGGAGACAAAAGTTTTGTGGATATGGTTATTGAGAATGCTCAAGATTTATTAATGGACGAAGTTGATGAAGTGGATTTGATGGGAAATGTCATCCGAAAATGTAAATCAAATCGATTCTGAGGACAGTAGAACTGATGAAGATTGTGCAGTTAATAATTTGATATTAAACAAATAAAAGAAGACCTGAGCTTAGCTGATAATCTCAAGTCATTTTTCTTAAATGCAGACCATTCCACTGAAAGAAGCCAAACATTCAAAAGGGTGTTGCAAAACTGTCTAGCTTCCTACAGATAAATTTACAATGACCTAGTATGCAAGAACTTTTAATGCAGAAAATTCTGAAAATGAAGATATCATTCTACACACACACACACACACCCAAAAAAAAACATTCTTGGTTGATTATACGAGCAGTGATGACGAAGAAATTTATGAAATAAAAGTTGCATTAAATTAAAACAATATACACATATATATATTGTTCACTGTTATACATACATTTATATTTTTAATAAAAAATTAAGTTGTTTATGTATAATTTAAAAATATATTTGTGTTAATAATAAGTTTTTGGAACATAACTTATTAAACTTTTTTGTACCAGCTCTAGATCTCGTACAACATAGTTTCACACAACCAGGCATTTTCTAGGAACCTATCTACCATGTTACAGGAGGGTTACCTGTACTTGAATGAAAGGATAAAAGATTATCTTTTGGATAAAAAATGAGCCTGCATTGTTTGTTGCATGGTGGTGTCACTTGTAATTATTCACAATCAACAGGACTGTGGTTCAAACTCCGATCCTTGTACTCACTACCTTTACAAACAGTAAATAATATGCATATCGTGCACAGATGTGTGACAAAATGCATCAAATCAGGGTGCAAAATTTGTACATTATTGCAAACAGTATATGAAACCTCACACCTGTTACCATGAGATAGCTATAAAACAGCTATCTCTTCAGGGTTGTAGGTTAAAGCTCATGGTCATACAGTGATTTTTCAAAGAATGATTATTGTGAAATGGTTCTACTTTATGGTGAATGTGGCAATAAGATGCGATTGGCAGTGTGATTGTATCGACAACTTTTTCCTGCAAGCTCGCATTCTTCACACAGAATCATCCTACAGGTTGTGAAACATTGATGAGAGACAGACTGCATGACTAGCCAATTCAGCAGACCATCTAAGGTAGGATGGGAAGTACAACTGGGAGATGTATTATATATAACATGCCCTGACATATCCAAATAGCAGCACAAGAAAAATAAGCCTCTCAAAATGTCATGTTTGGAAAATCCCCTACAAATTAGTTGCTACTACTACTCATCAGGTAGCCAACTACTCATCAGGTATTGCTGAAAAAGATGCCGAGAGATGTTCTGTATGGAGCAACTTCATACAGAACATAACTTATTAAACAAGTTAATTAATAAGTTATGTTCATTGTTTGAACCAGAGAGATGTCCAAACAACAATCTTAGGAAATATAGTGCGGATGGATGACACATACTTTTCATAGAAAGAAATGTACAATAGGCAGAACACCTATTGATGGACACTGGAAAATCCATCATGTTCTGCCGACATTCGACACCAAATATGGTTTTTGATTAATGTTTGGTGTGTAATTTATAACAGCAAGCTACTCAACCTAATATTTTACTAGGTTATGTTAATGGTGGCACGATATTTAGAACTTCAAGATATGACACCCAATTTTTTTTAGAACTTGCCATTGCTTCAACTCCGCAATGGATGGTTCCAATATGACAGCATACCTATGCATAAGACAAGCAGTACCTGATGGTGGAATTCAGAGAACAAATAATCAGGTACAGAGGTTTAAAAAAAAAAAAAACCCTCCACATTCACCAGACCTAACTCTAATGGACTTTTTCCTGTGGAGATGTCTCAAACAGCAGGTGTCTGCGATCCGTCCACAAACATTGCACAAACTTCAACTACATATTACAGATGCTTGTCCAAACATGTCACCCACTATGCTACATCATGTGCAACATAAAGTTCTAACAAGGTTCCAGATGCTCATTTCAGTTGATACAGAGAAGTTTGAACATCAAAAATAAAGGTATCTTCTGATAACTAATTGTTTCTTTCTTTCTCAGATCATTTTGTCACGTCACAGTATAAGAAATCGCTAACAAACAAATGCACATATAAAACATTCATGTCCACTAGGTGTCTTTTTGTACTAAATCAATAATGCTTTACAGCTTTGTATTTCACTTTTCCTTTTTTGTGATTGTTTTTTCAATAACGAGGTATGCGTCTGCAGCAGAGGGGGGATCAAATGTGCATGCGTACAGTACACACACAAAATATAATAATAATACAAAAAAGTTGGTAGCGGCCTTTGAGGTCCTGATTTTAGATCATTCCAGATGTTGGACGTCCGGATCTTGGATTTTATACTTTATTCAATTCCATTACAATTTAAAACTTCTACTAAGTATTTTTCCATAGTTTTATCTCATTCTTCAAAATAAGTAACTTATAATAAGATTAATTTTGCAATAGTTTTTAATCTTCATTTTTTAGAGAATAATCGAAAATAAAAAATTAATGATTAATTTCAAATTTATTTTCTTAGCAGCAATAACACTAGATTTTTAAAAGTCCATTTAACTGCTTTTCTTCTTATTTATATAATACTGTTAGCAACAACATTCTATATAACTACAACTCTATATCAGTATTATCTTTAAACCGATGTTACTAATAAAGCATTTTATTTTATTTTATTTTATATTTTTAAAATTTTGTATTTATTTTATTTATTTATTTATTTCTAATTTTGTAGATCATTAATTTCAAATAATCTCTATAAGCACATTTTAATTTCAATTAGTTTCATTTAAAAATTGAAATAAATATTCATTATATTCATTTATATCAAAACAAAACTAAGTTTCATGGGATGACCACTATCTTTGCTCTTTTACAACAAATAAAGCCTTTGTTTCAAAGATGACAATTAAAATTTTATTTGATTTAAAAAACTGACTAATGTTAAAATCATTTTGTATCGAATTCGCCAGCAAACCAAGTTTTCAAGAAGCAGCAAATTTTCAAAGAAACCTAAAAAGAACAAGTTTACAAGCCTTCATTAATTGATAATTAAATGTTTTATATTCAAAATTTTAAAAACAATGGGAAAACTGAAATTTCATAGGATGCCAGTTCTCTTTTGCATTGCTCCACAAAACTTTTGCTTGAAAATTAATGCTGAAATGATTTATAATTGGGGAAAAAAAAAACATAGTTTTGTTATGTCACTTTAGATCAATTTTATTTTACATTTAAACAATAAAAACAGCATATGCTAAAAAAAATCCTATGCAATTTAATTTCAATACCACAGATACTTCTTCAAAGACAGATACTTCTTAAAGTAAATTATATATATTATCTAGGTTGAAATTATGTTTTCTTTCTACTAAAAGCAAATTATCAAAGACTACTTGCATATAAAATTTTATATGATAGATTATTTTTTTTGCACATCAAGATTAAAAATATTATGCATATAGTATTACATTCCACTAATAAAATAAGCTGTCATTTGTCTAAACTCCCAAAATTTGTTATAAACATGGTAATTTCCATTACATGTATATATGTTACTGTGAAAGACCGAAATTGGAGAATGTCGACTTTCACCAAATACGTCAGTGAAAGATCGAATATTTCTTTACATTCGGACCCTCACCGGTGTATGTCGACAATCACAGATATGCTCTGGTGTAGGTCGAAAAGAGAGGAGTATATGTACACGCTGCCATTCCAAAAGGAAGTGTTCCACAAATAAATGCAGTTGTAAAAGCAAGGGCCTCTTGTGCAATTCAAAGTGTCATAATAGTTTAAGTTGTTGCAATAAATAAGATTTGAATCACATAATTTGGTAAGTTTATAACTTTTATTATTTTCCTTTCTCATTTTGAATGTACTGTGTGTTTTAAGTTCTTATGTTCTTAAGTTCTTATTCTGAGTCTCAAGTGCGTTTTTTCGCGAATGAATTATGGAGAAGGAAATATAATATTCTTATATGTTCAACATTCACCATTAGTAGATGGTGAATGTCGACATTCACCAGTGTAAATCAGAAATAAGAGTATTTGGAAAATATTTCAGACATAAACCAAGCGACTATGAGAATGTTGATATTCACTGGTGAAAGTCGACATTCTCCAGATTTTGGTGTTTCACCGTAACATATATAAATATGTGCACATAAGAAATCATCACTAGATAAATCATTATGTAGGCCAGAATATGAGATAGACTCATATATAAAATGACCAAGCATTTTGGCAGTGTTTCATGTAAAAACGATCTGAATATAAGACAATTTCATAAATATAAAGACATTATGTTAAAGGACTTCTATTAAAAAAAAAAAAAAAAAAAAAAAAAAAAAAAAAAGAAAAAAGAAGAAGAAGATTAAAGGGTTTAAATGTCGGATCTTGAGGTAAAACTAAATACATTTTTTCACGCATTAAAATTAAGAAGTAAATGATAAAAATTAACATATATTATCATTAACCCTCAACTGGAGGGGCTGGCGTATGAAGTACGCCAGGTCGTTTTTCGAGCCCCTGCTTCGTGTTTGAAACTATTTAATCTTATACGTGGCATTAATAAGGTAAGTCATCATAGTAAAAAATATATAAGAAAAAGAATAACAGAAAAAAAATTAATTTCAAATTATGAAAATTAAGAATTTTTAATTAATTCAAAAAATGGAATGCACTGGAAATGTAATTTAAAGTTATAGAGCATTATGTATTCTTTTATGTATGAAAATTATAAGATCATAAATCAAATTTACAAATTATAAATATTCCATAAAGTTTGGTAAGTAATAAATTTCACAAATGAAAAAATTAAAAACCTTTTGCTACTTTAATCCTCTTCAGATTGTCCCTGTTCACTGCAGTAGGCTTTACAAAGTTGTACTGTCTTGCCCAGATAAATTTTGCAGGTAAACTCAGAACATTTTATAGTAGTGTAATTATTCTTCATTCTATCGCACTCAGCGCAGCGTCCTTTGATCTTTTTTGCAGGTGGTTCTTCGTTCCTTTCGGCCGTCTTGTCCTCCCTTGTTGTTACCAGCTTTCTAATAATAGCTTTGAAATGCGACAGGAGAAATGACATTTTCAGGCAATTCTGAAGATGTGGTTTCATCAAAGATGTAGCTAGATTTTTAAAAAAAATATCTTCTAAACTTGATGGTTGCATCAGGTTTGGCAAAGTTCAAGAGCACTTGCGAATTTAAGCCCGCTACGTTTAGCAGTGCAAAAAATATTGCCATTGTTCACCTCTTGGTTTTTCGGGCGACAGTGAATCATGTATCATACTTGCTTCTCTTTGAGATGCTTTGGAGATCATCTGCAGTCCTGTTACATTTGAGATAAATATTTGTATATTGTACGATAGCATCAATCATATTTGTATTTATGATTTTCTAGAAATCAGAAAGCTCATCATTTATATAGTCACAAGTTTTGGCACTTGGGAATATTTTTTTCATCAAATGTTTTCGAGGCGTTCTGGCGAATTTAATCTTGAGGGGAACTTTATACCATTTATAAGTTTCCTTTTCTTCTTTGAGAAACTTTCCTCCAACTTATATCTTTTTGTAAACTGTGTTTACAAAAAGCCCTCATATTTTAAATCACTCATGTCATTTTCATCATCACTAAAATCGACATTTGTTGAGGAAACATCATTTGAGGAAGGAAAATGAGGATGTTTAGAAACATTTCCCTCAATTTTTGAATTCCTTTCATGACCAGAATGTTCGATGACTTCCGATTCATCGACATCAGTTGCGTTATCCAAATTGTCGGTGTCTTCAACAACCGAGACTTCATCAACCGCTTCTAAAATGTGCAAATAATCTTCAGGAGGTACAATATTCTTTTGGTACATACTTGGAGGAGCGGCGTACTGAGTTCACCTACGTGACATGTTCACAATAACTGTTTTCGGAAGGAAAGCGAAAACCAGACTCACCAGAAATACCAGATGCATTGCACTCATAGAATGTTTCTAGGAGGGTAGAGGAAGGGAGGAAGCTCGGGAAGGAGTAGTTTGAAAATTACAGCCCAAAAGATGGCATTGGCATACTCTGTACACTGACTCCTCCATTGCAGGGTTAAGCAGCCCAAAATGACAGATAGTTTATAGATAGGCAGTTCAGGTGATGCTGCTTTATAGTCAAGCCACTATATCACTTTAATAATTAATTATTTTATCAAATACAATTGGTTCTTTAAATAAAGTTTTGTAATTACAATGCACTTTTTAAAATTAATGCACACTTTTGTATGTACTTACTTGACTGGTTTAGGTGCTTTCAGACGCTTATATACAAAACATGCTAGCCAATACTGGACAGTTCTATTCCATGCTCTAATGCCCTCTCTAATTGTTGGCCAAAATTCACTTCCATATTCATAAATATTATTTACTGTTTCAAATGAGTATTCCACAGATGACCAACTTTGTTTTTTTTCCCTACAGTAAAAACAAGTCATTAAAAAATTACGGCATTTCATTTAAATATATTTATTTGTTTGAAAAAATTAACTTTTTCAGTCTGCAATATTTATGAAAAGTATGAACAACCCACAATTACGAACATATACTATATATTTTTAACATTGAGACTAAAGGAGAAGAAATCTTCACAAAAAGCTGAAAATCTCAAAAACTGGGTAGTATATATACTGAGTAGCAGTTGTATTTCATAAATGAAAAGCAGTGGTAATAAGATGGAAGAATAAAAAGTTGCCCATTTTATAAATTCAATTTATAATATTAATATGGGCAAACAACAAATAAATTTGAAGTTTCTGAAAAATAATGAATTATAATATCATATTGATATTATTAGGGTTGCTCCTTGGTTATTATTATGTTACAAGTTCTTGTAAAGAAAGTATTATAACAATTTTTTTTATTTTTTTAATCAGACTTGCCTTTTATTGTTATCTATTAACAACTTTACAGATTTTACAACTTACTAGAGATTTTATCTATTTACAACTCATATGAAATGTGAAAAATTAATGAAAATTAAGAAATTGGGTAAAAAAGTCAAACTTGAATTAGCATAAGGAATTGCAGAAAAATATCAGGGAAATGAAATATATTGAACTGAAAAGTAATATTTTAAGAATGATTGATCATTTCTCCAAATTATATTCTCCCCATAGACAAAATAAAAAGAAAAAAAAAACTACAAGATATGAGGTATGTTAAAATAGATTCTATTTCAACAGCAAAAATATCCATACATTATCAACTTATTGAAAAGCTCCTTTATATATAATTCTGCATTTCAAAGCAAACTACATGCAAAAATAACTTTTCAACAAAAACATTCTTTAATGTTTAATTTTGGTGGTGATATCAGTTTATTGTTTATTTAACATCATGGTGTTTGTTAGAAACGCAATTTAAAATATGTACAAAATTTAAAAAACAACTGCAATCTGAAGACTTCAAAAAAGGAATTTATCTATAAAAAGAAATATTAACCAACCATTAAAAAATAAAAAATAAATAAAAACTTTTTAATTTGACTGCTTAGCTTTAAACTGCTTCATGTGTAAATAGAATCTGATTTCTATGTAAGATTCCAGTTTAATATATGAAGCAGTTCTGAACTAAATATGTATGACAATACTAGTTAAGAATTAAATCTAAAAAATTCATGATACAGGTTATAAAATCATATAGTTAAAACAAACTACTTACAATAGCAAGCTATTCCTACAAAATCAATTAATGAATACCATGTGAAAACTTCAAGTCTTACTTAGTGTTAATTTTTCTTTACTCTTAAACTTTACACTAATTTATGAATAATTAAATATCTATACAGATGGAAGTAACACATGAAATTTTTTTTAAATATTAATGCTTAGTCACCTTAAATATAAGCATGCTATTAATAAAAACTACAAACAAAGTATTTTTAAATATTAAACTTTGTTTCATTACTATAATGATACTTAAAAAAAAAAAAAAAAAAAAAAAAAAAAAAAAGCGAGAATATAGCAAAAATTAAATATATTCAAGTATCTTGATGGGACTACTTAAAGTGATACTACAAACCATAAGAAAGAAAAAATTTATCTTCACAAAATTTTGTATCTTGAGTAATATAAGATATATGTTGCATTTATTGCCACTGAGTGTTTGACAGTTTCCTCCTCTCCAGTTGATTAATATATTTTTCATTTTATTCTTCTCATTAAATTTAATAAAGGCATCTTATTTTATTATGCCTTATAAAAACTGAATAAGTATAACTGAGTAATTTAAAATGCAAATGCACTTTCTGTTGATGAGATGCATATTTATCATTCAACCTGCATTGACTGAAACTTCAATAAAAAGCCCCATTTTTATGATTGCTGTCAAACCCAATAGCGCATGGCTTAAATGGCTAATGTAAACAGCTGCTGTTCTTATAGACTTGATTATTAAATACAGAATGACAGATTACTGACAGATTCTGTTTCAAAAATCTAGTTCTTGTTCTTAATTGGAAAGCAAGACTCCTTTTCTATTTGTCATTAAGTAACAAATTAAATTAGATTCAAAAGATATAAATATTCTGTAAAAAGTGCTTAAGGAATATTTAAATATTTTAATTTGCAAATCTAAGTTTTAAAAAATAAGTTTTCAGAAATTGCCTACTGCAGAAACTTTTCATTTCTTGATGGGGAAAACTACTAAACAGATAATTTTAGAAACAATGAAGAAAATTTGCAAAATAACTATGCATATTTATGAGTAAACACATTTTCAAAAATATTCTATAAGCTCTGCTAACTTTTCAATAATACAAAAAAAGTACTTTAAATAAAAAGCAAACTGTTTACTAAAAACATTTTAATATTAAAAAAATTAAGCATAAAATTAAAAAAAATTGTTTAAATAATGAAATACAAGAATAACTATCTACGTTTTTTTACATGAACCTGATTTTTTTCCATTTTTCTTTTAGCGTATAACAGTATTAGGAAAACATACACACACACACATTCAAACAAACAAACAATTTTCATTATATGGAGCATTTGGTGGCTTTTGAATTAGCAATAAATGCAAGTAAAAAAAAAGTCCAAGATCCAAGCATCCAATATCCAGAATGATCTAAAATCCAGACCTAAAAGCCACGTATGCTTTACGCGTGCGCATTTTATCTCCCCTCGCAAAATAAAACATGTGGAGAGTCCCAATTCTTATTTTCACTTTGGCACTAAATAAAATACCTCATTACTGAAAAAACAATCATTTTAGCATAAATTTGTATCATCAATAATTTGGCTTTGTAGCTACCAAATTGCTTGCTTCGCTTACATCTGAAACCAAAATTTATCCACATAGATACATCGTTGAATTTACTTTTACTAATATTTCATATCTTTGAAGCCAACCTGGCGAATCATTATTTATTATATTTTGCTTTTATCGCCGCATGTTTATCAACACATGACAGCTTGAATAATGACTCATATAGCGATGCCTAAGCAATTTTTTTTATGCTAGTAATTGAATAATGAAGAATATGGTAAGCTTTTATGTTAACATTATGCTTGGCAATGATTAGAGATTTAAGTTAAATGTGCTAAGAAATGTTAACGAGGAAAAATAAATTTCTTTTCATATGCTAAAAATGGATTTTGTTAATGATACTCATAGGCCAAAAGATTACTCATAGTGCTCTCTGAATTACGAATAACTGATTTCCTATTCACATACACCCAGAACCAGCACCAGGGCTCGTATGGCCGCAACGCGCAGCTAAATTTAAGGAAGACAAAGAACGCTTAGTAGCAGAATAGGACTCACAGAGACTGCATCAGTCAGTAAAGTATATAGCACCGGCCCTCCATACGCCTTAAGTATAAGTGGGAATTTATTTATTCAGGACTTATATAAGCCTTAAACATGTGCAATAAATAGATATAAGTATAATGAATAACTAAACACAATTCAAGCGCAATTGCCACAGTGCGCGATAGAAGCAAGATAAAATTTAGGGAAACAACTTGTCTTTAGTCCCCAATCTCATGATAAATAGCCAAATATGTATAGTGAACGATAGCTAAATTTTATGATGATAGCCGTGAATTTTAAAGGTTTTCTGATATCGCAAACCAAAGGTCAAATTTTCCTATTAACGGATTTTGTACAGAAATGTGGAGGAGAAGTAATACATGAAGATGATATAAAAAGTTTTTCATTGAGATGACAATGCTCCTCAATCAAATCTATAGTATGGTTCTAGATCCAGAAAATACCGCTACCGATAGTGAAGAAAGTTACAGAAAGGTTACTGAAAACAAAAAAATTTCAATTCGATTAATAAATTAGTCGGATTTCTCCACACACCAATTACAGGACTTCAACTATGTAACTAAACAAGAAATCATGTCTGTTCACAGAATTAAAGAAAAAGTATTAGCACAAAAAAAAAAAAAAAAAAAAAAAAAAAAAAAAAAAAAAAAACGAAGCAACTTAAACAACTTATAATGAAAGAAATGTTTAAATAAGGTAAACAAATAAATATTCAGCTTTTTTTTTTTTTTTTTTTTTTTTTTTTTTTTTTTTTGTAAATTTTGATATCCTTTAGATCATAAATGTTTCATTATTTCATAAATTGCGATTTCATATTTTTAATTTTATAATTTCTATATCCGGATGATCTAATTATGATGATACATGAATGATCTATGATGATCTGTAATCAATAATATATGATGATCTAATATCCGGAAAAATCCCAAAGTCAGAATCGCAGAAGTCCTGACGTGTCCGAATCGCAGACTTTGTACTGTATATAGATTAATAAAAATATCGGAATATGCTAAATAGGGCATTGAATTTGGAAAATTTCAAATAAAGTTAAATATACCTGAGATAACTGTTTAAAGAAAAAAGTTTAGTTAGCATCAATCTTATACATTTAAAAAATATGATATACATAATGACAGTGTAATATTGTCCTTCACCTTCAACTTTATCTGATTCTAAACAGGGTAGCAATTACAATGCAATTAACATAAAATTCAGTTTCTATCTGATGTTAAGGAATCTTCTTTTGACTTGAAAATTCATAAGCTTCAAGGAGGAACTTTTAAATTGGAATGGAAAAAAGGGCTAATATGATTGTTAAAACATGGCTTGACACATGAATTAGACTGAAATAATTCTATTGGTGAAGAATATGTGTAAGCAATGGGAAAAAATTGTAATGATCAAATTCCTTATTATTTTATTTATTAGTTTCTGTATTAATATATACATTTAAACTGCCTTAGATTTTTTTTAATCCAAAATAATTTTAGTGAAATCGATTTTTAGCTAATATATGCTTCCCTTACTTTGTGTTCCATTTTTTAGGCTTCCCTCTAATTTCAGGTTAGTTTTACCCAAAGTAAACAAGTGCTAATAAAGCTCCATTCTACTACTGTTTTTAGATAATATAGAAAAAATTGTAAGATATAATAAGGATATAATAATAACATATGAAAGGATGCTATCACAATGCACATTGAGACCAATTAAATGAATTATTCAAGCCTCCTGAATTATATATTTAATTACTTAATTCATGTAACTGAAAATTTATAATAAAGGAAACATAAAACAATATCTTACAGTTCTTCTAATGCTGCATAATTAGTAGGCCCAGCTCCAGGCAAGGGATTACTAGATTTGGGATATGCACCTAAACCCATGGCAATACATACACACTCTCCAAGGATAAAGCCAGCATAAATTCGCATTCGGAAGTTGAAAAAAGATGGGGTCATATAATAAACTCTATACCAAAAAGGCTGTTTCAGAAGTTCTGGTGAAGATGCAAGCTAGAAAGTAAAAAAATTGCATCGATATCTTATAATATTAGTCCTTTTTACTTTTCTACACATTTAACTCATTGAAAAACAAATACACGAACAAGTAATTTATTCATAAGTTAAGAAATAAAATGATGAGATGAAATACTAAAGATTAAGAAAAAGGTAATTTTCAATATGGAATTTATAGACAGATCCCTACAACTAATTAAATTACTCTACCATAAAGAACAAATTCTCAATTTTTTAAAATTTTTGTGTAAAATCTGTGCTACCAAAAAAAAAAAAAAAAAAAATTGTAATGCAGTGTTTCCCAACCAGGGTTCCCTGGATACCTAAAGTCTGCAAGAAATAGGTAAAATAACACGTACATAATAAAAGAGGAAAAAATATTTTCCTGATTCAGTATTGTACTCCGGTGGGGTAAGTGGGTGGTGTGACTGTGACAAGAGCATAGCCGATGATAATTGAGAAGTTGCCTTGGATGGTATGGCTATGCTCAGTCAGACATCATCAACAGTTGTATGAATTTTTTGTTACTTGCATTACCAATTCAACTGCTTTAAAAAATCATATTATATGTATATATATATGTAATAAATTCAGGAAAGTGTTGATCCATAATGACTAGGAAACTGGAGGCGAAGGCAGATTAAATCTTCAGTTTTATTTTCCGCTACACGCAAGTTGACACACTAAGTGTGCCTATTCCAAAAGGCTTACATTTTTTGATAACTTTGTAGCAAGAAAGCAGCAGCAGACAGACAGCAGTCTAGCTAGGCCAAAGCGTTGAAAGCAAGTGCGTAATGTTCAGGATGAAATCTTAAGTCACTGAGTTAGCTTTGGTTTTCAAAGCATTTTGCTGTAAAATTATTATTGGCTGATTGAGTTTTAGTTCCATTTACATCATTATATATGTACAGTCAAAAGTCGTTAATCCAGACTCATCGGGACTTCGGTGATTCCGGATTATAGATCATCAGTTTAAATCTGGTAAGATGGCATGCAGAAATTATAAAGTTAAAAATATGAAACCGTTATTTATGAAATAAAGAACAATTATGATCTAAAGGGTATCAAAATTTACAAAAAAAAAAAAAAAGCTTAGTATTTATTTACTTTATTAAACATTTCTTTCAATGTAAGTTGTTTAAGTTGCTTCGTTTTTTATGTGATAATACATTATTTTTAATTCTATAAACAGACATAATTTCTTCTTCACTTACAAAGTTCCACTGTTCAAGTCCTATAATTGCTGTGTCGAGAATACCGAATAATTTGTCAATCGAAATTTTTTCGTTTTCAATAACCTTTGTCATTTTCTTCACTATTGGAAGGTCTTTGGCGATTCCGGATTATAGATCATCAATTTAAATCTGGTAAGATGGCATGCAGAAATTATACAATTAAAAATATGAAATCGTAATTTATGAAATAAAGAACAATTATGAACTAAAGGGTATCAAAATTTACAAAAAAAAAAAAAAAAAAAAAAAAAGAGCTTAATATTTATTTGTTTACTTTATTAAACATTTCTTTCAATGTAAATTGTTTAACATGCTTCCACAAAAATTCAAAAAGTTCCTTTTCTTGTGTCATATATAGCGGACTTCCCAATGCCATATTTCTCGCATAATTTTGAGAAAGATAGGCCTTTATCCATTTTTTGAAGCAATTCCACTTTTTGTTTAATGGACATCGAAATATGCTTTTGCTTTGTATATCCTTTGGCAGCTCCAGAATTGGAAACTGTTTTTGACATAATCGAAAGTTCAAGCTTCATTTTTATAAAATTATTTTAACAGTCTGAAAAAAATAATATGCCGGATCCAATTAGAAGATTAAAGAACACAATCTGCAAAATTAACTGAAATGCCTTAGATAACTTTAGCCTACCTTATACCGTTCGTTATACATTAAACATGCATTCGTAAACGCATTATGCACATGCGCATAAAGTTTGTAGCTTTGAGGTCCGGATTACAGATCATTCTGGATTATGGACGTCTGGACTGTGCAAGAGCAAATCATTTCATAATGAGGGCAAGGAAAGATATTACAAGACTCACGCAGTGGAACAAATTATAAAATGCACTTTTGAGGATGATACTACTACAGGCACAATATTTGTTGGCCAGGTTTTGGGTGTGAGCTAGTTAGCTAACCAACTACATAGGTCACTGTGAAATTTTTGAGATAATCCCAGATAAATGGCAGAAAAATAAATTAACAGTTAGATTTGAAAACATGAATTATTTTAACCTAGCAGATGTTTTTTTATAACCCAAATGCAAGTAGCTTAGCACAGAATAAATTTTAGGCAGAAGGAAAAAGGAAGTTGAGAACATTATCATATTATCATTTTCTATGATTTTAAAATGATCTACAACTAGCATTTAAAAATGAAGGTGCATCTCATGTTACTGTATTCAGATCATTTACAGAATTTCAAAGAGGTTACAACTCTCTTCAGGATGAGTAACACACAGAAAGGCCGTTATAAGCAGTAATCCCAGATAATGTGTCTAGCATACAGAAAATGTTAATTAATGATAATCACTCCACCTATCAAATAATATAGAAGCAACTTAACAATATTAGATCTTCCATTACACATAAAATTATTCATGAAGAATATCATATGAAAAAACTAGTTTGTCATTGGGTTCCCCATAATTTAACTGAGCACCAAAAAGAGGAATATATCAAAATCAATAAAGATCTTAAATTACTTAAAAATGGTGGTCACTGCATTATTTCTAAAATCGTAACTGGACTTGATACATAGATATCATTTTTTGGTGTTCCAACATGACAAGAAAGTAAAGTATGGAGTCTTTGAAGATAATCCCACACCCACAATGGTGAAAAGACAACGTGCCATGAATAAGTAATGTATGCCTTTTCTTTTTCAGATTTACTTTTTAAGATTACTCAAAGCTATCAAGCTGAAAGGACAGACACACCAGACGAAGGACATCCGACCAGGTCCTATATTCTATGGGACCTATACAGAGTTTGGAATATCTGTCGTCCGTGGAACCTCGTCCTCGCGGGCGCAACCCCCGCAGTTGCTGCGTGGCTTTTACAAAGCATAGGGCAAAACTAAATTGTTGCAAATTTAAGAACTCTGTCACCTTACCTCCACGCACCACTCCATTGGCAAAAATTCCATTGTTAGTGGGTGCTCTGTTTACTCTGTCAGTCCCCGCCACGAGAACTGAATGGGGTCAAACCCCCGGGGACTTAGTCAATGATCTCCGATATAGCTCCACCACAACCAAAGGAACAGACACAACAGTACCAGTATGGTCCCTGCTGAGCCTGAACCAACCTGAGTACAATACTCGGGCTTTAGTACTGTGAAATCAAATTACATACCCCCCATGGTTGAGACTGCCCTAACCAGTACACCTAACCAGTACTTTCCAGGCAGATCTTACCTTACAGATCCTAACCAGTACTTTCCAGGCGTTTGCCTTAGTCAACCCCCGGGGAGGGGAAGCTGAAAGGACAGACAACAGTAACAGGTAACTGGTACACCACTGTCTTCCAGAAATACTTCAAGATGTGAAGGTTACAGAACCCATGCTCCACCACAGCACTACATCTAATAAGATTTACTGATGAGGCAGCATTAGCATGTCCTGATATGTTAACACCCACAATTCTCACTTTTAGATAAATGATAATTTACATGACATGAATTCAAGTGCCTACCAGGAATGATTCTTCATTACAGTCAAAAGTTGTTAATTTGGACACCCATAATTCGGAATGATCTATAATCCGGACCTCAAAGCTACAAACTTTCTGCGCATGCGTCGCTTTGAAGTTTGTAGCTTTACAGCTGCGAATATGCTTGTGCGCGTGCGCAAAATATGTTTACGAGTGCGCATTTAATGTATAACGGATGGTATAAGCTAAGCTAAAATTATCTAATTATCTATTTCAGTTAATGTTGCAGATTGCGTTGTTCCTTAATCTTCGAATTGGATCCAGCTTATTATTTTTTTCAGACTGTTAGAGCAATTTTATAAAAGTAAGCTTGAACTTTCGATTATGTCAAATAGAATTTCTGATATATATTTATTAATATGTAAAGGATCTACAAAGCGAAAGTATATTTCGAAGTTCATTAAACAAAAAGTGGAATTGCTGCAAAAAATGGATAGAGGCATATCCTTTGTTTATCTAAACTTTAACGTTTGTTTATCTAAACTTTTAACGCCGCGGAGCGCAATGAATTGGAAGTTGATCTGACAGCACTATCCTTATCTTCAAGGCAGATATTTTTATTTTATTTGGCTTATAATTCCTTACTAAATGTAGTATTTCATCTCGATGTACTCCGTCTTTGATATGATTTAAATCAAATTCCTCGTCATTATAATTCGCTTCCGATAGCAAAGAAAGTGACAGAGGTTATTGAAAACGAAAAAATTTCGATTGACAAATTAGTCGGTAGACACAGCAATTATAGGACTCGAACAGCGGAACTTTGTAACTGAACAAAAAATTCTGTCTGTTTATAGAATTAAAGAGAATGTATTATCACATAAAAAACGAAACAACTTACATTGAAAGAAATGTTCAATGAAGTAAACAAATAAATATTAAGCTTTTTTTTTTTTTTTTTTTTTGTAAATTTTGATACCCTTTAGATCATAATTGTTCTTTATTTCATTAATTACGGTTTCATAGTTTTAATTTTATAATTTCTGCATGCCATCTTACCAGATTTAAACTGATGATCTATAATCCGGAAAAATCGATAATCCGGAATCGCCGAAGTCCCGACGAGTCCGGATTAATGACTTTTGACTGCAATATTTATGCTGGCATGGTACACAAGTACTTAGCAGAAACCCATACAGTTGCTTGAATAGTTATATGTATGGAATATTTTTAAATGATACCTTATTAGAACTTTTCTGATGTTCCTGCAGTTGTTCCAGCACAGTGGAGCTCCAGGCCCACTTCAGCAAAAATTGTCTTGATGCTGCTTATAGCTACCATTAGATTGGAGTTATGTAGCAACTGTATCACTGTTGTAGGAAACTGACTGTATTGAGTTATGTAGCAATCTTACTTCAGAGAAGTTCACCTAACATTAACTGCTTTGTTTCCAATTCATTAAAAATGAAAAGCAGGTAATTTTGGTGTGATAGTAAGTAGCTTTGCAGGCATTGGTGAAAATAGATAAACAAAAAATGTAGCATAAAGGATTCTTGGGAAAATATTTTAATTTTTAGTTCCTCATAGCAAAATACAGCATACTTCCCGTTGTTCTAACGCGACAAATTGTTTCAGAACCCATGCGGACTCAGTGAAAAGGAATAAATGTCGTTCCATAAGAAAATGACTTTTTGTTCTTGGCTGTTTTATTGCTGAAAACAGCAAATCTCAAAATAACTGGGGGAAAAAAATGTTTCGGTTAGAGATATCAGTATCTGATCTCAGAGATTCTGTGAGTAGCAACTTTGAAAAAATGTTCCTAATATATGTTTGATGCCATTTATTGTTAGGACTGCCCTTGGATTTAGAAAGGAATAATAATAAGACAGACTGTCTGCTCAGTCTATTATTTCCTATGAATTATTTCATCTGATGTATTTAGTCTTCTGCTGTAAGCACGTTTAACCAGGGAATAAAATTTTGTGAAACTTATTTCCCACTGTGGGTTCCCCCCCCCCACACACACAGCGATAAGTAATGTCATCACCCTCAAGTAAATAATAAAAGAAAATTGTTTTTAACTTATTGATTTTTTTTTATTTCCACAAAACATTTTATGATATAAAGAATTAATTTCCAGTATGATACTTCTTAAAGCAATGTGGCATACTTTTAAACAAATAACTTTTAGTCATATTTTATGGAAATAACAATTATTGAAATAGCTAATATATAAAATAATGAAATGCAGACTAATATGAAGTAAACTGTGCAAATATTATTCACAATGTATAAGCGGACAAGCACTTGCATCGACCAATTGCTCACAAATAGTGCTAAATTACTGAAATAGCTAATATATAAAATATGGAATTGCACACTAAGATGAAGCAAACTGGGCAAATATTATTCACAATCTATAAGTGGACAAGTACATGCACCAACCAGTTGCTCACAAATAGCACTCAAGTACCATATTGCAAGCACATGATTGCACACATACATGACTCATCAACAATATGATACCATATAACACACATGGCCAAACTGCGGCTCTTTGCCACCTTGACTGCAGCTCGCGAGCTACTTGTGATTCTTTGTCATCTGAAATGCGACTCGTTTTGAATAAATATAGTTTAATTTTTTAATGCAAATGGAATTTGAAATAGAAATCATGCATTGCCATGTTTCTTTATTAATCGCTAATTTAATTTCTGATATTATGCATGTAAAAATGTGATAGCTTTACTGTCTGCTGTTGGCTTATGGTCAGAGCAACAAGTACGTAAAATTACAAATAATTCCATTTCTGGTAATTACTATTCCGGGTTATGTTACTTTTTGAACAGGTCATTGGAATGCACTATTACGAAATTGCCTAGTATAAGTGTTACAAATTTTCAATTTCTTGGGACTTAACATGATGAACACAAAACAGTAGATATAAGATGTATTTATTCATATTTATACATAATCATGTTAATCACATATTCATTAATTTACTTCAAAAGTTTCTTTATATTCAAAAACTGTCTCATTATTTTTAAAACGATTCAAATTTAGACTTGCGACTCTCGAACGTTCATAAAATCAATCATGCGGCTCCCATCGTCTTAAAGTTTGGCCATCCCTGCCATATAATCAGGCTAATTAAATACATAAGAAATAATGCTTTAAGCACAATAGGGTTAATTTCAATGATGAAAAATGTTGTCATTGGCATTTTGGTAGTCTTTTGGGCATAATGAAAAATATCATTTCCATTTTGATAGTCTTCCCCACATGATGAAAAATGCTATCATACACAGTTAACAGGTCAGAGTAACATAAAAATTAATCTCTTCTATTGGGGTTAAGGAGAAAGCATGCTACATAAATTTTTCTCTCGATGGTTCTACTTGGTTTTTGAAGTCAGTTTTAATTAATAACTAGGTAACACAATAAAGAGAAAAATATTAGAGGAGAGAGAAAAGGAATAAAAAAAAAAAAAAAAAAAAAAAGATGGCAGTGTTAAGAAGGAAAGACAAAGAGGACAAGATTTTTAGAGTTTAGTGACAAAGAAGAAATGGATATATATATATATATATATATATATATATTTAGTGAGATCAGGAATGCATAAGAATAGAACAGATTTGTGAGAATAAGGATGATAACAATTTATCAGATGATATCTAATAAAGGATCATCCTTTGAAGAATGACCAACAGAACTTCACTGTAATTTAATGTGTGTTTGAGACTGCTAGAGTCTATTATTTAGTGTGTAATGAAAAAGAAAAAAGAAGAAGAAAATGAGGAGGAAAAGAGGATAAAATGAAGAAAAGAGCGAAATTGATGTGATGTTTCACTCTACAGATATTTAAGAAGATAAATACTTAAGAATAATAATTAATTAATAAGACTAATACTTAAGAGTGTGGATATTAAACATGTTTCTGTTTAATATCCACACTCTTAAGTATTAGTCTTATTAATTAATTATGATTAATTAATTAATTATTATTAATTAATAAATTTATGCCAATCCAACAGTGATGATTAAGGAGAGGCTTTCTCTTGAGCATTTGCGGTGATTACAACCTCGGAAGACCTGGAATTTCTGTTTCTTCATTGTAATGTGATTAGTGATAACAAACATGAAGTATTCCTGCCTATGACACCATAGCCAGAGATTATTTTCTGAGTATGTTCTTTGATTTAGACATGTGGATTCCTGAATAATTCTGATGGCTCAGACCTGTGTTCTACTGCCCTAAAGCAATTATGTAAACTGCACTGAAAAAAAAAAAAAAAAATGAGAGAGAGAGAGAGAGAAGAAGAAGAAGAAGGACAGTTTATTATCTCTTGTTCTACTGGGCCAGTTCACGAAATTCAAATTGCGTTTTTCATGTCTCAAAAGCGCGACTTGGATTTATGCATAATATTGATTTAATATAGCTATTTTAACACAAAATCATACCTTTTCTGAAATTACATGCCAATTTTTTCCATATTTCGATTCTATGACTCAAATTATGTCTAAATATTAAATTTTGTAACATTTGGTGTAAAATTTATGGAAAAATTAAAAATTTTATCTTGGGATATTTTTTTTAATTTGGCCCATGAATAATTTACTTGGGGAACTTTTTAATTTATAGCAACCTATCCTCCTTTCCTTTTTTCATTGTAGATGAGTAAAAAAAAAAAGTCATCATTCATACTTTCAAATAATTTTAACAAAGTGCCGTAAACCACATCTGACATTATTATTGCTAATAACAAATACGCCAAATTTCAAAATGTGCTGATATGTAAATTAATGTATATCTTAGAAAATTTTGAATAAAAACCTCTAATTTTTTGCAGGTGTGCCTAGAAATACATCTACTTTAGAATGACGTTACGAATTTTATAGGTTATAATAAAAAAAATTTTCGAAACATTTATAAAAATTACTTAAAAATACAAATTTTTTAAATAAATCATAAAAACTGACGAATTTCATTTGGAATGAACCTAAATTTTGAAATGTGAAAGGAAGAATCAAATAAGTTTAATAAAAAAAGGGGATATTAACAAATATATACCAAATTCAATTAGCATTGAGAAGTTCAAATTTTGAGGGCTAATTTTTTAAAAACTATTCATGAAATTTTTACAAAACTTAGCCATTTGGCATAATTTGAGGCGTTGAATCGAAATATGGAAAACAATTGGCATGTCATTTCAGAAAAAGGTCCAATTTTATGTCAAAATACCTATATTAGAACAATGCTATATATAAATCTAATACATATCCTAAGTTGCGCTTTGGAGACATGAAAAATGCAAAAAATGCAAGTTGAATTTCATCAATCGGCCCAATAGAACAGGAGATATAGAACTGTCCCATTTTTTCTACCTTCAGATTCAGCTGCTTTAAAAGAAAACTTTCCATTTGCTTTTCAAATTGAAGAACTTTCATGTGCTTAAAATTAGGAAACTTGCTAGTTAGTGTGAGGTCTTCATTTGGTAACCTTGAGAAAATGTTTTCAAAAGAAATTGTTAAGTTATAATCAAGAAGGTATGATGTAACTCTTCACATCATCCTGCACAAGTATTTCTCACCTTCTCTTAGCATGTATAAATGATTTTGTAATCTTTAACATCTAATTCTATCTAGGTCAAGTTTCTTCTCCTATGTCTATTAGATATTTTTTTTACCCTATGTCCATCTTTGGCATTTCTGCCATTAGTCAACGAGCAGCCCAATAAAATAATGAGAGTGTAAAAAGCAAGGGTAAAAATTAACCTAGATAGAGTTGTCTGTAATAAACTTAGAATGTCTGTAATAAATAATAGACCAGTTCTTGAGGTGGTCACCATCCATGTCACCTCTGACACAAACGGCAACAACCTGAAAATTTAAGTCCAATCTAATGTAAATGCTGCTGTAAATAATCACAGCCAGTTATCAAATGAAAAAGCAACTCTAAGAGCCCAAGGCAAGGAACTGGAGATTTTATTTGTGTATTACAGATATGAATAGTAAATTTATTCATAATTTGTTTGTCTTATTCAAGATCTAATATCTTTCTAAGGAATTTGGTTCCATATCAGAAACTGATATATGTTATGTAAAAACCTAATGTATTAAAAAATGAATATTTGTGAATTTATACATTTGTTTTATTTATCTGTCTCTCACAGTTTTACCAGCTTGAGAGTTAAAACTATTTTATGCAGTAGAACCCGGATTGCATAATAAAAATCTAGATTAATATGAAGTAACTTTTAATTTGTGCACCTTAGCTATTTTACCACACTATACATCCACATACCAGATTTGATGTACAAGGATTTCTTCTTCTGGGGGCACATTGAGAACATGATCTACAGAAGTCCCATTGTATCCAATGAAGATCTAGTAACCACATTGTTAGCTTCTACAGGAAATATACACAAAATGTCTGGGATCTTTGCTAACATATGCTAATCCATGCACCACTGCCATGAACCTTGTATTATCATTGGCAACTGCACTCACGGTAAAAAGTTAAATCATTAAAATGTTTCTTTTGATTTTACTTGTCTTTTACACCTAATGTTCATGTTTTCATATGTGCTAGTACTTAAAACACCATTTCCGCAGACATATTCCATTACAGAATATGCTTATTTGGGTTTGCTTTACCTGCCTTTAAATCTTTGTTAGGTATTTTAGGTTCACTCACTAAAGTCATATTCATGCACAATAAATAAATGGATGGATGTGAAATATTCAATATCTAGTTAACAAGAACATGTCAGAAATTATATCAGCAAATATTCCTCTTTCATTATTTCTCAGAAATATAATACAAGATTTTATACATGTCAAAATTTTCACAGTACATAGAGCCAATTTTAATTTGTTTTATTACTGTTTGCTGAAGAGCAACTTTCTCAGAAACATAATATTACCAAACACCTGTATTTGATTTCTATATATATTATATATATTTTTAAGTAAAACACCTTTAATCTAAGTTCCCTTTATCATTCTGCTTAGAAATAAAATCCAAAAACGCTATTATGTCAGCAAAGAAAATAAGGAGTGGGTTTAAATTTGATTGCTCTTATATCACATATTGAAAATGAATCTTTTCATCCATTGTTCATATAATACATCGTAATAATTTATTACATTGTAGGTTTCATATTGCATTTCATTATGCAACAATTTAGTAATTTAGTATTCTTTTGATTTCTTTAATTTTTAATTATTATTGTTTGATATGTAAATAATTATAATAAGTAAAGTTTAAGTACTTTTTAATAATGTTTAATTAGACAGTGTTATTATGTAAAATATGATTTTCTCATTGATTCAATTTTAAGGAAATACATAAGTTTTTACTAGTTAAGAAATTATTAAATTTTTGTATGTAAATATTTAATAATCAGATATTAAATTTCTGTCTTCCAATAAAATTTCAAGAATTATGTGCTGTAAAAAGTATAGTTTAAATGACATAAAAATTGAGTATAATTTACTTGATGCTCTAAAAAAGATTTAAATTACACAATAATAGGAAACACAAGAAAAATGAGTAAATGCTCTGGTGATTGATAGCTATTAAAAGTCTAGAATTTAAACTTTGAATAACTATGCTACTTCTTCTTACAATATAATTGTAAATCAATCTGAATATCCACTTCTTTTGTTGCATAATTTGTTGCAAAACTATACTGAAAACAACTGGTGACAGCATTACATTAAAAATAATTTTATCAGTAAATATTAATGAAAGTTAAACAGAAGAAATAGATTTATGAGAAAAATAATTTATTTATTTTAAAAAAACAGAGAACTTACTTCGAGTGGATAAAGAAAATTGCCTACTAAATAAAGTAAGACATAAAATGGCACAATCTGAATTCTTTGAATCAAATATCTATTTGCCGGGACATAAGAACTGTATGGCAAATAAAACATATCCGAAAAGGTTCTATATTTGTAATAAGGTCCTGTGAAAAAGAAATCCACCATAACCACTCAAATTCAAGATGAAATAGTGTCATAAATATATATAACAAAAAAATATTTTTCTGAAAAACCTATTATTTTAAATAATACAATTTGATTCTATAAGATGTAAAAGAACATCATTTTTAAGAACCTTTTAGAAATTTGCATAAATATAAACATTTACCTATTAAGACTCCAGCAATACAAAATGCATAATGGAAAACATCAAAAAATGAGGGCTTTATTTTTCTGTATTTTATTTGAATTTCAGAATTAGGATCCTTTGCTTGAAGTTCTTCTTCTTCTTTGATTTCAAATGCAATACCTACCATCTGAAAGACATTTTATTATTCATACTAAATAGAAAAGAATGAAAAAACATTTTACATCATAATATCTATAAAATTTTACATTTCTTAAAGATAAAATTACCGAACAAGAAATTTTCAAAGAAAATTTTGTATTTTCCACACACAAACACCAAACCCTTTACGAGTAAAATAATACATGACATATATATTTATTCAGGCTATGCAAGATTATTTGAAAAACATAGCTATGATGTCAACTCCCAATTTTCTAGGAACAGAGTAACTAGACTGTTTAAATAAAAACAAATACAACAGTTTAATTTGTTTATTGAGGAAAAACGGGAAATTTTACCACTATCCAGCCCCCAAAAAAGAATTTTAATCAACTTTTTTATGAGAATTTGAGCAGAATGATATTATTCAAGCTGTCTTGTAAATATTGTTCTTTAATTCTATGGTAAAATACCTAAGCCAGCTTGTTTTTCATTTATTTAATGTGTAGTCTTCGACTACATTATCAACGTTTCATTTGAACTGTCTACTATGCTAATTTAAAAATCTACAAGCAGTGAAAACTTCATCTATAGCACTAGCTGTGCCTCTATGTTTAATGTGACTAGAATAAAAATGTTATTTAAACTTTCTTCTGCATTTTGAGAGTTGTTTAAGATGAAACAATAACTCACAATTTGTCTAACAGGTGTGCAGACTTTTAAGTCTAGCTCCCAATTACACTACAAACATCATTGCAAAGAAGGTTCACGGCCCTTTGATGCAGTTTAGTTCTATCATTATTTTCCTTCTCAAGCATCTAAATCTAAATAGCAGATTAAGAATTAAGTGACAAATTAAAGCCCTTTGATGCACTTTAGTTCTATCATTATTGCCTCCCTCAACCATCTAAATCTAAATGCAGATTAAGGATTAAGTAAAAAATTAGTCTTCTCCATCTTCTCCAGATTTGATTGCATGTATTAGGCTATTTTTTAGATTTATAATTTTCAATTTGGCTTCCAGCAATACTATCATGGTTTATTTATCTTTTACCAAAGAAATAGCATGTATGCACAGAAAATAAAGCAAAATTTTTAATCTTAAAGGTGAAAATTTCAGTAAAGCTGAAAAAAATAATGGAAATATTATTGAGAACATTGGAGAGTTAAAAAAAATTAAATTGTTGTAAAAATTAAATTGTTTTTGGATAATGAGTGATTTCACCAAATGTTTCACCTAATCCTATAAATATGAGTTCAACATTGATTTAATATGAGTAAAAAGGATAAAGAGAGGATGATACATTTTTTAAAATTATGATTTTGAATGCGGTTAAACTTTATTCACTTGCAACCACTGCTGAATACTCATTTGCCTAGAGAAAAAAAAGCACCATCAATGGGCAATTGGTAAGGCTGAATACTGGGAGTTTATCCCAGGCGAACAGGCTGGCTGCATGGTTGGATTTATGGCTGGGTGCATATCTTATTCATAGCACATTACAGATTCTCACTGAATTCATCATGAACTTTAATCAAACATAACGTACAATTAAAAATTGTTCTTTATTTCAAGACTTCAAATGTGGACCACTCTGTGCTTCTACCAGAAGCTTCTCCTTAGGGTTATCGTATTTATCGGCAATACAGGTACAAGGCACACTCTTTATCACTATCACCACAAAGTCCCTCTTCCCTCAGTTCCTTTAATGGCAATTCATAGAAATGATATCAAATATTTCAGAGGATCTGTACTGTTGATATTTCTTTTCCCTTAACAACAAAACTAAGATGTGAAATTAAAAGACATCAAAATGTAATTGAACATATGGCAAGGTTATAATGCATACATATAGAAAATATGTTACAAAACAAATTTTAAAAAAACAAAAACAAAGAGGAGTTTAAACTGTAATGTAAGAAACAAATTTTTCTGAGAAGTGTACTATATATCTGTACAATCCGCTATAAGTTTGCACTATAAGCAGTTTGGAAGAGATTTATTCTGTTAAACTGTCTTTAAGTCTCTGTTTGGTTTTGGTCCAGGCAAATCAGCATCTGAAAACAAACAGGCTGGTTTTGAATGGATCTAGTCATAGTAGATTTAAAGCCATTAATTTCCATTGTCAATGTTCTGTCTGTTCTTGTGAGGATTTTCTGAAGATCTGAGTGTGGCTGGCACTGCAAAAGCTTGACTTGATCAATATGTAAGTATACATGTTTACATAATTTTAAAGTAGAACTTGCATAATACTTACCTTGACAGTGTCATTATTGGGTTTAGTTGTTGCATTCAATACTAGAAAATCAGTGACAAATTGAGTGTCATATGGATCTTAGATGTCACCTTAGATGTGTTACTATATCACTAAAAAGCCTGAGAGTTGCGCCATACACAGTTCTGAGCAAGACATCAACAACTCCTCCTTGATGGCTGTCCAAATACCAAGCAAAGCAGCTAGGAATATTTCAGTCCAGTTATTAGTCTCATGAGTATTGAAAGAAGATTTTAAATGTCGATGAAATCTTTCAACAATGCCACTTGACACTGGATGATAGGCCATCATTGTAATCCTGTTTGTACCCAAAATGCATGTAAACTCCTCAAATACTGCAGATCTCCTTTGAAAACTTGACCTGCTGTTATGACCAAAAGGCAGCCAAAGTGAAATATTCACATGTTGAAAATAGCTCTGAAATAAGTTACAGTTTTCATACCAGGGTTAGGAATGACTTCAGGCCATCTGGAAAATATATCTATTAGACTCAAAAAGTACATGTTACTTTCTTATGGAGCGAATAGGCCAACAATATCCATGTGAATTTCTGAAAAACATGCATCAGGAAGAGAGAATGCACAGTGGTGCTTTAGTGTGCTTGTGTATTTTTCATCTCTAGCAAGATTCACAAGATTTCATTCAGTTTTCAATATGAAGCTCCATATCAAGCCAGTGACTAATTTTGAAAATAAAATACAAATGGTATTTAATTAATTCTCAGTCTGAGTATGCTGTAATATTTGTGGAATAAATGAAGCGCAGTGAAATGATTGCACCACTGTTTGGAAAAATAAAAAGTAAACCATATATAGGAGATGTTATTACACTGTCTTCTAAAAGTTATACACACGATGGTAAAATCAACAAAAACAGAAAAGTAAAGCTTTTAGACACCAAACTGCAAATGAAGGTAGAAAATGTGTTTATGCATGAAAAAATTACAAACATATGTACAAAGTTGAAAACAATATTTAACTTTTGTAAATTTATGAAGATTTCATATTCGGGTCATTAACAAACTGGTGTTTAAAGCTAAGAAATAAACACACAGAATTTATTTTAATGAGGCATTTGACCATCCCAGATCTTCATACAACTATTGCAGAGATTTCCAATGCCTTCAGTAAGGTGATCAACATTCGCAAGTGCTATTAATGGCCATTCCTCCAGCAGGGCAGTTTCCAACTGTCTAAGACTGGCTGATAGAGATAAACATGCAGAAACAGCATATATGAAGACATCTCAAAGATTTTTAATGAGATTAAGTTTGATGAGCACAGTGGTCACTCCATACAAGAAATTACTCGTTAATAATGTTAGCCCCATGGAGTTGGATATAATAATTCATAAGGAGGAAAACAGAACCAAGTGCTGCAATGTGGAATCTCACATAGGGGTGTAAGACTTCATTCGTAATACCAAACACACATCATAGAACCATCTTTAAAGATTTGCAGCTACGTGTGATATCCCACTGAATTTCCAGCCTACACCATAATGCTGCCATTCTGAATACATGATGTTCAATGATTTATACACTTATCATCTGATTTCAGAACACTGTTTTATCTTGTTATTTAACAAATAAATATATTAATTATTGAAGAGGCAACGCCATATTTGTATGACGTAAATGTTGCTCAGCAACAGAAGAAAATTGTTTTAAGATTAGAATTCTGAAGTTTGACCAGCTAGCAGATGTATGAAAATTTTGCCACTTAATTGTATACAAATTATCTACCTCTACACACTAAAAATAAAATTTATGTTCTACTACGATTATTTGTTTTGTCAATTACTGCAAAATACATTACAGTCTTATTAAACTGGAGGTTCCACTGAGATACTGGAAATTAGGAGTGCAATTATCAATTTCGATATGCTGGTCTCCTAATCACAGTAAGTTGAGGAAATTTTGAGAACAAGTTTGCTAGTATCAATTGTCGAGTTTATTCATTTCAAGGAGAAACAGATGTCAGAAGTCTGTGGTTTTAAAGTTAGATTTTGAAGCGGGTCATTCAACAGTTATCTTCTGTGTTTCTATAACTTGCGTCCGAGCAAAGAATTGTCAGAACAGGATATTGCTGATCTTCGAGGATAAGATAAACTTTTCGTTTTCATAAAAAAAGTATTTATTGAATTTAAGTATTTCATTTTAGAATTATATTTAAATAGTTTAATTTCTGTGTAAAATAACTGATACTAAAAATAGGTGTAATTTATAATTGATATTTGTGGTAAAGAAGTATTTTAAAAAATTATTATTTAGGCTTTACTGTTATTTGTTTTGATTTGGGGGGGTTGATAATTGATATATGGAAGCCATCCCGGCATTTATAAAAAATAAAAAAAATTAAAAAAAAAAAAAAAAAAAAGAACCGCTAGCTGAGTTTTTGAATTAGTTGCCAAGCAGGCACGTGGAAAATAAGTAGTAATGTCAAACTGATGTAGTGTGATTTGATTATACTGCAGAATTGGCAAAAGTTTTTTCATAGTTCTCGCCATCCAGGCGTGTGGTAAATAGTAACGTCATCCCGACGTATTACAGATTTTCTATTGTAAAAATTGTATTGCCAAAGTGGCAAAAATTGTATTTGTTATCGCCAACCAGGCATGGAGATAGACATTAAAATCCTCAAACTGACGTGTGTAAAATTCCATCGTAATGCCTAACTGTCAAAGGTGTTTACACAGTTATAGCTAAAGAGGCTTGTGAATAGTGAGTTAGAACGTATGGAAATTTCCTGTTATGTTTTTACCACCAATCCTCGAATTCCATATCACAGATTATGTTCTTACTGCATTAATATAAATATTAACAAGACATAGTGCACAATAAAAATTAAACTTTATTTAGGAACTTCGCGCACACTGCCCGACAGCCTGCCTGTTTCGCTCTGCTCGCTACTCGTAAGAAATTTCTCCTCTAGGGTTGCCACACTTATCGGAGGGCGCAAGGCGCGCTCCTTATCGCCATCACCACAGAGTTTCCCCCCAGTTCCTTTAATGACTATACAAAGGAACGACATAGGTTATGAAATTATCTTAGAGGATCCGTACTGTCGGGTATTTTTTTACATAATTACAAAATTAGAATATAAAATTAGAAAAGATCAAAATGAAATTCAATATATAACAAGGTAATGACACATATAATAAACATGAAATAACAAGAAATATGTTAAGATATGAATTTAAAAAAAATGTTTTAAATTGTTATGTAAGAAGCAAGTTTCTTAGGGAAGTGAACATGTCTTCCCGATCTGGTGACAGTTTGTGTCTTAGAGAGTTCGTTTGCAGATTTATTCTGCTGAACTGTCTTTAAGTCTTTATTTGTTTTCAGTTCAGGCAAATTAGAGTCCGAAAGCAAATAGGCTGGTTTCAAACGGTCTATAGACACAGTACATTTCAGACCGTTAACATCAATTGTGAAAGTTTTGTCTGTTCTAGAAAGGACTTTATGCGGACCTGTATATGGTTGGCACAGAGGTGGCTTTACTCGATCGACACGTAAGTATACATGCGTACACGACTTTAAGGTAGCACTTACGTAACATTTTTCTTGGCAATGTGCAGATGTTGCTATTGGATTCAATTGTTGCATTCTATGCCTAAGATTCGTGATAAATTGTGTGTCATACGGAGATATCTTAGATGACGTTATCATATCACTAGGCAGCTTGAGAGTTGTGCCGTACACCAGTTCAGCACAAGATGACTGTAGATCTTCCTTTACGGCTGCCCGAATACCAAGCATAACAACTGGTAGTGTTTCAGTCCAGTTATTGGTCTCGTGAGCCTTGAGAGAAGATTTTAAATGTCGATGAAATCGTTCAACAATGCCGTTTGACATTGGATGATAGGCTGTTGTTGTGATTCTGTTCGTACCCAAAATGCGCGTGAATTCTGCAAAAAGTGCGGATCTCATTTGAGAACCTTGGTCTGTTGTTATGATCGATGGGCAGCCAAAACGAGATATCCAACAGTTGAAGATGGCTCTGCAAATGGTTTCCGTTTTCATATCCGGGATGGGAATGGCTTCAGGCCATCTGGAGAATCTATCTATTACAGTCAAAAGGTACACATTGCCTTCTGATGGAGGTAACGGTCCGACGATATCCATATGGATTTCTGAAAAACGTGCATCAGGAAGAGAGAATGTGCCCAGTGGTGCTTTAGTATGCCTAGTAATTTTCGATTTTTGGCAAGATTCACAGGATTTCACCCAATTTTTGATATGACGTTTCATATCGGGCCATACATAACGAGAACAAATAAGCTTCGTAGTAGCTGCAATTCCTGGATGTGACAGATTATGCAGATGATTAAAGATGAGTCTACGAAAGGAATTCGGAACAAATGGACGAGGAATGTCTGTTGATATGTCACACAGAATATTACCATCAGAATATTGGCACGGTTTAAATTCCAGTTTCAAAGATGATGTGTTGTTTTTGAGAAGGTCTTGTACCTCCGGATCATGCCGTTGAGCTTCCGAAAATTTTTTAAAATCCAAAAATGGAGATTTTGTTATGGAATCAATTTCGATTCTTGAAAGAGCGTCAGCAACGACGTTTTTTGAACCTTGCACATGCCTAATATCAGTAGAGTACTGAGAAATAAAATCTAAATGGCGCAATTGTCGAGGTGAACATTTATGAGGGTTCTGTTTAAAAGCGTATATTAACAGTTTTTGATCCGTATAAATTATAAAATTTCTGCCCTCTAACATGTGTCGGAATTTCTTAATTGCAGAATAAATAGAAAATAATTCCCTATCGTACGCGGACCATTTCTGTTGACTTTTATTGAGTTTCATAGAGATAATTGCTATAGGTTCCCATGTTTGTTGAGACAACTGCATAAGTGTGCCGCCGATTGCGACGTCTGAGGCATCTACCCAGATGCTTAGCTGGGCTCCAGGAATAGGGTGTCTCAAAAGGGTAGCCTGAGCAATGGCATTTTTGGCAGCAATAAAGGCTTGTTCAGCATTCTCGTTCCAATTTAATTGTGGGGATGAATCCTGAACACGAGAACGAGAATTCTTTTTATTCATATAGCCTTCTAACAATTTTATTAAAGGAGAAAGAATATGTGCTGCTTTAGGTATGAAACATCTATAAAAGTTAAACATGCCTAAAAATCGGCGAAGCTGAGTGAGAGTGGTAGGTTGAGGAAAATCTAAAATACATTTGACTTTGTCAGGAAGAGGTTCAATTCCGTTTTCACTAAGGTGAAAACCTAAGAAATCAATAGATGTTTGACCAAAGGTGCATTTTGAAACATTTATGCAAAGTCCATATTCCTGAAGTTTGGAAAATAAAGCTTTCAAATGCCTGCAATGTTCCTCAGAATCTTTAGAGGCTATGAGCAAGTCATCGACAAAAGCGTAAACGCCTTCTAAATCCCGCGTGACTTCATCTATAAAACGTTGAAAAGTCGCGGATGCATTGCATAAGCCGAATTGCATACGGATACTTTCGAATAAACCGAATGGTGTGCATATGGCGGTTTTGTGGATGTCGGCTGGGTTAATTGGTATTTGATGGTATGCCTTAATCAGGTCGACATGACTAAAAATTTTAGTACCGTGCAATGCAGCAGTAAAATCGGCTAAGCATGGAATAGGGTATTTGTCTTTTATTGTTTGAGCGTTCAATGCTCGATAATCTCCTACAGGTCTCCATTCCAGACTTCCCTTTTTTGGAACCATGTGAAGTGGGGATGCATAATTGCTGCTCGAAGGTCTCAAATGCCCCAATTGCATCATAGTTTGAAATTCTTGTTTTGCTATTTTTAAGCGATCTGGAGCTAACCGACAAGGTTTTGCAACCACAGGTGGACCTTTAGTTATGATATAATGAACAGTGTTGTGTTTAACAGGTTGGTTAGGATCTGGTAATCTAGTAACTGAAGGAAATTCTTTTAAAATTTTGTGATATGGTGTATCACTAAATACAGTTTTTACTGAATAAATGCTTGCATTTTTCACGCAACCGACGGTTTTAAAATGCGTTTTTAAATCTTTGAGACATTTGTTTCTGAGATCAGGGACCAATTCAAAGAAATGGAGAAAATCTGCTCCAAGAATGGGTGTACTAACATTTGCTATAAGAAAAGTCCATGTAAACTGTCGTCTTAATTTGAAATCCAAAGAAAGTGTTTTTTGACCATAAACATGAATAGTAGAAGAATTAGCAGCGAAAAGTGTTTGTTGGGACGAATTCCGTTTTTGAGAAATATTTGCTGGAAGTAAGGACACGTCAGAGCCGGTATCGACCAAGAATGAAAGGTTTGTTCTACGGTCACGAACGAACAGGCGACGTGAAACTTGAGGCAAAGAATAAGTCGCCTCTATTCTTTGCTGGTTTCGTTTCCCTGCCATGAACAAGGTTTAGTACATTTGTCATCTCTACACTTTTTCCCAAAACGTCTATGATACCAGCAAACAGAATAATCTCTCCTTTTGGAATTGCTTCTTTCCTTATTGCGATCTCCGCGATTTGGCGAGCGACCACGAGAAAGAGAAATGCGATCAATACGTTTGTTTAATTTTTCTATTTGTTTAAATAATTTATCCTCAAGAGACTGATCGACTGTGCGAGAAATGGCACAAGTCCCTGGGGTTGGATTTACTTCTAAAATTCTGTCGGCAATTTCTGCAGCTTTATCTACAGTTAAATTGGAAACCGCTGCCAAAATAGACTGAACAGTCGAAGGCAAACGTTGAAGGAATAATTCTAACATTAAGTTATCAGGAACATTTAAAGATTCTGCTCGACGTTTCATATTTATAAGCAAATCGGAAGGTTTTCGAGAACCTAATTCTTATCCAGATAATAATTGGCGAATTTCTTGCTGAGAAGATTCTCCTGAACGATTTATTAACTCAGTTTTAAGCTTTGCATATGGATCAATAGGGTCTGGTTTCATAAGTAAATCCCGTACTAGTGATGCGATATCTGGAGGAAGATGAGAAACTACATAATTATATTTAGTAATGGATTCTGTGATAGGTTTGGGGGTGGCAAGAGCAAAAGTACTTTCACACATAATAAACCATAAAGATGGGTCTGATCGGTTATAAACCGGAATTTGGACGGCATGAACATCAGACATTGTGCAAGGTTTTTAAGCCAAAATAAAAGCAAAAATTTAACTAAAGAAAATGAAATTAAATGATAAGTAGAAAACAGAATTATAAAATGATCTATAATTAGTACTCATCTGTGATTCGGAGGATGAAAACCGATGTAATCCATTACTTCTGGTTTGGAGATCTTGAGTGATGGCTTGTAGTCAAAACCGAAAGTGCTTGAGAACTGTTCATACGATTTAACACAGTCCGGGTTACCATTATGGAGTTTTCCGGTTATGTTTTTACCACCAATCCTCGAATTCCATATCACAGATTATGTTCTTACTGCATTAATATAAATATTAACAAGACATAGTGCACAATAAAAATTAAACTTTATTTAGGAACTTCGCGCACACTGCGCGACAGCCTGCCTGTTTCGCTCTGCTCGCTACACGTAAGAAATTTCTCCTCTAGGGTTGCCACACTTATCGGAGGGCGCAAGGCGCGCTCCTTATCGCCATCACCACAAACGTCAACCCGACATAGTATTATATTATTTTGTGCCAACCTAGCAAAGTTGTTTAAATAATTCTCTCCAATTGGTTAGTGTGAATTCCCTAATTGACAAATTAAGTCTCAACAGAAATTATACATTCTTAATACAAGTACGATCTTTTAGATTCAATTTTAAAAGAGCGCCTATTAAAGGTAACTTGTTCAGCATGCCATTCTTAGCTAGGAGTAAAAAACATTTAAAGGTACTGGCAGAAGAGTTAGGTTTAATTGTGAGACCTGAATTTAAGATTGCTCAGTTGCATAAATTAATTACTGAAAGTCCTGGTTATGATGAGGAGTTTACTTGAGAACTACTGGCTGCAATTAGAGAAGCAAGGGAAAGAAAAGAAGAACGCAAAAGAGAAGAAAGAGAAAGACGAGAAGAACGTGAAAGAGAAGAAAGAAAAGAAGAGCATGAAAGAGAAGAGCTAATTAAAGCCTTTGAGCTACAGAAACTTCAGTTAGAAGCAATGGCTGCAACAGCACAGCCAATAGAAACTACACAGTTACCTGAGCAGCCTTTAAAAATCAGAATTCACAATGTCATGCCACGTTTCAACCCTAAAGAAGATGAAATAAGTTTATTTCTGGTGATATTTGAGCGTCAAGCCAATATAATGAATATACCTGCTGAAAATCAAGTGTCTCAACTTATTTCGTTGCAGCCTCCTGACGTTGTTCAGCTTATTGCTAGAGAACCAGAAAAGGACATGAAAAAGGATGACTATGTAAAAACTTTACCGTTTAAATTGAGTGCGGAAAAATTTCAACAACTATTTAATAAACACCAAAACTCTACTGAAAGTACTTGGTATGATTTTTACTATGAATTAAAGAATTATTTAGAAGGATGGCTTGATGGATTAAACATTAAAACTTTTGAACAGCTAAAAGGTCTCATGCTGGTTGATCATATTAAGAAGCGTAATTCTCCTGATTTCAAAGAATATTTTATGGATGAATGGACTACCATAATTTCACCCACTAAGCTGGTTAAGGAAATAAAAATTTTGAAGATGTGAGAAAAACAATAAAACCGAAATTTTCTGCCAGTCAAACGAGAGATTTAACAAAGGATTATTTAAACCTCATTCCGATAATTTTGTGAAAAAAATACATAAGCATTCTGATAGATGGGATAATTCAAAATACCAGAAAGATCATCGACAAGGGAATCAGTTCCAAAACAAGAACCAAGAAAATTTATATGACAAAAGATATCGACCACGTTGTTTCGAGAGTGGATCATATGAACATTTTAAGCCTCAGTGCCATCGCTTAAAACCAAATGAAAAGGTAAATTGCGTATTTTCGAATGATGATTTGTTAAAGACATATACAATTAACGGTTTAGTTAATGGGTATGAAATGCCTATTCTTCGAGACACAGGAGCCACAGTAGATGTTATTTCTCCAAAATACATAGATAATGCAAAAATGACTGGAGAACATGTCTGGGTACAATATCTTTTAAATGACCTTTTAGTATGTCTATCATTAGCTGAAGTTGAAATTAATTGTGAACTTGGTCATATAAAGACAAAGGCAGCTGTTGTTACAAATGATCCTGGCAGATATGTTTTGGGTAACAAAACTGCTCAGTTGTTCAAAGATGAACAATTCTTAAATTTAGAAAGGATAAATGCGGTTTTGACATGATCTTGTGAAGGAGATCGAAGTAGAGACACCGAAATGGGGAAAAAAGAACTGTCTGTTATTGAGACTGATGAAGATATTTTACCGCAAGCTGATGAGGAAGACAAAGAAATTAAGAAATTATTTTAATTTCTTTGTCTTCCTCATCATTAAGAAATTATTTTAATTTCTTTGTCTTCAAAGGAATTAATTGAATCTCAGCATCAAAGCAGAGATCTAGCCTCATTGCTTAGCGAAGCTTTCCAGAAATGATTTCAAAGTAAAAGAGTACGGGCTGATGATGAAAAAGAAATTAGATAAAAATGGAATGAAATAGAATTAATTGTTATTCCTGAAAGATATAGGGATCAAATGCAGAACTATTCATCTTTGATGCAGATCCAAACAAAAAATAGTGCTAAAACTCAGGGTAATTTAGTCAATTCTCACCCTCCTAATAGTCAAGCTTCTGTCAATGCTTCACAGAAATCTGACCGACAGTCTAAGCGTTCACCTCCTGGTGTGAAAACTGAAGTTATTGATATGGAAGCTGACTCACCTTGTTCAACTGGTGTTACATCTTTTATGGATAGTGTGATTAATCCTCTACAAGTTCATCAGTTCCTTCTTCTCCAAAAAGTAAAGATGTGTTTGACAGTTTGTTAGCAGCAGATCAAAGAACTTCTTATAAAAGAACTCATGAAGGTGCTTCTAAAGCTGAGAAATTAAAAATACGTTCAGAATCTAAGCTCACGTCAGAAAAACTTAGCAAAGAGGCATAAACATGGTACAGGATACTCAAAATTGCCATATTCAATGAGAATGAATGTAACAGATAAGAACAAAGGTTCATCTCGCAACGAGCAAAAAACTATCTGAAAAGAAAGAACTGACAAAATTAAACGATTCTCCATAAAGAGCTCTAGATGAATTGCCAAGTTCTGGAGTTGATATGCAAGTCAAGGAGAAGTTTTTAAACAGATAAGAGCGAGTTGTTGAAGAAGTAGAACTGCCGCAAAAGCCTCTATTACATTCACCTGATTTCAATAAGGAGTTTATTTTGCAAACTGATGTTTCAGACTCTGGTATGGGTGTCATTTTAGCTCAAAAAGATGAATGAGACAATGAATATCCAGTATTATACCTCAGTAAGAAGTTTACAGAAACTGAAAAAAAGTACTCTACCACAGAAAAGGAATGCGCCGCCATAATATTTGCTGTAAAGAAACTTCAATGTTATTTAGACGGGCATACTAAATTCCTCATCATGACTGATCACAATCCCCTAGTTTGGCTCAAAAATAATGTGAGTCTAAATCCATGACTTATGAGATGGGCACTAGTACTACAACCCTACAATTACACTGTCATCCATCGAAGTGGTAAAAACCATAAAAATGTAGATGCATTAATTCGTACTTCCTGGCCTGATTAAATAATTTGTTTCTCTATATAGATAAAAAAAATATTTTGTTCTTTCCTCTCTTCCTCAGTGCATGTTGTTATGTTGCTTGTTGTATTTCAATTCTGTATTGTGCTGATATTGCTGTTTAGGGAAAAAAATTGTAAACCTTAGTTTATAAAAATATAAATTAAAGTTTATCTGGAAGGGGGGCCATATTTGTATGCTCAACAACAGAAGAAAATTGTTTTACGATTAGAATTCTGAAATTTGACCAGCTAGCAGATGTATGAAAATTTTGCCACTTAAGAATTGTATACAAATTATCAATCTCTGTAAACTAAAAATAAAATTTATGTTCTACTAAGAAGATTATTTGTTTTGTCAATTACTGCAAAATACATTACAACACATACACACTCAACTGTAAACAACACCCTGAGCCAGTCTAGTTGACATGTAGACAAAACCACTTTAATCTAGGCCTTCTGGATTAGGTGGTTAGTAGAACACAGACTCTTGGTACTTAGACATACACTGCCATAATGTGAAGCCTTCGGAGCATAGTGCTGACACATATTGTCTTATGATGTACTAATGCTGTAATCATAGATGTAAGAATTGGGGAAGTCACCTTCGATTCCACTTCACTACTATATCAATATATATCTTTCTTCAGGAGGGGTGGTAACCCTTGGTTGACAATTAACAGGTATCCAGACATATGTTTGATTGTTTGGAATTGGTTGCATTATCAACAGATTACCAAATGATCAGTGGCAAAGAAAATAATGACATCTTTGATCAACTGCCCTGTTTCAGTACATTTGACACTATGCCAGTGCTCATTATCTGCCATTCATCTTCTGTCACCCAGAGAATGAATACAGTCCAAAGACCGTAATCCGGAATAATCTATAATCCGGACTTCAAAGACACAAACTTTTTTTTTGTATGCTTTATGCATGTGTGTAACACATTTAAGCATGCATGTTTAATGTATAACGGATGGTATAAGCTGTTGGTATGCAAATAGTGATGGACTGTTGCCAATAGCATGATAAACTCTATGAACTGGAAACCCTGCAAAAGAGTTAATTGTGTAACACACTTATTCATTACACTTACTCTTCTCACTCCTTCAGGAAAGGACAGTGATGTGACACTCTCTATAATATAACCCCCTTTTTCAACATATATTTGGAATACTAACGAATTTTTATCTATTTTTCATGTATTAATAAAGAATGTGTTTTGTGATCTTACAATTTCATTTACACCTATTTTTGGATTACATGTTAATTAGGTATGATCTCGCTTGACGCTGTGCTGGATACAAGGTAAGAAGAATCATTTTGCTCTCTATTTTTATTCATTTGTTGTGAAATTTCAAGGCTATAAAAATGTTTTACTACATAAGCTAGGCTAAAATTATCTTTACTGATTCTAAGGCATTTCAGTTTATGTTGCAGATTGCGCTGCTCCTTAATCTTCTAATTAGATCCAGCTTATTATTTTTTGCAGACTGTTAGAGCAATTTTATAAAAATTAAGCTTAAGCTTGAACTTTCAATTCTATCAAAAAGAGTTTCCAATTCTGGAGTTGCCAAAGGATCTACAAAGAGAAAGCATGTTTCGATGCCCATCAAGCAAAAAGTGGAATTGCTGCAAAAAACGGATAAAGGCATATCCGTCTCAAAATTATGCGAGAAGTATGACATTGGAAAGTCAACTGTATATGACATAAGCAAAAAGAACAAGAAACATTTTGAATTTTTTCTGGATTCCGACACCCCACTTGCAACGAATAACAGAAAAAGGGTTCTTTATGCTAAAAGTGGCAATCATGACAAAGTGATGATTGAATGGGTCAAACAGCATCGCAGCGAGGGCGTGCCATTGACGGGTCCAATGCTAATGACTCAAGCCAAAATATTTCATCAAGAAATGAACTTAAACACTGAGTGCACATATTCGATAAAAATTTCAGGTGAAAAAGCTTCAGCTGATACTGAAGCTGCTGAACAATTTGCAGATGAATTCATTGATCTCATTACTAGTGAACAATTATCTCCAAGAAAAATTTACAACGCTGATGAAACTGGTCTTTTCTGGCAATATGTACCGCGAAATACCTTGGCAACCTTTACAGAAAAGGCTCCAACTGGTGTCAAAGATTCCAAAGGGAGACTAACAATTTTAGCGTGCAGAAATGCTGCAGGAATGCACAAGTGCAAACTTTTCGTAATCAGAAAACATACACAACCTCGAGCATTTAAAGGAGTAACGATTTTCCCAGTTATATATCGTGCAAATAAAAGAGCATGGATGGAACAAGCATTGATGAATGATTGGTTTGAAAATCATTTTTATATCCGAGGCTCGGCGACATTTGAATTCAGTTGGTTTACCTGATGACTCAAAAATAGTCCTGATTGTTGACAACTGTTCGGCGCATATTTCACTTAAAGTTTTAGTGAAAGATAATGTATCCATATTATTCTTCCCTCCAAAATGTACGTCTATCATTCAGCCTATGGATATGGCAATAGTGCACGTGCTGAAATGCAAATATAAAGTAGCACTTTTAAAATCTAAGTTAAATTTCTTAGCAATGGCAAGACTATTCAAGATGTTTTGAAATTTTTTGGCATAAAATCTGCTGTGTGGAGCATCACAAGATCATGGGAGGATGTGTCTCCAGATACTTGGCATAATTTATGGCCAGCTACCATATTTCATGGTGAGAACAATGACGATGATAGCCGCGAAACTGAAGGTTTTTTTACATCGCAAACTAAAGGTGAAATTTTTCAGTAATTAGATTTATTAAAGAAATGTGGAGAAGCGGTAACAAATGAAGATGATATAACAGAAGTTTTTCACTGCAACTACAATGTTCCAATCATCAATCAATTAACAGACGGCAAAATCTGTAGTATGGTTCTAGATCCAGAAAATACTGCTTCCAATAGTGAAGAAAGTGACAGAGAGGTTATTGAAAACGAAAAAATTTCGATTGACAAGTTTGTCAGTATTTTCGACAGCAATTACAGGACTTGAACACTGGAACTTTGTAACTGAACAAGAAATGATGTCTGTGTATAGAATTAAAGAGAAAGTATTAGCACAAAAAATGAAGCAATTTAAAAAAACTTACATTTAAAGAAATGTTTAATAAAGTAAACAAATAAATAAATATTAAGCTTTTTTTTTTTTTTTTTTTGTAAATTTTGATACCCTTTAGATCATAACTTCTCTTTATTTCATAAATTATGGTTTCATATTTTTTATTGTATAATTTCTGCATGCCATCTTACCAGATTTAAATTTATTATCTATAATCTGGAAAAACCCCTAATCCAGAATTGTCCGGATTACGGACTTTGTACTGCATTACCAAAAATTATTCTATGAAAGATACAAACACTTCATATCAGCATTTAATTTCTTTAAGCTCTTCAGAATGCTGGCATCTTTAACAACAACATAATAGCATATTTTTTATAGTAAATCATAACTGGCTATAACATACTATATTTATATACTGCCACCTGCATCTACAGTGATTTTCAGTGACTCAATTATAATTATGAAAACCGCTAATTTGCATTGCAATGCTTAACTTTTGCCCACGTATTTCCTTTTTGAGAGGCTGTTAATGTTGTCAGTCATTGATGTCTGTTAACAGTTAAAACATCAAGCATCATTTGGTGATTTATTTTCTTGACAAAAGAATGCATAACATCTGCATGTATCCATGAATGTATGGTTGCTGTCTTTGATCGTTCAGCATCTTACTATGCCATTGTTAAACGATGGTCTGCTAAACTTAGACAGGATACGGTATTATTCAAAAGTAATCCCAGTACAGTCGCAAGTGAGGATGTGTTCACTGAAAGTCAGTGAATATACCATGGAAAATAAATTATTGACAATTTCTTTTATTACTCTGAAAATGAGAATCAATGGTAGATCAGTAGAAAAACTCTTGCATGAAAAGCTAGAGATGTTTAAGGTCTGTTCCAGATAACCACACAGAACATACACCTGAAATAAAGAAACATTGCATCAAATGTGTTTTAAAAACTCCATGATAAGGGCCAATAAATTTTCTTATTCGTAGCTAGTAACAGGAGATGAAATATGGCTTCATCACTATGACCCAGAAATGAAGCATCAGAACAAGGTGTAGAAACATGGTAAATTTCCAAGATCTTGCAAACTCCATGACCTCAAGTTCCCACACACAAATCTGCATAGAGTATTTTGAGCGGCATTTCTGAGATGAAGAGGGACTACTGTCTTTTTTTTACTATGTGTCACATAATGCCATTATAATATCATAACATGTTTTTCCATCAACCTGTTGACTCAACTTCAAAAAGCCATAAAGATGGGGTTAGCCAGATATTCAGGACTGACTGGTGCAATCCTTGATTCATTACTTTATTTAAGGACACTTTCATTTGAACTTCTGCAAAATACATTCAACCCACTTTTCAATATTCTGAATACAGCACTGCTCAAATTTCTTTGTTTTAATAACCCCTAAAATACAGCAACTATATATAAAGATAAAACACCATCAGAAACTCAGCAGAAAAATGTTGCTTTTATACAGCGGTGCTCCAGTATATAAGGTTCAAATTTCCAAGACCACTATTCAACAATGTGAATTTTAGCTTCTCCCTTACTCACCGTATTTACTAAACTGGGCCTACATAATCTATTTTTTTAAAGTATCTGTATGGTTCATATTAGCAGAATTTGCATGGTTCATATTACAACAATGATAATCATTTTAGTGCTCAGGACTGCTTTTAAAGTTGCAGTAAAACATTTTAATTAATTAATTTATTTTGTGCTAGAATTTGACACTTAATAGATCATTCTGCTAAATGCACAGAAGTCAAGGTACTATGCAGAAAACCAAGAAAGTAATTTTAGACATTTATCTTGCATAGGTGCGTTAGGCTGAAAATTTATTGAATATTCCCTATAAATCCCCTTTTTTGGGGGGGGATGAAGTTGCACTAATTTTCAATTAAAATAATAAATATTATTATGACAACAAATAATACACAACAAAATCATACATTGGATAGCTAATCCCTGTTACTAAATATTACATTAAAGTCTCCTTTGAGTAATATAAAGGATACCCATCAATATAAGTTATGAAACTTATTGTTATGAAACTACATTGGATAGCTAATCCCTGTTACTAAATATTACATTAAAGTCTCCTTTGAGTAATATAAAGGATACCCATCAATACAAGTTATGAAACTTATTGTTATGAAACTACATTGGATAGCTAATCCCTGTTACTAAATATTACATTAAAGTCTCCTTTGAGTAATATAAAGGATACCCATCAATACAAGTTATGAAACTTATTGTTATGAAACTACATTGGATAGCTAATCCCTGTTACTAAATATTACATTAAAGTCTCCTTTGAGTAATATAAAGGATACCCATCAATACAAGTTATGAAACTTAATTCAACATATAACTGAAGCAGTAATCCAAATCTAAAGCAGAAAATTAAATTAGAGTTTCTAGGATATTTAAAAATAGGTAAGTGAACAAAAATATACCTCAGAGATAAGTGACACTATCGAAAATAATGTAGAATAATCTGGTGTTAGAGCTGTAAAATATTGCTAGTATTTGCACAGTCTTTTAATAACCTAGAGTTTTGCTGAAAATATAACACTTTTTATTATTTGGAGTTCTATTACTCACTATCTTAGACATCCCAAGGCAACCTCAAGAGTTTGGTACAGTGCACTGTTCAGAAATTACTGCCATATCATAATTTACATTCCTCTTTTCTTTCTTTCACGTGGTTCTGACCCCTGTAAATAATAATACTCTGGGTAAAATATTTCTTTCTATATTTTATACATGGTTTCCCAAACTATTTGGAATATTTTCTTGAAATTTTAAATAGATTTATTAATTTTTTTTAAAGATCTTTTAAGGGAAAGATATTTAATATGTTTACGGATTTGAAAAATCTTATGCATAAGCTTTTAATGATGGATATTTTGTAATTTAAAGTTGAATGAAATAAATTATATGCATTTATTAATGCATGAGAAAAAAGAATCTAAGAAGTAATGGCAGGGTAATAATATGACAGAATTTAATAATATAGCTGATGATGACATGAGCATACATCAAACTAGAAAATTTCAGTAGGCAAAAATGAAACAAAAAAAAATAATATTCATACTAATAATTTTAAATAATATCTCTTTATGTAACATAATTTTAGAAAACATAATTAAATGATTGAACAAGCACTAGAAAATTTTATTAAAATTTAAATGACGAATATCTGGAAATAATCTTAATGCAACAAAATCTCTCATGATAATCACTTACAGAAATTACTAACATTTCCAAGATTATAAATAAACAATACTATTATTCTTGAAAACAACTACGTACTAACTAACCTGAGTGAGACCACAAAATATTTTTTAAGAGAATTACTAAAATGTTGTAATTTCTGCATCAAATATAAATATTTTATGTATTTAAGTAAATCAAAAAGCTGGTAAGGACAAAATTCCAATTTTTTAAAGTATTATAATTAACTATAATTTTTTCATCATTATTTTTAATATTTTACAGTGTAATATAATTTGTCATTTAGGCTGAAGTAAGTATTTATGTTAGCCCTAAATGATTCATCACATTCCTATTTTACCTTCATTTAGTATATACAGCTGGCCAACACAATAAAGTCAATGTTCAAGTGACAACGCAATGTACATATAACATTTATTTCTAAGTTTAGAATTCAATATGTGTGTGTGATAAAAATAAACTTAGAATATGTGAGCTAATAAACTTAGAATACTTAGCAATATGTGACCACCTATAAATATACAATAATATATTTATTATTTGCTATTTGTAACTATAAAAATATTGGTAAAAAATAATTTGAATATTATGTTTTTTAATAAATTTAATATTTTATTTTAAAAAATTATGATTTTCTTTCATGGTTATATTTTTTATCTGAGTGAATAATTTGCAATACATTCAGATCATTTATTAAAATGTCATGAAATTTCTCACATGAATTATATTTTACGCTTAATACAGATTTTAAAGTTTTAATGTTCAACTGCATTTTTTTTCAATTGCCCATATTTTATTGATATTTGAAAAAACATATTCTATTGCTGCATTTGTTCCTGGAAGGGAGAGCATGTGTTCTAAAAGTTTCAAAATATTTTCATAAGGAATATTATTCTGTTTAAAATGAAGGAATAACTCCATCCATTTTTTGTCTGTTTCCACATTTGCAGTCATCCAACATTTAATTTTTTCATCAGTAACGTATCTTTTTACCAATGACACCTCATCAAAAAGATCATTTTTGCAAATATTATTTTTCGGAAAATGGTTACTAATATATTAAAAAGATTTTTCCACATATTCCCATACATGAAAGTTTTTAATACCCTCGAATTGAACTATCCATTTTTCAAGATATTCCAAGCAGTTATTATAAAAATTTCTGATTTCTTTCAGAAACTCAGGTCGCTTAATATGGCAGCTTGTTCTTCCAACCTAGTGGTGTCCTTTCGAATAACTAAAGAAATGTAATTATTTTCAATTCTTTTCACAATTTTGTTTTTAAATTATTGATTTCATTTGACACTTCCGTAATTGAAATTTTATCCCCTTCAATAATTTTTCAGAGCACTGTGAAATAATGTAGCTTGGTTGTGGATGAACTGAAGACAAATTCGTGATGTGTCATTTTCAAAATATAGCTGCAATATTCTTGGACATTTATCTTGTGATAAAAAGTATAATTTTAATGGTTCATATATTTTTAAAGCATTTTCTACAGCTAGTAAAAGGGTTAGCCATCCTTTTTTGCTGTAACCAATAATTCTTTTCGATTTCTGCACTTTCACAAAAATCCTTCAACTTTCAACACACAAAGTGTATATATATAAAAATACGAATAAATTTTTGAAGTAATATTTTCAACATCCCCTGGAAGTAAGTCAGATGCTGTTTGAATAGTATTGTGCAGAATGTGCGATGCACAACCTACTCGAATAATATTTTACTTCAAACGTTCGTTAAGTTTCATAAAAACATTATTGATGCCTCTTCTAGCTTTTCTCCCAAAATTTGTGTTAGTGTCAACAATAAAACTATTGCCTCACACACAATAGGCAATAATTTTATTGTTCAAATTATTCTTTTTTAAAATAATACTTATTTAATCAAAAATTATTTGTAAAGTTTCACCCAGCAGCCGCCCAGACTGTATAGTGAAGAGAGCCTGAATGCGATACCGAAGGGCCTGGTTTCGAATCGAGGAGAAGGCATGGTTGTAACTGTCTGTCCTTTCACAGGAGGCAATGATAGCCCACCTATTAGATGCCTCTATAATAAAGAGACCACCATGTCTGGCCTTAGTATAGATTAATGGACTCTGTTACAAAACTGCAACTGTTCACAATCTGCCATTGGGAAAAAAAAAGTTTCACCTGGCAATGAAAGAAAATCTAATATTCTAATTTTAATTCCTGTTTCTGGATCAAAAAGTCTAACAATTGTGCGAATAATTTTAAATCTTTGTGGTTGGAAGCATCATAATATATGGACATGAATGTGCATTTAATCTAATGCTTTCTGCAATTGTGAAAACGAATATGGTAAAAAAAAAAAAAAAAAAAAACATCACAAATAATTGCTTCGGTTTATGTCCTTGCACATGTAAATTTTTTGTCGTAAAATGTTTTGATTATTTGCAACATACAGTCAATTGACTTGAAACTTTGATTGTGGTTTATGGTATGGAAAGCAAATAGCCCTTCAGCTAATGCTAGCTGTTCCTCCATTAATAATACATATTCCTTGACGAGACGCAACGGCAATGATCGAACACCACTGAGTAAATCTAACTCGTTACATCACCTAATCTACTCTGCATGCATTTTATGTGTTTTTTTATTTCTTTATATTCACTATAATAATTAATAAATAATAGGTAATATATTTTTATACTACATTTAAAATAAGAAATGCAGATGTTTTTTAAAATGCAGGACATTTTTAAAAATCGCCGGGACGCGGGAAAGTCCTCCAAAAAGCGAGACATGCGGTCATTTTAGACTAGCAGGAATTTTGATGGCGTAGAAGTGTTGATTCAGAATGAATAGGAAATTGGAGGCGAAGGCAGATTAAATTTTCATTTTTTATTTCAGCAAACATGTTGTGGCCACAAACAAGTAGGCACATCAATTGTGCCTATTCCAAAAAGCTTACATTTTAGATAAATTTGCAGTAAGATAGGAGCAGACAAACAGCAGTCCAGTTAGGCCATGCGTTCTGTTCAGGGTGAAATTTTAATTCGGACTGAGTTAGTTTTGGTTCTCAATACATTTTGAATGGATAGTTAATATTGCTGTAAAATTACTATTGGCTGCTAGAGTTTTAGTTTTATTTACATCAGCAGAATTATGTAAGAGTCATATGGCATGGATTAATCTAGAAGACTTAGGTGTAACTGTCACTTTTAGAATGATGCAGTACACAGACAGGTTACTATTTTTAGTACTATTGAGAAGGGAAATTTATGCTGCTAATTTAATCTTTTTCATATTCTTTATTTTTCTTACATATCCCCCCCTTCAAGGAGAAAAAAGCATATATGGAATGGAACATTATTCTTTAAGTGGATTTCAGTAAAATATCTACAAAAGTTCAATAAATGCGTCTGCTTATCTTTTGCAAGTCCAAAAGTGCTAACGTTAATGAAAATGAAGTGTACGGGCATCTCTTATATATTTAGGGAGGGAGAAGTTGTTTTAAATCATCAAAGTGTGCCTGTGTTTCACAGAAGTGTTATCATCAAAATTGTGGCTACGATTTTGAAAGGGAATTAATTAATTAATGCCTTCATGTTCTAGTTTTCAAGATATCTATGGCTAAGTCAATCTATGTGTGCAACCTGGAATCAGCAAGTCAACTACACCCAAATCGTGCCAAAACAAGTGTGTTATAAGTTTTAAATTTTTTAAAGTCAAAATCCATTCTTCGAAATTTAATCCAGCATATACAGTGTTTAATAAGTGCTATGCAATTCAACAGCAATATGATAATGTGAAAAAAAATCTAATCATAGATTTAGTGTGAATGCTTTGAAATCTAGTGCCGGCCTTTCGAAAGTAATTCAGCATTTGTTTATTGTAGAATGACAAATGTTTTCCGAGTGCCAACATTTCAAATCATGCCAGTGCTTTCAAGGTCAGTTACTTCTGACTTTGTTTTTATCACAAAATATGCACTGTTTTTTATAAATGTGATTAATCTTTTCACCTAACAAGCTTTTAAAAAAATGGAAAAGCATTTATTCTTTCTTTATTTATTTTTTAATGTATAAACAATGCTACACGTTATTCTATAACAGCTGCCTTAACCTATCACAAAAGAAGTCTGGAAAAGTATGAATGTAATCAAACTCAGATTTGAAAACATTTAAATGAAAAAAAAACTGAAAAAAGCACCTTGACTGCACTCCCTCCCAAAAAGGAGAAATTTTTTATCCTTATGATAAAATAAGCTTGTTTTGAAAAAGCTTTAAGAAAATTATTTTCAATTGTAAAATTTTTCAATAAAAATATATAACAACTGCAGATCAAGAAATTCAGTTCAAGCAGCAGTTGATGATTAGAAGACTTCTGTTCCCAAAACAATATTTCTTTAAAAAGGACTACATGGTAAAAGTGAATTTCTTAGTAAAAATGTAATTAACTAGTTGTAGTACATGTCCTTGCTAATAAAATAACAATTTCAAGAACATTTAATACATTAATAAAATAACTCTTTGTTATTCGTCATTATAAATTAAATCAATTACATTCAATGATTATAAAGCACAGATACTAAGAAAGTAAAGCAAAGGAAATGCAGATGCTGAATATCAGTGCTTTAGAAGAGAAAAAAAAATCAACATTCATAATATAATTTACAAATTTACGGATATTTTAAAAATGCAAAGCCAGCAGAAGTTTAAGGTGTAATAACACGCAAATCAAAACTCTTAATGACAGCAATATTTTCAAAATGTGGTTTGAAAAATTAAATAGAAATATTCGATACTTCAAAACATTTACAGCATTTGACAATCTATTTGATAGTATCAAATAATGCTAATTTATTAATTTTACTTTTTAATATAACTAGTAAATCCTATTTTTGGATTTTGGAATAATTAGATCATTTCCACTTTAGTACTGGCTTCATATAATGATAATATATAATATAAATGTTATTTGATTGTAAAATCTTACTTAATATATAATATATATACAGTCAAAAGTCGTTAATCCGGACCCGTCAGGACTTCGGCGATTCCGGATTATCGATTTTTCCGGATTATAGATCATCAGTTTAAATCTGGTAAGACGGCATGCAGAAATTGTAAAATTAAAAATATGAAACCGTAATTTATGAAATAAAGAACAATTATGATCTAAAGGGTATCAAAATTTACAAAAAAAAAAAAAAAGCTTAATAAATATTTATTTGTTTACTTTACTTTCTTCGCTATCGGAAGCGAATTATAATGACGAGGAATTTGATTTAAATCATATCAAAGACGGAGTACATCAAGATGAAATACTGCATTTAGTAAGGAATTATAAGCCAAATAAAATAAAAACATCTGCCCTGAAGATAAGGATAGTGCTGATAGATCAACTTCCAATTCATTGCGTGCCACGGCGTCCCCCCGCCGCAGAGCAGTGTGAAATTGATAAACAGATTTCGGAATGGTTAGATAAACAAAGGATATGCCTTTATCCATTTTTTGCAGCAATTCCACTTTTTGTTTAATGGACTTCGAAACATACTTTCACTTTGTAAATCCTTTACATATTGGTAAATATATATCGGAAATTCTATTTGACATAATTGAAAGTTCAAGCTTACTTTTATAAAATTGCTCTAACAGTCTGCAAAAAAATAATAAGCAGGATCCAATTCGATGATTAAGGAACAACGCAATCTGCAACTGAATTAGGTAATTTTAGCTTAGCTTATACCGTCCGTTATACATTAAAGGTGCATGCGTAAACGTATTTTGGGCATTCGCACATGCATATTCGCAGCCGTAAAGGTCTTACGCGCATGCGTCAATGTGACATTTTTTCTTCAATAGCATGGGGACAAGAGGAATGCAAATATTACTGAAGCAACCCGGCCTAAAGTCTTAAATGAACTTAAGTATTTGTTTCTTAATTTTTTTGTTTTCAAGGGCTATTTTGGCAAATGAGACCCCTTGGCTCATTGGCCTATGGGGCTTGGATCTCAGGGATTAGCAGTGATCATTAGCTGGCTTTCCGTGGTCCTCTATTATATTATATTCTCGTATACATAAGCCAAATCCTTAAATTTCCCTCTACTTTAAAAAAAGATATGGAGGAAAGCCGAAATTCCAAACAATCTGCAACCACAACTAAACCTATATAATTCTATACACAATTTTGCGGGGGAAAAATATAGCTTACACACGAGAGAATATGGTACTTTACATTTGGATCCTTTGATTGACACACACTATCTCTTCCTGAAGTGGTATTTAACAACCACGAATAGTAATTTCTTTATCCACATTTTACCACCTTCCAACATTCACAGACATGGCTGCTATACTATATCTTCACCCACTGTTTAGTGAATAATAAGGATAAGTACTAACAAAATAAGCATATATGATCTCTTCCAATAAGAAAGAAACTAGATGATAAGGCAATCCAAAAAGACTTCCTTCATTAAAAAAATGGGGAACGTGCACAATCACCCACTGCTTCGCGCATTTCTTAAAATCGTCAGCTTGAAAATAACAAGTCAAAGAATTGCACAAACTTGGTATTCATGTACACATCAAATTATTTTCACTTCAAAAAAAATCAGAGAATTGTAAAAACTTGGCATTGCACACTCCCTTGACTTTGTCCATCAATATGTGCCATATAAGCGAGCGATTCTGCACTTTCCCAAACAAAACAAAAACAAAAAAACAAAAAAGAAAAGAAAAGAATGCTAGCTTTAGCTTTAATTTTTGATAGAAGAAAAAAAATTGGGGGACGTGATCCATATGGCCCTTCACAGTTGCGTAGCTAGTATGGATGCACCCGGTGCGGACGTTGTGGTGTGACCCCAAGATAGAAAACTGTTTAAAATGATAAACATTCTATAAATGTAAACTTATATTTTTATTTATTTAGTGATTTTTTCTCATTAATAATCAAATTACAATATTAATAATAGCCCTACTTTATCTTTTAACATTGATGTAAAAGTGAAATGAAAATTAGGCATTGTAAAAGAAGAGAGTGAATAATCTGATTTAATATTGGGGTTGTAAATTAAATAGTGGCAACATATCCTTGAAACTCGCAGAAGGCCGGGCATGCGCAAAAAGGATATGGGAGCGGTGAGGTGGCGCTGTTGTCGATGTGAAGAGTGCAAAAAACAGTCGATCTGCTTAGTAGTTGTTGTGTGGCGTTAAAGTGAGGAGTTTAGTTTCCATCAGTCTAAAGCATGTTTTCAAAAGATGATCAAGGATCGTGGCTTAAAAATCTACGTTGTCCGTGGCAAAAATGCTATCCAGAATGCTATCAAGGATAAGTGGAAGCCTGCGGCACAAACGCTTTACCATATAGGACAGTAGCACGATGAGTTCAAGCATTTCGTGCGGGTCGGAATGAGACTGCGGATTTGCAATGCACAGGTCGGCCCTCCATTCCTCAAGAGTAGATTGACATCTTGAGCAGTCTCCTTACCATAGACCGCCGATGGACTGTCCGAGAATTATTCTTAGAGGTTGGTCAGAGTATTCAAACGGTGTAGAAAATGTTGTAAAGAAAAAATATCTCAACATGAGGAAAACTGCTTCCCGCTGGGTTCCATATCGACTAACCGAAGTACAGAAATGACACCAGTATCAGTATGCACTAGCTGGCACCCACTTGGAGAGATACTGCAATGAAGGAGATGCATTTCTGCAGCATATTGCCGCCATTGATAAGACATGGGCACGAGCCTATGAGCCTGAATTAAAGCATCAATAAAATGAATGGCATCTTCAAGGTTCGCCACGTCCACAGAAATTTCGACAGGAACCCAGTTGAGTGAAGGTTATGCTGATTATGGCATTCGACTAGGACAGTGTGATTCTTATGCATGCTGTACCTGATGGACAAACTGTTAATGCAGATAACTATTGCCGATTTCTACAGCACCATCTGCGTCCGACTATGTGGCACAAACGTCTACGTTTATGGCACAACCAATCTCCCTATCATATTGCAAGACAATACTCGTTGCCATGTCACTCTCCTTTTGCGACGGTGGAAGTGGGAAATCCTGGAACACTCTCCCTACTCACCCAACATGAGTCCTTGTGACTTCGATCTGTTTCCAAACTTGAAGGAACAACTCCGAGGTCGCCGATTTATAGACGTTTCATCTGTACTTCACGCAGTAGAGCGCTCAGTCGCTCAGATCAACAATCAACACCTTGCCACTGGTCTACAATGGCTTCCTGACATTTGGCAAAAAGTTATAAGCTTTGCTGGTACATAGAAGGAATGTAATGCAATTGTACTTGTTCATTAAAAATTGATTTATACCTATGTTGCCATTACTTAATTTACAGCCCTCATAATTAAAAAATTACGTACAATCACTTTCTGCTTTCTAGCTTTAACAGCTGCAAACTCGGAAATCATATCATCAAAATTTATATACTGTGTTCCCTCATGTTCTATTGTTAATATCCCAAGCCTGTTGATTTTCGTTTGGGTCATTGTTGCTCGCAAGCAGGTTTTAATTAATTTTAGTTTGCTGAAACTCCTTTCACATGAAGCAACTGATATGCAAACTGTCATAAATAACCTTAGTGCGACCATAAGATTCAGAAGATATTCTGTAAAATTCTGTTCCACAATGAATTCAAGAAGTCAAAAGACACCCCAATTAGAAGTTATAACTTTGGCCCCTTTTAAATGTTTTCTTTAATAAGTTCAAACAAGCCTAACTAAGGCAGGTGGCGCTCTCTGTAAAGACACCGTAATACATGTACTTTCTGCTTAACTCCATGGTTTTCCCAGCCTTTTCCTATGGCTTTTTGCTTTAATTGAAAAAGCTATGTTTACTTGCCAACTGCTATGTTCACTCTTACACATTTTTATTGCTTTGAAGCTTTCTTTTTGCTTGCCTTATCATTCGTGCTTTACAAATATTATTACAGTACAAAGTCTGTAATCCGGACATCCATCATCCGGAATGATCTATAATCTGGACCTCAAAGCCACAAACTTTTTCTTGTGTGCTTTATGCATGCGCATTTAATGTATAGCGGACGGTATAAGCTAGGCTAAAATATTCTTTACTGATTCTAAGGCATTTCAGTTAATGTTGCAGATTGCACTTTACTTTAATCTTCTAATTGGATCCGGCTTATTATTTTTTGCAGACTGTTAGAGCAATTTTATAAAAATTAAGCTTGAACTTTCAATTATGTCAAAAAGAGTTTCCAATTCTGGAGCTGCCAAAGGATCTACAAAGAAAAAGCATGTTTCGATGTCCATCAAGCAAAAAGTGGAATTGCTGCAAAAAAATGGATAAAGGCATATCCGTCTCGAAATTATGCGAGGAGTATGACATTGGAAAGTCAACTGTATATGACATAAACAAAAAGAACAAGGAACGTTTTGAATTTTTTCTGGATTCGACACTCCACTTGCAATGAATAACAGAAAAAGGGTTCTTTATGCTAAAAGTGGCGATCATGACAAAGTGATGATTGAATGGGTCAGACAGCATCGCAGCGAGGGCGTGCCATTGACGGGTCCAATGCTAATGACTCAAGCCAAATTATTTCATCAAGAAATGAACTTAAACACTGAGTGCCCATATTCGATAAAAATTTCAGGTGAAAAAGCTTCAGCTGATACTGAAGCTGCTGAACAATTTGCAGATGAATTCATTGAACTCATTGCATTCTCATGCGTGAACTCATTCATATTAGGAATCATACTCAAGGGCCCCATTCCGGATATGAATTCCTGGGGGTATTTATAGGATTCCTTGCCAGTGTGGTTTAATTTACATTGGCCAAACTAAGAGAGCCTTACAATTCCGCGTCAAGGAACATGAGGCATATGTTAGAAAAAAGGAAACACAGCAGAAGTCTTCTGTTGCTCAATACTGTTGGTCCAAAAATCACACTTTCAATTTTTCTGCTGCCAAAATTATTCAAAAGACATCTTCCATTGGAGAACTGGATTTTCTAGAGGTATTTCACACTCAAAAAAAATCTTTCTGTTCTAGTTAATGATCCTAATTCCAATCCATCTTTGCCTTCGGCCTTTAAAGAAATTATGTTTTAGTTCTGGTTTCACTAACAGATGGTGCCACTTGCTTATTCTTGTCCAGGCTTTCTTATCTTATCTAATCACTATTTCCTATCTTGTTCATTTGTGGTTTTGCAGCTGAGGATGGTGGTTTGGTAAAACCATCGAAATTAGTCCTGTGAACATTTTGAAAATATAACACTGATTTTTGCTGTTTGACTTCTGAATTAGTAAATGTAGTTTAATTTAAAAAATTCTGTTTGTTTATCTAATTTGTGTATTCCTTTTCATAATATGGTAATTTATGGTGATAAACAAAAGTGTAACGGATTAATCAGTTTAATAAGTTTACCGAACCCTTAAAAATAATATCTATTAGAAATCATCAGAGTTCGTTTTTAGCAAGTTCAAGGTAAGATGTATCATTACCTTACATGCTGCTGTTCGGTAAGGTCAGAAAAATAATAAAGTATATTTATAAGAAAGCAAAAGTTCAGAAGGTAATGAAAAGCCATTCTAGAAAACACCTATTTTACCAAACCATATTTTAGAAAAAAAAAAAAAAAGATTTCTTGTCAATAGATAGGATGGAGAGGAAATAATTTATTCGGACACTATTCATTTACTGACCATTCTGTGGTTCTCAGTTGGTGGGCAGGTGGGTCCATTTAACTTTACTGAGAGGGTATCAAGCAGCTTTAGACAATCGCGGCACAGACCAGTGACGAAATTTATAGCACGCACTGGCTGAAGTTCTAAGAATATTCTCCCATTATTTCACTAACTCACACGCTGCATTTGTAGTTCAAAAAAAATGGTATTATGACCAACACGCAGCAGAATATGCTGCTGTGTTATGTGAAGGAAAATCCCGTTTTTTAAGGGAAAAGTTAACGCAGGAATTTAGGGCTAAGAGTATACTAATCTATCCTGTATATGTGATTAATTCGTATTGCAATTTTTGTCACACAATTACTAATACTTTTTTTTTAATATCACATTGCTGTTATTTTAATTTCTTATACATATAAGAACTGCTTACTTTAAATATTCTTCCTTCTCAAAAGATTTTATTCTGTGAAAATAATTAAAAGACAGTAATGTCATTTTCACAATGCAAGCACTAAAGTAAAAATAATCAGTGTAGGTCTCCTGCAGTTGAAGTCCTTGTCAAATCAGCGTTTCAACACATTAAATAGAAAACTAATAATAATCAATATCTCTTTTACGATATAAAAATGAAAACTCTGCTACGAACAGTATTTTTTTTTTTTTTTTTTAAAGTTTGCACAGAAACAATGATTTTTTAATACTATTAGATTACAAAAGTACTATTCCATGAACAAACTCTCATTCTTATAGCATAGTACAATAACAGGGTTGCCACTCAAACAGGAGAATGAAATTCCCTGACTTTTCCAGGTTTTCCAGGTATGTTTCGAGAAAATTCCAGTCTATCCGCGTAATGTACGTTCGCTGTGCTAAGAGGTAAATTAATTATGGTATTACTTGTACTGTGTAGCAAATTCACTTAATTATTCAATAAATCCCAGAGGACATTTATTCTTAATTATTCTTGGTACACTTTGTTTGATAATTTTGTTTACTTTTCCGCTTAAAAAACTTAATAAAATTTAAGATATATACATTGGATAACAACTGTACGTTTTATTTAATTATTACTCATGATCATCCCCAGTTCAACACGAGGCTAATCCGGTTCTTATAAATCACAATGCAATGCTAAAAGTTAGGTTACATTTTAGGTAAATTTAATTTGTGTGAGGTGTATTCTTAAAAGGCAGCTTAACACTTGAAAACACAAATATAATTATAATAGGAGTTGTTTTCTCCACTGAAGATTTAGAATCTGCCCAATCTGGAATAACATAAGGCTTTTTTTGCAGACATTCTGCAGCTAAACGAAAGAAAGAAATCTATTTAATGATATTTTTTTACTAAATTGAGGTATTTTATATTTATTTCGCAGCATACATAAGGAAAAAATATGTGCATTAAATTTCGTGATGTCATCATACTGCTAGAATTAATTTCAGGATTATGTCAGAGAAAATTTCCTGAAATTTGGAAATATTATTTACTAATGATACATAAATTTAGAGGGAAGAAGCAACATTAAATGATATGAATAACATAAACATAAAGATAATTACTTAAAAATTTAATTAGAATAATCAACGATATTTTAGCGAATATAGTTATATTACATGGTTATCCTAGATGATTGATTACTATTTTTTTGTTTTACTGCAAAATGACAAGGTATTTATTAAAAAGAAAAAAAAAAAAAAAAATGCGGTACAATCCTAGTATATGATACGGCCTTCGCATGATTTTGAAAATTGTCGCCAAGAACAAAATGACCCACATGGAGATTATTCTGACCAAAGAACGTCTATGTAAAAAGCGGAGGGAAAATTTGCCAAGGGATTTGATGACGGAACGGCCAGAATTTCCCTCTCCGCGATGTGTACATGAAATTGAGAAACACGTATTAAGAAAAAACGTTCTTTGACAAAAAAGAAAACTACGAAAATCCGTTTTTAAATTATTGCGAAAAATCCAAGAAGAAACGTTTTATCAAAGAACGTTTTTTCTTGGATTTTTCACAATAATTTTAAAAACGGATTTTCGTAGATATTCCCCCCCCTTAAAATAAGTAATCCATGAATTAATTTACTTGCGCCAAAAAATATTTTCTTTTCCTATAAAGACATTTTAAACGATATTCATTTTATGAACTCTTGATAACGTGACCTTTGAACTTCGACACCAGTTTCGAGCTTTGGCGACAGATATATTGTGCATGCACAGCTCTTTCCCACTATGATGGAACCGAGCCACGTCTGTTGCAGAGAGGTTTTCCTTCTTTACAACACATATTTTTTTTTATTCTAACCTTCATGGTACCGTATACTAGGATTAAACCCATTTTGTTTTATACGAGAACAGGTACTTTCTTTAGTTCATGCACATGCGATTCTCGAGGTTACTGGAAACCAAAAATTGCGGGAAACTTGCTTTGCCTTTCTAAAAAGACAATCAAATTGGAGCTGTGAAAATTGGCTCTATGCCAGCTGCCCGAATGACACTATTTATAACACTATATTATAAAGCTATTTTATAGTTTTATAATTTTATTTTAATTTTTATTTTACAGTCGTGTGAATTTCATATAATAATGAACAACATTCCTTTTTGTGTTCACAGTATTGTTCGTAAGGTATTCAACTGTTAGATTTTAAAATAAAGGTAATTGTTGCTGTACATAAATTGAGTAGAAGCTTATCGGATGTCTGTATTTGTATTAAATGAAGAAGGTTTATGTGCTTGATAAACGTATTATCTTCTACATTTTTAAAGCATATGATTACAATTTATATCTATAATTTCAGGAATAGTATAAATAACCTTTCCTTCAGTAGAAATTGAATTCTTGTTTTCTGAATGTGGCTCCAAATACTCTCTCAGTTCATCGCAAATTAAAATAACTATAAATTTTGGCAATCTGAAATTCGCAATGAAAACATCTTCTAGCAGAGCAAAAGCATCAACATATCTTCTATAAATTCATCACCGATTCAGAGATCTACAACTGTATTCTTCATTTAAATATGAAAAAAACAGTGGCGAAAACACATACAAAGCCACTATCTACTTAGTATGTCAACTGCACAACCCTGATTGATGACGCGGCAACACATTTTTGCGCGCTTTCAACAACTTCCGTACTCAAAGAATATAGGATGTCGGGCAGACCTGTTTTTCACTAGTAGCGACATCTGGCGGCTCACAGCTTGCTGTCGACTTTCGTAGCGTAGAATAACCATCATGGTGTGGGCCGCCCCTACCTATAACCACTGCCCTTTGTAAATCCCCCCTCCTCAGATATGCAACTGATTGACATCAACGTGAAAATTATTAGCAGAAATATGTTTTTTAAATGACGCCCTGCATTACAGTAATAAGAAATAAAGTCATAATACATGAAATATTATGGCTTAATTTCTTATTGCCATAATTTAGAATAAACACAGTTATGAAGTTTAATTAGGTTTAGAAAAATAAATAATTAAGTAAAAGAAAATATACACTGAATAAATGTACTAAGAAGCATTAGTTAATACAGAATATTTTAATAAGTTCAAGATTTCATTCCTAAATTTTTATTTTGCTGTTGTGTATTTTTCTAATTAATTTATAATTTCATTTATTGTGTCAATAAAGTTGTATACTGTCCTGAATAGTACAGTCCAGTATTCAGTAGTATAAACCTGTCCTTCTACTATAGTATTTTTCTTTCATGCACATGAAAAAGGCTTCGAATAAGACAAATGTTACACAAATTTAATTGAATATTTTTTGGGATCCACAGCAGTGGTAAGTTTGGATAATAATTAAGTTATTAAATTCAAATTTGGAATCTGTAAGGCTACGTTCTGGGCTTTCCAAGAGGGCAGACTGTTAAGTTTTATGCATGAATATATTAGCAAAATCATACATTAGAAGATATATCAGAATTAAAGTGTTAGAAGGGTAATGAATTGAGGGAAATGGTATCTATATTCAAGCGTCATTTCATAATAATCGCATCAGAGGCCAAGTAGTTACAAACACTGAACATTGGTAGCTTAGTTTGGCTACATGGTTGGTTTTCCCCATGTATAAGATTAATATGAGCTATCCATCCATCCATGTGCAAGTACATTTGTTTGTTTAAAATTTGGAAATTAAAGCAATTTGATCATGAATTCAATCTGCTGTTGGGCTCTAAAAGATAGTCATCAATTCCCACTCATATGACAGTGTTATTTTGGAACTATAGCTGCAATTATGCTAAACATCTTGTGTCTTTATATCCTTTCTATTGGCTCTGGAAATGAAATTATTTGACTTCCACTACAAATCCACAATATGTAAATTGTCAAAAAAAAAAAAAAAAAAAAAAAAAAAAATGACGCTTTAGAAGAGATTACTGGCATCTACACCTAGAACCATGATAGCAGTCAATTTGATTATTCTATCAATAAAGTATCAATAAATCATAAAAAAATTACTACCTTTTCAACATACATAACTTTCACAATAAAGAATGAATGAAAAAATGTGTATATACACTCAAAAAAAGCAACATCTGTACATTTTCACATTCAGTAAATGAAACAATTCAGTAACTTGAAATCATAATACCATAAATTTTATAATGTTATATTTAATCATAATTTCCAAAGAAGAACCGCAGCTATATTTAAAAAGCATTCTTTTTAATAACTACATTGCTTTTAATAATGCTTTTGTTTAAAACAAATAAATGGAAGCCCGATGGGGACCAGCTCTAGTTCACTGATTTGTAATTTGTACCTTTTCACCACAGAATTTCATTTCTAATAACAGTTATCTCAAGTACAATGTTCATATTACACTAACATCTGCAGATACATAGATGATATTATTGCAATCAAAAACTTCAATAAAATTGAATTCAATCATATTTATCCTTCATGTTTTAAACTAATTTTCAACAAGGAGATATTAATTACCTTGATTGGCAAATTATCAATTTTAAAGATATCAAAATTTATGACAAAAGAAGAAATTTTGATTTCCCTACTATTAAACACATCCATTGACACTCCAAATATCTCCAAAAGAGTAATACAGTCAAAAGTCGTTAATTCGGACACCCATAATACGGAATGATCTATAATCCGGACCTCAAAGCTACAAACTTTCTGCGCATGTGCATAGGCGTTTACGCATGCAAGTTTAATGTATAATGGACGGTATAAGCTAAAATTATCTAATTATCTATTTCAGTTAATGTTGCAGATTGTGTTGTTCCTTAATCTTCGAAATGGATCCGGCTTATTATTTTTTGCAGACTGTTAGAGCAATTTTATAAAAGTAAGCTTGAACTTTCGATTATGTCAAATAGAATTTCTGATATATATTCATTAATACGTAAAGGATCTACAAAGAGAAAGTATATTTCGAAGTCCATTAAACAAAAAGTGGAATTGCTGCAAAAAATGGATAAAAGCATATCCTTTGTTTCTTAACCATTCCGAAATCTGTTTATCAATTTTACGCTGCTCTGGGGAAGGGGATGGCGCGGCACACAATGAATTGGAAGTTGATTCTCAGCACTATCCTTATCTTCAGGGCAGATGTCTTTATTTTATTTGGCTTATAATTCCTTACTAAATGTAGTATTTCATCTCGATGTACTCCATCTTTGATATGATTTGAATCAAATTCCTTGTTATTATGGTAATAATTTTTACAACCGCATCCAATGTTTGACACCATCAAACATAAAGTTTAACAGGATAGGATTTTTTTAAACACATGTTTAGTTCTGCTGTTAAACACTTTGAACCTTATCACATGCTTTTCCCAAGAAATACCATTTTCTGCTTCTCCAGAGCAACTATGAATTCTACAAGAAACACAGTTTGATCATCTGAAAAATTAAGTAAATTTTTGTTCGAAAGTCACATGACATGGCAGTAAGTTTGCGTTTTTTAAATTTTGTTTTTAATAAGTTTTTAGTTTTTGCCAAAGTAGGCTCAGATTTTGATTTTATTATTTAAAGCAATCTCTATGAAATTTTTTCATTTTCTTGGAATTAAAAGTTTAGTTAAGCATAATCGGGGAGTGCGTGTTTCAAAGTTTTTCTATCGTAAAGTGTTTCGAAGGTGTATTGGGAAAAGCCTGGTACATTTGAGATCCACTTTTTTTTTGGTTTTATATGAATTTTAATGTAATGAAAATTTTTTTCTTTTTTTCAGTTTTTAATCTCAAATGAACCAGGAGAACGAAACACATTTTCGAAGCATATTAATCGATTTTTATGAAGCTTTAATTCACTTTCCCCTGATGAGTTCTGAATTCGAGTTTCATAAAAAGGAGATTAATTTTTATATTTTTATTATCTTGTATATTTTTTCCCTTTTGCATTTTTAGTTTTTGAGTTTGTACTACTATGATCCTTTTTTAAATTTTGAATTGTTTAGATATTGTAGAGAACCTCTCTTACAAGGATGCAATTATTAATATTGTTGAGAAATTGCCTTGCTTTGACTCCAATTTACTTTTAACTTTAGAAACTTTACTTAACTTTAGAAAGTTATATATATACATATATATATAATATAACTATAATATAACAAGCAAGGTAGTTAGTACAATACTGTATGACCAATTTGGTCTAGAAAACATTTTGCGCACTATGCTGCAAAATAAGTAAATTAGAAATTGTAGTAAGCTCGCCTAAAAGTTACCAGGAGCTGTGGCTCCAAAAAGTTCAACACATTTTAAAAAACAATGTCATTGAAGGGTGAGAAATTATGCTACAATTAAGAGAAACTTACTAGAAATTACACGAGAAAAGAAAATAAACACAGTAAAATACTTAGCGTTGGAAACTAGTAATGGCAAAAAATACAGTAAAATACCTATGGATGTGACACTTGAAAAATTAAAACATATGAAAATTAAATCAAGGAACAAGTTAAAACATAAAACAAACAAAATCAGATAAAAATAGAAAGAGGAAAATGGTAAATTAGCTGAATTCAACTTCCAATCTGGCTTTTCAACGAAAATATCTGATTGAACGTCGAATCAAGCTAACTCCATCTGTATATATTATCTAGTAATCCTATTAATTTTTAAGCCATTTTTAGAATTTAATTTTTCTTAAGTTTAACTAAGCAGAAGCAATGCAATATATTCTTTTTAATTTATTTCATCACTTAATCCATGTTCTATATAAAAAATTATCACGTTTGAAAGTTTTCTTAACCATATGAAGGTCTCATATAACTTTTTATTATTTTAAGTTTATTGAAGCTCCTTTTCCCACTGCCAATGTTAAATATATTCTGAAAGCTGTTTTGAAATCTGAATATGACATGAATTATTTTTAAAAGATCTAACCTTGAACCAGCTCTAGGGTGGTCGAAATTATTAAAATAATATAATTTTTTTTAATTTAATATTTCTATTTGAGTTTCTGCAGCATTTATAGCATATTGAAGTGCTAAGTGCTACCTTTAAATTACCTGAACTAAATGGCCTTTGACTTTTAATTTTCCAACAATTAAAAACAAAAATTGCAAGATAATTTGAGTAATTTTTCATTCATCTACTCGTATATCTATTGTGAACATAACACATATATATTAAAACACCTGAAAAAATAGTTTTCTTATCAATTGATTCTTGATAATATGAATTACTAACCTGTCTTTTCTATTTCTGTTTAAATTTTGTTAACATATCTGAACTTTCTTCTTAAACGCTGTTTTTATATTTTAAGAATATTTTCTCTTGTCTGGTGGAAATAAAGATATAAGCTTTGTATTAACCCCTTCAGGATGGGCGTCCCATACACGCATACCCTAAGAACTTCTCTCACAGATGGGAGTCCCATCCACACATCACTAGACATAGTATTCAGAGGACAGGTGATGCATATATGCATTTTAAGCTGGAACGTTTTCCTGAAGGCCACTACATCGCTTCCTATGTCCATTATTTTTGAAATGAACACAGTTTTAGTTCCTAACCTTGAGTTTGATATATTCTGTCTGACTTTGGTATTTTACTCATCAACTGTTGCGAAGGTTGGTGGGGATAGCGTAAACAAGGTAGGCTCTTTAAATCGGGGCGTGCTAATATAAACATTCACGTGTCTGATTTATATCCAATTCCTTTTTTTATTCTATTTTTCCCTCTATCATGTATGGTCTTTTAGGGTTAATATGTGGAGGTCAGTTATGTTTTGCATTGCTTCAGACATATTTTGGATTCTTCTCTTTTTATTTCGGAAAGCCTTCCCTTCAGTCTATTATGGCGTGAAGGTGCTATTTTTCAGAGGAAGAATACACTCCTATGGCTAATGAACCATTTACTAACACAGATAAGAGTGATGATTCATTTTCTAAAGAGTTAGAAAGTGATACTTTTTCTAAGAGTTAGAAAGTGATACTTCTCCGTGCTTCAAGATTTACCACACTCAGTCTTCATTTTAAATTTTGTTACTTCTTACTGTAAAAAGGCTTTTTGTATTGTTTTATTAATTTTAAACATTATTGATGGGTTTTATCAATTAAAACTTTGTAATAATTTGAATAGCGCTTCCAAAAATTACTTTACAAGATAAGCAATTTTTTTAATATATTTTCATGTAAAATAAAGAAAAAAAAGAATATTAAATGCTAATTTTAACATATATCAGAGCTCAAGTAATAATCTAAAATAATACTAAAAATTATGAGGCTAGAAGTGAAACTTTTTTCTGATTTTTTTTTATGAAATTAGGCTTAGCAATACAAAACCCCCCGTCCTGCACGGTGACTGCCTTCAATTCCCTTACGTACCGCACGAGAATCTTAAACAAAGCATTTGATTGGATATGCAGTTATAGTGTCAGATTTCAAGGCTTTATTATTTTTTTCTGTTCCTTGCAGCATTAAATTCCACACAGACAACATACATAAAAATATGAAATTTATTTGCTTCAAAATGTTTCCCCACTATTTTCACCACTTCAATGATTAATTTTTTAATGCCACATGTTTTTAATAGCCAATGTATGTTGGATATTTGTAGATAATTCTTTGATAGTGTTTGTTCTTGATGTTCAATGTGTATCCATGTAACCTTTTAATAGTATTTTTAAATCAGGCATGACAACATCCCTTCTACTTGTTGAAAGTGCATTAAAAAAGAAAAAAATATGTTTTCTGTACAGCTTTAAAAAATATTAACCAGCTTAAATTTTTAGAAGCAGGATTTTTGCAGATAAAATTTAAACTAGAGCTGAGAAGAAACACAGTATTTAGCTTGATAATTTCTTTGTCAGATAAGGGCTTGCATACCTTTGTACAATTAAGCATATCATATGCTTAGCCTTGAACATTTTGAATGTCAAAGTTATCTTTTCTAACTTATGACCAACTTTTACTAAACCACTGCTACCTCTTTCTAATTTTTCCTGTAAAATAGATAAAAGTTTCTTCAATAGTTAATGCATTCATTTTTAAACATTAGCTCAGGGGACATCAAATTGTTACATTACATTAGGTCTTTATGAACTAAATTTTATTCGCAGATTTTAATTTCTAGTTTTTATTTCAAATCTTTAAATGAACAGCATCTCTAACAGCAATTGCTCTCATTTTGATCCTTCCTTTCCAGTTCAATATTTCAAAAAAAAAAAAAAAAAAAAAAAAAAAAAAATTTTTTTTTTTTTTCAATTACTTACAATCAATGGAAACTAAACTTTTTAAAAGATATTTTTTCTATCATTTTCAGTTATATTAGTATCAGCCACAACTTTTTGTCTTAAATCTCTTACAAAAAATTCAAAATCGTAATTTTTTTTTTTTTTTTTTTTACTTCTTTGATACTAAATTTCCTTTATTGTTTCATTATAAAAAATAGAACCTAACTTAAATAAATGAAACAAAAAAACAGTCATTTCTTACATATGTTTACATTGCAAGTTAAAAAAATGTTACAGACTAATGTCATTTTATTTAACCCTTTCACTAATGTCTCGAACTTTTCCAGAAATAAGTGTAAACAAGTGCACAGTTCCAGTGCAGAATAAGTATGGATTTAACAACACAAAACTTCAAACTATGCTCTCCTTCAACAGCAAATTAATTGTATACAAAATGTGACGCAAAAGACTGATTGATAATATGGTACATTTCATTTTCAAACATCTTTATTTAGTCTCCTGGTCTATTTCAACAACCCTTTTACCCACTAGATAAGTTGCAACAAATTAGGAAGTTGCATCTCAATCTATGCTCAGTTAGTGGACTTTAGACAGCTTGTTATGATGGAGTAAGACTGTAGTTAAAATTTAGGGGAGCTAGTAGAGAACATTAATGCTAGCAACCTAATGCTTCCTAAGAAAGTTTATTTAGCTCTTTTTTAGCTTTTCTTTAGAAGTATAAATCAAGTAAAACTCTTTTGTTCAAATAACATATTATAATATTAGAAAACTGTACATATAATGCTGTGAAACCTGGCATTTTGAGAAAAATTAATATTGCAAGTTCTTCACTTGATTCAGCTGGATTATTTATAACAAACAAAACAAAAAAAAAAAAAAAAAAAAAACATTTACACTTGTTAACATGTTCCAAAGTTGAAAGCCAACAATCATAACTTCTTTTTTAAAAATGAATTTCTAAATTTTCATAAATAATTTGGTGCACCTTCTAGTTGTTCACCTGAGACAAGTGTCTCACCCACATCCGGGCTCTGTCTGCGATCCTTTTGAATATTCCGTATAGGAGTTCAAATTGAAAGGATCACTAAGACTCCTTGTGGCACTCATATCGAATTCTGAAAAATAACTTGTCAAGCATTTTAAGATTCGAGTTCTGAAATTTAAAAATGCACCTGTCTTCACTTCCAAGCATGTCTGGAAGCTGCAATTGATGCTGAAGGTGAATTCACAAGTCATTTTTGCTCTTATTTCAAAAATTTTTAATACATGTTCAAAATCAGAGCTTTAAAGATGTTGTCCCTTAACATATTTTCTATGCCAGTTCTACCACCCTGTAAATCCTATAGCAGACTTCACAGGATTTTCATGGTCTTGTAAAATTACTTTAATCCAATGAATTATTTGTTGCTATTGATACATTACATCGTATAATAGAAAAAGATCAACTTTTTATTTGAGATACAAACATAACAATGAGTATAAATATAATTACAGAATTTTGCCCCCCCCTCCCCAAGAAGCAAGAAAAGTATATATTCAAACAATCATTCATTACCTTTAATGTAAGTATCATTTGTATAGCATTAGTATGAGGAGGAGGAATAGGAAGACCAAAATAATGAGTGCTCCGGAAAAAAGCAAGATAGACAAAACAGAAGATAGCGCTGACAATATGACATACCCTGGAAAAAGAACAAATTAAAATATTAAATAATAGCACAAATAAATAATAAAATGCATTTCTAGTATTTTTTGCTATACACAGAAATACTTTAATTCAATGCCTGAAAAGTAGAATAGGCTACTTAAAATACACCAAAGGGCCATTGCATTATATCCACCCTGTTAATAACATGTACGATCATCTTTAGCCTTCAAACCTGCCAGCACCCAGTGTGGCATTGACTCCACTAGTTTCTGCTAGGTAGTCTGAGATATCTGGTACCACACACTCACCAACTGGTCCTGCAATTCCCGAACATTGCTAGGGGGTAGCATGGCAGCACGAATTTGGTTTTCCAGGTGGGACCACAAATGCTCTATTGGATTAACGTCAAGTGAATTTGGAGGCCAAGACATGACTTGAAAGTCACTGGAATGTTCCTCGAACCACTCTCTGACAATTCCACCCTTATGACATGCTGCATTACCCTGTTGGTAAACACCATTCCCTGCTGGAAATACTGTTGTCTTGACTTGATGAACCTGGCCTGCAACGGTGTTCATATAGCGAACAGATGTCGAGGATTGTTCGATGGGGATTATGGGTCCTAATGTTGAAAACATTGCCCACACCATAATACCACCCACACGCTTGTCTCCGTCCAATTTTGCATCCGGGAGCGAGGGTTTCATTTGGAAATTGGCATATTGGCACACGTCCGTTGATGTGATGGATAAGAAAACGTTATTCGTTGGACCATGCAAATTTCTTCCATTCTTCTAATGTCCAATTCCAATGTTTCTTGGCCCACTGCAGAAGCAGCCGGTAATGACGTGCCATCAGTGCAAGACATGCTTCGGTCTCTGGCTGCGTAGGCCCATATGCAGCAATGTACACTGCACAGTGTGTTGAAAAACACTGTCTGGGTCACCACTGTTGCAGATGGTGGCGATTTCGGCTGTTGTAACTCTTCGGTCATAGTGAACAATGCATAACAATCTCTGCTCTCATCTGGAATCAATGAGCCAGCAACTTGTTGTTTCACCATCCATACCACACTTTCAATATGTGCTCAGAATAACTGCACATTCACAGGCCACTAAATGCACCATTTCTGATATCGAAGTCCCCAGTTGCCAAAACATAACGGTTTGACCTTTATTATTAATAATTTTAATGTACATACAATTGTGTAGATAAATTTAGTAATGTAAAATATGTTGATATAAAGCAATATTAAATATGAACATTAACTACTTAAATACTGGTTAAATCTTCATATGAAATTCTAGAAATATATACAGTAGAATAAGACAATTCAAATCAAATCAAATTTAATAAGAATAGTTATGCTGAAAATCACTTAAAGATAGGGAACACAATTTGCACAATTTCAAGTTTCATTAATTGAATAAATTTCACCTATTGCTGAAAAACACTTTCCTCGGCAAAGTCTAAAAATTAAAACCCAGCAGATTTAGTGATCTTTTGGGAGACTGGGAGATGTGATGAAAAACTGGGAAAATTGGTAGCTATGCTAAAGTATTCAGACTTTATTTTTAAAAGAATACTGTTTTCAATTTATTTACATTCTCTGCATTAAAAATAAAATAAGCTTCTTAGGATTCCTGTTTTTTGGAGGTGGGCTTATAAATGAAGGAAATTAGCGAAGAACTTAAAATGTAAACAAAACCCAACAAATATGAATAATTCATTCCAGATAATATGGAAATGTATAATTTTAATACAATATTCAACCTAATTAAAAAGACAGAAATTTCATTTCTCCCCACTTTTTCTTTTCTTCAAAGCTATATCATATACACACATCTACATCCATCTACTATGTATAAATTTAAATAAATAAATAAGCACCCATCAAAATTTATAAATTGATATCTTACAAAACAGACTGGTCATTTATGAGACTCATACACGTAAAGATCATTTAATAAGTTCAGGAGAGATGCTTAGAATATACATATTTTCTGTGTTATCAGAATGAAATGCAAACTAAGCATTCTCATTTATGGTTCTACAAAAAACTCTTTGGCCTTTGGTTTACAAAAAGCATTTGGCAATTCTGCTCATTCCTTGGTTAGAAATTTATTTAGCACATTGCTTTTAGTTACCCAAAATTTTCTCCTGGTTTCTTACTTGAGCATTCTTTATTTGATGCTTATTATCTTTCTTTTAATGCTTATTTTTCAAAGATTATTTTAGGGTCATACAGGAGCAGAATATATCATGATGATTAATTAAATTTAAAACATTTGTTAAATTCTACTTTTTTGCACTTTAAAACACTTATTTAATATTTAATATTGATTACTTTAATATTCTTAACTGTCACTTTCTTCTAATTTTCAGATGTCTCAAGAATTGACAATCATCTAGATATAATTCAGAAACATGGCTCTGTTGAAAATTCTTCGGCTGCATTTTGAAAAAGACCGAAGATTTTTCAACCATTTCATATATATTATATCAATTTTATTATGATTTTAAATTTTAATTTTATTAACCTGTTTTTCCTTCAATTTTGATTTAATTATTATCTCTTGATTATAAATCTATCTATATATATATATATATTGAAACAGAAATTCATCAGTAGTTATATACAGCTGAAAGACACTAATATAACATGTATTTATCTTTTCAGTTTTAGGGAGATATTCCCTAATATGCCAGTTAGTAATAAATAATCTGCTACTTTTCATTATTATTCATCTTAGTAAGCCTGTGTACGGGTGTAAAATGGTATAAAATAATATTTAAACTTAATTTGCAGTTTTGGAAATATTTCACCAATAAAGTCAACCCTTTGACTAGTGGATAAGCATGGGACTAAGATTTTTGTAAATTATCAAAAAGTACACTATCACCTAACTCAAGGGTATATTAATGAAAACTGTCTTATAAAGTATAATATAATTTAATAAAAATTTGATTCTCTTTACAAAAATGACACTAAGAAAGACAAGTGATTGAAAGAAAAAACTGTCTTTTTAAATATAATATTTGAAAATGACAGCTATTGCTTCACATTCTTGTCGATGTCATGAAGAATTTCAGAAACCTCACTCTGCAATCATTCCAATTAACAGTATTGAATAAGTGTGTTTAAAAGGTTATACCATGCTTTATAAATGTTTGTAATTCTTGGAAAATTCAGCAATATAAATACGTAGTTAAGTCCAGTATAGCAGCGAAGAAATTAGTATTCAATGGCCTCATTCATGGTATCTTCCACAGATCATCACAAATAGCTTGCATCACAAATAGCTATAATTGAAGAATATGATCAGCTGTCACTATATCACACGTCATTGATTGGCATAAGAATAAAATATTACATAAATAGTGCTATACTAAAAACTAATATAATTTTCACATGAAAAAAAATTATTGTAAAAGGTTGTAGCTTTGACTTTTTAAAACATATTGTTAAGTTATGGATGCATAGTGCAATTATGAACTTGCAGTAAAATTACAAATCAGTTATCACAGATACTAAGTAATCTTCTTTTCTCCTCAGTTTTATCCATTTTCAACCACAACTTGATCCTCTTTAAGCTAAAGTTTTAATAAAATTCCATTTTTATCAGTGAATGATCATTTTCCAACTTGTCGATGTCATGATGAATTTCAGAAACCTCACTCCGCAATCATTCTAATTAACAGTATTGAATAAATATGTTTAAAAAGTTCTGCCATGCTTCATAAATGTTAGTAAGTTTTGGAAAATGCAGCAAGATAAATTTGTAGCTTGTCCAGTATGGCAGTGAAGAAATTAATGTTCATTGGCCTCATTCATAGTATCTTTCACAGATCATCACAAATAACTCGCCGTCATCAGTAAAACTTCATTTCTGATCATATCATATATAACTGAATATGATGAGTTAGAACAAAAGATATTGGCAGTAATAAGTGGTAATTACACAAGGATTTTAATATTCTCATCCATACTTACAATCCAACAAGGCTTTCAATCTACAGTTCAATACATGCACTGCATGAAATAAAAGCAGCAGCCAGCAGTTTATGCTCGCATGAAAGTATTTTTCACTTTATTCCTACTACTACTAAACAGTTATATGCTACATAAATGGATTCAATACACATTAATCCTTCCACACTCTAAAACACTGACAAAAGTTTATAGTATCATGAAATATCTCATTTATTGCATCATTACCTTATCACAAACATACGAGTATTTACTTTCATTTATATTATTAAGAGGTCATGAAATAACTACTAGTGAACACTATAAAGCTACTGCGTTTTTCAAAATGATACTGTGACAGTAAAAGGGTTACCATTTGTTTATATTTGCAAATATAGGCAATAATATGATATTAATAAATTTTGAATGATAAAGAATATCTATTTATTTTAATTTTAGATTTAAATTTGATACTTTCTTAATCCAATAAAACTTTTATATTAATAAAATATGATATACAGATGAAATTACCTTCTACTACAGATTAGTAATATCAATGCATTTATAAAGGTGACAAATAACGGATGAATAATGTGAAAGCCAGATACGATAAATACTACAACAAGGCCTGTAATAGTAGAAAACAATTTACGGTTGTGAAGATTTGGCACATTTCGTATGATGGGAGCTAGGGCTACTGATGAGCACAACAAAGAAATGTAAATAATATCATCCAAAATCATGATGAAACAATTCTTCAAAGTTTCTGACTGAAAAAAACCTAGAAAAAAAAATTGTAATAAATACATATTTTAATTCATGTACTAAATAGCATATAAATTTAATAAATACAAATTTTTATGGTACTTACAGTAGATGGACAAAAATATGGAAACACCTTGTGAAATGCATGTTTGAAAAGAAAGATTGATTTTAATGAAATATGTAGGTGGCGCTGGCATTTTTGACTACTGACGCCACCTATACAACTTCATAAATGTGCTATACAGTTCAGTTGTTGTCGGAGTACTGTTATGTGAGGTTTTCATTGCATTATGTCAGAGTTAACAGACTTCGAACGTGGGCAAATTGTTGGAGCACGTATGGTAGGTGCTTCCGTAAGCAAGGTAGCCGAGGTGTTTAGTGTTTCAAGAGGTACTGTATCGAAGATTTATTCCGCATATTTGAAAAGCGGAAAAACATCATCTGCTAAATCACAGCGCGGACGAAAGTGTGTCCGGAGTGATCATGACAGACGATCATTAAGGGCAATTGTTACGAAAAATAAGACCACAGCTGCAAAAGTTACTGCTGAAATGAATGTTGTGCTACCGAACCCTGGAGTACCAAAACAATTAGAAGGGAGCTTCATAAACAGGGAATTGCTGGCCATGCTGCAATTGAGAAGCCACTCATCAGTGATGCTAATGCCCGTAGCAGGAAAAGGTGGTGTTTAAGTCATAAAGCCTGAACTATAGAGCAGTGGAAGCGAGTAATATGGTCTGACGAGTCTTCTTTCACATTGTTTCCCACTTCTGGCCGAGTTTACGTCTGGAGAACGCCATCTCAAGGCTATAATACAGACTGCTTGTTGCCAAGAGTGAAACATGGCGGGGGTTCTGTTATGGTTTGGGCAGCCATATCGTGGTTCTCTGATAGCCCCATGATAACTGTGTCAGGGCACATGACTGCCAAGACTTATGTGAACATTTTGGCCAATCAAGTTCATCCCATGATACAAACTTTGTTCCCCGATGGTGATGGTGTCTTTCAAGACGACAAAGCCCCTGTTCACACAGCTCACATTGTCCAGGACTGGTTTTCTGAGCACGAGGATGAGTTGTCCCATCTCCCCTGGCCACCACAGTCACCAGACCTGAATATTATCGAACTTTTGTGGTCTACATTGGAACGGAAAGTGCGTTCTCGTTATCCACCGCCAACATCGTTATCTGAACTTGCCACCGTTTTGCAGGAAGAATGGTATAATATTCCCTTGGCAAACATACAGGAACTGTATTTATCCATTCCGAGAAGACTGCAAGCTGTTTTGGATGCCAACGGGTTTCCTACACCATATTAAGCAAAGAAACATGTTTTTTTAAAGGTGTTTCCATATTTTTGTCCAACCCCTGTATGTATTAGTTCAACCAACTTAATGAAGTTTGGCAGATGAATGAAATATGACAAAACCAAAAATTACTTGTTACATACATGTTAACAAGCATGCTTAGTTTCATACAATATTAATTAGGTATTTATCTCAAAAATCAACCAATAAACTTGCAAGTGGATTGCTGTATCTTTTTTTCTGATAAAATTTCCTCACGATCATTTTGAAAATAGATACAAAGCAACTGTCCCTTTAATGACTTTAGGACAAAATACTGCATTCCTGAAGAAATGTTACTGCAAATACTTCCATTACAGCAAATTTTAACAAGCAGATATTTTAAAATTGAAATCAATAAAAAAAAATATCACATTGATAAAAACTGTTGAAACCCAAAATACAAAAAAAAAAAAAAAAAAAAAAATAATGATATTGCTTGTAAAATATCAAGAACTGGTTATAGGAATGGTAGCATGAAGAATTGTTATGAACATGGTTTTCAGAATAACATGCATTCTGTAAGTTTGGCAACTTTACAAAGGGAGTTGTATTAATACTTAAATACCATTTTTATGTATGATTGCATATATTTCAGCATTTTTGGCACCTTGTGCAATTAATACATTTGATATCCCGTTTGAATTAAGCACATTAATTATTCAAAGCAAAATATAACTTAGTTGTCACTTAAAAAAAAAAAAAAAAAAAAAAAAAAACTTAGCAACCCATGGCATTTATGCTTGGAGACAGTTCTGCGTATATACATAAACCAGTTTTCTAAATAAGCATCTATTTCGAGCATATTACAAAAAAATGCACAATGAATGAAAAACGCACAAAGGTAAATTAAATTTTAAGAGCACCTCAGTTTTTCCACATAGCACATTCACACTTCTCATTTTTTTGCTGCGTTTGTTCTCCCCACATACCCAATGATGTATTTTCACTAAAAAACATAACAGAATTGGGCTAATATTCCATAAGCAGGTAAGTTGGCGCCAAGCTATTTTGGCCTTCAAAACTTGGCAAATTTTTTGGGGGGCAACGAAAGAACTAAGATGTGATTTTTAAATGAAAAACAGAATACTAGTAACTTTTAGGTTTTGCAGTAGGGAAACGCCATTATTTTATATAAACGGGATAGTAAAATGAGATGATAAAATATTAGATGAAACAAAGTCCAACAGCTTTTCAAATAAAAACATAGTCCTACCTATGTAATATTCATCATGAAATAGTAGAATGAACAATTCTTTTAAACAATTATTGAGTAAATAAATCTGTACGCTCATCAGATCAGAGCACTGCAAAGTGAGCTATAAACGTAAACAGAATAGCAAATTTTTGTTTACAGTGGTGAACAGTGATATTATTATATGTAAACAGAATAGTAAATTGATTAAACGATAAAACAATGTCATGGAATTCAACACACTAAACAACTTTCATTCGAAATTTTAAATATTCCACATCTTTCGATTGCCACATGCAAGAAATAAAACTAAAAATAATAATAATAATTAAATAAAATTAAATGAAAACATTCATAACTTCACGTCATCTGAAATCCAGCATTCTCCCACTAACAACAGCTTAACCTTCTGCAAATATTTATATAATACAGTCAAAAGTCGTTAATCCGGACTCGTCGGGACTTCGGCGATTCCGGATTATCGATTTTTCCGGATTATAGATCATCAGTTTAAATCTGGGAAGATGGCATGCAGAAATTACAAAATTAAAAATATGAAACCGTAATTTATGAAATAAAGAACAATTATGATCTAAAGGGTATCAAAATTTACAAAAAGAAAAAGCTTAATATTTATTTGTTTACTTCATTAAACATTTCCTTCAATGTAAGTTGCTTCGTTTCATGTGATAATACTTTCTCTTTAATTCTATTAAACAGACATAATTTCTTGTTTAGTTACAAAGTTCCGCTGTTCAAGTCCTATAATTGCTGTGTTGAGAATACCGACTAATTTGTCAATCGAAATGTTTTCGTTTTCAAAAACCTCTGGGTCACTTTCTTCACTATCCGAAGCGAATTATAACGACAAGGAACTTGATTTAAATCATATCAAAGACAGAGTATATCGAGATGAAATACTACACTTAGTACGGAATTATAAACCAAATAAAATAAAAACATCTGCTCTGAAGATAAGGATAGTGCTGACAGATCAACTTCCAATCCGCAGGGTGAAATTGATAAACAGATTTCGGATTTCAAAACATACTTTCGCTTTGTAGATACAAATTACATATTAGTAAATATATATCGGAAATTCTAATTGACATAATCTTTCTAATCTATCATAATCTAATATTGACATTTCTGCCCCCCCCTCTGCCTCCGAGCAGCGTGAAATTGATAAACAGATTTCGGATTTCAAAACATACTTTCGCTTTGTAGTAAATATATATCGGAAATTCTATTTGACATAATCGAAAGTTCAAGCTTACTTTTATAAAATTGCTCTAACAGTCTGCAAAAAATAATAAGCCGGATCCAATTCAAAGATTAAGGAACAACGCAATCTGCAACATTAACTGAATTAGATAACTTTAGCTTAGCGTATAACTCCGTTACACATTAAACGCGCATGCGCACAAACATATTCGCAGCTGTAAGGGTCTTATGCACTCTCGTAAACGTCTGTGCGCATGCGTGAACGTGACGCATGCGCAGAAAGTTTGTAGCTTTGAGGTCCGGATTATAGATCATTCCGGATTATGGGTGTCCGAATTAACGACTTTTGACTGTATTAAACATATATGGTACAAAGTCCGTAATCCGGACTCGTCGGGACTTTGGCGATTCCGGATTAGGGGTTTGTCCGGATTACAAATCATCAATTTAAATCTGGTAAGATGAAATGCAGAAGTTAGACAATTAAAAACATGAAATTGTAATTTATGAAATAAAGAACAATTATGATGTAAAGGGTATCAAAATTTACAAAAAAAAAAAGCTTAACATTTATTTGTTTACTTTATTAAACATTTCTTTCAATGTAAGTTGTTTAGGATGCTTCCACAAAAAATTCAAATAGTTCCTTTTTCTTGTGTCATATATATTGGACTTTCCAATGACATACTTCTTGCATAATTTTGAGACGGATAGGCCTTTATCCATTTTTTGCAGTAATTCCACTTTTTGTTTAATAGACATCGAAACATGCTTTCACTTTGCAGATCCTTTGGCAGCTCCAGATTGGAAACTCTTTTTGACATAATCGAAAGTTCAAGCTTAATTTTTATAAAATTGTTCTAACAGTCCCCAAAAAATAATAAGCCAGATACAATTAGAAGAAAGCAACAGCGCAATCTGCAACATTAGCTGAAATGCCTTAGATAATTTTAGCCTAGCTTATACCGTCCGTTATACATTAAATGTGCATGCATAAACGTATTATGCGCATGCTAAAGTTTGTACCTTTGAGGTCGGGATTATAAATCATTCCGGATTATGGACGTACGGATAACAGACTTACTGTACAATAATAATAAACAATAAAACTTTTAAAAACAAACACAGTATTTCAAAATTAAATTTTTAAAAAAATTTTCTGACTACACTAAATTTGCACTCTTAAAATTACTGAAATAAAGCTTTAGGTTTGACACAAGAAAACAAGCAGCCAGAAACCAAAACCAAATCAAAATTACGCCAAATAAAAAACTCTCGCCAAGTTTAATGCTCACCCCGATTATGGAATATTAACACAGAATTGTATAAACTGAGTATCATGCGATACTTTAGCATCAAAATTTTAGAATCAAAAAAGAAGCACATGATGCCATTACATGAGCAACCTTACACTCAATGCATGCACGTGCAGAAAGCTAAGTCCAAGATTCTGCCAAAAAATGCAGTACAGTACAAAGTCCAAAATCCGTATATCCATTATCTGGAATGATCTAAAATCCGGACCTCAAAACTACCAACAACATTTTTCTTGTAGGCTTTACGCATGCATATTTGATTCCCGCCTCCACGCATAATAAAGCAGCTGGAGAGTCCTAATTCTTAATTTCATTTCGACACCAAATAAAATACCTTGTTATTGAAGAAGCAATCATTTCAGCATAAATTTGAACGATCAGTAATTTGGCTCCATTGCTGCGTATCTGTTTGGCACACATCTCGAACAGAAGCATTGCACATAGATACATTCGTTGATCTGACTCTAACCTGGCAAATCATTATTTATTATACTTTCCTTTCATCATTGCATGTTTATCAAAACATGACAACTTGAGTAATAACTCATGTAGCAATGCCTAAACAATTTTTTTATGTTAGTAATTAAATAATAAAGGAGTATGGTAACATTTTATGTTGACATTATGCTTGGCGATGTCATGCTAAAAAATGTTTACGAGGAAAAAATGTCCATACGCTAAAAATAGATTTTGTCAATGATACTCATACACCTAAACATTACATTTAGGGAAATTTGAATTAAAACTAACTGATTTGTTATTCGTATATAAGCCCAGAACCAGTGCCAGGACTCGTATCGCCGCACTGAATCGCAGAACCCACAGAGACTGCATCAGGCGGTAAGATATCTAGCGCCAGCCCTCAATAAAGCTTAAGTGTATGTGGGAATTCATTTATTCAGAACTCTGAAAAGGCAGCATGTGCAAGAAATAGACATACGCATAATAAATAACTAAACTAATACAATTCAGGCTTAATTGTCTGAGTGCGCAATAGAAGCAAGATAAAAATTTATGGAACAGCTTGTCGTTAGTTGCCAAGCTCATGATGCAAAGCCAAATATGTATAGTGAAGGATAGCTAAATTTGATGATGGTGGCAGCTAATTTTAAAGGTTTATGGATATCACAAAACAAAGGTGAAATTTTTAAGTTAACGGATTTTGTAAAGAAATGTGAAGAAGCAGTAATAAATGAAGATGATATAAAAGAAATTTGTCATTGTGATATCAATGCTTCTCAATCATCATTCAATTAATGTATGGAGAAATCTTTAGCATGGTTCTAGATGCAGAAAATACCTCTACTGATAGTGAAGAAATTGACAGAGAAGTTACTGAAACAAGAAAATTTTGATTGACAAGTTAGTCAGAATTCTCGAAACAGCAGTTACAGGACTTAACAATGTAACTGAACAAAAGATTATGTCTGTCTACAGAATTAAAGAGAAAGTATTAGAACAAAAAGCAAAACAACTTACATTGAAAGAAATGTTTAATAATCTAAACCAATAAACATGAAGATTTTTTTTTTTTTTTTTTTGGTAAATTTTGATACCCTTTAGATCATAAATACTTCATTATTTCATATTTTTAATTTTATAATTTCTACATGCCATCTTACTAGATTTAAACTCACGATCTAATATCCGGAACCCAAATCCGGAATCACCGAAGTCCCGAAGAGCCCGGATTTCGGATTTTGTACTGTATATGGTCTACCACTATCCTAAACTGCTGAAATTCCCATATGAGGGATCATAATCTGTAGTCGAACAGGTGAAAATATGTTTAGAAATCGAAAGCCATCTAGGGCGAGGGACGAATATGTTAACACATACCATAAAACAGGAAAAAATATACACTGATTATATCCTTTTTGTTACTTTCATTTTAACAAACATTTCCCAAATGTTTGTTAAAATGAAAAACAGAAAAAAAAAATAAGTATAAATATTTGGTACGTTTTGCCAGCGCAAATCTCGCCAAGCAGACTTTATTGGTGACAATATACTGCATACAAGTATACACATTAAAATTGTTAACAAATGTTAAATCTAAGAATTTTTTATTTTGAAGGCATACACATTTTAATATCATTTAAAATTTTGTAAAAAGCCAATAAATTTGTAAAAAGACATTAATTTAAGAATTTACTATGCTTTTATGTTTCAACATCCTGATTCGCGGGTTCATATAACGTGACCCCAAGTGATCTCATCTTACGTAAACTACGCTACAAAAATTTAATTCTCTCAGTAATTATTTACATTAATTTCAAGTTAGATCTTAATTTGGAGTACAAGTTTAAATGCAAGAATTATTTCAATACGTATGAATAGCTTAGCCAAAAATTATGTAAAACCACAGTGCTGTACTTCACTAGTGCATTCTCATTAGAACTGATGAATTTTAACTCTTGATTTTGCCTTCAGGTAAGCAATGTGATTGCATCCTAGTTGACTTAATTACCGTGAATTGCTTTAGGGCACAAAATTGAACTATCTGGTATAAATTCTATGTAATTGTATGCCAGTATTGAAAGAAACAATCAATCTGATGAGAAATGGCTACAACTTGATGTGAAGAATATTCTCGCTGTAAAAGGTTACCAGCGAGAATATTTTGTTTGGCATCAGTTGTACCATTATTGGAGACTTTATTGCCTGCGCCGGCAAAACGGTAAAGTACCAAATATTTTATCATTTAATATGTCTTTCTTGACACAAAAAAATGACATATTTTGACTTTTATATGTTTTGGCACTCATGTAATAACTGGCATCTGCGGATATGCAGTTAACAATCTATCACTGCTCTTTTATGAAAAAATACATTTTCTACATTGGCAAATCAATTAAATAAGTTTCATGAATTCTGACAAATATTAATGGGAAATCAAATTCAAAATTACATCAAAGAGATTGTTAATGCTGTACAATTTGTCTCTGCCTGCTTACGACTTCTACTAAATAAGATAGCAAGTGATTTCTTTAGAACCAGTTCACAGTATTTTGTTGCATTTTGTTGGCTGCTGTAGGCATGGAGGTAGGAAGTAAGAGGAGAGGCCCTAACCAGTTTTTTCAATACACTGCTTTGAAGCACTGGCAATTTCTTCATGGAGACTAAAACATTCAATGACATACAAATATGATCAATGGACTTCGACACGATCAGATGTAAACATTTTGTAATTATGTCATCAATATACATATAAATGTGCAGATTTTCTTTTTCTACAATATTTCAGAGTCCTAAGTATGTGAAAAGAATACATTTTTAAACAACATTTCATTCTGAACGGAATTAGATGCTATACTTTTCACAGAACAGTTTGCTCAGAACAGCTTAATTTGAATGAAATATTTTCACAAGTTTTTGCTAATTACATTAAAAAAAAATTTGTAAGGTAAGTCAATTTTATTCGGTTAAGGATTACAAAAATCAGGATCAAAGTTTACTGTATTATTAATATTCAAACTGTGGATTATTTCTTTTCTATTTATAGAGCTTCTTCCTAAAATACTTTTTCAAATATGACATGGTTTTTTAGCTTCTGAGGCATCTTTTAAATCGAAAATCTGAGTTAGTTTATAATTAATGTCCATTCAGACCATTTCAAATTAGAGCACCTTTTATTTTAATAGTGAAATACGTTAAATATTGGTGCTGATTTCCATGTTCTTAACTTTCTCTGAACATTTCTGAAAGGGAATAAAAAAAGGATTTTTATTTTATGTATTATTTAAAACTTGTAACTGAGTTATAAAATGTAAGGGAATAATTCTTTTAATACTTATCAGATTTCTTTTACCCTTAATTTCAACAATACATATTCTAAAACTCTTCTTTCCTACTTCCTTAAGTACGCATCTCGTAGAATTTGCTTTACAATACCTTTTAACAGATTGCTTTCCAGTACGAAAAATTCTTGCTTAAATAGTTTTAAAAATATATTTGTCAACAGAATTTCAATTTATGTTTACAATTAAATGTTAAGATTATTACATATTTAGATATTTACAAACATTATAAATTTAGATATATTTTATAACTAGCTTTCTTCACAGTAATTTTAAGAGGAGTCTATAAGTCAATAATCCTTTATCGCGAAATACATTTATAAATAATTTAATAAATACTTATGTATTTTGTTAAAGGCAGATACATGCTTTTTGCAAGCCTATGCATAAATACCCATTCAAATGTCATATTTTTCATTTTCAGTGTGTACAAATCTTTAATTTCTGTGCATTCACTATGTTTTTCGAATAAAGTAATTTACAATAACTTAGCATATACCAGAAATTTTTACATAAGTATAAATATAATTTGAATGAAAATTACATTAATTATTTTTAATACCCACTCAAAGGTCAGTTTTTCTTCGAAATTCCTCCACGATGGCATTTCTCCCTTTAGGCAGACTCTATTCAATAAAAACTTAACTTGGCCTATGTGCCTAATTACAAATATTTTAACATGCATAATTTGATATTTACATTTAGCCATAAGTTTCAAACTTTTGACTTAAAATACATTTTAAGATACATTCATTATCAAATTTAAATCTAGTAACTATATTTTAGCAGAGCACTTGATACCTCTTTTAGCAATTTTACCCAGTTTAATAATCTGATAATATAAAGTAATAACTACCCATTTCACATTTAAAAATTAACCTCATTGTCATTAGGTCGCAATCCATCACAACGAATGTTTCTTTTTTGCGCAAGTGTCCCGTTCTTCGATTCGCATGGAACTGTCATATGTCGAAATACTATCAAAGCTGTCAAGTGAGCTTCTGGATGTAAACAAAAAACACCCTATCTGGAAGAGCAAGGCGTGGGAGCAGTGCTTCACTCATAGTGTGGGGTTTGCCTCTCCTTTCATTCTTACCTTCATGACTGCCAAATATTTTTGGTTAGAAACTTTACATTTTTGCTATCCAAATTTCTTGTTTTTGTTTTGGATTTTTAGCTTAAATTGTGTGTTTAAAACATGGTTTTTGCATGTGCGAAAACCACCTTTTTTGAGATATTTTAAGCTTAAAGTTCGAAATGTAGACAAAAAATTTAAATAGTAATATGGCACCGTGGAGTTTTACCTTTTTTAACACAAACGCGTTACTGTATTTAGCCTCAGGCAATTTTCGCTTAGCAAGGGTTTCTCCTCTATATCAGGCTCAAGAGGGAAATTTTGCAAAACGTCTTTTGACGTCATTTCCCTCTTGGCGTCAAAAAAATCCTTCAGAGGATTTGGCGATTTTCGCCGATTCAAGATAGCGGAAAAAAACTAAGTGCTGGTTATCTGAATCTTTCCGCGAGAAATTTGTCGCCAAGTGAGGGTGTATATAAGAGTAGTTCCAAGCAATTTAATATAAAACTGTATTTTTATTTTATTTATTTATTTTTTAAATGTTCCAAGGTAAAAAGGATTTTTAAAATGGTGGGTTCCCAGCAATTGTGAGGAGAAGCAATAGATCAATAACATTTCTAATGCAGAAAATACCAATTAAAAATGAAACAAATATAAATTAAAATTTGCATTTAGTTTCTTACCTTATTTGCAGACTTATAAATAATTTTAACATATTACGAAAATGCAAAGTAAAAAATTTCAATATTGTCTCTAGTATACATCCTGCACCAAGCAAATTTCCCTATGTAAGAGCCAAATAAGTGTGAAACTTGCTGATGAAAATGGTTTATACTCTACAAAATTTTGCCATTCTGTCAAACCAAGCATTTATACTTTGAAGCTATATGTTATTCATTCCTATGACATTTTAAAGCATTTCTCAAACTTTGATTTTTCAGATGACTAAAAAAGACCTTAAATTCAGTTAACCATTCATACTGAATTTCTAAATTCTATGATAAACATAAAGATTCATATTATTATACTTTTCTGGCTAAGAAATACAGCTCCAAAGGATTTTTATGTATAACAACAATTTATCAAATGGCAGCATAAACTAAATACATATATAAATATTCAGCTATTTCTTTAAAAATCATTCTGCATTTATTTCATCCAATAGCAAAAGAAACAGATGATTTTAATTCACAAGAATGCATACTTGCTTAACAGGCATGAAGATAGAGGAACTGAACCATAACGAAGTAATCAGCCATAATGATGTGACATAAATAAACAGCAGCCACATTTGACATTTTACTGCCATCTTGGTAGTACATTACTCAAAGCCTGCTCTGACCAACAATTCCCATGATCTATTTATATCCTTGACTTTGAAAAGACCATAATAAAAAGAACATAGGATAGGAATAATACTGATAGCAGGTCAGCCTGGGACTGAATTTTGACAGAAGTAGTTTATATATATATATAAAGGGCATATATTCAGAATTTCAAAGTGTCATCTACTGGATATAACTACAATTAAAAATAATTTACATCATAAAATGTCTTAAAAAAATTGTTATTTTATTTATTAACTGCATTTTGTACATTGTAAATTTATAGAAATGTATATGTATATTAAATTTTCATTGGCTTTTGGACCTCTTTGTATTTTAAGGAAACTATTTCAAATCATCTCTTAAAAAGTGTAAAGTTTTTTTCAAAGTCAAAACCCATTTAAAATGTTAATTTTGTCTAATTTTAAAACTGAGCTTCTATTAGAGTAAGCTACTAAAATTTTGGGTTCTTGAAAATTCTTTATTGATATTTAATTATTCAAATTAAAATGTATATGCATATATTTATGTAGAAAATAGCCATCTTATAATACAATTTGTTTATGGCTATTTTTATATTTTTTGTTTAGCAACTTCAACGTGTATTGTAAGAAAAAGGCTATTCACAAAGAATATAGGAACATAAAAATGCACAGCGTATAGTGAAAGAAATCAGAAAATATCGCGTAAGCTAGATTAGTTTTAAAAAAATTATACCTATATTTATATTATATGCTTAACTAAGCATTGAAGAAGGCTTAGATAAAATTGCATTTCACTTAAAGTGATTTTCGTTAAGGACAAAAAATGCTCTGTATAGGAGATCTAATGTACATCAGATCATGGAAAACATACCGATGGTAACTGAGAATCTACTTACAGATCAACCAGCAAAGGAAAGATTGATCTCATACGAAGTTAAAACAATTATAGGTAGTACTATTCTTTAATATGCTAGAGTTTTTGTGTATATCATTACCAAATTTTTTAAGTACTTCAGAAAACCAAATGTCATTATAAATACAGACATTAGCCATATGTCTTGTTTTGCAGCTGCAAAGTCGTTGTACCCGCCGAGGGAAATACAGACAAATTGCAACAACAGCAAACAATGCAAACGACAGTCAGAAACTTTCCAGCTGACGGAAAAATTTCCGACGCGTCGATCTCTGTAATGATCGAGACGTTGGCACCAGCCTCGCTCTCTGTCGAGTAGATCCCAAAAAACGACCTGTTCTTCTATCTTGACGGTGTCCAGACTAGGGCCCCAAGAGTGCACTTTTTTGTGTCTGTCATTAGTTTAAACCTTGAGCACATTATTGGTGACATTATATGTGCCCAGCTCTGTCTCACTTTGAAACAGTGACGGGGAAATAGAGCCAAAAATCACCTATCCCTCTTCCATTCATACTAACTCTTGAGGACATTTTGTTCCATGCTATTTAAAGTGTACCCACGCCACAAAGTAAAGAGAGATTTAAATGCCACCAACCTGTACCCCTTTCATTCTCATTCTAAACTTTTCAAAATAAATAAAGATTTAGCATATGATTACAGAACATCAGAACAAAAATATATGTGGTACTCAAAATCATTCTGGGTAAAGTTAAGAATCACCCACTGCTTGGCGCATTTTTAAGAATTACACATACTCAGTATCCATGTACACATCAACTTATTTTCACTTAAAAATTCAAAGAAAATTGACAAAAATCCAATTCTTCTTGCTCTTGTAAAAAGCGACAAACACATAAGTGGGCTATTCTGCACTTTACCCGGGTTTTTTTTTTTTTTTTTTTTTTTTTTTTTTTTTTGTTCATTCTATAAAAATCTCTCTTATGTGACCAATCATTTGAAAGAAAAAATGAAATTATATCTGAGCAATGGCAAGTTTTGTATTTTTAGTAGAAAACCCACTCAATCCCTAAATATTTAGGATTAATAAATATTTTTAATCCTAAATATTTAGGGAACTATATATAGTACTTGGAAATTTATTATTCCTAAATTAAATGACTATAATAACTAAATCCTTATCACATATATCCTTTATGTTGTAGCCTTGGCTACTAATGTTCAAAATTAATTTATGACTAGGAACATCATAAATTATAAACAAATAGCTAAGTTATTGCATTTTATTTTTCGGCTATCGAAATGCGACACTACGAGCAACGTTTTGAAACCAAAACCTCGCAATCATGAATCAGAACTAGAACTAGTTGCCATTCAGCATAAAAAAATTTAAATATAAATATGAACTACTTATTGCCATTCAGCATAAAAGAAATATAAATATGAATATTAACAAAATATTAAAGTTAATTTTATAAAATAATTAAACACATGAACAAATATATGAAATAAAAAAATAATTATTTCTCATGCAATAACTGGGCCACTACAATGGCACTTCCCTTTTACAGAAGTATAAATTTACTCTCAGAAAGAACTAAGGGTTATACAAGAAAGCATGGATTTTCACTTTTCTAGAATAAAAAAATGAAATTATTATTTAATATTTTTTAATGTAATGACTGCAAAAATGTACGCCTTAATTTTAAGAAAGTATACTGATCTAACACAGTTTTTTCAAAATGCTTTGATCATGTATGAAAACAAAATTTTGTTTATTGAATACATTAATTTTAATTTTTTATGCCAACCATAACACGCTAAATATAGTTTCCGTATAAGTGATTTTAAACCAATCACAGCTCAGAAATACGTTGGAGTTCCTACATTTAACGATGTGTCCTTGGAAGTTGTGTAGTGGCCCAGTTATTGCATGAGAAATAATTATTTTTTATTTCATATATTTATTCATGTGTTTAATTATTTTATAAAATTAACTTTAATATTTTGTTAATATTCATATTTATATTTCTTTTATGCTGAATGGCAATAAGTAGTTCATATTTATATTTAAATTTCTTTATGTTGAATGGCAACTAGTTCTAGTTCTGATTCATGATTGCTAGGTTTTGGTTTCAAAATGTTGCTCGTGGCGTCGCATTTCGATAGCTGGAAAATAAAATGCAATAACTTAGCTATTTGTTTATAATTCATGCTGTTTCTAGTCATAAATTAATTTTAAACATTAGTAGCCAAGGCTACAGATGTTTACGTTGCTGCTTTATGTATGCATGAAATATGCATGAAAGGAAATTAAGTCAGTGTTGTGTGGCTGTGGGCTGTAGCATGAAAACTAAAACTAATTTATTATCTAAAATAAAAAGAAATCCATCACGTAGGCGCCTGTGGGAAGTTGCCATTCGTAGAGAAAACTGGACTGGGTATAATTCATCTGCTCTTTGGAGTACTCCTTTTATTATGGGTAGTTAATATTTATAAGCATTTTATATCATACTAATGGATATGTAAACATAAACCATAAAGATCTTTAACAAAAATAATGAAGAATAAGCTGTTTCTCCCTTTTTTGGCGTCAAGGCTGTTCTCCGAAGAATGCGACGATTTTCGCCTGTTGAGATTATATTATCATCGGATGAGGATAAGGTTCGGAGATCCCTAAAACAAGGCGAGAACACATCAGCAAAAATAAGTAAGTAAATAAATTACAGAGTTTTTTTTATTTTAATATCAATTAATTTTTTGAAAAAAATAAGCATTTTATTTATTCATTAAGTTAATGGTCATAATTTTTTATATGTGTACTATTTTATCAATTTGAGGTACACTGTATTAATATATGCTTTTAATTTAAATAGATAGGAAATATTAAAGGAGCAAAAACTACAAATCTATACATTCATCGAAGCCCAAATCGTGTTTTTTCCCTCTCGAGAAATTCCTCAAAGGGGCCCCAATGGGTAGCGCTAACAGACTACACTACTGATAAGGGCTACTGATAAGAATAGCGTCTCTACGAGATGGTAATCAAAAAACAAAAACAAAAAAAAAAAAAAAAAAAAAAGGGAACCACATGATTTAAGGCAATTATTAAGTATTTAATGCCAGAACATAATAAAATGAGCATAATAGTAATGATCATAATAAATAAAGGAATTTAAAGGTACTTTAGTGACAGATATTTCATTTAGCTTAGAGAAAAGAAGTTCTACTTATCTGAATGTTCCGTCTTGGTGTTGTTAAAGATTGCAAGGAAGATAATACCTTCAGGAGAAGTTTCGGTTTTGAGAACGAGACAATGTAGAGGATATTCGCGAAAATTTTTCTTAAATAAAGGAATATTTTTTGAAAAACATCTTTGAAAATTTAGGAGCTCTTCTAAGATCCTGCCTCCATCGTACGTGATCACAGCCAACACCGACTCTACTACAAGCCAGACGGCGGTTTTGTTACGTCACAAGTTGTGGTCATCGGGGATTTGATGCGTCGTCCGTTGTAAGGAACGAAGCGTGTTTGTTGCAATCGCTATTTTACAGTGTTCTTTTGTTGACATATTTGTTGGTCGATTCCGACTTAATTTTGACAAATATGGGTGGATGTGTTGCATCAAATTGTTCCAATCATTCAAAAAATAAGTTTAGGATGTTTCGCCAAAAATGAAGAAAGACGAAGAAAATGGATAATTAATTCTCGTCAAAATCAATGGATTCCGGTCTCAAAAGCATGTTTTTGAGGTAAGTTCAGCTTCGAATTTTCTCATAGAATGTTAGAATAAATTACTCTTCGTATTTCTTTAAAACGTGCATTTTCGTTTAACTATCATTTATTGATGATCAAATGATTTTATAAATACAAAATAAACTGCGGAATGTGTGTGTGTTTGTGCAGTAAATTATAGCCGATACTGTTTGTGATGTTTTTTTTATTATCGTGAATAGTTTATGCTGTTTGTAAAATTGTACACTACATTTCATGTAAATTTTGTGCTTGGTTAGAAATGTGATATGACTTTTCGTGTTTCAATTTTACTCTACGATTGGTAATTTAATAGTCGCATGCTATATTTTGATGTATTATCACCAAACCTGTTGGTTTGCACCTTTGTTACAAATTGGATACATAGTTATGATCTAAATTATAAATTATTTAGGTTTTTCGTTATATTAAGATAAATAAATTGTGTATTTGTCTAGGCATTTTGAAGAAGTATTAATTTAAATATTCTATGCATCATTTTGATCCTATTATCATGCTTGTATGTTATAGTAAACCTTCATGTTGTATTTCTAACTATAGTTACTTTAAATTTATTTTCAATGTGTGAACAGGAAATATGTTTTAATTAGCAGTATTAATTAATTAAATTTGCAAATTTAGGTGGGGTTTAAAAGTCCTCCTGAAATTTTTAAATTATGCTTTCTATGTGAAAAAATAATTTAAAATTTTCAAGACAAAATAATATGTGGAAATATAACTATGGATGAAGCATTTATAAATATGCAAAATCAGATGAGGTAAATATTCCCTCCTGTTACAATATCAAAACAAAGATCATAAAATGTTTGACTGCACGTGGAATTTTTTTTTTTCAAGAAGCTTATTCAAAATAAAAAGCAGCATGAGGAAAGTTTTGAAGCTCCTGCTTTTAAAAGGAAGAAACTAAATTAGAATCTGACAGTTTAAGAAGTTTTTACTGTTCAGTTCTGTCTGTGAAAAAGTACATTAGTTATTGCTGAAAAATTGTTGCTTATCTCTTAGAACAATAGTTATACCCACGAGTAGCTGAATGGTTAAGGTTACTGAATGCTAAGAGTACATTTTCTGTTCTTTTTCTGAACATGCTGTCTGCATGGTTGGTTTTTGTTTTTTTAGTTTTTTTTTACATATAATGTGAATACAAGCCAGTTCTCATTAGAAAGTCCTTCACCATGAGCAGGTAGCACTTTTGAGCTTTGTGATAGTCAACTAACCAAACTGTTATGAATATTAGATAATAAGCTTAACATTGGTGAAGATCTTTCTCATAAATTTGACATGGAATATCTCTTGGTCTGCTAAATCAAATTTACTTTTGTGTGACCTTAAATCAGAGGCACCAATCGTGAATCTGTTTTGGCGTGTTTTAAGAATTATAAATGAAAAATTTATTGCTACCGTGGAAGAGTGCTCAACTAATGTTTACCTTACTAATCAATTCTTATAGTATTGTAATGGCTGGCTCTGTTGCAATTTTTTCGCTAACCAGAAACTTTCAGTACTGCATTTCCTTTAATTGTGTTTTTGTTTATGCCCTTTCAGTTATAATTCTTATAATCATAGGGATAATGAAAGTATTTAATTACTTTATATTTAAGAAATAATTAAGTTTTTTTATTTATGGTAATATTTTGCACAGATTATAAAGTAAACATTTCACACAAGAGAGCATATATTTTCGGGAATATTGTTTAAAGTAAAAATGATATCAGTTTTTAAACATTATATATATATATATTAAGAAAATAAAATCAAGCTCTAGTGTAGAATTGGGTGCCCCTTTGATTAGCGACATTTTTTTTTGGGGGGGGGCAATGAAACCTCGCTTCAGGTTACCATGATAGTTTTAACTTTGTTTTAGCTTCCTTATTTAAATGAAAATAGATTGATGTGTACATGGACAAATTTAAGGCAGTGCGCAATGCCTAGTTTGTGCAATTCTAGGATGCTTTTTTAAGTGAAAACATATCGATGTATACATGGACACAGAGTTCGTGCAATTCTTTTTTCCTATTACTTATTACATGCTCCGCCTTTAGGCACTACAGGAAAAGGAGGAATGCCCCGTGGAGGTCTTGGTAAAATCCTAGTATACGGTGCAGCCTTGGTGCAATTTTGAAAATTATCGCCAACATCAAAATGACCTGTTTAACTACTCATCGTATATGTCCCGTTTACTGCTCATCATAAAGTGGGCAAAAGTAGCCAAATCCCTTGTGCACCAGATACTAGGATAAAACTTTTAAAATCCTAGTATACGGTGCAGCCTTGGTGCGATTTTGAAACTTATCACCAACACCAAAAATGACCCAAAGAACGTCTATGTATATACTATAGTATATGCTATGTATAACTATATATATTCTTTGAATGACGCGTTTACTACTCATCATATATGTCCCGTTTTTACTGCTCATCATAAAGTCGCCAAATCCTGTGTGCACCGGATACTAGGATTAAACCGAGGTCTTTTTAAGGTAAACTGGCTCATATCCAAGTTACACATGGGGAAAGCCACGAAAACGCCCATTTGCCGGGATTCAAACTCTGGACCGAACTACCAGTGTTCAGCGGCTTTTACCCCTTGCCCACTGGTGGGCTTGTGCAATTCTTTGACTTCTTATTTTGGTTTTGTATAGCGGCCATTTTGAAATTGTGCCTTCCTGACGCCGATCTTGGTGTCAAAAAAGAATCGCCAAAATACAAGGGACACCCAATTGTAAACTTTTACCTAAAATCACTACTCATCATGACACCAAATTTTTTTAAATGAATTTAGATCAGCAAAATATTCAAGACTATGCAAATTGTAAACAAAAACCAATGCATGTATAAAGAATTCTTTATTTGATTGCAGTCTTAATGTGACATGTCAGAACACTTTTCATATTTCACATTTTATTTATTCATTAAAAATTATTATGCATTCAAGTTTGTTTTCATTTTAAACTTAGTTTTGAAAAGGCATACTAAATTATTTTCAATATAATATCTGTTGTAATGTCCATAGATGGATTTATATTAGAATATAAAATTTTATTTGTTAGAAAATAATACAAATTTTCATAAATTCAACTGCTAAAGAAAAATACACAACAGTACATTTATAACAAATTTTATTACAGCATCTTTACACATATCATTATAACTGAAATCCAACACAATTTATTCTGTGTTGACACAAAAGAAATACAATGCAAGAATATAAAACTCGATCATTATAAGAAATGAACATTCGTAATATGAATCATTTATAATCTTCATAATAAATGGTTTTCTCTCCTTTTAATGCAACATTCAGGTATAGAATCCAGTACAGTTCTATTATGGGGAAGCCATCGGCAAATTTTTTGCTAAACTCGCCAAGAGACTGGTTCATATGAAGTCGCCAATGTTTACTTCTAAAGTTATTATAATGTTAAATTTTTTAAGAAAATGTAAAAGAATGTCTTTTCAAAATTGGCAATGAGAATGCAAATTCCAAAGACGTAATGGTCACTTGTATTTCAATCAACAAGCCTTCAAAACAAGTTTCCCATATTCTATTATAAAATATCTGGTTTCAATGATAATTGTAAGAGAATACATGTCAATATACACAGTCCAGTCACATTAATGTGACCACCAGGTACTTTCCATGTCAGAGTTAAATAACCAATCACAGAAGGCAGGTGGCAGCACAGTGCAGTTGAGCGTATATAAAGGGTGTGTGAGGGCTTCGGAAAACATTTCAATCATTGGCGTAATGCAGAAACGAAGCGATTTATCCGACTTCCAAAAGGGCATGATCATTGGCTTTCGGGCCAAGGGTGGAAGCATTTCCGAAACGGCTGAGTTTGTGAACTGTTCGCGTGCCGCCGTGGTAAAAGTGTACTGTGCATGGCAAAATGGGACTGTCCAAAATCAGCGACGTGGCAAATGTGGTGCACCACGGGCCATAGATGACAGAGGCGAACGACGGTTGCGGAGATGCGTTCGGGCAGATAGACGGGCTACCGTTGAGCAACTGACCACCAAAATGAACCAAGGGGCTACCAAAAGTGTCTCCCAAAGTACTATTCAGCGAACATTGCTGCGTCTGAGCCTCCGAAGCAGACGCCTGGTTCGTGCACCTATGCTGACTGCTGTTCATCGACGGCGAAGGCTAGAATTTGCACGCCAGTACAGCAGCTGGACGTCCACTGAGTGGCGACAGGTTGCCTTTTCGGATGAATCGCGTTTTATGCTCCATCGGACAGATGGACGTTGGCGTATAAGGCGTGAAACCTCTGAAAGGAACCACCCTGCAACCATTGCCGGAACGGTCCAAGCTGGAGGCGGGAGCATTATGGTCTGGGGAATGTTTTCCTGGCATTCTCTAGGTTCACTGATCATTGTGGAAGGCACAATGGATCAATACAAGTACGCATCTGTCCTTGCGGACCATGTTCACCCCTACATGCGCATTGTTTTTCCTCAGGATGATGGCATCTTCCAGCAGGACAATGCGAGGTGCCATACAGCTGCCAGTGTACGTGCGTGGTTCGAAGAGCACCAGGATGAGTTTATCGTCCTCCCCTGGCCAGCAAACTCACCTGACTTAAACCCAATCGAGCATCTGTGGTACCATCTCGATCGAGTTGTTCGCGCCATGGATCCTCAACCGCGTAATCTAGCGCAGCTGGCCACGGCATTAGAGTCGGCATGGCTCAACATCCCAGAGAACACCTTCAGGGACCTATGTGACTCTCTTCCTGCACGTCTCGCAGCAGTCCGCTCTGCGAAAGGTGGTTATTCTGGCTTTTGACAGATGGTCACATTAATGTGACAGGACTGTGTAGAATAATGACAATACACCAATGGCATTTTAGGAAAAAAAAAAAAAGTTTGCTTATTATCAATAATTAAATTTACAGTTATATGAAATAAAATAAACATACCCATTATATGCATCACAAGGTAATTTGTTTAAGAAATATTTTTCCATTCTTATGATACTCAGTTTCATAATATCCACAATTATCTGGGACATTTTTTACTTCTTCAGCACATAAAGCTCTTGCAATAATCAAAGATCTTTCCATCTATTTTATAATACTGACAATTTGTTACACAAGACACCACACTGATAAGCACAAATGTATATTACCAAATGAAGAGTTTTTGTTGAAAATAAGGAGGATGAATTATTCCAATACTTATATTTAGAATTAAATCATGCACACAATCAAGTTCTAAATATTCCTTTGTTAATCATTTTCTTTATCATTCAGGACTGATCGATATTCTTGAACAGAGTGGTGTGACAATGGATATTGCACATATTTTTTAGTCCACAAAGCACCAATTCTTAACTTCAATAAACTAAGATATATCCTATGCATTTTTACACCTGAGAGCCATTTCATGATAAAAACACTCCTTTCTTTGTTATGAATACCTGAAACAAACAAAGAAAAAACAGAACAAATTTATTTTTTAGTCTTTAAAATCATATATCATATAACTATTATACAGGTGAAATGTTATAAAGACCTTAGTATTTCAATAAAAATTCTTTGTAAAGACTTATAAATTAATATCATAATATATTTATAGAGCTTGGGTCAAAATTATTATTATGAAATATAATTATTGCTGTATGTCTCTTTCTTTTTAATAAACAAGGTGTTAGCCGAGGTTTCCAAGCCTTGTTACCAAAGTGTACATGGTAGAGCCTTATCATGTCAGGAAAAGTGCAATGACAGAAAAGGATACCGGACATCCCTTGCAGTCACACTTCATCATTTTTTATTTAATTATTTCAATAACTTTTCAAACTTTTAGTCTGTTTGCTTATTTTTCATGTTCCAAAACGAAAAGTCCCTAGGCCATTTCCAAGTCGTTTTCCAGTAGAAGCAGTCCGGCTAATTCTATCTTTGGATTTCTTAACAGTGAGATTTTTTATGGGATGGGGTAGTTAGCCCCACACCCAACCCCCAACCTGGAGGACCAGTTCCCTGATATAATCCCCAGGAGCAGGGTGCCCGGCCCCAGAAGCTGGGTACCCATTTTAGTCGCCTTTTACGACATGTATGAGCTACATTGGGACTATTCTTTCACACCCGGTCACCACACAGGTATATTAGTAGATTGATTTGTGCTTATTCACTGTGAATAATGTGAAGAGCAAATATTACTTGAGCTGAACATGTAGTACTATCCAGAAAGAGTCCATACAATTATTGCATAAATAGAAATATTAGAGTTAGATTGTGCAGAAAGAAGACATTATGGAATTTGTCTTCTTTCTACACTACTACACTATGCCATGTAATATGTTTTTTCTACACTACTACTCTATGCCATGTAATTGCAGGATACAAAATCTTAAATAATGACGAACATTTTAAGAAACACAATTGAAATACAAAATAGAAACTTTGGGAACTTGAGAAGTAACTGAGTATAAACAAAATTTTAAATAATATAAAATCTTCAGTAATACGGAAAACTTGGTTAAATAACTAAATAAGCAAAGAATAATATCTACAAGTCCAGAATAAATTATGATATTTAGCATTTAAATGTATAATAAATATGCTTCTTAAATCTCAGCTGCTCAGCAACGATGACACGTAGATATTTAGCAAAGGCGCTTGTAAATACAATATAGAAATTTCAGGACCTTGAGAAGTAACTTAGTATAAAACAAATTAAAAATTATATAAAATCTTGAGTAATATTAAAAACTTTGTTAAATAAGCAAAGAATAATATATACAAGTCTAAAATAAATTTTGGTATAAAGCAATTTAAATGTATAACAAACATGCTTCTTAAATCTCAGCTGCTCACCAAAGATGACACGTAGATATTTAGCAAAGATGCAGTTTGAGAGAATTTTAAAAATTACTTTTAAAGACAGCATAAATGTTACTTTGCAAGTGTCTGATGTTTCTTTTTTTTTCTTTATTGGACTTAATATTGTCATTTTTCCTATTGCAAAGATTCTTGAGCATGATATTTGTTGATATCCAAATTATCAGTTTGCTTATACTTTCACTTGTATGACCATTATCACAAATAATATCATCAAAGAGCATTTCTTTTAATTCTAAAATTTTAAAAGTCAAATTTGTAACAATTTTCCTCTGATTTTGTTCCAACAAAAAATCTTCATATTCTTCACTACACAGCTTATTTACAATTAAATAATTATATAAAGTCAGAACTGGCAGATGGCTACTAATGCCCTTCACATCACTCTCCGTAATATTTAATGATGGGTAATATACTGTATTATCTAATTCTATAATATCATGAAGATTATCATCATATTCAAATGATGTTAAAGGGACAGTAGTATTTTTAATAATTAATTCTAACTTAATACTTGATTGTATTCTTAATTTTTTTCGCATTCTAATAACTGTCTCATTGAAATATGATACTGAGAACCAGAAAGTTGTCTGTATTTACCAAACCGGGCTTCAAGAGCATCAGTCTGAATTTTTCCTGGAAGTATATATTTCATTCCAAGTTCTTCAACACAATATCTAGTCAACTCCAGTATACCATAAGTAGTTTGTTTGAGAGCTGCATGAGTTTCTTTTGTAAGCATGCCTGTTGAACATTTCATTGATTCCCATGCATTAACCAGTTAGGAAACTGATTGAGGAAAATAACTTTTGGATCAGAATCATCTGCTGTTAATGGCTTCATAAATTCACTCTTTTGATGTATACCTTTAAACATAGTTTTAACATTCATAATATCCCACCATTTGCATATTATGGATATAAACTCAGATGTATCTGAATAGTGTGGTATTTCATGCAAAGGACCCAAATGAATCAGACCTTCAATAGTAAATTTATTAAAAATCTTAAGAACCAGTTTAATGTTTTGTTTCTCTAAATTAGAAGGTGAAAGACTTGTTAGAGTTAAACCATTAGAATTTCAATTTCATGTAGCTTTCTCAAAGACATAAACGAAGCAGTTTTGAAGTGCTTCTTTGAAAGATCTTCAATATTTGGAAAAAACATACATGTACCAGGATTTTTCTTTTTCAGCCAATTGTTCCTTATATTTTTAAATAAATGAACTGCATCTATTATGTAGAAAAGAGGCCTATTCCCATTCATTGGATGTTTGTGTAAACAAATGAATTACGTGGTGGATTTGAAAACAAACTCATGGCTTTTCTATTTATTGCATTGTTGTCTGTAATAACACAAATAACAATAATTCCCATATTTTCAAGACCTCTAATCACTTTTTTAATTACATAATGTAATGTTTCAAAATTTATTGTGTTAACAGGCATAATATGTATTACCTCTTTGAATGAAGATTCCAAACTGGATATCATAAAAGCAAATGCACTGGTTGCCGGACTGGAAGAATCAAATGCAGCCCCAATGACAGAGCCTCCTTTGTAATCAAAATATGGCTGAACATAAATTTCATCTACCAAAAGAATCACTTTTCTTTCTCGATCCTCAAGGAAAGTTACACGATTTTTTATATATTTTAAAAAATTTTCATCAATAGTTTCATTACATGGTGACAATACTAAATTGCTGCAAATTTTTTTTTAAAGTCGAAGGATGAGGCATAATAATACTGCCACTATCCCTTAAAAATTTATATGCATGTGGTGATATAGTATTTAACAAGCACGCTAACACTAGTACATCAGGATTGTATCTAAAATTATTTTTAGGGCAAAGTAAAAGATTCATCTGGTCTTGCAAAAATTTAATAATGCTCTTATTTTTGTCGTTAGAGATAGTTTGCAGTAATTCATTAATTATATCAATTGTTATGGTTAATTTTGAATTTAACTCTTTGGTTTGAAGATTAGCAAATTTATCTAAAACAGTCCTAATTTCATTAAAATTTGGGAATGTGTAAAATTTGGGAAATGGAATTAAAATGTGGGAATGTGTAAGGAGATAATTGCATAATAGATTTTTCTTTAATAAATACAGACATTTCTTGATTGTCATTCACAACTACAGAATAATCAATTGATGGCCCAGGACTAAAAACAATATGAATAAAGCAAACAGTTGAGGTATCTGGAACTGTGTATACATGCCAAAATGCTGATATTCCATAGCGATCAATACATGACAAAATTTAAATTAATATATAAAAGGGAGTAAATAGTTATGTATAAAATATAAATTAATTATTTTTAAATATAAAAGGGAGTAAATAGTTATAGTGTATAGCTAATGGCATGTAAAATTTTAAGAATAAGCTGTGTTAGCTTATATTATAACATCAAATTTATACAGGTCCATAAAAAAAATGTTTTATTCTGAAACAGATCAGGTAATATAATTATGCAAAGCCCGTTTATTCTACGATGGGTTGACACAACATTATTCAAAACGAAATTATACATAGCACAGCAGCCTTGTCTCTACCAGAAATAACACATGTATACTAGAACATACGCCTAAAAACGTTGATATAATTAGAAAAATATAAATTTACAGAAGTAAAGTAATGTATTCTTACCTCTGTAAAATACATCCAACCTTAAAACCATAAAAAAATCAAAGTATTCTGGTTCAGCGTTCGCACAACGTAAGAAGCTTCAGCAATCAGCAAAGAGCCACCGCATGCGTTCCGAAGTTTATTATGACCAGAAGTCGTGACGTCACAGGAATTTTCGAACCGCGCGCTTAGGCTTGAAGTAGAGTCGGTGTTGTCACAGCGCCTTCCCACCCTTCCTCTAGGAGAGATTCTTTGTTCGGGGGTATTCCCGGTTTCAGCGCCCTCTTCGTTGAGCTATTCTTTGGCTTTACAGAAAATTTCGAGTAGCGTCTAGCCCTAGCATTGAAGTTGCTTCACGCATGCGCAATGACAGTTTCGTTGGCGTTATTGGCTGGTGTCCGTTATACAGAATTGGCGATGTATCATCAGGTTGGCAACTAAAGACATGTTATTCCACTAAATATTTCCACGTTGCAGAAGTTAGGCCTGAATAAGAAATTTGAAGCATAGAAGTTAGTTAATGTGTTACTATCGCGGTCGTTATTATGGAAGGTAATTTTGTATGTTTAGAGTGTTCAAAGACGTATGCATTCCGACGAAATCTACGGGCGCATATTACTAAGTGCCATCCATCGAAATTAGAGGAATTAGCTCCTGCATTAATAATTGTTCCCAAATTTACATGTAATGATTGTGAGAAAGTTTTTTCAAAACAAAACCTGTTTCGTACGCATGAACATACAGAGCATGGTAAGAGTTATACTCCTAAACTCACAAAAGGTGGTAAATGTTACAGCTATAAGAAGTGCCCATTATGTGATTTTACATCTACAAAGGCAGACTTGTTGAAGCATTTTGAAAACATCCATGATAAATGTGTTGTAACTGAAGATTTGCAGTTCCCTTCTTTTCAAGAATTTAATGTATGGAAAAAAGGCATTGAAACAGAGACAAAGTGCAGTTTTATAGTCGAACGTGGTGCCCAAAAAAGGAATTCAGATACCCACTACTTTTTTGTGTGTCATCGTTCTGGTGTTTATACACCAGAAGGTAGTGGTATTAGACATTTAAAACTACAGGGGTAAAAAAAAATAAATGGATTTTGTCCAGCAAGTATTACAGTTATTGAAACTGATGGAAAATGCTGTGTTCAATACTTAAAGACTCATGTTGGCCATAAAAATGAAACTGGACATATGTTTCTTTCAAAGGAAGATAGAATGCATTTAGCTTCCAAGATTGCTGCTGGTATTCCTTTCGAAAGGATTTTAGGCGAGATTCGCGATTCTATTGCAGGAGATCAGACACGTATGCATCTAGTTACTTGCCATGATTTACACAATATTGAATTTCTGTTCAATCTGTCATCTGTAAGACATGCAGTAAGTGTGGACTCATGGGTTCGTGAAATGGAGGGCACATAAAATTCTTGTGTGCTCTTTTATAAACCACAAGGACAGCTAAGTGACATGTACCCTGAGCTTAACCTTGAAGATTTATTCTTATAATTATGAATGAAGCTCAGTGTTACATGTTAGAAAAATCTGGTAAGGACTGTGTCTGTGTTGATGGGACTCAGGGTTTAAATAACTATGGGTTCGAACTTATCACACTGTTGGTCCTCGATAATCTTCGTCAGGGGTTTCCATGTGCTTTCTGCATATGTAGCAGAAACGATCAAACGGTAATGGCACTGTTTTTTTCACACATTCAGAAAACATGTGGAAACATTCAGCCTGACATATTTATGTCAGACATGGCTAATAATTTTTTTAACGGGTGGTGCCAAATTATGCCAGCCCCCAAAAAACGGCTTTTCTGTAGCTGGCATGTAGATAGAGCATGGCGAACGCAGTTAAAAAAAGTAAGTAGCAAAGAAAAACAACTAGAAGTGTACAAAATATTGCGAACTTTATTAGAAGAGAGGGACATCGCAGCATTTGAAAACATGTTAAAAACAGCAACCGAAACACTGCTAAATGACTCGGATACAAATGCCTTTGGGCAATATTTCATTAACCACTACGCAAAAAATGCCACTGCATGGGCATATTGCCATAGATTACAGTGTGGGATTAATACAAACATGCATCTAGAAAGGATGCATAAGACCATAAAGTATCTCTATCTTAATGGAAAAATAGTTAAACGACTCGACAAGTCTATAACAATATTAATGAATTTTATAAAAGATAAATTAGTCGACAGACTAATTATTCTGAACAAGGGTAAACTGTGCAGCAAGTTACAAATTCTGCGCAAACGCCACAAGGTAATCCTAACTGAATCGTATTCAGTCATTCAGAATGAAAGAGGTTGGAAAGTTTTATCAAGTGATTGTTCTGAAATCTATCTGGTCGAGCAAAAAGTCAATGATTGTACTTGCCAACTTACTTGTACTGAATGCAATGCATGTATTCACAAATATACTTGTACATGTGTAGATGCAAGTATAAAATGGAATATGTGCAAGCATATCCATTCTGTATGTCAGTACAGAAAAAATAAAAATTGTGATGACCATAATGATTCAGTAGGTGATTTATGTATCGATCATGATGATGACAAAGTTACCGAGCAGGATATAATTTCATCAGAATTAGAAAAAAATTTACCTAGCACTTCTAAAACTTTAACTTTGATGGAAAAAGTTCACAATATGAGTGAAAAGTTTTTATTCATTGTGCGCTCAATTAAAAATGATGCTGAGTCTAATGCAGTAAATAGACTGTTAGATGCAGTACAACCAACACTGGATGCAGTGCGTGCCCATAATGTCAGCTTTTCTGAAATTCAAACTGCTGGCCCTCCTAATAAAAATATTACACCCCAAAGTACGACAAAGAAGAAAAAAATTGATGTGCCTCAGAGGCATTTATTTTCTGTAAAAAAGGGAGAAAGAAAAAAAAAACACAAAAAAAATTGTGTAAACCCACAAAGGAAGAACCCCAAATCACTGCCTTACACCTACTAAATGTTGGAGAATCGAATCATAACACAGATACAAGGCCAGTATCACAGCAATACAATCCAGAAGACTAAGCTTCTTCATACTAGGCTAATAATAAATTATTTATGCTTACAGGTAATCTTTGTCTGAATACCCATTAGCTTCCACTATAAATTTATGGCCAAAAATTCCTTGCAATAATTTGTAATTCTAATTTTTGTAATAGCTCATAATAAATGTTACAAAAGAAATAAAAGTCTATATCAAGGCATCTCATTACTGTATGTTATTTAAAATTAACAATTTTAATACTTTGACTGCTGTCTGCATCGTACGTCATTTGACCATGGCACCAAGATGATTTTTTTTTATTAATTCAAATATGTCCAACTATTATGCAATGTATATTGTGTTGAAATATTACTTACAGAAGATAAGGTGAGTTTTATTAATTATGTTTAGTGCACTTTTTATGGTGGGTATTAACGGTGATCCCCCAAGGTGCTGTAGACCATTATTGCAATTTATTATTTAAATTTTTGCAATTTATTATTCTTGAAATCATTATAGTAACTATGGTATTATTAAAAACTTATCAGTATCAATATTTACTCTAATATTTTTACTATTGGTTGCATCACTGGTGGCCCCCAAGGTGCTGTAGCCAAGTTGAGTGCCAGCCACTGGTTATGCCCCCACAGCAATCAGTGTTAATCAATTCTTTAAATACAATATAATAATTTTTAATTTTATTACAATAATTATTTTTGTTGATAAAGGTCATAAATGTTAAAAAGAAATTTAAAAATCAACATTGGATTTGCCGAGAAGCTTACTGCAGTGAAATTTTAGATGATTTCTGAAGATAATATATTGCAAAGAATAAAATCATATCTACATTCCTGACATAACTAAGTTGAAGACAGGGGAACAGGGAATGGTACTATTCAACGTCAAGACATATTTTCTTTACATGACTCTATATCTTGATGTATTTATTACATTAAGTTGATTTAGTTTAATAATCTAATAAACAATCCCCAGGCCCTACTGAACAGCAGTCAACAACGCTAGCTACTATACTGGTTGAGCGGCTTTTTATAACTTAAATATATGTATAATTCGTCAATAAATATGTTTTAGTGCGAGTTTTAACAAAGCACAAATTGTTTGCATATTTAGACAAAAGATAATTTTTTTTTCGTGTGTGTGTCTTTTATATTATTATGTTAATAATGCTTCATTTTAAGTGTTAACCATAAATAATTTCCCTTTAACATCGTCACTGCATAAAGGCGCTCGTTAGGCATTTGCATGATGGCACCGGTTGGACTTAAAGCAAACCTGCATAAGAACATGCCTTTATGTTCTAAGGTCTTTTCAAAAAAGAGAACTTTTTTTAGACCTTTATCTGACTTTGCAGTTACCTTTAAACATAGCAATAATTTGCTTCATGTCTATCAGGGGTTTTGGACTATTTAACGTTTACCAGACCAAGTAAAACTAAGGCTCCTCTAAACCAGGCTGAATCACCAATGTGTTTCTCTCTTGGCGAGGGAGTGAACGCGCTGCCAATTTTGGCGCGTTTATCGCACACGCTGGCTGAATGTCTGCTGTTTTTTTAAAGATTTATTTTATAGACGCGCGGTATTCAGCGCATATAAACTTTTCGGATAATTTATTAATTCTCGAATAGTATATAGACGTTTTCACTGAAATAAAAATTTCGCGTATATTTTGTAAACATATTCAAAATAACTTATTCTTTAGATGTTTCAGTTTCGTTAGCAGACTATAATAAATAAGATATGAATAAAAACTTTCAATAGTGTCAAATGGGGAAATAGTTAAAGCGTAGAGTGTGCAAATAATTTATCTTAATGACATTTTAACAAAAATTTCCATAAAAACACTGTAAATTCATACTAAAAAAATAACTTAAGAATATGTTGTCATTTAAGTCTGAGGTACATGGAAATAATTGTGCAAGATTCTGAAGAAACACTTTCTTTTAAATGTGTGAAATATTTCATAACATAATATGGAAGAAGAAAGTACAGCATTCTGTGTTTTGGATGCTTTTCATCAAATGTAATATAAATACGAACTAGAAACCGTAATAAAAGTCCTTCCTCTTCAATCAGATCACCTTTGTGTTGCATTGTATTTGTAATACTTCTAAAAATCCAGTTTTTACCTAAATTAAAAAAACAGTTATTCCATAAAAGATAATAACTTTGAACGTATATAGAATGAATTTTGTAATTTGAGTTATGTTACAAAATAATTCATAGTTTATATATTTTATACTAATAATTTAGATAAAACCTGTCCAATTTAAGAATGTGTGTTAACCACATTCTTAAATTGTAAAAGGATGACTTAACCACATGTAATTCATTTCAAAGCATAAAAGAAAGCTTATTTTTTATTTTACACAGCAACAGCATTTTCATGCAGTCAACTTTTTTTAACTGCTAGTTATTATACATAATACTTAATTTTAAAAACCCATTCTTATTAGAAAGCATAACTAAGAAACTTCTTTTTAAAGCACCACAGTGATTGCAAAGAATGTCGTTAAATTTACAAAAGTATTGAAGATATATTGAACAGCATTATAACAAGAAAGTACTGTACAAAATATGTAAATTTAGCATAACTTCTTTTTTAATATTTGCATAGTTTCCTCCAAATGAACCTTAATGGGAAGTTATCTTGCGAAAATTTAAAAGTATTAAAATGGCCTCTATTTAAGATGTAACTGCATTTATAATTATTTTGTAATTGCGAATAGATTATATTATTGCAATTAGATTATGCACTTACAACATAATTGCATAAAGTAATGAAATTAAGAGTTCACAGATACAATGTAATATAATTACAATGCAATTACCTAAATTGTAATTATAATCACTTATTTCATACCACAATATTACAATCACAATGTAATTTAAATTGGGTACTATATTTGCATACCCTCCACTCAAAAGGAGGTACTGATAAGCCTGGAAGTTATTATCAACAAAAAGCCTGTTCAGGACAGTTTGATGACAATTTCCACCGGGCGAAAAGTACATTCTTAAGCCCAGGCAAATCATGACAATAAAAATCATTTAGTCTTATGATTGACTATATTTTAAACCCTAAATTTGAATTCTGCACCAAATTATTTACCTATATTTTAACATACTTTATGAATTATTAGAAGCGATATGGCAAATATCTTCTAAAAATAACTGTAAAATATTTGTATCCATTAATTGATTCAGATACACACTTTTATTATTTAAGTATATCAAAATAACAGTTTCATGTTCCTGAAATACAAAAATTATGGAAAAAGTTAAAGTAATATTCTTAGAAGCATATGATATTAGTCACCAGATGCAAAATTATAGTTAATTTTTTGCCCTAAATACAATTTTATTACACAGTAGTCAAATGTGTAACTTAATAACATGTTATATAAAAAATTAATGATAATAAGTTTATCAGAAATGAATTAATTCTGCAAATAAACTTTCTGCACTTGAAAATTTTCTACACCTGAGGGGAGGGAGAGATCTAGTAAAATTAGATTTATTATAACTTCAGTTGGACCAAACACCTTCTCTCTATATATATGCATCACTAAAGAAATAAATAAAATTATCATGCTTAAAAAACAGATATACCATACCAGTTTTTTTTTCCCCTTGTTACACTTTACATTGAGAAATAACAAACCGTACAACACTGAAAAATACTATCCTTGAAATTTTGTTTAAATGAAGAAACACACACCATCTTTTTATTTAAGCATTACACTTCAAAAACAGATACACATACCAATTTATTTTCACTAGCCTTTATACTGATAACATGCCATATAAAAATGAAAAGAATTATCCTTGAAATTTAGATAAAATGAAGTAACACAATGGGAAAATTTATGCACACGGACATCTTTTTTCTATTGCATGTTGTCTGACATGATCCACAAGTGCCTAAAAATGTACCCAAAGAAACGCATTTCAATATTAACAAAAAATTGTTTACAGATTAAAATTCATTCATTTCATACCAGTATTATAAAGATCATGCATGAAACAAATCTGCTTTCCCATACTTTTAAGTAAAACTTTTATACTGGAAAATAGACTATATTTCTATATATTAGAAACAAGAAAATACTAATTTGAATGTTCTGCATTCATTTCTAAATCTTTACTCCATTGCCAAATTGTATAATACTGTGATTATAAATAAACTTGCACAATCCTTGCAATTATTGAAGTCAGATTACATATATTTTGTCTCACACTATTCAATTTATTCTATTGACTTCAGATGTCAATGTCAAAATTCTGGAAGTTATTTTAACCAAGAAACAGTAGTGGGCACCGTGCATAAACAACTCATCTAACTTTTTAACAATAGTGATTATAAAATAAAGAAAAAATTATATATCATTCCAACGATATTGCAACTATAGTATAATGTTACATATATCTTTAGCAAATATTCAGATTTTATCTTGACTTTCCAAATTATTATTTATTTTTTAATAAATTTCAATATGCTAATGATTTTCATGTTACATTAGTATAAATTCCACAATTAGCACAGGAAAACAAAATCCACGCTTTATATTAGAAGAGAAATTTCTTTTCCATATTCAAAACATCTACATTGGCGATGTTTGGCGACGGGTACATTAACCCTAGACTAATTTAATTATAGCTATTATTACAGAAATTAGCAGATACTCAGGTTATTGTACACAAGAATTTCACTTTACTTGCACATTATAAACATCAGAGAAGATATAAACTCTAAATGAAGGCGTAATTAACATTATACTTACTAAGCAAAGTTCAGCGCCTGGACCAGGTTTCCAGTTGTCTCTTCGGCAATTATTTACCCATATTTTTCTTCTTTCTTCATTTTTAGGAAATTTTACCAATGTATGACCTTTCCGTGAATGATTTGAACAATTAATAGCTGTACATCCGCCCATTTTACACAAAATAAAAAAAAACACAAAAAATTGTTGCACCTTAACCACTCAGCCGCCATTAAATCTCCCACTTGGGAGCGCGAATGCCTGATGATTCAGCCTGGTATATAGGAGCCAAAGAATCTATAGTGATTTCCCCTAGAGATTCTTTGACAGGAGCCTTAAGTAAAACCTCATAAGTACTTTATCGAGAGATTGCCAAGTTAGGAGATAAAACACGCAGAAACTAGTGGGAATATTGGTTCGCATATTGAAGCAAATTTCTTATAGTTAGAAAAGACATTTAAAGGAAAGGAAATTGATATAATAGCCAGAATGTCTGGAAAGGCTTCAAATTAAAACGATGAACAAATATTTTGCTGAGTACTGTTGCTACGAAATGTAAATGTTTTGTAGCTTTTAATGTGTATATCTTAAAGTTGTTTAAGAATCAATGTCATAAATAACATGTATTTTAAACTGTGACATGTTAATTGATTGTGATTTTAATAAATATTTTTAAACAAATATTTTTAAAAAATAAATTTAATAGTAGCCACGTAAATCTAAAATGACTAAGTACCCTTATCTAACTAGCCAATCTAACTATTTGTAATTAACTAGTCACCTTTAAAAGATATCTGTGCATATTAAAGTAAGTTATTGCCTTTCATTAATCTTTACCGTGGTCACAAGATACAGCTCAAAAACGTAAAAATTAACAAGAAACTTAATTTTTTGCATCTAGTGAGACTTAAATTAATACAAAACAGCTTATCACCTCTGGTGCTTTAGTGGCTTATTGGAATCTTAAACTATATTAACTGTGTTAGAACCCCAGGAACTTAAAGTTATGACACAAACTGCGTCAGACAGGCCAGAGCACAACTAAATTTCAAAACTTGCCAAGGGTGCCTATATCAGGCTTTCAGGTTTGTTCTGTCAGCAGGCCTCTCTCTAGGTAAGCAGTACCGGTGGCAACAGCCAATCTTCTGTAACGAATCATGCTGATTATGATTTTGCTTCTCATTTTAACCTATGCCATTTGACATAAAATCTACCTGCTATTTACTAAACCTCTGAAATGAGCAAGTACGTGACAAAATGAAACATAAAAATATCAACATAAAGCTAAATTAGTAAAACTTAAATAAAATGTCACTAATCTTCTTTCAAATATGCCCAACTATTATAAGGATAAATATTTAATGCTACCTGATAAATTTTATAAGGTTGATTTTATTCACAATTTTACTTATTACCATGTTTATTAAATTAATTTTAACAATAATGCATTGTACAGTCGGCCACAGAAGTAATCGAACACCGGTACCCATTCAGAAAATTTACTTTTCCGTTGAGAAACAAAATTGTCTCCAGAGTCCATCTTGGTTCGATAGCCAAAAAAAAAACAAAAGGATGGCTCCTGTCCAAAATTGGCTAGGTGCATGAAACAAAATACAACATGACATATCTGGGTGAGATGGGAAACAAAATGGCTGCTCACGTGATCCATTATTGCGCTCATAGAAAACGCAAAGTGTGGCTGCGGCTCATCTCGGTTCGCGAAGAGTGAAAACCCAAAACGGTCTGTAGTGTCTATATTTGTTGGATGAGAAAACAAAAGGATGGCTCATGTCCAGTTTATTTAGGTGTGGGAAAAAATATAACATGACCTATCTGGATGAGATGTCTCCAGCGATCCAGTATAGACTTTCTTCCCCATCTGCAATAGGTGACATCTATAAACAATTTCATTGAAATCTCCTCGAAATATAAGAAACAGCTAACTCGTGAAATTGTAAGGTATTCCCAAAAAATTCCACTTCTTGAAGAAGGAAAAACATCCTAGATGCAGATGAGGTAGAGAGAGAAAAAGCATGTTGCACTATGGAGAGCCTGCACGGTTCTGAACAGAAAACGTGGAATGCTTTTATAGAAAAGAGTTGAAAGTGAAAGTAAAAGCCGATTGGAAATTTTTCAATTGGTTACATTTTTCCCATTCAACAGCCAAGAAATATTTCCAGCCAATACAATTTCATTTTTACTTTCACTTTCAATTCATTTCTTATATCTATAAGAACATTTCATGTTTCTGTTCAGATCAGTGTGAGTTGTTCAAGACGCAGCAACTCTACTCCATCCCAGAACCAGGAAAAAAACAGCCCACTCAATCGCTGAAATGGATTAAAAATAAATTCTTTCATACATTTTTAAACCTCAAGAGTGTTAGCTGTCATGGAAAGAGCCTTTTTTTCCCTGAGCTCTGAGAAAATGTTTCCCAGCAGACTCAATCGCTGAAATGGATTAAAAATAAATTCTTTCATACATTTTTAAACCTCAAGAGTGTTAGGTGTCATGGAAAGAGCCTTTTTTTCCCTGAGCTCTAAGAAAATGTTTCCCAGCAGACTCAATCGCTGAAATGGATTAAAAACAAATTCTTTCATACATTTTTAAACCTCAAGAGTGTTAGCTGTCATGGAAAGAGCCTTTTTTTTTCCTGAGCTCTAAGAAAATGTTTCCCAGTAGACTCAATCGCTGAAATCGATTAAAAATAAATTCTTTCATACATTTTTAAACCTCAAGGGTGTTAGCTGTCATGGATAGAACCTATTTTTCCCTGAGGTCTAAGAAAATTTTTCCCAGCCCACTCAATCGCTGAAATGGATTAAAAATAAATTCTTTCATACATTTTTAAACCTCAAGAGTGTTAGCTGTCATGGAAAGAGCCTTTTATCCCCCTGAGCTCTGAGAAAATGTTTCCCAGCAGACTCAATCGCTGAAATGGATTAAAAATAAATTCTTTCATACATTTTTAAAGCTTAAGCGTGTTAGCTGTCATGGAAAGAGCCTTTTTCCCCCCTGAGCTCTGAGAAAATGTTTCCCAGCAGACTCAATCGCTGAAATGGATTAAAAATGAATTCTTTCATACATTTTTAAACCTCAAGAGTGTTAGTTCTCATGGAAAGAGCCTTTTTTCCCCCTGAGCTCTAAGAAAATGTTTCCCAGTCCACTCAATCGCTGAAATGGATTAAAAAGAAATTCTTTCATATATTTTTAAAGCTCAAGCGTGTTAGCTGTCATGGAAAGGGCCTTTTTTTCCCCCCAGCCCACTCAATCGCTGAAATGGATTAAAAATAACTTCTTTCATACATTTTTAAAGCTCAAGCGTGTTAGCTGTCATAGAAACTGAAATTTATGTCATGGTTTGTGTCTCACACGTCGTCAACGGTATGGTTTGAGGTGTCTTTCAATATCATGACATCTCCTTTCAAATAGGATTTTTCTTAAACTATGTTAAAATCTTGTTGCATCCAAACCACGGATGGGAAATTCTGATTCATGGATGGATCATCCAATTTCGCTAGAACCTGATAAAGGGCTGCTGATGAAATCCAAACGAGGGGTCCTAGCTTTTCAAAAGGGAAACATTTTCCCCTAAACAGAAGAATGATTTCTATTCTGTGAGACATTAAAAAGTGGAAAGAAACTTGTGTTCACAGAAGCTCTTTCTAGAAGAATGTTCCTGGGTCCAGATGAGATAGAGAAAGAGAAAAAGCATGCTGCACCTTGGATAGCCCGCACGGTTCTGAATAGAAAACGTGGAATACTTTTATAGAAAAGCGATGAAAGTGAAAGTAAAAGCCAAATCTTCTTCGCTGAAAAATTTTCACTTGGTTGCCGACTGGGAAAAAAATTTCAGAGCTCAGAAAAAAAATCTGAGATGTAAAAAAAAAAAAAAAAAAAAAAAACTTTTTGTTAATTTTTATCATGTCTTCTAGACATGATAAAAATTAACCCTACCCCCCTTTTGTGTGGGAATGTTGTCTCACTGTTTCTAAAAATAGACCATGACTCATTCTAGGAATTATATGTTTTATGTTTTAGAAAGAATGAGTCATAGTCTTTGGGTTTCTCCATTCCAAAGTAAACAAAGTGAAGACATCAATTTAATAGAAAAAAAGAAAGAGGTTTTTTTTTTTTTTTTTTTTTTTTTTCAGCTCTGGAAATATTTTTCCCATTCAACAGCCAAGAAATATTTCCAGCCAATACAATTTCATTTTTACTTTCACTTTCAGTTCATTTCTTATATCTATAAAAACATTTCATATTTCTGTTCAGATCAGTGTGGGTTGTTCAAGATGCAGCAACTCTACTCCATCCCACAACCAGGAAAAAAAGATGTTCTTTCATGAGGAATTCTTTTGGCTTTCCAAAACAATGATGACATGATGATTGTAATACATTTCTGTTCTCATGTCCCATGCTTGAACTCAGAATTATTTCCAGAACTCTGAGAATTTTTCCTAGTCCACTCGATGACCCAAATTTCGTATATTTATTTAAGCTACTCGAGTTTCGACTACCCATCCGTGTGTGCTGTGCATTCAACCTGGAGACACATTCCCTGAGCTCTAAGAAAATTTTCCGAGCCCACTCAATCGCTGAAATGGATTAAAAATAAATTGTTTCATACATTTTTAAAGCTCAAGCGTGTTAGGTGTCATGGAAAGAGCCTTTTTTCCCCTGAGCTCTAAGAAAATGTTTCCCAGCCCACTCAATTGCTGAAATGGATTAAAAATAAATTCGTTCCTATACTTTTAAACCTCAAGAGTGTTAGGTATCATGGAAAGAGCTTTTTCTTTTCACAGCCCACTCAATCGCTGAAATGGATTAAAAATAAATTGTTTCATACATTTTTAAAGCTCAAGCGTGTTAGGTGTCATGGAAAGAGCCTTTTTTCCCCAGAGCTCTAAGAAAATGTTTCCCAGCCCACTCAATCGCTGAAATAGATTAAAAATAAATTCGTTCCTATATTTTTAAAGCTCAAGAGTGTTAGGTGTGATGGAAAGAGATTTTTCTTTTCACAGCCCACTCAATCACTGAAATCGATTAAAAACAAATTCTTTCATACATTTTTAAGCTCAAGAGTGTTAGGTGTAATGGAAAGAGCTTTTTCTTTTCACAGCCCACTCAATCGCTGAAATCGATTAAAAACAAATTCTTTCATACATTTTTAAAGCTCAAGAGTGTTAGGTGTAATTGAAAGAGCTTTTTCTTTTCACAGCCCACTCAATCGTTGAAATCGATTAAAAACAAATTCTTTCATACATTTTTAAAGCTCAAGCGTGTTAGCTGTTATGGAAAGAGCCTTTTTTTTCCCAGCCCACTCAATCGTGTTAGCTGTTATGGAAAGAGCCTTCCCCCCCCCAGCCCACTCAATCGCTGAAATGGATTAAAAATAAATTCTTTCATACATGTTTAAAGCTCAAGCGTGTTAACTGTCATGGAAAGAGCCTTTTTTTCCCAGCCCATTCAATCGCTGAAACGGATCAAAAATAAATTCTTTCATACATTTGTTTAAACCTTAAGACTGTTAGCTGTCATGAAAACTGAAATTTATGTCACGGTTTGTGTGTCACACGTCGTCAACGGTATGATTTTAGGTGAAAATTGAAAACCCGGTATGAAAAATCTCTTTAACTTCACTTTACAAGAAGGTGTGGGATAGAGAGATTTCGTCATGGGAAAATGTCTTTCAATGTCCGTCATGGGAAAATGTCTTTCAATATCATGTCATCTCTTTTCAAATAGGATTGAAGGATTTTTCTTAAACTATGTTGAAATCTTGATGCATAAAAACCACGGATGGGAAATTCTAATCCATGGATGATCATCCGATTTCGCTAGACCCTGATAAACGGTTGCTGATGAAATCCAAACGAGGGGTCCTAGCTTTTCAAATGGGAAACATTTTCCACTAAACGGAGGAATGATTTCTATTCTGTGAGACGTCAAAAATTGGAAAAAAGCTTGTGTTCACAGAAGCTCTTTCTAGAAGAGTGGTCCTGGGTCCAGATGAGGTAGAGAGAGAAAAAGCATGCTGCACCTTGGACAGCCCACACAGTTCTGAACAGAAAACGTAGAATACTTTTATAGAAAAGTGTTGAAAGTGAAAGTAAAAGGCCAATCGTCTTGGCTGGAGAATTTTCACTTGGTTGCCGACTGGGAAATATTTTTCAAAGCTCAGAAAAAAAATTTGAGATGTAAAAAAAAAAAAAAAAAAACTTTTTGTTAATTTTTATCATGTCTTCTAGACATGATAAAAATTAACCCTACCCCCTTTTGTGTGGGAATGTTGTCTCAGTGTTTCTAAAAATAGACCATGACTCATTCTAGGAATTATATGTGTAAGAAAGGATGAGTCATGGTCTTTGGGTTTCTTCATTCCAAAGTAAACAAAGTGAAGACATCAAATTAATAGAAAAAAGGAAGAGTTTTTTTTTTTTTTTTTTTTTTTTTTTTTTTTTTAAGCTTTGGAAATTTTTTTCCATTCGACAGCCAAGAAATATTTCAAGCCAACACGATTTCATTTTTACTTTCACTTTCAGTTTATTTCTTATATCTATAAAAACATTCCACATTTCTGTTCAGATCAGTGTGGGTTGTGGACGATACAACATCTCTACCTCATCTCACAACCAGGAAGAAAAGATGTTGTTTCATGAGGAATTGTTTTGTCTTTCGAAAACCACGATGGCGTGATGATTGTAATATATTTCTGTTCTAATCCGTGGGGTTTGTGGAAAATACATTCTCGGTACGCAATTCCCCACCCAGGAAGAACAGAAAATGTTTTAAAAGGAATACTTTGGCCTGACTTTTGAAAAAAACAATGATCACAGGGCTGTTGGGATAAGATTGAGAACCCATGATGATGTTGTGCGATGGGGCTAATCGTTTTTACTTAAACGGATCTTCTTCTAAACATCCAAGCTATGATTGTTTCCCTAGATGAAAGAAAACAATACTTTTTTTCTTTTTAACAAGAAAAGTATCCTCAATAATGTTACTGAAAAGATTAAAGCGATATTTTGTCATGGAACTATTAGACCGCTCGTCTATAGTCATGTTGCACCTTGGACAACCCGCACGGTTCTGAACAGAAAACGTGGAATACTTATATAGAAAAGAGTTGAAAGTGAAAGTAAATCGCGTTGGCTGGAAACATTTCTGTTGGCTGTCGACTGGGAAAAAAATTCTGAGATGAAAAAAAAAAAAAAAAAAAATCTTTTTGTTAATTTTTATCATGTCTTCTAGACATGATAAAAATTAACTCTACCTCCTTTTGTCTGGGAATGTTGTCTCACCCTTTCTAAAAATAGACCATGTATACCAATATACTACAAACGGACTTGAACGCGTGTTCTCAGTATGTAGCTATACAAATTTGAAGGTAAAATTAAAAAAAAGACATCTTTTTGGGAAAAAGAGAGTAAATTTGTATAGGAATATACTACAAACGGAATTTAAGGCCTGTTTTCAGTATATAGCTATACAAATTGGAAGGTAAAAAAAAATAAAAAAAGACATCTTTTTTTTTCGGAGGAGGGAAGGCAGTGAATTTGTATAGGAATATACTACAAACGGACTTTAAAGCCTGTTTTCAGCATATAGCTATACAAATTGGAAGGTAAAAAAAATAAAAAAAAGACATCTTTTTTTTTCGGGGGGGAAGGCAGTGAATTTGTATAGGAATATACTACAAACGGACTTTAAAGCCTGTTTTCAGCATATAGCTATACAAATTGGAAGGTAAATAAAAATAAAAAAAAAGACATCTTTTTTTTTTCGGGAAATTAAGTGAATTTGTATAGGAATATACTACAAACTGACTTTAATGCCAGTTTTCAGTATATAGCTATACAAATTGGAAGGTAAAAAAAAAATAAAAAAAAAGACTTTTTTTTTTTCGGGAAATTAAGTGAATTTGTATAGGAATATACTACAAACTGACTTTAATGCCTGTTTTCAGTATATAGCTATACAAATTGGAAGGTAAAAAAAATAAAAAAAAGATATCTTTTTTGGGGAAAAGGAGTGAATTTGTATAGAAATATACTACAAGAACATCAATAAAAGAACATCATGGGTCCAAGAATTGAAACTGAAAGTCCAAAAACGAAATGTTAACGACTGGGAAGAAAATTTTCAAAGCTTAAAAAAAAAAAAAATACTTCCCTTTTCTTTCTTAATTTGATGTCTTCATTCTTTTGACCTTGTAGAAATAAAAAAAAGTGAAGACATCAAATTAAGAAAGAAAAAAAGGAAGGTTTTTTTTTTTTTTTTTTTTTTTTTTTTTTTAATGTGTTAAAATTTTTCCAGAGCTCTGAGAATTTTTCCCAGTCGGTTTCTAGAAGCAACTCGTTAATGTATTTAAACCACTTGCGTTTCAGTTTCAGATCAGTCTGTGCTGTGCACTCAACGTGGATACACGCTTCTCACTCTCCTGGGAAGAGCTTCTGTGAAGGTATGTGAACATTTTTTTCTTACTCTTTTGCATTTCATAGACTACAAATATTTATTGAGTCACCCATTTTATAGAAATGTATTCTTATTTCCTTTCAATACTTTGAGGTAGGGTAATATTTTTCCCCGTGCTACTCTTTTTGCTTTTCAAGGCTAGAAATGTTTTACTAAATAGCTGTTTTTATAGAAAACATGCTATTATATCGTATACTGATATATTTTGTGAAACTTTAACAAATCCTTTTCAACAAAGCAAGATCATGTGATCCACAGCTGGCTAGATCCGTCAGTGTAATCGGATCACGATTGTTCCATCATATACTGATATATTTTGTGAAACTTTAACAAATTCCTTTCAAGAAGCCAAGATCTCGAGATCCACAGCTGGCTAGACCCGTCAGTGTAATTGGATCACTATTGTTCCATCCTATGCTGATATATTTTGTGAAACTTTAACAAATTCCTTTCAAGAAGCCAAGATCTCGTGATCCACAGCTGGCTAGACTCGTCAGTGTAATTGGATCACGATTGTTCCATCCTATACTGATATATTTTTTGAAACTTTAACAAATTCCTTTCAAGAAGCCAAGATCTCGAAATCCACAGCTGACTCCATTAGTCAGGAAAAACGGATCACGATTTTATCAATCGTATACTGATATATTTTGTGAAACTTTAACAAATCCCTTTCAACAGGGCAAGATCTCGCGATCCATAGCTGGCTAGAGCAGTCAGGATCAATGGATCACGATGGTTCCCTCGTATACTGATATATTTTGTGAAACTTTAACAAGGCAAGATCTCGTGATCCACAGCTGGCTAGACTAGTCAGGATTAACGGATCACGATTTTATCAATTGTATACTGATATATTTTGTGAAACTTCTTTAACAAATCCTTTTCAAGAAGGCAAGATCTCGTGATCCACAGCTGGCTAGAGCAGTCAGTATAATCGGATCACGACTGTTCCCTCGTATACTGATATATTTTGTGAAATTTTAACAAATGACTTTCAAGAAGGCAAGATCTCGTGATCCAGAACTGACTCAATCAGTCAGGATTAACGGATCACGATTGTTCCATTCTATACTGATATATTTTGTGAAACTTCTTTAACAAATGACTTTCAAGAAGGCAAGATCTCGTGATCCACAGCTGACTAGACTTGTCAGAATTAACGGATCACGATAGTTCCATTGTATACTGATATATTTTGTTAAACTTTAGCAAATTGTTTTCAACAAGGCAAGATCTCGTGATCCACAGCTGGCTAGACCCGTCAGTGTAATTGGATCACTATTGTTCCATCCTATGCTGATATATTTTGTGAAACTTTAACAAATTCCTTTCAAGAAGCCAAGATCTCGAAATCCACAGCTGACTCCATTAGTCAGGAAAAACGGATCACGATTTTATCAATCGTATACTGATATATTTTGTGAAACTTTAACAAATCCCTTTCAACAGGGCAAGATCTCGCGATCCATAGCTGGCTAGAGCAGTCAGGATCAATGGATCACGATGGTTCCCTCGTATACTGATATATTTTGTGAAACTTTAACAAGGCAAGATCTCGTGATCCACAGCTGGCTAGACTAGTCAGGATTAACGGATCACGATTTTATCAATTGTATACTGATATATTTTGTGAAACTTCTTTAACAAATCCTTTTCAAGAAGGCAAGATCTCGTGATCCACAGCTGGCTAGAGCAGTCAGTATAATCGGATCACGACTGTTCCCTCGTATACTGATATATTTTGTGAAATTTTAACAAATGACTTTCAAGAAGGCAAGATCTCGTGATCCAGAACTGACTCAATCAGTCAGGATTAACGGATCACGATTGTTCCATTCTATACTGATATATTTTGTGAAACTTCTTTAACAAATGACTTTCAAGAAGGCAAGATCTCGTGATCCAGAGCTGACTCAATCAGTCAGGATTAACGGATCACGATTGTTCCATTGTATACTGATATATTTTGTGAAACTTCTTTAACAAATGACTTTCAAGAAGGCAAGATCTCGTGATCCACAGCTGACTAGACTTGTCAGAATTAACGGATCACGATAGTTCCATTGTATACTGATATATTTTGTGGAACTTTAACAAATTGTTTCAACAAGGCAAGATCCTGTGATCCACAGCTGACTCCATCAGTCAGGATAACGGATCACGATGGTTCCATCTTATACTGATATATATTTTGTGAAACGTTAACAAATGACTTTCAAGAAGGCAAGATCATGTGATTCAATAGAATTTTTCAATCTTATACTGGTATATTCTGATAAAACAACAGAATGATCCAATTTTGAATACGATCCCAATATGTTTTTATAAAATCCATTTCATATTTTGTAAAACGTGAACGACTGACTTTCAAGCTGGCTGCATGGGTGTTTTTTTTTCGTGGTTTTTCCCCATGTGTAACGTGAATACGAGCCAGTTTCCCTTCCAAAGTCCTCCACGAAGGCATTTCTTAAGGCAAATACCAACTTCCACGGTGTCATTTGAACGATCGAGTCGGCTGTTGGAAAAAAATGTCTGACAGCTGAAAACAGTATCTCCACAAACCTTCACAAAACCTCTTTCCAGGAGGAAGAAGCGTGTATTCAGCTCCAGTGCACAGCACAGACTGATTTAAAGCTGAAACGCGACAGGTTTAAATAGATGAGAACCCTCTATAGAAATAATTTGAATATATCTGGTTTTGTGAATCAAGCCGACTGGGAAAAAATTCTCAGAGCTCAGAAAAAAATTCTGAGATGTAAAATAAAAAAAAAATCTTTTTGTTAATTTTTATCATGTCTTCTAGACATGATAAAAATTAACTCCCTTCTCTTTTTGTCTGGGAATGTTGTCTCACTCTTTCTAAAAATAGACTATGACTCATTCTTGTGGAATTCTGTTGCGATTTTACTTTCGATTGGCATTTGAATTTGTTTCAATTCCCCAGTTGTCTATAAAAGCATTCCGCGTTTCACTTCAGATCCGTGTGGGCTGTGGAAGAGGCAACACGTCTCTCTCTTTTCCCAATCTCATGATATTCTTTAAGAATTTCTTAGCCATTTGTCAAAGAAGGGGATTATAATTGAAGAATTTATGAATTTGGGAACATGTCACCCATGGCAAATCTAAAATCTTCGAAGTGGATACTGGAAAGCCCCGCTCTGGTTATAATTCTGAGTTCTAGCATGGGACATTTTTTAAATCAATAAGCTAAACTATTTTTCTAGTCTCATATTCTCTCGTGACTAGGGTTCCAGATTTGGGTAGAGAGAGACATGTTGCCTCATCAACAGCCCGCACTGTTCTGAACAGAAACGTGGAATGCTTTTATAGAAAAGTGAAGAGTTGAAAGTGAAAGTCGAAAAACGAAATGGGATCGGCTGGGAAAATATTTTCAGAGCTCAGAAAAAAATTCTGAGATGTAAAAAAAAAAAAAAAAAAGAGAAAAAAAAAAAACCAATCTTTTTGTTAATTTTTATCATGTCTTCTAGACATGATAAAAATTAACTCCCTTCTCTTTTTGTCTGGGAATGTTGTCTCCCACTTTCTAAAAATAGACAATGACTCATTCTTTCTAAAGAATAGAATTCCAAGAAAAGATTGGATGAGTCATGGTCTATTTTTAGAAAGTGGGAGACAACATTCCCATACAAAAGGGGGGTGAGTTAATTTTTATCATGTCTAGAAGACATGAAAAAATTAACAAAAACTTTTTTTTTTTTTTTTTTACATCTCAGAATTTTTTTCTGAGCTCTGAAAATATTTTCCCAGCCGATCTCGTTTCGTTTTTCGACTTTCACTTTCAAATCTTCTCTTTTCTATAAAAGTATTTCGAGTTTCTGTTCAAAACACTGTGGGCTGTTGAAAAGGTAACACGTCTCCCTCTCTACATTAATGGGGAATCCAAGATGTTCTAAAGAAGAATTCTTTGAGAATCTCTTAACCTTTCTGAACTTTAGAAGAGCTAGCTGGATATTTCTTCATTTCTTTTTCAAGTATGGGTTCAAAGGATTCTTTTAAATAGTTGCAAGTAAGACGTTGTATCATTTTCTGTTGATCATGAATCTATTAAAAAAATTTCAATGCCTAGTTTTAGGGCTACCTATACCCAACATGATTCATATGTTTTACTCTACGTTTTAGATGAGACCCTCTCTTAAAAACATGATTTTCCTATTCAAAGTTGAAATGATTTTCCAAAAGCATGATCCTTTAAGAAAAAACATGTGTGTTTGTCTATGTGTGGTGGGACGGTTAGCTTTCTTTCTTACGAGATAGTCATCTCCACGAGATGTGTTTTGGATATCTTCTCCACCCTCTCGTGGTCACTGAAATCTCGTGATGGCTCAAGTGAAAAGGGTTCGTTTATTTTGACTCACAACCACGTTATATTTTTTTGGATATCTCCTCCAACGACTCGTGGAACTCTTTTCCCTGAAATGAGGTATGTTTAGCAGTGCACGCCCTCTGAAGTGAAGCTCGGAATACTTTGACAAATCCTGTCGAGTGGATTATGAAACCATTTTTAAAGGACCTCAGAGAAACACCCATGAAGACGATACCAACGTGTCGTTTTTCAGAAAGCATGAAGGTGATTCATGGTGAGAGATGAGATGGTAAAATAGTTTTTTTCTTAGAAAGTTGAAAAAATGGAGAGTAGTAAGACACAGTCTCTTTTTTCGAAACTGAGTAGGAGGGTCATTTTGAGATGAGCTGGAAAAAATTTTCTGAGAGATTTGAAAAAAAAAAATAAAAAATAAAAAAAATATATATTATATAATATATATATTATAAATACTTTTTGTTTATTTTTATCATGTCTTCTGACATAATAAAAATGAACGACATCTCTCTTTTTTTCTTTGAAACCTCTCTCAACCTATCTCGTCCTGTTTCTCAAGTAACATTCCTTTCCTGAAAAGCTAATTTCTTTAGACACCTAAGACAACAAGTAGAGACATACTTCGAACCAAAAAGAGAGTAGAGATCCTTTTGAATAATGTCGAATAGACAAAACATGAGTAGCCATTTCAGTTCTATGCTTTTTTCCTAGGGACGATCCACGAAAGGGTCCTCTTTTGTTCACGAAGCGTGGTTAACCCATGAATGAAACACGTAGGCTCGAAACTTTCTAACATCTCTACCTCCACGGTGCAGTTTGAAAGGAAGGTGACCCACCCATCACCCCAGCTATGAAATGAAACGTCAAAACAGTGCACACGTTCTAGAATAAGAACCCTTGTAGACATTTGGGGGCTCTACAGCACAGACTCAACAGAAACAAAACGACAAAAACTTTCATAGATCCCAGAGACTGGATGCTTAAAAATAAGGTGATGGCTCGTCGATCAAATCAGCTGTAAATAAATGTCTAAGAGCTGTGAAGAATGGATGGCCTACCTTCACAAAAGCTCTTTCTAGGAGGGAAAAGTATGTATCCAGGCAGAATACACAGCACAGACTGATGTTAAGTCGAAACTGGAGTGATTTCAATACACAAGTATGAATTCGTTCTAATAACCCTTTAGATAGGTCTTGTTTGACTCATCGAGTCGAGGGGGAAAACATTGACGTGTTGCTTTTCCAACAGCCCACACTGTTCTGAACAGAAACGTAGAATGCTTTTATAGATAAGAGAAGAATTGAAAGTGAAAGTAAAAAAACGAAATCGGATCGGCTGGGAAAATTTCTGAGCCGAGAAAAAATTCTGAGTCAGAAAAAAAAAAAAACTCTTCCTTTTTCTTTATTAATTTGATGTCTTCACTTTTTGACTTTCTACAAGGTCAAAAGAGTGAAGACATCAAATTAATAAAGAAAAAGGAAGAGTTTTTTTTTTTTTTTTTTTTTTTCAATCTCATAATTTTTCCTGAGCTCTGAAAAATTTTTTCCCAGCCGATCCCATTTCGTTTTTTGACTTTCACTTTCAATTCTTCTCTTTTCTATAAAAGTATTGCGCGTCTTTGTTCACAACAGTGTGGGCTGTTGAAAAGGTAACACGTCTCCCTGTCTCTTTACCCAAATCTGGAACCCATGATGATCTTAAGAAGAATTCTTTAAGAATCTCTTACAATTCCTGAACCTTAGACAAGCTGAATGTTTCTTTTTCGTATTTCGAAGCTATTGACGGATCAAAGAAGAAGATTTCAATGGAATGACTTCATCGTTCTAGGATAGAATATTTTTTCGAAATCTCTTCCTACTTTCGTGTACACAGAAATGCTTTTCACGAAAGTTTGGTCCTCTTTTACATTTACTTTTTAAATAGTTGTTCAAAGGGATTTTCGTTCTGCTGATTCAGGTTTCCCGCGCTTCACGCTACCCATCCTCACCCATTTCTAAAGGATCTCAGAGAAAATTAAAAGGGAAAGAAATAGCCTCCAGTGAACACAACTCCAACAACGACAGTGGATAGTTTTTTTCTGTCCTTCCAGAGATATCACCGGTGACCGATAGGTTGTTCAGCCACACGGGTGTCGTGAAAAGGCACACCATGCCTGTTTCCCTCCCAAAAATGTTTCTTCGGAAAAGGGAAAGTTTTTTTCCCACCCCTTTGGAGATTCCTTTTCCGCATCGATACCCAAACCCATCGGCCAGAAAAATAAATTTTTTTTAAGAACATTAGGTTTCTGAAATATATTACCAACATACGTATTCATTTTAATATTTTACCTTCATTGGATGAAATAGTCTGTAAACTCTAAATTTCTTAAATGATTCCAACAACATGAGATTTTAGTGTTATTTCATCAATCTTTTAAGTATATTGTGTCTCGTCAAATCCTTTTTATTTGAGATGGATGATTGCTAAATAAAATGGTTGAAATAGCATGATAAGAAGGAAAAATATGTTATGTTAGCAAATAATTTACGTGACATAAATATTATCTAACTATTTACACGGATCCAGCTAACTCAAACTGACTGTATATAAATTGTTTTGAGGGGGGGGAATTAAATTCATCTTGTCACAGGTTTTAGCTAAATTGTATATACAATGTATTAGAAATTCCTTAGAAACTTTAAACAATATAGTTGTAAGAGGTTAGAACAAAGAAATAATAATACGGTTCTTCCAAGCTACTTTACGTAAGATTGACGAAGCATTGTAAGAAATAATAGATAAGCTCGTAAAATACATGTATGCGTGATTTATTAAAAATATTAGACTGAATACGTATCTTATATTGAATTTCAAGAGTAGAAAGGTTCTTAAAAAAATTTATTTTTCTGGCCGATGGGTTTGGGTATCGATGCGGAAAAGGAATCTCCGAAGGGGTGGGAAAAAAACTTTCCCTTTTCCGAAGAAACATTTTTGGGAGGGAAACAGGCATGGTGTGCCTTTTCACGACACCCGTGTGGCTGAACAACCTATCGGTCACCGGTGATATCTCTGGAAGGACAGAAAAAAAAACTATCCACTGTCGTTGTTGGAGTTGTGTTCACTGGAGGCTATTTCTTTCCCTTTTAATTTTCTCTGAGATCCTTTAGAAATGGGTGAGGATGGGTAGCGTGAAGCGCGGGAAACCTGAATCAGCAGAATGAAAATCCCTTTGAACAACTATTTAAAAAGTAAATGTAAAAGAGGACCAAACTTTCGTGAAAAGCATTTCTGTGTAGACGAAAGTAGGAAGAGATTTCGAAAAAATATTCTATCCTAGAACGATGAAGTCATTCCATTGAAATCTTCTTCTTTGATCCATCAATAGCTTCGAAATACGAAAAAGAAACATTCAGCTTGTCTAAGGTTCAGGAATTGTAAGAGATTCTTAAAGAATTCTTCTTAAGATCATCATGGGTTCCAGATTTGGGTAAAGAGAGAGGGAGACGTGTTACCTTTTCAACAGCCCACACTGTTGTGAACAAAGACGCGCAATACTTTTATAGAAAAGAGAAGAATTGAAAGTGAAAGTCAAAAAACGAAATGGGATCGGCTGGGAAAAAATTTTTCAGAGCTCAGGAAAAATTATGAGATTGAAAAAAAAAAAAAAAAAAAAAAAACTCTTCCTTTTTCTTTATTAATTTGATGTCTTCACTCTTTTGACCTTGTAGAAAGTCAAAAAGTGAAGACATCAAATTAATAAAGAAAAAGGAAGAGTTTTTTTTTCTGACTCAGAATTTTTTCTCGGCTCAGAGATTTTCCCAGCCGATCCGATTTCGTTTTTTTACTTTCACTTTCAATTCTTCTCTTATCTATAAAAGCATTCTACGTTTCTGTTCAGAACAGTGTGGGCTGTTGGAAAAGCAACACGTCAATGTTTTCCCCCTCGACTCGATGAGTCAAACAAGACCTATCTAAAGGGTTATTAGAACGAATTCATAGTTGTGTATTGAAATCACTCCAGTTTCGACTTAACATCAGTCTGTGCTGTGTATTCTGCTTGGATACATACTTTTCCCTCCTAGAAAGAGCTTTTGTGAAGGTAGGCCATCCATTCTTCACAGCTCTTAGACATTTATTTACAGCTGATTTGATCGACAAGCCATCACCTTATTTTTAAGCATCCAGTCTCTGGGATCTATGAAAGTTTTTATCGTTTTGTTTCTGTTGAGTCTGTGCTGTAGAGCCCCCAAATGTCTACAAGGGTTCTTATTCTAGAACGTGTGCACTGTTTTGACGTTTCATTTCATAGCTGGGGTGATGGGTGGGTCACCTTCCTTTCAAACTGCACCGTGGAGGTAGAGATGTTAGAAAGTTTCGAGCCTACGTGTTTAATTCATGGGTTAACCACGCTTCGTGAACAAAAGAGGACCCTTTCGTGGGTCGTCCCTAGGAAAAAAGCATAGAACTGAAATGGCTACTCATGTTTTGTCTATTCGACATTATTCAAAAGGATCTCTACTCTCTTTTTGGTTCGAAGTATGTCTCTACTTGTTGTCTTAGGTGTCTAAAGAAATTAGCTTTTCAGGAAAGGAATGTTACTTGAGAAACAGGACGAGATAGGTTGAGAGAGGTTTCAAAGAAAAAAAGAGAGATGTCGTTCATTTTTATTATCTCAGAAGACATGATAAAAATGAACAAAAAGTATTTATAATATATATATTATATAATATATATATTATATAATATATATATTTTTTATTTTTAATTTTTTTTTTCAAATCTCTCAGAAAATATTTTCCAGCTCATCTCAAAATGACCCTCCTACTCAGTTTCGAAAAATGAGACTGTGTCTTACTACTCTCCATTTTTTCAACTTTCTAAGAAAAAAACTATTTTACCATCTCATCTCTCACCATGAACCACCTTCATGCTTTCTGAAAAACGACACGTTGGTATCGTCTTCATGGGTGTTTCTCTGAGGTCCTTTAAAAATGGTTTCATAATCCACTCGACAGGATTTGTCAAAGTATTCCGAGCTTCACTTCAGAGGGCGTGCACTGCTAAACATACCTCATTTCAGGGAAAAGAGTTCCACGAGTCGTTGGAGGAGATATCCAAAAAAATATAACGTGGTTGTGAGTCAAAATAAACGAACCCTTTTCACTTGAGCCATCACGAGAAAGTGAAAGTCGAAAAACGAAACGAGATCGGTTGGGAAAATATTTTCAGAGCTCAGAAAAAAATTCTGAGATGTAAAAAAAAAAAAAAAGTTTTTGTTAATTTTTATCATGTCTTCTAGACATGATAAAAATTAACTCACCCCCCTTTTGTATGGGAATGTTGTCTCCCACTTTCTAAAAATAGACCATGACTCATCCAATCTTTTCTTGGAATTCTATTCTTTAGAAAGAATGAGTCATTGTCTATTTTTAGAAAGTGGGAGACAACATTCCCAGACAAAAAGAGAAGGGAGTTAATTTTTATCATGTCTAGAAAACATAATAAAAATTAACAAAAAGATTTTTTTTTTTTTTTTTTTTACATCTCAGAATTTTTTTCTGAACTCTGAAAATATTTTCCCAGCCGATCCCATTTCGTTTTTCGACTTTCACTTTCAACTCTTCACTTTTCTATAAAAGCATTCCACGTTTCTGTTCAGAACAGTGCGGGCTGTTGATGAGGCAACATGTCTCTCTCTACCCAAATCTGGAACCCTAGTCACGAGAGAATATGAGACTAGAAAAATAGTTTAGCTTATTGATTTAAAAAATGTCCCATGCTAGAACTCAGAATTATAATCAGAGCGGGGCTTTCCAGTATCCACTTCCAAGATTTTAGATTTGCCATGGGTGACATGTTCCCATATTCATAAATTCTTCAATTATAGTCCCCTTCTTTGACAAATGGCTAAGAAATTCTTAAAGAATATCATGTGATTGGGTAAAGAGAGAGACGTGTTGCCTCTTCCACAGCCCACACGAATCTGAAGTGAAACGCGGAATAGTTTAGCTTATTGATTTAAAAAATGTCCCATGCTAGAACTCAGAATTATAATCAGAGCGGGGCTTTCCAGTATCCAGTGCCAAGATATTAGATTTGCCATGGTGACATGTTCCCAAATTCATAAATTCTTCAATTATAGTCCCCTTCTTTGACAAATGGCTAAGAAATTCTTAAAGAATATCATGAGATTGGGTAAAGATAGAGACGTGTTGCCTCTTCCACAGCCCACACGGATCTGAAGTGAAACGCGGAATGCTTTTATAGACAACTGGGGAATTGAAACAAATTCAAATGCCAATCGTAAGTAAAATCCCAACAGAATTCCACAAGAATGAGTCATAGTCTATTTTTAGAAAGAGTGAGACAACATTCCCAGACAAAAAGAGAAGGGAGTTAATTTTTATCATGTCTAGAAGACATGATAAAAATTAACAAAAAGATTTTTTTTTTTTTTACATCTCAGAATTTTTTTCTGAGCTCTGAGAATTTTTTCCCAGTCGGCTTGATTCACAAAACCAGATATATTCAAATTATTTCTATAGAGGGTTCTCATCTATTTAAACCAGTCGCGTTTCAGCTTTAAATCAGTCTGTGCTGTGCACTGGAGTTGAATACACGCTTCTTCCTCCTGGAAAGAGGTTTTGTGAAGGTTTGTGGAGATATTGTTTTCAGCTGTCAGACATTTTTTTCCAACAGCCGACTCGATCGTTCAAATGACACCGTAGGAGTTGGTATTTGCCTTAAGAAATGCCTTCGTGGAGGACTTTGGAAGGGAAACTGGCTCGTATTCACGTTACACATGGGAAAAAACCACGAAAAAAAAAACACCCATGCAGCCAGCTTGAAAGTCAGTCGTTCACGTTTTACAAAATATGAAATGGATTTTATAAAAACATATTGGGATCGTATTCAAAATTGGATCATTCTGTTGTTTTATCAGAATATACCAGTATAAGATTGAACAATTCTATTGAATCACATGATCTTGCCTTCTTGAAAATCATTTGTTAACGTTTCACAAAATATATATCAGTATGAGATGGAACCATCGTGATCCGTTATCCTGACTGATGGAGTCAGCTGTGGATCACAGGATCTTGCCTTGTTGAAAACAATTTGTTAAAGTTCCACAAAATATATCAGTATACAATGGAACTATCGTGATCCGTTAATTCTGACAAGTCTAGTCAGCTGTGGATCACGAGATCTTGCCTTCTTGAAAGTCATTTGTTAAAGAAGTTTCACAAAATATATCAGTATAGAATGGAACAATCGTGATCCGTTAATCCTGACTGATTGAGTCAGTTCTGGATCACGAGATCTTGCCTTCTTGAAAGTCATTTGTTAAAATTTCACAAAATATATCAGTATACGAGGGAACAGTCGTGATCCGATTATACTGACTGCTCTAGCCAGCTGTGGATCACGAGATCTTGCCTTCTTGAAAAGGATTTGTTAAAGAAGTTCCACAAAATATATCAGTATACAATTGATAAAATCGTGATCCGTTAATCCTGACTAGTCTAGCCAGCTGTGGATCACGAGATCTTGCCTTGTTAAAGTTTCACAAAATATATCAGTATACGAGGGAACCATCGTGATCCATTGATCCTGACTGCTCTAGCCAGCTATGGATCGCGAGATCTTGCCCTGTTGAAAGGGATTTGTTAAAGTTTCACAAAATATATCAGTATACGATTGATAAAATCGTTATCCGTTTTTCCTGACTAATGGAGTCAGCTGTGGATTTCGAGATCTTGGCTTCTTGAAAGGAATTTGTTAAAGTTTCACAAAATATATCAGTATAGGATGGAACAATCGTGATCCAATTACACTGACGAGTCTAGCCAGCTGTGGATCACGAGATCTTAGCTTCTTGAAAGGAATTTGTTAAAGTTTCACAAAATATATCAGCATAGGATGGAACAATAGTGATCCAATTACACTGACGGGTCTAGCCAGCTGTGGATCACATGATCTTGCTTTGTTGAAAAGGATTTGTTAAAGTTTCACAAAATATATCAGTATAGGATGGAACAATCGTGATCCAATTACACTGACGAGTCTAGCCAGCTGTGGATCACGAGATCTTGGCTTCTTGAAAGGAATTTGTTAAAGTTTCACAAAATATATCAGCATAGGATGGAACAATAGTGATCCAATTACACTGACGGGTCTAGCCAGCTGTGGATCACGAGATCTTGCCTTGTTGAAAACAATTTGTTAAAGTTTAACAAAATATATCAGTATACAATGGAACTATCGTGATCCGTTAATTCTGACAAGTCTAGTCAGCTGTGGATCACGAGATCTTGCCTTCTTGAAAGTCATTTGTTAAAGAAGTTTCACAAAATATATCAGTATAGAATGGAACAATCGTGATCCGTTAATCCTGACTGATTGAGTCAGTTCTGGATCACGAGATCTTGCCTTCTTGAAAGTCATTTGTTAAAATTTCACAAAATATATCAGTATACGAGGGAACAGTCGTGATCCGATTATACTGACTGCTCTAGCCAGCTGTGGATCACGAGATCTTGCCTTCTTGAAAAGGATTTGTTAAAGAAGTTTCACAAAATATATCAGTATACAATTGACAAAATCGTGATCCGTTAATCCTGACTAGTCTAGCCAGCTGTGGATCACGAGATCTTGCCTTGTTAAAGTTTCACAAAATATATCAGTATACGAGGGAACCATCGTGATCCATTGATCCTGACTGCTCTAGCCAGCTATGGATCGCGAGATCTTGCCCTGTTGAAAGGGATTTGTTAAAGTTTCACAAAATATATCAGTATACGATTGATAAAATCGTGATCCGTTTTTCCTGACTAATGGAGTCAGCTGTGGATTTCGAGATCTTGGCTTCTTGAAAGGAATTTGTTAAAGTTTCACAAAATATATCAGTATAGGATGGAACAATCGTGATCCAATTACACTGACGAGTCTAGCCAGCTGTGGATCACGAGATCTTGGCTTCTTGAAAGGAATTTGTTAAAGTTTCACAAAATATATCAGCATAGGATGGAACAATAGTGATCCAATTACACTGACGGGTCTAGCCAGCTGTGGATCACATGATCTTGCTTTGTTGAAAAGGATTTGTTAAAGTTTCACAAAATATATCAGTATACGAAATAATAGCATGTTTTCTATAAAAACAGCTATTGAGTAAAACATTTCTAGCCTTGAAAAGCAAAAACAGTAGCACGGGGAAAAATATTACCCTACCTCAAAGTATTGAAAGGAAATAAGAATACATTTCTATAAAATGGGTGACTCAATAAATATTTGTAGTCTATGAAATACAAAAGAGTAAGAAAAAAAATGTTCACATACCTTCACAGAAGCTCTTCCCAGGAGAGTGAGAAGCGTGTATCCACGTTGAGTGCACAGCACAGACTGATCTGAAACTGAAACGCAAGTGGTTTAAATACATTAACGAGTTGCTTCTAGAAACCGACTGGGAAAAACTCTCAGAGCTCTGGAAAAATTTTAACACATTAAAAAAAAAAAAAAAAAAAAAAAAAAACTTTTTTTTCTTAATTTGATGTCTTCACTTTTTTCTTTCTACAAGGTCAAAAGAATGAAGACATCAAATTAAGAAAGAAAAAGGGAAGTATTTTTTTTTTTTTTTTTTTTTTTTTTAGCTTTGAAAATTTTCTTCCCAGTCGTTAACATTTCGTTTTTGGACTTTCAGTTTCAATTCTTGGACCCATGATGTTCTTTTATTGATGTTCTTGTAGTATATTTCTATACAAATTCACTCCTTTTCCCCAAAAAAGATATCTTTTTTTTATTTTTTTTTACCTTCCAATTTGTATAGCTATATACTGAAAACAGGCATTAAAGTCAGTTTGTAGTATATTCCTATACAAATTCACTTAATTTCCCGAAAAAAAAAAAAGATGTCTTTTTTTTATTTTTTTTTACCTTCCAATTTGTATAGCTATATACTGAAAACAGGCTTTAAAGTCCGTTTGTAGTATATTCCTATACAAATTCACTGCCTTCCCCCCCCGAAAAAAAAAAGATGTCTTTTTTTTATTTTTTTTTACCTTCCAATTTGTATAGCTATATACTGAAAACAGGCCTTAAATTCCGTTTGTAGTATATTCCTATACAAATTTACTCCCTTTTCCCCCAAAAGATGTCTTTTTTTTAATTTTACCTTCAAATTTGTATAGCTACATACTGAGAACACGCGTTCAAGTCCGTTTGTAGTATATTGGTATACATGGTCTATTTTTAGAAAGGGTGAGACAACATTCCCAGACAAAAGGGGGTAGAGTTAATTTTTATCATGTCTAGAAGACATGATAAAAATTAACAAAAAGATTTTTTTTTTTCATCTCAGAATTTTTTTCCCAGTCGACAGCCAACAGAAATGTTTCCAGCCAACGCGATTTACTTTCACTTTCAACTCTTTTCTATATAAGTATTCCACGTTTTCTGTTCAGAACCGTGCGGGTTGTCCAAGGTGCAACATGACTATAGACGAGCGGTCTAATAGTTCCATGACAAAATATCGCTTTAATCTTTTCAGTAACATTATTGAGGATACTTTTCTTGTAAAAAAGAAAAAAAGTATTGTTTTCTTTCATCTAGGGAAACAATCATACCTTGGATGTTTAGAAGAAGATCCGTTTAAGTAAAAACGATTAGCCCCATCGCACAACATCATCATGGGTTCTCAATCTTATCCCAACAGCCCTGTGATCATTGTTTTTTTCAAAAGTCAGGCCAAAGTATTCCTTTTAAAACATTTTCTGTTCTTCCTGCGTGGGGGATTGCGTACCGAGAATGTATTTTCCACAAACCCCACGGATTAGAACAGAAATATATTACAATCATCACGCCATCGTGGTTTTCGAAAGACAAAACAATTCCTCATGAAACAACATCTTTTCTTCCTGGTTGTGAGATGAGGTAGAGATGTTGTATCGTCCACAACCCACACTGATCTGAACAGAAATGTGGAATGTTTTTATAGATATAAGAAAAAAACTGAAAGTGAAAGTAAAAATGAAATCGTGTTGGCTGGAAATATTTCTTGGCTGTCAAATGGAAAAAAATTTCCAAAGCTTAAAAAAAAAAAAAAAGGAAAAAAAACCTCTTCCTTTTTTCTATTAATTTGATGTCTTCCCTTTGTTTACTTTGGAATGAAGAAACCCAAAGACCATGACTCATCCTTTCTTACACATATAATTCCTAGAATGAGTCATGGTCTATTTTTAGAAACAGTGAGACAACATTCCCACACAAAAGGGGGTAGGGTTAATTTTTATCATGTCTAGAAGACATGATAAAATTAATAAAAAGGTTTTTTTTTTTTTTTTTTTTTTTTTTACATCTGAAATTTTTTTTCTGAGCTTTGAAAAATTTTTCCCAGTCGGCAACCAAGTGAAAATTCTCCAGCCAAGACGATTGGCCTTTTACTTTCACTTTCAACACTTTTCTATAAAAGTATTCTACGTTTTCTGTTCAGAACTGTGTGGGCTGTCCAAGCTGCAGCATGCTTTTTCTCTCTCTACCTCATCTGGACCCAGGACCACTCTTCTAGAAAGAGCTTCTGTGAACACAAGCTTTTTTCCAATTTTTGACGTCTCACAGAATAGAAATCATTCCTCCGTTTAGTGGAAAATGTTTCCCATTTGAAAAGCTAGGACCCCTCGTTTGGATTTCATCAGGAACCGTTTATCATGGTCTAGCGAAATTGGATGATCCATCCATGGATTAGAATTTCCCATCCGTGGTTTTTATGCATCAAGATTTCAACATAGTTTAAGAAAAATCCTTCAATCCTATTTGAAAAGAGATGACATGATATTGAAAGACATTTTCCCATGACGGACATTGAAAGACATTTTCCCATGACGAAATCTCTCTATCCCACACCTTCTTCTAAAATGAAGTTAAAGAGATTTTTCATACCGGGTTTTCAATTTTCACCTCAAATCATACCGTTGACGACGTGTGACACACAAACCGTGACATAAATTTCAGTTTTCATGACAGCTAACAGTCTTAAGGTTTAAACAAATGTATGAAAGAATTTATTTTTGATCCGTTTCAGCGATTGAGTGGGCTGGGAAAAAAAGGCTCTTTCCATGACAGTTAACACGCTTGAGCTTTAAACATGTATGAAAGAATTTATTTTTAATCGATTTCAGCGATTGAGTGGGCTGGGGGGGAAAAGGCTCTTTCCATAACAGCTAACACGATTGAGTGGGCTGGGAAAAAAAAAGGCTCTTTCCATAACAGCTAACACGCTTGAGCTTTAAAAATGTATGAAAGAATTTGTTTTTAATCGATTTCAGCGATTGAGTGGGCTGTGAAAAGAAAAAGCTCTTTCCATTACACCTAACACTCTTGAGCTTTAAAAATGTATGAAAGGATTTGTTTTTAATCGATTTCAGCGATTGAGTGGGCTGTGAAAAGAAAAAGCTCTTTCCATTACACCTAACACTCTTGAGCTTTAAAAATGTATGAAAGAATTTGTTTTTAATCGATTTCAGTGATTGAGTGGGCTGTGAAAAGAAAAACCTCTTTCCATTACACCTAACACTCTTGAGCTTTAAAAATATAGGAACGAATTTATTTTTAATCCATTTCAGCGATTGAGTGTGCTGGGAAACATTTTCTTAGAGCTCTGGGGAAAAAAGGCTCTTTCCATGACACCTAAAACGCTTGAGCTTTAAAAATGTATGAAACAATGTATTTTTAATCCATTTCAGCGATTGAGTGGGCTGTGAAAAGAAAAAGCTCTTTCCATGATACCTAACACTCTTGAGGTTTAAAAATATAGGAACGAATTTATTTTTAATCCATTTCAGCAATTGAGTGGGCTGGGAAACATTTTCTTAGAGCTCAGGGGAAAAAAGGCTCTTTCCATGACACCTAACACGCTTGAGCTTTAAAAATGTATGAAACAATTTATTTTTAATCCATTTCAGCGATTGAGCGGGCTCGGAAAATTTTCTTAGAGCTCAGGGAATGTGTCTCCAGGTTGAATGCACAGCACACACGGATGGGTAGTCGAAACTCGAGTAGCTTAAATAAATATACGAAATTTGGGTGATCGAGTGGACTAGGAAAAATTCTCAGAGTTCTGGAAATAATTCTGAGTTCAAGCATGGGACATGAGAACAGAAATGTATTACAATCATCATGTCATCATTGTTTTGGAAAGCCAAAAGAATTCCTCATGAAAGAACATTTTTTTTCCTGGTTGTGGGATGGAGTAGAGTTGCTGCATCTTGAACAACCCACACTGATCTGAACAGAAATATGAAATGTTTTTATAGATATAAGAAATGAACTGAAAGTGAAAGTAAAAATGAAATTGTATTGGCTGGAAATATTTCTTGGCTGTTGAATGGGAAAAATATTTCCAGAGCTGAAAAAAAAAAAAATAACTCTGTCTTCACTTTGTTTACTTTGGAATGGAGAAACCCAAAGACTATGACTCATTCTTTCTAAAACATAAAACATATAATTCCTAGAATGAGTCATGGTCTATTTTTAGAAACAGTGAGACAACATTCCCACACAAAAGGGGGGTAGGGTTAATTTTTATCATGTCTAGAAGACATGATAAAAATTAACAAAAAGTTTTTTTTTTTTTTTTTTTTACATCTCAGATTTTTTTTTCTGAGCTCTGAAATTTTTTTCCCAGTCGGCAACCAAGTGAAAATTTTTCAGCGAAGACGATTTGCCTTTTTTTTTCACTTTCATCGCTTTTCTATAAAAGTATTCCACGTTTTCTATTCAGAACCGTGCGGGCTATCCAAGGTGCAGCATGCTTTTTCTCTTTCTCTATCTCATCTGGACCCAGGAACATTCTTCTAGAAAGAGCTTCTGTGAACACAAGTTTCTTTCCACTTTTTAAAGTCTCACAGAATAGAAATCATTCTTCTGTTTAGGGGCAAATGTTTCCCTTTTGAAAAGCTAGGACCCCTCGTTTGGATTTCATTAGCAACCGTTTATCAGGTTCTAGCGAAATTGGATGATCCATCCATGAATCAGAATTTCCCATCCGTGGTTTGGATGCAACAAGATTTTAACATAGTTTAAGAAAAATCCTAATTGAAAGGAGATGTCATGATATTGAAAGACACCTCAAACCATACCGTTGACGACGTGTGAGACACAAACCATGACATAAATTTCAGTTTCTATGACAGCTAACTGCTTGAGCTTTAAAAATGTATGAAAGAAGTTATTTTTAATCCATTGCAGCGATTGAGTGGGCTGGGGAAAAAAAAGGCCCTTTCCATGACAGCTAACACGCTTGAGCTTTAAAAATATATGAAAGAATTTGTTTTTAATCCATTTCAGCGATTGAGTGGACTGGGAAACATTTTCTTAGAGCTCAGGGGAAAAAAAGGCTCTTTCCATGAGAACTAACACTCTTGAGGTTTAAAAATGTATGAAAGAATTTATTTTTAATCCATTTCAGCGATTGAGTCTGCTGGGAATCATTTTCTCAGAGCTCAGGGGAAAAAAAGGCTCTTTCCATGACAGCTAACACGCTTAAGCTTTAAAAATGTATGAAAGAATTTATTTTTAATCCATTTCAGCGATTGAGTCTGCTGGGAAACATTTTCTCAGAGCTCAGGGAAAAAAAGGCTCTTTCCATGACAGCTAACACGCTTAAGCTTTAAAAATGTATGAAAGAATTTATTTTTAATCCATTTCAGCGATTGAGTCTGCTGGGAAACATTTTCTTAGAGCTCAGGGGAAAAAAAGGCTCTTTCCATGAGAACTAACACTCTTGAGGTTTAAAAATGTATGAAAGAATTTATTTTTAATCCATTTCAGCGATTGAGTGGGCTGGGAAACATTTTCTTAGAGCTCAGGGAAAAAAAGGTTCTTTCCATGACAGCTAACACGCTTAAGCTTTAAAAATGTATGAAAGAATTTATTTTTAATCCATTTCAGCGATTGATTCTGCTGGGAAACATTTTCTCAGAGCTCAGGGGAAAAAAAGGCTCTTTCCATGACAGCTAACACGCTTAAGCTTTAAAAATGTATGAAAGAATTTATTTTTAATCCATTTCAGCGATTGAGTCTGCTGGGAAACATTTTCTTAGAGCTCAGGGGAAAAAAGGCTCTTTCCATGAGAACTAACACTCTTGAGGTTTAAAAATGTATGAAAGAATTTATTTTTAATCCATTTCAGCGATTGAGTCTGCTGGGAAACATTTTCTCAGAGCTCAGGGGAAAAAAAGGCTCTTTCCATGACAGCTAACACGCTTAAGCTTTAAAAATGTATGAAAGAATTTATTTTTAATCCATTTCAGCGATTGAGTGGGCTGGGGAAAAAAAAAGGCCCTTTCCATGACAGCTAACACGCTTAAGCTTTAAAAATGTATGAAAGAATTTATTTTTAATCCATTTCAGCGATTGAGTCTGCTGGGAAACATTTTCTTAGAGCTCAGGAGGAAAAAAGGCTCTTTCCATGAGAACTAACACTCTTGAGGTTTAAAAATGTATGAAAGAATTTATTTTTAATCCATTTCAGCGATTGAGTCTCCTGGGAAACATTTTCTCAGAGCTCAGGGGAAAAAAAGGCTCTTTCCATGACAGCTAACACGCTTAAGCTTTAAAAATGTATGAAAGAATTTATTTTTAATCCATTTCAGCGATTGAGTCTGCTGGGAAACATTTTATCAGAGCTCAGGGGGAAAAAAGGCTCTTTCCATGACAGCTAATACTCTTGAGGTTTAAAAATGTATGAAAGAATTTATTTTTAATCCATTTCACCGATTGAGTGGGCTGGGAAACATTTTCTTAGAGCTCAGGGAAAAAAAGGTTCTTTCCATGACAGCTAACACTCTTGAGGTTTAAAAATGTATGAAAGAATTTATTTTTAATCCATTTCAGCGATTGAGTCTACTGGGAAACATTTTCTTAGAGCTCAGGGAAAAAAAAGGCTCTTTCCATGACAGCTAACACTCTTGAGGTTTAAAAATGTATGAAAGAATTTATTTTTAATCCATTTCAGCGATTGAGTCTGCTGGGAAACATTTTATCAGAGCTCAGGGGGAAAAAAGGCTCTTTCCATGACAGCTAATACTCTTGAGGTTTAAAAATGTATGAAAGAATTTATTTTTAATCCATTTCACCGATTGAGTGGGCTGGGAAACATTTTCTTAGAGCTCAAGGAAAAAAAGGTTCTTTCCATGACACCTAACACTCTTGAGGTTTCAAAATGTATGAAAGAATTTACTTTTAATCCATTTCAGTCATTGAGTCTGCTGGGAAACATTTTCTCAGAGCTCAGGGAAAAAAAGGCTCTTTCCATGACAGCTAAAACTCTTGTGGTTTAAAAATGTATGAAAGAATTTATTTTTAATCCATTTCAGGGATTGAGTGGGCTGTTTTTTCCTGGTTCTGGGATGGAGTAGAATTGCTGCGTCTTGGAGTAGAGTTGCAGAAACATGAAATGTTCTTATAGATATAAGAAATGAATTGAAAGTGAAAGTAAAAATGAAATTGTATTGGCTGGAAATATTTGTTGGCTGTTGAATGGGAAAAATATTTATAGAGCTGGAAAAAAAAACTCTTCCTTTTTTTCTATTAATTTGATGTCTTCACTTTGTTTACTTTGGAATGGAGAAACCCAAAGACTATGACTCATCCTTTCTAAAACATATAATTCCTAGAATGAGTCATGGTCTATTTTTAGAAACAGTGAGACAACATTCCCACACAAAAGGGGGGTAGGGTTAATTTTTATCATGTCTAGAAAACATGATAAAAATTAACAATTTTTTTTTTTTTTTTTTTTTTTTTACATCTCAGAATTTTTTTTCTGAGCTCTGAAAATTTTTTCACAGTCGGTAACCAATTGAAAAATTTCCAATCGGCTTTTACTTTCACTTTCAACTCTTTTCTATAAAAGCATTCCACGTTTTCTGTTCAGAACCGTGCGGGCTCTCCATAGTGCAACATGCTTTTTCTCTCTCTTCCTCATCTGCATCTAGGATGTTTTTCCTTCTTCAAGAAGTGGAATTTTTTGGGAATACCTTACAATTTCACGAGTTAGCAGTTTCTTATATTTCGAGGAGATTTCAATGAAATTGTTTATAGATGTCACCTATTGCAGATGAGGAAAATGTCTATACTGGATCGCTGGAGACATCTCATCCAGATAGGTCACGTTACATTTTTTCCCACACCTAAATAAACTGGACATGAGCCATCCTTTTGTTTTCTCATCCAACAAAGATAGACACTACAGACCGTTTTGGGTTTTCACTCTTCGCGAACCGAGATGAGCCGCAGCCACACTTTGCGTTTTCTATGAGCGCAATAATGGATCACGTGAGCAGCCATTTTGTTTCCCATCTCACCCAGATAGGTCATGTTGTATTTTGTTTCATGCACCTAGCCAATTTTGGACATGAGCCATCCTTTTGTTTTTTTTTTGTCTATCGAACCAAGATGGACTCTGGAGACAATTTTGTTTCTCAACGGAAAAGTAAATTTTCTGAATGGGTACCGGTGTTCGAATACTTTCGTGGCCGACTGTCTGATTATACTGTTACAACCACGAAATCTCGAAATGGATGGGTTTTACAGTTGACTACGGTAAGACGCAGGGAGACCTGTCATCCCTAGCTCCTCCTAGGAATTCTGAAGATACTATTACAACCCCCAAATCTCAAAAATGATAGGATTTACAAGTGACATCGAGTCCCGAAACCAATCGAGCTGACCCTAGAGAGATTGGAAAGGAAGATGGATTCGATGAGAGGGAGATTATTCTTCTTTCGGGATGGAAACAATATTCGTACTACTTTTCTTTCAAGAGGGAAAGGGGCATCCAATCCCACAACCTGTTGAGTGGACCCTAGAGAGGTTGAAAAGGCAGACAGATTCGACAGGGGTCGGTTTCGGATTAAAAAGAAGAGCCGTTCCGCTTTTCTTCCAACATGGAAAAGGGTATCTAGTCTCACAAGTTACAAACGCATCTTCCTTCAAAAAGTTAGAAAGGATTTTAAAATAGGTTGGAAACTATTTTCTTCTTCAAAATTCGGAAAAAACAACAACATACGCTTGGGTTCCAAAAAAACAGTTAAAGAAGGCTAAATGAACAGCCCGTCTAAAGTGAAATTCCGAAGAGAATAAATGGGTAAGGACTCATCCATCGAGTTGGCTGGGCAATGGTTTTTTTAGAAATTGAAACGGTCCACAAATAAAAAACGTGGTAAACAATATCAACAAAATGGTAAAGCAAATCTATTGAGCTGGTCTCTCAAATCTCACCCCGCAAAATATTTTAAACGTAAACAAGTCAACAACATAGTAAATACCATCAATAGAATAGGATAATAACATCGGCTAGAAGGGGAAAAACCTGTCAGAGAAGCAAAAACACAAAAGAGTGGAAGAAAAAACGTTAACATACCTTCACAGAACCTTTTTCCAGGAGAGATAGAAGCGTGTATCCACGTTGAGTGCCCCGCACAGACTGATTGGAAGCTGAAACACGAGTGGTTTAAATAGCTAAGTGAGAGTTCTTTCTAGAAACAATTTGGAAGTCTTATTTTGATCATCGAGTGGACTGGGAAAAAATTCTCAGAGCTGAGAAAAAAAATTTCTGAGATGTAAAAAACTTTTTGTTAATTTTTATCATGTCTTCTAGACATGATAAAAATTAACTCCCTTCTCGTTTTGTCTGGGAATGTTGTCTCCCACTTTCTAAAAACAGACCATGACTCATCCTTTCTTAAGAATACAATTCCAAGAAAAGAATGGGTTGGGATCTATTTTTAGAAACGGTTAGACAACATTCCCAGACAAAAAAAGGGGGTAGTTAATTTTTATCATGTCTAGAAAACATGATAAAAATTAACAAAAAGTTTTTTTTTTTTTTTTTTCATCTCAGAATTTTTTTTTTCTCAGCTCTGAGAATTTTTTCCCAGTCCACTCGATGATTAAAACAAGACTTCCAAATTGTTTCTAGAAAGAACTCTCACTTAGCTATTTAAACCACTCCAGTTTCAGCTTCAGATCAGTCTGTGCTGGGCAGTCCACCCGGATATAGGCTTTTGGATTACAAGAATGGTTTTTCTCAACTCGCAGAAATTTGTTTCCAGCCGACTCTTTTTCACTTTCCCATTCAACTCGTCTCTGATCTATAAAAACATTCCGAGTTTCAATTCAGTTCGGAACGGGCTGTTGGAGATGCAACACAAGATCATTCTCGTCCAAACCTGAAAAATACTTACCTATTAGGAAGATAAAGATACGTAAAAGAATAAGCTGTTACGTTATTATTGATTCCATCTCCTTTTTAGCTTCTTCTCGCATTTGTTTCCGATACTTTGCAATTTTCATAGAACGTTTAATGATGGTATAGGAAGGATTAAAGAGTCGATACGGGAAATACTTTCGGAAGAATCGTTTTAACTTTCTTGAGCAACTATCTAATGATCGAGGGAAAAGTGGGCCTGCAATAACCCAAGCCAAAAATTCATACAAATACCGATTACGTTGATCCCATATATTGGACGATGCCATTTTCTTTTCTGCATAATGTCGTCGAAGATCTGTTTCGTTCAGAAGTTTTAAAATTTCGTTTGCTTTTAAGTCAGTTTCAAGAATGACAAGAATAAATAAAGGCATCTCTTCATATTCATAACGATCTATAACTATTTTTCTAAGTTTTTTTAGGTCATTTAATGTAAGAAGAGGACCTTAACACCTTTTAATATGAATTTGTTTCGGGCGCTCCCTTTTTTTACCGAGCAAACGATACAAAAACACGATTTTATTTTTTATTTTATTATACGATTTCCTCTTTTCCTCAGTCAGATACTTTTCATATTGGTCTAATGCTGTTTTATAATAATACTTTATACCGTCACCATGTTTTCGATACCATTCATAGATTCATTAAAATAAAATTCATACTTAGCTCGTGTTCGTTCCGAAACATTCATACGTTTAATAATGTTTTGACATTCCTCCATTGTCGGACATTGTTTGAATACTGTGTTGTCAGGCTTATGTCTATGTTTAGGAAGACCATTATCCCAACATTTCCATCATCTCATTCGTTGGTATTCATTTTCTTTGAATCGGACGTTTGGATCTTTTCGCCTTTCTCGTTTTCTCCATCGATTTGCTTCTTTTACTCGTTACAGTGACCAATAATGTTTCAAATATGCTTTTCTTTTTCTTTTCCTTTCAGATAATGTTGTAGATTCCTCAGTATTCATCTTGATTCCTACCCTTCATTATTAATAATTATCTATTATTTTTCACTTCGTCTTATATTTTTTAATCTAATCCTATTTTGGTACCTAAAAATTAAATTGATTAAAAAAATATAAGAATTCCATAAAACTTTTAAAATTTCCTTGACCGTAAAATAAAAGAAATCCTAAACTCCTTACCTTTTAAATCTAGTGTGTCTCATAGGACAAACCGGTTTGTCCTATGAGACACACTAGATTTAAAAGGTAAGGAATTTAGGATCTTTTTTATTTTACTAAAAATTGATAAAAAAGGTTTATACTAGAAGGTTTCAAAATTGTATTAATGATATTAAATTATTATTAATGATTTTTTGAATGGGTGCCAGGATCAGGAGATATTGATAAAGAAATAACTTAATCAATAATATATATGTCTGAAAGATAAATACCATGAAGGGGGGCATAGTTTTTATAATGGCTAGCTTGCTATGTTTAATAATAAATCATGTAAATGGTCAAGCAAATCACTTATGTAATGACAAATAAATAGTAAAGCTGGACAGTATGAAGGAAAGGCATAAACTTACCCCACTTGTAATCAAAGATTTGAAAAGGATGGAATACGTCATCTTCTTTAAGTTGAAGAGATTCAAACCGTTATGTTCCACCTTGAACAGCACGCATAGATTGGAAATATTGTTATCAATAACAAGGATCTTGTGTTGCATCTCCAACAGCCCGTTCCGAACTGAATTGAAACTCGGAATGTTTTTATAGATCAGAGACGAGTTGAATGGGAAAGTGAAAACGAGTCGGCTGGAAACAAATTTCTGCGAGTTGAGAAAAACCATTCTTGTAATCCAAAAGCCTATATCCAGGTGGACTGCCCAGCACAGACTGATCTGAAGCTGAAACTGGAGTGGTTTAAATAGCTAAGTGAGAGTTCTTTCTAGAAACAATTTGGAAGTCTTGTTTTGATCATCGAGTGGACTGGGAAAAAATTCTCAGAGCTGAGAAAAAAAAATTCTGAGATGAAAAAAAAAAAAAAAACTTTTTGTTAATTTTTATCATGTCTTCTAGACATGATAAAAATTAACTACCCCCTTTTTTGTCTGGGAATGTTGTCTCACCGTTTCTAAAAATAGAAACCCAACCCATTCTTTTCTTGGAATTGTATTCTTAAGAAAGGATGAGTCATGGTCTATTTTTAGAAAGTGGGAGACAACATTCCCAGACAAAAAGAGAAGGGAGTTAATTTTTATCATGTCTAGAAGACATGATAAAAATTAACAAAAAGTTTTTTTTTTTTTTTTTTTTACATCTCAGAATTTTTTTTTCTCAGCTCTGAGAATTTTTTCCCAGTCCACTCGATGATCAAAATAAGACTTCCAAATTGTTTCTAGAAAGAACTCTCACTTAGCTATTTAAACCACTCGTGTTTCAGCTTCCAATCAGTCTGTGCGGGGCACTCAACGTGGATACACGCTTCTATCTCTCCTGGAAAAAGGTTCTGTGAAGGTATGTTAACATTTTTTCTTCCACTCTTTTGTGTTTTTGCTTCTCTGACAGGTTTTTCCCTTCTAGCCGATGTTATTATCCTATTCTATTGATGGTATTTACTATGTTGTTGACTTGTTTACGTTTAAAATATTTTGCGGGGTGAGATTTGAGAGACCAGCTCAATAGATTTGCTTTACCATTTTGTTAATATTGTTTACCACGTTTTTTATTTGTGGACCGTTTCAATTTCTAAAAAAACCATTGCCCAGCCAACTCGATGGATGAGTCCTTACCCATTTATTCTCTTCGGAATTTCACTTTAGACGGGCTGTTCATTTAGCCTTCTTTAACTGTTTTTTGGAACCCAAGCGTATGTTGTTGTTTTTTCCGAATTTTGAAGAAGAAAATAGTTTCCAACCTATTTTAAAATCCTTTCTAACTTTTTGAAAGAAGATGCGTTTGTAAGTTGTGAGACTAGATACCCTTTTCCATGTTGGAAGAAAAGCGGAACGGCTCTTCTTTTTAATCCGAAACCGACCCCAGTCGAATCTGTCTGCCTTTTCAACCTCTCTAGGGTCCACTCAACAGGTTGTGGGATTGGATGCCCCTTTCCCTCTTGAAAGAAAAGTAGTACGAATATTGTTTCCATGCCGAAAGAAGAATAATCTCCCTCTCATCGAATCCATCTTCCTTTCCAATCTCTCTAGGGTCAGCTCGATTGGTTTCGGGACTCGATGTCAATTGTAAATCCTATCATTTTTGAGATTTGGGGGTTGTAATAGTATCTTCAGAATTCCTAGGAGGAGCTAGGGATGACAGGTCTCCCTGCGTCTTACCGTAGTCAACTGTAAAACCCATCCATTTCGAGATTTCGTGGTTGTAACAGTATAATCAGACAGTCGGCCACAAAAGTATTCGAACACTGGTACCCATTCAGAAAATTTACTTTTCCGTTGAGAAACAAAATTGTCTCCAGAGTCCATCTTGGTTCGATAGACAAAAAAAACAAAAGGATGGCTCATGTCCAAAATTGGCTAGGTGCATGAAACAAAATACAACATGACCTATCTGGGTGAGATGGGAAACAAAATGGCTGCTCACGTGATCCATTATTGCGCTCATAGAAAACGCAAAGTGTGGCTGCGGCTCATCTCGGTTCGCGAAGAGTGAAAACCCAAAACGGTCTGTAGTGTCTATCTTTGTTGGATGAGAAAACAAAAGGATGGCTCATGTCCAGTTTATTTAGGTGTGGGAAAAAATGTAACGTGACCTATCTGGATGAGATGTCTCCAGCGATCCAGTATAGACATTTTCCTCATCTGCAATAGGTGACATCTATAAACAATTTCATTGAAATCTCCTCGAAATATAAGAAACTGCTAACTCGTGAAATTGTAAGGTATTCCCAAAAAATTCCACTTCTTGAAGAAGGAAAAACATCCTAGATGCAGATGAGGTAGAGAGAGAAAAAGCATGTTGCACTATGGAGAGCCCGCACGGTTCTGAACAGAAAACGTGGAATGCTTTTACAGAAAAGAGTTGAAAGTGAAAGTAAAAGCCGATTGGAAATTTTTCAATTGGTTACCGACTGTGAAAAAATTTTCAGAGCTCAGAAAAAAAAATTCTGAGATGTAAAAAAAAAAAAAAAAAAAACTTTTTGTTAATTTTTATCATGTCTTCTAGACATGATGATAAAAATTAACCCTACCCCCCTTTTGTGTGGGAATGTTGTCTCACTGTTTCTAAAAATAGACCATGACTCATTCTAGGAATTATATGTTTTATGTTTTAGAAAGAATGAGTCATAGTCTTTGGGTTTCTTCATTCCAAAGTAAACAAAGTGAAGACATCAATTTAATAGAAAAAAAGAAAGAGTTATTATTTTTTTTTTTCAGCTCTGGAAATATTTTTCCCATTCAACAGCCAAGAAATATTTCCAGCCAATACAATTTCATTTTTACTTTCACTTTGAGTTCATTTCTTATATCTATAAAAACATTTCATATTTCTGTTCAGATCAGTGTGGGTTGTTCAAGATGCAGCAACTCTACTCCATCCCACAACCAGGAAAAAAAGATGTTCTTTCATGAGGAATTCTTTTGGCTTTCGAAAACAATGATGACATGATGATTGTAATACATTTCTGTTCTCATGTCCCATGCTTGAACTCAGAATTATTTCCAGAACTCTGAGAATTTTTCCTAGTCCACTCGATGACCCAAATTTCGTATATTTATTTAAGCTACTCGAGTTTCGAATACCCATCCGTGTGTGCTGTGCATTCAACCTGGAGACACATTCCCTGAGCTCTAAGAAAATTTTCCGAGCCCACTCAATCGCTGAAATGGATTAAAAATAAATTGTTTCATACATTTTTAAAGCTCAAGCGTGTTAGGTGTCATGGAAAGAGCCTTTTTTCCCCTGAGCTCTAAGAAAATGTTTCCCAGCCCACTCAATTGCTGAAATGGATTAAAAATAAATTCGTTCCTATATTTTTAAACCTCAAGAGTGTTAGGTATCATGGAAAGAGCTTTTTCTTTTCACAGCCCACTCAATCGCTGAAATGGATTAAAAATAAATTGTTTCATACATTTTTAAAGCTCAAGCGTGTTAGGTGTCATGGAAAGAGCCTTTTTTCCCCAGAGCTCTAACAAAATGTTTCCCAGCCCACTCAATCGCTGAAATGGATTAAAAATAAATTCGTTCCTATATTTTTAAAGCTCAAGAGTGTTAGGTGTAATGGAAAGAGCTTTTTCTTTTCACAGCCCACTCAATCACTGAAATTGATTAAAAACAAATTCTTTCATACATTTTTAAAGCTCAAGAGAGTTAGGTGTAATGGAAAGAGCTTTTTCTTTTCACAGCCCACTCAATCGCTGAAATCGATTAAAAACAAATTCTTTCATACATTTTTAAAGCTCAAGAGTGTTAGGTGTAATGGAAAGAGCTTTTTTTTTCACAGCCCACTCAATCGCTGAAATCGATTAAAAACAAATTCTTTCATACATTTTTAAAGCTCAAGAGTGTTAGCTGTTATGGAAAGAGTCTTTTTTTCCCAGCCCACTCAATCGTGTTAGCTGTTATGGAAAGAGCCTTTCCCCCCCCAGCCCACTCAATCGGTGAAATGGATTAAAAATAAATTCTTTCATACATGTTTAAAGCTCAAGCGTGTTAACTGTCATGGAAAGAGCCTTTTTTTCCCAGCCCACTAAATCGCTGAACCGGATCAAAAATAAATTCTTTCATACATTTGTTTAAACCTTAAGACTGTTAGCTGTGTCCGTCATGGGAAAATGTCTTTCAATATCATGTCATCTCTTTTCAAATAGGATTGAAGGATTTTTCTTAAACTATGTTGAAATCTTGATGCATAAAAACCACGGATGGGAAATTCTAATCCATGGATGGATCATCCGATTTCGCTAGACCCTGATAAACGGTTGCTGATGAAATCCAAACGAGGGGTCCTAGCTTTTCAAATGGGAAACATTTTCCACTAAACGGAGGAATGATTTCTATTCTGTGAGACGTCAAAAATTGGAAAAAAGCTTGTGTTCACAGAAGCTCTTTCTAGAAGAGTGGTCCTGGGTCCAGATGAGGTAGAGAGAGAAAAAGCATGCTGCACCTTGGACAGCCCACACAGTTCTGAACAGAAAACGTAGAATACTTTTATAGAAAAGTGTTGAAAGTGAAAGTAAAAGGCCAATCGTCTTGGCTGGAGAATTTTCACTTGGTTGCCGACTGGGAAATATTTTTCAAAGCTCAGAAAAAAAATTTGAGATGTAAAAAAAAAAAAAAAAAACTTTTTGTTAATTTTTATCATGTCTTCTAGACATGATAAAAATTAACCCTACCCCCTTTTGTGTGGGAATGTTGTCTCACTGTTTCTAAAAATAGACCATGACTCATTCTAGGAATTATATGTTTTATGTTTTAGAAAGAATGAGTCATAGTCTTTGGGTTTCTTCATTCCAAAGTAAACAAAGTGAAGACATCAATTTAATAGAAAAAAAGAAAGAGTTATTTTTTTTTTCAGCTCTGGAAATATTTTTCCCATTCAACAGCCAAGAAATATTTCCAGCCAATACAATTTCATTTTTACTTTCACTTTCAGTTCATTTCTTATATCTATAAAAACATTTCATATTTCTGTTCAGATCAGTGTGGGTTGTTCAAGATGCAGCAACTCTACTCCATCCCACAACCAGGAAAAAAAGATGTTCTTTCATGAGGAATTCTTTTGGCTTTCGAAAACAATGATGACATGATGATTGTAATACATTTCTGTTCTCATGTCCCATGCTTGAACTCAGAATTATTTCCAGAACTCTGAGAATTTTTCCTAGTCCACTCGATGACCCAAATTTCGTATATTTATTTAAGCTACTCGAGTTTCGACTACCCATCCGTGTGTGCTGTGCATTCAACCTGGAGACACATTCCCTGAGCTCTAAGAAAATTTTCCGAGCCCACTCAATCGCTGAAATGGATTAAAAATAAATTGTTTCATACATTTTTAAAGCTCAAGCGTGTTAGGTGTCATGGAAAGAGCCTTTTTTCCCCTGAGCTCTAAGAAAATGTTTCCCAGCCCACTCAATTGCTGAAATGGATTAAAAATAAATTCGTTCCTATATTTTTAAACCTCAAGAGTGTTAGGTATCATGGAAAGAGCTTTTTCTTTTCACAGCCCACTCAATCGCTGAAATGGATTAAAAATAAATTGTTTCATACATTTTTAAAGCTCAAGCGTGTTAGGTGTCATGGAAAGAGCCTTTTTTCCCCAGAGCTCTAACAAAATGTTTCCCAGCCCACTCAATCGCTGAAATGGATTAAAAATAAATTCGTTCCTATATTTTTAAAGCTCAAGAGTGTTAGGTGTAATGGAAAGAGCTTTTTCTTTTCACAGCCCACTCAATCACTGAAATTGATTAAAAACAAATTCTTTCATACATTTTTAAAGCTCAAGAGAGTTAGGTGTAATGGAAAGAGCTTTTTCTTTTCACAGCCCACTCAATCGCTGAAATCGATTAAAAACAAATTCTTTCATACATTTTTAAAGCTCAAGAGTGTTAGGTGTAATGGAAAGAGCTTTTTTTTTCACAGCCCACTCAATCGCTGAAATCGATTAAAAACAAATTCTTTCATACATTTTTAAAGCTCAAGAGTGTTAGCTGTTATGGAAAGAGTCTTTTTTTCCCAGCCCACTCAATCGTGTTAGCTGTTATGGAAAGAGCCTTTCCCCCCCAGCCCACTCAATCGGTGAAATGGATTAAAAATAAATTCTTTCATACATGTTTAAAGCTCAAGCGTGTTAACTGTCATGGAAAGAGCCTTTTTTTCCCAGCCCACTAAATCGCTGAACCGGATCAAAAATAAATTCTTTCATACATTTGTTTAAACCTTAAGACTGTTAGCTGTCATGAAAACTGAAATTTTTGTCACGGTTTGTGTGTCACACGTCGTCAACGGTATGATTTGAGGTGAAAATTGAAAACCCGGTATGAAAAATCTCTTTAACTTCACTTTAGAAGAAGGTGTGGGATAGAGAGGTTTCGTCATGGGAAAATGTCTTTCAATGTCCGTCATGGGAAAATGTCTTTCAATATCATGTCATCTCTTTTCAAATAGGATTGAAGGATTTTTCTTAAACTATGTTGAAATCTTGATGCATAAAAACCACGGATGGGAAATTCTAATCCATGGATGGATCATCCGATTTCGCTAGACCCTGATAAACGGTTGCTGATGAAATCCAAACGAGGGGTCCTAGCTTTTCAAATGGGAAACATTTTCCACTAAACGGAGGAATGATTTCTATTCTGTGAGACGTCAAAAATTGGAAAAAAGCTTGTGTTCACAGAAGCTCTTTCTAGAAGAGTGGTCCTGGGTCCAGATGAGGTAGAGAGAGAAAAAGCATGCTGCACCTTGGACAGCCCACACAGTTCTGAACAGAAAACGTAGAATACTTTTATAGAAAAGTGTTGAAAGTGAAAGTAAAAGGCCAATCGTCTTGGCTGGAGAATTTTCACTTGGTTGCCGACTGGGAAATATTTTTCAAACCTCAGAAAAAAAATTTGAGATGTAAAAAAAAAAAAAAAAACTTTTTGTTAATTTTTATCATGTCTTCTAGACATGATAAAAATTAACCCTACCCCCTTTTGTGTGGGAATGTTGTCTCACTGTTTCTAAAAATAGACCATGACTCATTCTAGGAATTATATGTTTTATGTTTTAGAAAGAATGAGTCATAGTCTTTGGGTTTCTTCATTCCAAAGTAAACAAAGTGAAGACATCAATTTAATAGAAAAAAAGAAAGAGTTATTTTTTTTTTTTTCAGCTCTGGAAATATTTTTCCCATTCAACAGCCAAGAAATATTTCCAGCCAATACAATTTCATTTTTACTTTCACTTTCAGTTCATTTCTTATATCTATAAAAACATTTCATATTTCTGTTCAGATCAGTGTGGGTTGTTCAAGATGCAGCAACTCTACTCCATCCCACAACCAGGAAAAAAAGATGTTCTTTCATGAGGAATTCTTTTGGCTTTCGAAAACAATGATGACATGATGATTGTAATACATTTCTGTTCTCATGTCCCATGCTTGAACTCAGAATTATTTCCAGAACTCTGAGAATTTTTCCTAGTCCACTCGATGACCCAAATTTCGTATATTTATTTAAGCTACTCGAGTTTCGACTACCCATCCGTGTGTGCTGTGCATTCAACCTGGAGACACATTCCCTGAGCTCTAAGAAGATTTTCCGAGCCCATTCAATCGCTGAAATGGATTAAAAATAAATTGTTTCATACATTTTTAAAGCTCAAGCGTGTTAGGTGTCATGGAAAGAGCCTTTTTTCCCCTGAGCTCTAAGAAAATGTTTCCCAGCCCACTCAATTACTGAAATGGATTAAAAATAAATTCGTTCCTATATTTTTAAACCTCAAGAGTGTTAGGTATCATGGAAAGAGCTTTTTCTTTTCACAGCCCACTCAATCGCTGAAATGGATTAAAAATAAATTGTTTCATACATTTTTAAAGCTCAAGCGTGTTAGGTGTCATGGAAAGAGCCTTTTTTCCCCAGAGCTCTAACAAAATGTTTCCCAGCCCACTCAATCGCTGAAATGGATTAAAAATAAATTCGTTCCTATATTTTTAAAGCTCAAGAGTGTTAGGTGTAATGGAAAGAGCTTTTTCTTTTCACAGCCCACTCAATCACTGAAATTGATTAAAAACAAATTCTTTCATACATTTTTAAAGCTCAAGAGAGTTAGGTGTAATGTAAAGAGCTTTTTCTTTTCACAGCCCACTCAATCGCTGAAATCGATTAAAAACAAATTCTTTCATACATTTTTAAAGCTCAAGAGTGTTAGGTGTAATGGAAAGAGCTTTTTTTTTCACAGCCCACTCAATCGCTGAAATCGATTAAAAACAAATTCTTTCATACATTTTTAAAGCTCAAGAGTGTTAGCTGTTATGGAAAGAGTCTTTTTTTCCCAGCCCACTCAATCGTGTTAGCTGTTATGGAAAGAGCCTTTCCCCCCCCAGCCCACTCAATCGGTGAAATGGATTAAAAATAAATTCTTTCATACATGTTTAAAGCTCAAGCGTGTTAACTGTCATGGAAAGAGCCTTTTTTTCCCAGCCCACTAAATCGCTGAACCGGATCAAAAATAAATTCTTTCATACATTTGTTTAAACCTTAAGACTGTTAGCTGTCATGAAAACTGAAATTTTTGTCACGGTTTGTGTGTCACACGTCGTCAACGGTATGATTTGAGGTGAAAATTGAAAACCCGGTATGAAAAATCTCTTTAACTTCACTTTAGAAGAAGGTGTGGGATAGAGAGATTTCGTCATGGGAAAATGTCTTTCAATGTCCGTCATGGGAAAATGTCTTTCAATATCATGTCATCTCTTTTCAAATAGGATTGAAGGATTTTTCTTAAACTATGTTGAAATCTTGATGCATAAAAACCACGGATGGGAAATTCTAATCCATGGATGGATCATCCGATTTCGCTAGACCCTGATAAACGGTTGCTGATGAAATCCAAACGAGGGGTCCTAGCTTTTCAAATGGGAAACATTTTCCACTAAACGGAGGAATGATTTCTATTCTGTGAGACGTCAAAAATTGGAAAAAAGCTTGTGTTCACAGAAGCTCTTTCTAGAAGAGTGGTCCTGGGTCCAGATGAGGTAGAGAGAGAAAAAGCATGCTGCACCTTGGACAGCCCACACAGTTCTGAACAGAAAACGTAGAATACTTTTATAGAAAAGTGTTGAAAGTGAAAGTAAAAGGCCAATCGTCTTGGCTGGAGAATTTTCACTTGGTTGCCGACTGGGAAATATTTTTCAAAGCTCAGAAAAAAAATTTGAGATGTAAAAAAAAAAAAAAAAAACTTTTTGTTAATTTTTATCATGTCTTCTAGACATGATAAAAATTAACCCTACCCCCTTTTGTGTGGGAATGTTGTCTCACTGTTTCTAAAAATAGACCATGACTCATTCTAGGAATTATATGTTTTATGTTTTAGAAAGAATGAGTCATAGTCTTTGGGTTTCTTCATTCCAAAGTAAACAAAGTGAAGACATCAATTTAATAGAAAAAAAGAAAGAGTTATTTTTTTTTTTCAGCTCTGGAAATATTTTTCCCATTCAACAGCCAAGAAATATTTCCAGCCAATACAATTTCATTTTTACTTTCACTTTCAGTTCATTTCTTATATCTATAAAAACATTTCATATTTCTGTTCAGATCAGTGTGGGTTGTTCAAGATGCAGCAACTCTACTCCATCCCACAACCAGGAAAAAAAGATGTTCTTACATGAGGAATTCTTTTGGCTTTCGAAAACAATGATGACATGATGATTGTAATACATTTCTGTTCTCATGTCCCATGCTTGAACTCAGAATTATTTCCAGAACTCTGAGAATTTTTCCTAGTCCACTCGATGACCCAAATTTCGTATATTTATTTAAGCTACTCGAGTTTCGACTACCCATCCGTGTGTGCTGTGCATTCAACCTGGAGACACATTCCCTGAGCTCTAAGAAAATTTTCCGAGCCCACTCAATCGCTGAAATGGATTAAAAATAAATTGTTTCATACATTTTTAAAGCTCAAGCGTGTTAGGTGTCATGGAAAGAGCCTTTTTTCCCCTGAGCTCTAAGAAAATGTTTCCCAGCCCACTCAATTGCTGAAATGGATTAAAAATAAATTCGTTCCTATATTTTTAAACCTCAAGAGTGTTAGGTATCATGGAAAGAGCTTTTTCTTTTCGCAGCCCACTCAATCGCTGAAATGGATTAAAAATAAATTGTTTCATACATTTTTAAAGCTCAAGCGTGTTAGGTGTCATGGAAAGAGCCTTTTTTCCCCAGAGCTCTAACAAAATGTTTCCCAGCCCACTCAATCGCTGAAATGGATTAAAAATAAATTCGTTCCTATATTGTTAAAGCTCAAGAGTGTTAGGTGTAATGGAAAGAGCTTTTTCTTTTCACAGCCCACTCAATCACTGAAATTGATTAAAAACAAATTCTTTCATACATTTTTAAAGCTCAAGAGAGTTAGGTGTAATGGAAAGAGCTTTTTCTTTTCACAGCCCACTCAATCGCTGAAATCGATTAAAAACAAATTCTTTCATACATTTTTAAAGCTCAAGAGTGTTAGGTGTAATGGAAAGAGCTTTTTTTTTCACAGCCCACTCAATCGCTGAAATCGATTAAAAACAAATTCTTTCATACATTTTTAAAGCTCAAGAGTGTTAGCTGTTATGGAAAGAGTCTTTTTTTCCCAGCCCACTCAATCGTGTTAGCTGTTATGGAAAGAGCCTTTCCCCCCCAGCCCACTCAATCGGTGAAATGGATTAAAAATAAATTCTTTCATACATGTTTAAAGCTCAAGCGTGTTAACTGTCATGGAAAGAGCCTTTTTTTCCCAGCCCACTAAATCGCTGAACCGGATCAAAAATAAATTCTTTCATACATTTGTTTAAACCTTAAGACTGTTAGCTGTCATGAAAACTGAAATTTTTGTCACGGTTTGTGTGTCACACGTCGTCAACGGTATGATTTGAGGTGAAAATTGAAAACCCGGTATGAAAAATCTCTTTAACTTCACTTTAGAAGAAGGTGTGGGATAAAGAGATTTCGTCATGGGAAAATGTCTTTCAATGTCCGTCATGGGAAAATGTCTTTCAATATCATGTCATCTCTTTTCAAATAGGATTGAAGGATTTTTCTTAAACTATGTTGAAATCTTGATGCATAAAAACCACGGATGGGAAATTCTAATCCATGGATGGATCATCCGATTTCGCTAGACCCTGATAAACGGTTGCTGATGAAATCCAAACGAGGGGTCCTAGCTTTTCAAATGGGAAACATTTTCCACTAAACGGAGGAATGATTTCTATTCTGTGAGACGTCAAAAATTGGAAAAAAGCTTGTGTTCACAGAAGCTCTTTCTAGAAGAGTGGTCCTGGGTCCAGATGAGGTAGAGAGAGAAAAAGCATGCTGCACCTTGGACAGCCCACACAGTTCTGAACAGAAAACGTAGAATACTTTTATAGAAAAGTGTTGAAAGTGAAAGTAAAAGGCCAATCGTCTTGGCTGGAGAATTTTCACTTGGTTGCCGACTGGGAAATATTTTTCAAAGCTCAGAAAAAAAATTTGAGATGTAAAAAAAAAAAAAAAAAACTTTTTGTTAATTTTTATCATGTCTTCTAGACATGATAAAAATTAACCCTACCCCCTTTTGTGTGGGAATGTTGTCTCAGTGTTTCTAAAAATAGACCCTGACACATTCTAGGAATTATATGTGGAAGAAAGGATGAGTCATGGTCTTTGGGTTTCTTCCTTCCAAAGTAAACAAAGTGAAGACATCAAATTAATAGAAAAAAGGAAGAGTTTTTTTTTTTTTTTTTTTTTTTTAAAGCTTTGGAAATTTTTTTCCATTCGACAGCCAAGAAATATTTCCAGCCAACACAATTTCATTTTTACTTTCACTTTCAGTTTATTTCTTATATCTATAAAAACATTCCACATTTCTGTTCAGATCAGTGTGGGTTGTGGACGATACAACATCTCTACCTCATCTCACAACCAGGAGGAAAAGATGTTGTTTCATGAGGAATTGTTTTGTCTTTCGAATTGGATCAACATTGGAAGGTAAAAAAAAATAAAAAAAAAGACATCTTTTTTTTTCGGAGGAGGGAAGGCAGTGAATTTGTATAGGAATATACTACAAACGGACTTTAAAGCCTGTTTTCAGCATATAGCTATACAAATTGGAAGGTAAAAAAAAATAAAAAAAAAGACATCTTTTTTTTCGGGGGGGGAAGGCAGTGAATTTGTATAGGAATATACTACAAACGGACTTTAAAGCCTGTTTTCAGCATATAGCTATACAAATTGGAAGGTAAAAAAAATAAATAAATAAAAAAAAATAAAAAAAGACATCTTTTTTTTTTCGGGAAATTAAGTGAATTTGTATAGAAATATACTACAAGAACATCAATAAAAGAACATCATGGGTCCAAGAATTGAAACTGAAAGTCCAAAAACGAAATGTTAACGACTGGGAAGAAAATTTTCAAAGCTTAAAAAAAAAAAATACTTCACTTTTTCTTTCTTAATTTGATGTCTTCATTCTTTTGACCTTGTAGAAAGAAAAAAGTGAAGACATCAAATTAAGAAAGAAAAAAGGAAGGTTTTTTTTTTTTTTTTTTTTTTTTTTTAAATGTGTTAAAATTTTTCCAGAGCTCTGAGAATTTTTCCCAGTTGGTTTCTAGAAGCAACTCGTTAATGTATTTAAACCACTTGCGTTTCAGTTTCAGATCAGTCTGTGCTGTGCACTCAACGTGGATACACGCTTCTCACTCTCCTGGGAAGAGCTTCTGTGAAGGTATGTGAACATTTTTTTCTTACTCTTTTGTATTTCATAGACTACAAATATTTATTGAGTCACCCATTTTATAGAAATGTATTCTTATTTCCTTTCAATACTTTGAGGTAGGGTAATATTTTCCCCCGTGCTACTGTTTTTGCTTTTCAAGGCTAGAAATGTTTTACTCAATAGCTGTTTTTATAGAAAACATGCTATTATTTCGTATACTGATATGTTTTGTGAAACTTTAACAAATCCTTTTCAACAAAGCAAGATCATGTGATCCACAGCTGGCTAGACCCGTCAGTGTAATCGGATCACGATTGTTCCATCATATACTGATATATTTTGTGAAACTTTAACAAATTCCTTTCAAGAAGCCAAGATCTCGTGATCCACAGCTGGCTAGACCCGTCACTGTAATTGGATCACTATTGTTCCATCCTATACTGATATATTTTGTGAAACTTTAACAAATTCCTTTCAAGAAGCCAAGATCTCGTGATCCACAGCTGGCTAGACTCGTCAGTGTAATTGGATCACGATTGTTCCATCCTATACTGATATATTTTGTGAAACTTTAACAAATTCCTTTCAAGAAGCCAAGATCTCGTGATCCACAGCTGACTCCATTAGTCAGGAAAAACGGATCACGATTTTATCAATCGTATACTGATATATTTTGTGAAACTTTAACAAATCCCTTTCAACAGGGCAAGATCTCGTGATCCATAGCTGGCTAGAGCAGTCAGGATCAATGGATCACGATGGTTCCCTCGTATACTGATATATTTTGTGAAACTTTAACAAGGCAAGATCTCGTGATCCACAGCTGGCTAGACTAGTCAGGATTAACGGATCACGATTTTATCAATTGTATACTGATATATTTTGTGAAACTTCTTTAACAAATCCTTTTCAAGAAGGCAAGATCTCGTGATCCACAGCTGGCTAGAGCAGTCAGTATAATCGGATCACGACTGTTCCCTCGTATACTGATATATTTTGTGAAATTTTAACAAATGACTTTCAAGAAGGCAAGATCTCGTGATCCAGAACTGACTCAATCAGTCAGGATTAACGGATCACGATTGTTCCATTCTATACTGATATATTTTGTGAAACTTCTTTAACAAATGACTTTCAAGAAGGCAAGATCTCGTGATCCAGAGCTGACTCAATCAGTCAGGATTAACGGATCACGATTGTTTCATTGTATACTGATATATTTTGTGAAACTTCTTTACCAAATGACTTTCAAGAAGGCAAGATCTCGTGATCCACAGCTGACTAGACTTGTCAGAATTAACGGATCACGATAGTTCCATTGTATACTGATATATTTTGTGTAACTTTAACAAATTGTTTTCAACAAGGCAAGATCCTGTGATCCACAGCTGACTCCATCAGTCAGGATAACGGATCACGATGGTTCTATCTTATACTGATATATATTTTGTGAAACGTTAACAAATGACTTTCAAGAAGGCAAGATCATGTGATTCAATAGAATTGTTCAATCTTATACTGGTATATTCTGATAAAACAACAGAATGATCCAATTTTGAATATGATCCCAATATGTTTTTATAAAATCCATTTCATATTTTGTAAAACGTGAACGACTGACTTTCCAGCTGGCTGCATGGGTGTTTTTTTTTCGTGGTTTTTCCCCATGTGTAACGTGAATACGAGCCAGTTTCCCTTCCAAAGTAATCCACGAAGGCATTTCTTAAGGCAAATACCAACTTCCACGGTGTCATTTGAACGATCGAGTCGGCTGTTGGAAAAAAATGTCTGACAGCTGAAAACAATATCTCCACAAACCTTCACAAAACCTCTTTCCAGGAGGAAGAAGCGTGTATTCAGCTCCAGTGCACAGAACAGACTGATTTAAAGCTGAAACGCGACTGGTTTAAATAGATGAGAACCCTCTATAGAAATAATTTGAATATATCTGGTTTTGTGAATCAAGCCGACTGGGAAAAAATTCTCAGAGCTCAGAAAAAAATTCTGAGATGTAAAAAAAAAAAAAAAAAAATTTTTTTTGTTAATTTTTATCATGTCTTCTAGACATGATAAAAATTATTAAATTTTTATCATGTCTTCTAGACATGATAAAAATTAACTCCCTTCTCTTTTTGTCTGGGAATGTTGTCTCACTCTTTCTAAAAATAGACTATGACTCATTCTTGTGGAATTCTGTTGGGATTTTAATTTCGATTGGCATTTGAATGTGTTTCAATTCCCCAGTTGTCTATAAAAGCATTCCGCGTTTCACTTCAGATCCGTGTGGGCTGTAGAAGAGGCAACACGTCTCTCTCTTTACCCAATCTCATGATATTCTTTAAGAATTTCTTAGCCATTTGTCAAAGAAGGGGACTATAATTGAAGAATTTATGAATTTGGGAACATGTCACCATGGCAAATCTAAAATCTTGGCACTGGATACTGGAAAGCCCCGCTCTGATTATAATTCTGAGTTCTAGCATGGGACATTTTTTAAATCAATAAGCTAAACTATTTTTCTAGTCTCATATTCTCTCGTGACTAGGGTTCCAGATTTGGGTAGAGAGAGACATGTTGCCTCATCAACAGCCCGCACTGTTCTGAACAGAAACGTGGAATGCTTTTATAGAAAAGTGAAGAGTTGAAAGTGAAAGTCGAAAAACGAAATGGGATCGGCTGGGAAAATATTTTCAGAGCTCAGAAAAAAATTCTGAGATGTAAAAAAAAAAAAAAAAAAAAAATCTTTTTGTTAATTTTTATCATGTCTTCTAGACATGATAAAAATTAACTCCCTTCTCTTTTTGTCTGGGAATATTGTCTCCCACTTTCTAAAAATAGACAATGACTCATTCTTTCTAAAGAATAGAATTCCAAGAAAAGATTGGATAAGTCATGGTCTAATTTTAGAAAGTGGGAGACAACATTCCCATACAAAAGGGGGGTGAGTTAATTTTTGTCATGTCTAGAAGACATGATAAAAATTAACAAAAAGTTTTTTTTTTTTTTTTTACATCTCAGAATTTTTTTCTGAGCTCTGAAAATATTTTCCCAGCCGATCTCATTTCGTTTTTCGACTTTCAGTTTCAAATCTTCTCTTTTCTATGAAAGTATTTCGAGTTTCTGTTCAAAACACTGTGGGCTGTTGAAAAGGTAACACGTCTCCCTCTCTACATTAATGGGGAATCCAAGATGTTCTAAAGAAGAATTCTTTGAGAATCTCTTAACCTTTCTGAACTTTAGAAGAGCTAGCTGGATATTTCTTCATTTCTTTTTCAAGTATGGGTTCAAAGGATTCTTTTAAATAGTTGCAAGTAAGACGTTGTATCATTTTCTGTTGATCATGAATCTATTAAAAAAATTTCAATGCCTAGTTTTAGGTCTAACTATACCCAACATGATTCATATGTTTTACTCTACGTTTTAGATGAGACCCTCTCTTAAAAACATGATTTTCCTATTCAAAGTTGAAATGATTTTCCAAAAGCATGATCCTTTAAAAAAAAACATGTGTGTTTGTGTATGTGTGGTGGGACGGTTAGCTTTCTTTCTTACGAGATAGTCATCTCCACGAGATGTGTTTTGGATATCTTCTCCACCCTCTCGTGGTCACTGAAATCTCGTGATGGCTCAAGTGAAAAGGGTTCGTTTATTTTGACTCACAACCACGTTATATTTTTTTGGATATCTCCTCCAACGACTCGTGGAACTCTTTTCTCTGAAATGAGGTATGTTTAGCAGTGCACGCCCTCTGAAGTGAAGCTCGGAATACTTTGACAAATCCTGTCGAGTGGATTATGAAACCATTTTTAAAGGACCTCAGAGAAACACCCATGAAGACGATACCAGCGTGTCGTTTTTCAGAAAGCATGAAGGTGGTTCATGGTGAGAGATGAGATAGTAAAATAGTTTTTTTCTTAGAAAGTTGAAAAAATGGAGAGTAGTAAGGCACAGTCTCTTTTTTCGAAACTGAGTAGGAGGGTCATTTTGAGATGAGCTGGAAAATATTTTCTGAGACATTTGAAAAAAAATTTTAAAAATAAAAAATATATATATTATATAATATATATATTATATAATATATATATTATATAATATATATATTATAAATACTTTTTGTTCATTTTTATCATGTCTTCAGACATAATAAAAATGAACGACATCTCTCTTTTTTTCTTTGAAACCTCTCTCAACCTATCTCGTCCTGTTTCTCAAGTAACATTCCTTTCCTGAAAAGCTAATTTCTTTAGAAACCTAAGACAACTCTTTTCCTGAAAAGCTAATTTCTTTAGACACCTAAGACAACAAGTAGAGACATACTTCGAACCAAAAAGAGAGTAGAGATCCTTTTGAATAATGTCGAATAGACAAAACATGAGTAGCCATTTCAGTTCTATGCTTTTTTCCTAGGGACGATCCACGAAAGGGTCCTCTTTTGTTCACGAAGCGTGGTTAACCCATGAATGAAACACGTAGGCTCGAAACTTTCTTACATCTCTACCTCCACGGTGCAGTTTGAAAGGAAGATGACCCACCCATCACCCCAGCTATGAAATGAAACGTCAAAACAGTGCACACGTTCTAGAATAAGAACCCTTGTAGACATTTGGGGGCTCTACAGCACAGACTCAACAGAAACAAAACGATAAAAACTTTCATAGATCCCAGAGACTGGATGCTTAAAAATAAGGTGATGCCTCGTCGATCAAATCAGCTGTAAATAAATGTCTAAGAGCTGTGAAGAATGGATGGCCTACCTTCACAAAAGCTCTTTCTAGGAGGGAAAAGTATGTATCCAAGCAGAATACACAGCACAGACTGATGTTAAGTCGAAACTGGAGTGATTTCAATACACAAGTATGAATTCGTTCTAATAACCCTTTAGATAGGTCTTGTTTGACTCATCGAGTCGAGGGGGAAAACATTGACGTGTTGGTTTTCCAACAGCCCACACTGTTCTGAACAGAAACGTAGAATGCTTTTATAGATAAGAGAAGAATTGAAAGTGAAAGTAAAAAACGAAATCAGATCGGCTGGGAAAATTTCTGAGCCGAGAAAAAATTCTGAGTCAGGAAAAAAAAAAACTCTTCCTTTTTCTTTATTAATTTGATGTCTTCACTTTTTGACTTTCTAAAAGGTCAAAAGAGTGAAGACATCAAATTAATAAAGAAAAAGGAAGAGTTTTTTTTTTTTTTTTTTTCAATCTCATAATTTTTCCTGAGCTCTGAAAAATTTTTTCCCAGCCGATCCCATTTCGTTTTTTGACTTTCACTTTCAATTCTTCTCTTTTCTATAAAAGTATTGCGCGTTTTTGTTCAGAACAGTGTGGGCTGTTGAAAACGTAACACGTCTCCCTCTCTCTTTACCCAAATCTGGAACCCATGATGATCTTAAGAAGAATTCTTTAAGAATCTCTTACAATTCCTGAACCTTAGACAAGCTGAATGTTTCTTTTTCGTATTTCGAAGCTATTGATGGATCAAAGAAGAAGATTTCAATGGAATGACTTCATCGTTCTAGGATAGAATATTTTTTCGAAATCTCTTCCTACTTTCGTCTACACAGAAATGCTTTTCACGAAAGTTTGGTCCTCTTTTACATTTACTTTTTAAATAGTTGTTCAAAGGGATTTTCGTTCTGCTGATTCAGGTTTCCCGCGCTTCACGCTACCCATCCTCACCTATTTCTAAAGGATCTCAGAGAAAATTAAAAGGGAAAGAAATAGCCTCCAGTGAACACAACTCCAACAACGACAGTGGATAGTTTTTTTTTCTGTCCTTCCAGAGATATCACCGGTGACCGATAGGTTGTTCAGCCACACGGGTGTCGTGAAAAGGCACACCATGCCTGTTTCCCTCCCAAAAATGTTTCTTCGGAAAAGGGAAAGTTTTTTTCCCACACCTTTGGAGATACCTTTTCCGCATCGATACCCAAACCCATCGGCCAGAAAAATAAATTTTTTTAAGAACCTTTCTACTCTTGAAACTCAATATAAGATACGTATTCAGTCTAATATTTTTAATAAATCACGCATACATGTATTTTACGAGCTTATCTATTATTTCTTACAATGCTTCGTCAATCTTACGTAAAGTAGCTTGGAAGAACCGTATTATTATTTCTTTCTTCTAACCTCTTACAACTATATTGTTTAAAGTTTCTAAGGAATTTCTAATACATTGTATATACAATTTAGCTAAAACCTGTGACAAGATGAATTTAATTCCCCCCCCTCAAAACAATTTATATACAGTCAGTTTGAGTTAGCTGGATTCGTGTAAATAGTTAGATAATATTTATGTCACGTAAATTATTTGCTAACATAACATATTTTTCCTTCTTATCATGCTATTTCAACCATTTTATTTAGCAATCATCCATCTCAAATAAAAAGGATTTGACGAGACACAATATACTTAAAAGATTGACGAAATAACACTAAAATCTCATGTTGTTGGAATCATTTAAGAAATTTAGAGTTTACAGACTATTTCATCCAATGAAGGTAAAATATTAAAATGAATACGTATGTTGGTAATATATTTCAGAAACCTCATGTCCTTAAAAAAATTTATTTTTCTGGCCGAAATCCCTTTGAACAACTATTTAAAAAGGAAATGTAAAAGAGGACCTAACTTTCGTTGAAAGCATTTCTGTGTAGACGAAAGTAGGAAGAGATTTCGAAAAATATTCTATCCTAGAACGATGAAGACATTCCATTGAAATCTTCTTCTTTGATCCATCAATAGCTTCGAAATACGAAAAAGAAACATTCAGCTTGTCTAAGATTCAGGAATTGTAAGAGATTCTTAAAGAATTCTTCTTAAGATCATCATGGGTTCCAGATTTGGGTAAAGAGAGAGGGAGACATGTTACGTTTTCAACAGCCCACACTGTTCTGAACAAAAACGCGCAATACTTTTATAGAAAAGAGAAGAATTGAAAGTGAAAGTCAAAAAACGAAATGGGATCGGCTGGGAAAAAATTTTTCAGAGCTCAGGAAAAATTATGAGATTGAAAAAAAAAAAAAAAAAAACTCTTCCTTTTTCTTTATTAATTTGATGTCTTCACTCTTTTGACCTTTTAGAAAGTCAAAAAGTGAAGGCATCAAATTAATAAAGAAAAAGGAAGAGTTTTTTTTTTTCCTGACTCAGAATTTTTTCTCGGCTCAGAAATTTTCCCTCCGATCTGATTTCGTTTTTTTACTTTCACTTTCAATTCTTCTCTTATCTATAAAAGCATTCTACGTTTCTGTTCAGAACAGTGTGGGCTGTTGGAAAAGCAACACGTCAATGTTTTCCCCCTGGACTCGATGAGTCAAACAAGACCTATCTAAAGGGTTATTAGAACGAATTCATACTTGTGTATTGAAATCACTCCAGTTTCGACTTAACATCAGTCTGTGCTGTGTATTCTGCTTGGATACATACTTTTCCCTCCTAGAAAGAGCTTTTGTGAAGGTAGGCCATCCATTCTTCACAGCTCTTAGACATTTATTTAGAGCTGATTTGATCGACGAGCCATCACCTTATTTTTAAGCATCCAGTCTCTGGGATCTATGAAAGTTTTTATCGTTTTGTTTCTGTTGAGTCTGTGCTGTAGAGCCCCCAAATGTCTACAAGGGTTCTTATTCTAGAACGTGTGCACTGTTTTGACGTTTCATTTCATAGCTGGGGTGATGGGTGGGTCACCTTCCTTTCAAACTGCACCGTGGAGGTAGAGATGTTAGAAAGTTTCGAGCCTACGTGTTTAATTCATGGGTGAACGACGGGTCGTGAACAAAACAGGACCCTTCGTGGATCGTCCCTAGGAAAAAGCACAGAACGGAAATGGCTACTCGTGTTTTGTCTATTCGACATTATTCAAAAGGATCTCTACTCTCTTTTTGGTTCGAAGTATGTCTCTACCTGTTGTCTTAGGTGTCTAAAGAAATTAGCTTTTCAGGAAAGGAGTTGTCTTAGGTTTCTAAAGAAATTAGCTTTTCAGGAAAGGAATGTTACTTGAGAAACAGGACGAGATAGGTTGTGAGAGGTTTCAAAGAAAAAAAGAGAGATGTCGTTCATTTTTATTATGTCTGAAGACATGATAAAAATGAACAAAAAGTATTTATAATATATATATTATATAATATATATATTATATAATATATATATTTTTTATTTTTAAATTTTTTTTTTCAAATCTCTCAGAAAATATTTTCCAGCTCATCTCAAAATGACCCTCCTACTCAGTTTCGAAAAAAAGAGACTGTGTCTTACTACTCTCCATTTTTTCAACTTTCTAAGAAAAAAACTATTTTACCATCTCATCTCTCACCATGAACCACCTTCATGCTTTCTGAAAAACGACACGTTGGTATCGTCTTCATGGGTGTTTCTCTGAGGTCCTTTAAAAATGGTTTCATAATCCACTCGACAGGATTTGTCAAAGTATTCCGAGCTTCACTTCAGAGGGCGTGCACTGCTAAACATACCTCATTTCAGGGAAAAGAGTTCCACGAGTCGTTGGAGGAGATATCCAAAAAAATATAACATGGTTGTGAGTCAAAATAAACGAACCCTTTTCACTTGAGCCATCACGAGATTTCAGTGACCACGAGAGGGTGGAGAAGATATCCAAAACACATCTCGTGGAGATGACTATCTCGTAAGAAAGAAAGCTAACCGTCCCACCACACATACACAAACACACATGTTTTTTTAAAGGATCATGCTTATGGAAAATCATTTCAACTTTGAATAGGAAAATCATGTTTTTAAGAGAGGGTCTCATCTAAAACGTAGAGTAAAACATATGAATCATGTTGGGTATAGGTAGCCCTAAAACTAGGCATTGAAATTTTTTTAATAGATTCATGATCAACAGAAAATGATACAACGTCTTACTTGCAACTATTTAAAAGAATCCTTTGAACCCATACTTGAAAAAGAAATGAAGAAATATCCAGCTAGCTCTTCTAAAGTTCAGAAAGGTTAAGAGATTCTCAAAGAATTCTTCTTTAGAACATCTTGGATTCCCCATTAATGTAGAGAGGGAGACGTGTTACCTTTTCAACAGCCCACAGTGTTTTGAACAGAAACTCGAAATACTTTTATAGAAAAGAGAAGATTTGAAAGTGAAAGTCGAAAAACGAAATGAGATCGGCTGGGAAAATATTTTCAGAGCTCAGAAAAAAATTCTGAGATGTAAAAAAAAAAAAAACTTTTTGTTAATTTTTATCATGTCTTCTAGACATGACAAAAATTAACTCACCCCCCTTTTGTATGGGAATGTTGTCTCCCACTTTCTAAAATTAGACCATGACTTATCCAATCTTTTCTTGGAATTCTATTCTTTAGAAAGAATGAGTCATTGTCTATTTTTAGAAAGTGAGAGACAATATTCCCAGACAAAAAGAGAAGGGAGTTAATTTTTATCATGTCTAGAAGACATGATAAAAATTAACAAAAAGATTTTTTTTTTTTTTTTTTACATCTCAGAATTTTTTTCTGAGCTCTGAAAATATTTTCCCAGCCGATCCCATTTCGTTTTTCGACTTTCACTTTCAACTCTTCACTTTTCTATAAAAGCATTCCACGTTTCTGTTCAGAACAGTGCGGGCTGTTGATGAGGCAACATGTCTCTCTCTACCCAAATCTGGAACCCTAGTCACGAGAGAATATGAGACTAGAAAAATAGTTTAGCTTATTGATTTAAAAAATGTCCCATGCTAGAACTCAAAATTATAATCAGAGCGGGGCTTTCCAGTATCCACTTCGAAGATTTTAGATTTGCCATGGGTGACATGTTCCCAAATTCATAAATTCTTCAATTATAGTCCCCTTCTTTGACAAATGGCTAAGAAATTCTTAAAGAATATCATGAGATTGGGTAAAGAGAGAGACGTGTTGCCTCTTCCACAGCCCACACGAATCTGAAGTGAAACGCGGAATAGTTTAGCTTATTGATTTAAAAAATGTCCCATGCTAGAACTCAGAATTATAATCAGAGCGGGGCGTTCCAGTATCCAGTGCCAAAATTTTAGATTTGCTATGGTGACATGTTCCCAAATTCATAAATTCTTCAATTATAGTCCTCTTCTTTGACAAATGGCTAAGAAATTCTTAAAGAATATCATGAGATTGGGTAAAGAGAGAGACGTGTTGCCTCTTCCACAGCCCACACGGATCTGAAGTGAAACGCGGAATGCTTTTATAGACAACTGGGGAATTGAAACAAATTCAAATGCCAATCGAAAGTAAAATCCCAACAGAATTCCACAAGAATGAGTCATAGTCTATTTTTAGAAAGAGTGAGACAACATTCCCAGACAAAAAGAGAAGGGAGTTAATTTTTATCATGTCTAGAAGACATGATAAAAATTAACAAAAAGATTTTTTTTTTTTTTTTTTACATCTCAGAATTTTTTTCTGAGCTCTGAAAATATTTTCCCAGCCGATCCCATTTCGTTTTTCGACTTTCACTTTCAACTCTTCACTTTTCTATAAAAGCATTCCACGTTTCTGTTCAGAACAGTGCGGGCTGTTGATGAGGCAACATGTCTCTCTCTACCCAAATCTGGAACCCTAGTCACGAGAGAATATGAGACTAGAAAAATAGTTTAGCTTATTGATTTAAAAAATGTCCCATGCTAGAACTCAAAATTATAATCAGAGCGGGGCTTTCCAGTATCCACTTCGAAGATTTTAGATTTGCCATGGGTGACATGTTCCCAAATTCATAAATTCTTCAATTATAGTCCCCTTCTTTGACAAATGGCTAAGAAATTCTTAAAGAATATCATGAGATTGGGTAAAGAGAGAGACGTGTTGCCTCTTCCACAGCCCACACGAATCTGAAGTGAAACGCGGAATAGTTTAGCTTATTGATTTAAAAAATGTCCCATGCTAGAACTCAGAATTATAATCAGAGCGGGGCGTTCCAGTATCCAGTGCCAAAATTTTAGATTTGCTATGGTGACATGTTCCCAAATTCATAAATTCTTCAATTATAGTCCTCTTCTTTGACAAATGGCTAAGAAATTCTTAAAGAATATCATGAGATTGGGTAAAGAGAGAGACGTGTTGCCTCTTCCACAGCCCACACGGATCTGAAGTGAAACGCGGAATGCTTTTATAGACAACTGGGGAATTGAAACAAATTCAAATGCCAATCGAAAGTAAAATCCCAACAGAATTCCACAAGAATGAGTCATAGTCTATTTTTAGAAAGAGTGAGACAACATTCCCAGACAAAAAGAGAAGGGAGTTAATTTTTATCATGTCTAGAAGACATGATAAAAATTAACAAAAAGATTTTTTTTTTTTTTTTACATCTCAGAATTTTTTTCTGAGCTCTGAGAATTTTTTCCCAGTCGGCTTGATTCACAAGAAAAGGATTTGTTAAAGAAGTTTCACAAAATATATCAGTATACAATTGATAAAATCGTGATCCGTTAATCCTGACTAGTCTAGCCAGCTGTGCATCAAGAGATCTTGCCTTGTTAAAGTTTCACAAAATATATCAGTATACGAGGGAACCATCGTGATCCATTGATCCTGACTGCTCTAGCCAGCTATGGATCACAAGATCTTGCCCTGTTGAAAGGGATTTGTTAAAGTTTCACAAAATATATCAGTATACGATTGATAAAATCGTGATCCGTTTTTCCTGACTAATGGAGTCAGCTGTGGATCACGAGATCTTGGCTTCTTGAAAGGAATTTGTTAAAGTTTCACAAAATATATCAGTATAGGATGGAACAATCGTGATCCAATTACACTGACGAGTCTAGCCAGCTGTGGATCACGAGATCTTGGCTTCTTGAAAGGAATTTGTTAAAGTTTCACAAAATATATCAGTATAGGATGGAACAATAGTGATCCAATTACACTGACGGGTCTAGCCAGCTGTGGATCACGAGATCTTGGCTTCTTGAAAGTAATTTGTTAAAGTTTCACAAAATATATCAGTATATGATGGAACAATCGTGATCCGATTACACTGACGGGTCTAGCCAGCTGTGGATCACATGATCTTGCTTTGTTGAAAAGGATTTGTTAAAGTTTCACAAAATATATCAGTATACGAAATAATAGCATGTTTTCTATAAAAACAGCTATTGAGTAAAACATTTCTAGCCTTGAAAAGCAAAAACAGTAGCACGGGGAAAAATATTACCCTACCTCAAAGTATTGAAAGGAAATAAGAATACATTTCTATAAAATGGGTGACTCAATAAATATTTGTAGTCTATGAAATACAAAACAGTAAGAAAAAAATGTTCACATACCTTCACAGAAGCTCTTCCCAGGAGAGTGAGAAGCGTGTATCCACGTTGAGTGCACAGCACAGACTGATCTGAAACTGAAACGCAAGTGGTTTAAATACATTAACGAGTTGCTTCTAGAAACCGACTGGGAAAAATTCTCAGAGCTCTGGAAAAATTTTAACACATTTAAAAAAAAAAAAAAACCTTCCTTTTTTTTTTAATTTGATGTCTTCACTTTTTTTATTTCTACAAGGTCAAAAGAATGAAGACATCAAATTAAGAAAGAAAAAGGGAAGTTTTTTTTTTTTTTTTTTTTTTTTTTTTTTTTTTTTAAGCTTTGAAAATTTTCTTCCCAGTCGTTAACATTTCGTTTTTGGACTTTCAGTTTCAATTCTTGGACCCATGATGTTCTTTTATTGATGTTCTTGTAGTATATTTCTATACAAATTCACTCCTTTTCTCCAAAAAAGATATCTTTTTTTATTTTTTTTTACCTTCCAATTTGTATAGCTATATACTGAGAACACGCGTTCAAGTTGGTTTGTAGTATATTGGTCTACATGGTCTATTTTTAGAAAGGGTGAGACAACATTCCCAGACAAAAGGGGGTAGAGTTAATTTTTATCATGTCTAGAAGACATGATAAAAATTAACAAAAAGATTTTTTTTTTTTCATTCTCAGAATTCACTTAATTTCCCGGGAAAAAAAATGTCTTTTTTTTATTTTTTTTTACCTTCCAATTTGTATAGCTGTATACTGAAAACAGGCATTAAAGTCAGTTTGTAGTATATTCCTATACAAATTCACTTAATTTTCCGAAAAAAAAAGATCTTTTTTTTTTTTTATTTTATTTTTTTTTACCTTCCAATTTGTATAGCTATATGCTGAAAACAGGCTTTAAAGTCCGTTTGTAGTATATTCCTATACAAATTCACTGCCTTCCCCCCCGAAAAAAAAAAAGATGTCTTTTTTTTTATTTTTTTTTACCTTCCAATTTGTATAGCTATATGCTGAAAACAGGCTTTAAAGTCCGTTTGTAGTATATTCCTATACAAATTCACTGCCTTCCCCCCCGAAAAAAAAAAGATGTCTTTTTTTAAATTTTTTTTTACCTTCCAATTTGTATAGCTATATGCTGAAAACAGGCTTTAAAGTCCGTTTGTAGTATATTCCTATACAAATTCACTGCCTTCCCTCCTCCGAAAAAAAAAAGATGTCTTTTTTTCATTTTTTTTTACCTTCCAATTTGTATAGCTATATACTGAAAACAGGCCTTAAATTCCGTTTGTAGTATATTCCTATACAGATTTACTCCCTTTTCCCCAAAAAGATGTCTTTTTTTTAATTTTACCTTCAAATTTGTATAGCTACATACTGAGAACACGCGTTCAAGTCCGTTTGTAGTATATTGGTATACATGGTCTATTTTTAGAAAGGGTGAGACAACATTCCCAGACAAAAGGGGGTAGAGTTAATTTTTATTATGTCTAGAAGACATGATAAAAATTAACAAAAGATTTTTTTTTTTTTTTTCATCTCAGAATTTTTTTCCCAGTCGACAGCCAACAGAAATGTTTCCAGCCAACGCGATTTACTTTCACTTTCAACTCTTTTCTATATAAGTATTCCACGTTTTCTGTTCAGAACCGTGCGGGTTGTCCAAGGTGCAACATGACTATAGACGAGCGGTCTAATAGTTCCATGACAAAATATCGCTTTAATCTTTTCAGTAACATTATTGAGGATACTTTTCTTGTAAAAAAGAAAAAAAGTATTGTTTTCTTTCACCTAGGGAAACAATCATACCTTGGATGTTTAGAAGAAGATCCGTTTAAGTAAAAACGATTAGCCCCATCGCACAACATCATCATGGGTTCTCAATCTTATCCCAACAGCCCTGTGATCATTGTTTTTTTCAAATGTCAGGCCAAAGTATTCCTTTTAAAACATTTTCTGTTCTTCCTGGGTGGGGGATTGCGTACCGAGAATGTATTTTCCACAAACCCCACGGATTAGAACAGAAATATATTACAATCATCACGCCATCGTGGTTTTCGAAAGACAAAACAATTCCTCATGAAACAACATCTTTTCTTCCTGGTTGTGAGATGAGGTAGAGATGTTGTATCGTCCACAACCCACACTGATCTGAACAGAAATGTGGAATGTTTTTATAGATATAAGAAATAAACTGAAAGTGAAAGTAAAAATGAAATCGTGTTGGCTGGAAATATTTCTTGGCTGTCAAATGGAAAAAAATTTCCAAAGCTTAAAAAAAAAAAAAAAAAGAAAAAAAACCTCTTCCTTTTTTCTATTAATTTGATGTCTTCCCTTTGTTTACTTTGGAATGAAGAAACCCAAAGACCATGACTCATCCTTTCTTACACATATAATTCCTAGAATGAGTCATGGTATATTTTTAGAAACAGTGAGACAACATTCCCACACAAAAGGGGATAGGGTTAATTTTTATCATGTCTAGAAGACATGATAAAAATTAACAAAAAAGTTTTTTTTTTTTTTTTCTTTTTACATCTCAAATTTTTTTTCTGAGCTTTGAAAAATTTTTCCCAGTCGGCAACCAAGTGAAAATTCTCCAGCCAAGACGATTGGCCTTTTACTTTCACTTTCAACACTTTTCTATAAAAGTATTCTACGTTTTTTGTTCAGAACTGTGTGGGCTGTCCAAGGTGCAGCATGCTTTTTCTCTCTCTACCTCATCTGGACCCAGGACCACTCTTCTAGAAAGAGCTCCTGTGAACACAAGCTTTTTTCCAATTTTTGACGTCTCACAGAATAGAAATCATTCCTCCGTTTAGTGGAAAATGTTTCCCATTTGAAAAGCTAGGACCCCTCGTTTGGATTTCATCAGCAACCGTTTATCAGGGTCTAGCGAAATTGGATGATCCATCCATGGATTAGAATTTCCCATCCGTGGTTTTTATGCATCAAGATTTCAACATAGTTTAAGAAAAATCCTTCAATCCTATTTGAAAAGAGATGACATGATATTGAAAGACATTTTCCCATGACGGACATTGAAAGACATTTTCCCATGACGAAATCTCTCTATCCCACACCTTCTTCTAAAGTGAAGTTAAAGAGATTTTTCATACCGGGTTTTCAATTTTCACCTCAAATCATACCATTGACGACGTCTGACACACAAACCGTGACATAAATTTCAGTTTTCATGACAGCTAACAGTTAAACAAATGTATGAAAGAATTTATTTTTGATCCGGTTCTGCGATTTAGTGGGCTGGGAAAAAAAGGCTCTTTCCATGACAGTTTACACGCTTGAGCTTTAAACATGTATGAAAGAATTTATTTTTAATCCATTTCAGCGATTGAGTGGGCTGGGGGGGGGAAAGGCTCTTTCCATAACAGCTAACACGATTGAGTGGGCTGGGAAAAAAAAGGCTCTTTCCATAACAGCTAACACGCTTGAGCTTTAAAAATGTATGAAAGAATTTGTTTTTAATCGATTTCAGCGATTGAGTGGGCTGTGAAAAGAAAAAGCTCTTTCCATTACACCTAACACTCTTGAGCTTTAAAAATGTATGAAAGAATTTGTTTTTAATCGATTTCAGCGATTAAGTGGGCTGTGAAAAGAAAAAGCTCTTTCCGTTACACCTAACACTCTTGAGCTTTAAAAATGTATGAAAGAATTTGTTTTTAATCGATTTCAGTGATTGAGTGGCCTGTGAAAAGAAAAAGCTCTTTCCATTACACCTAACACTCTTGAGCTTTAAAAATATAGGAACGAATTTATTTTTAATCCATTTCAGCGATTGAGTGGGCTGGGAAACATTTTGTTAGAGCTCTGGGGAAAAAAGGCTCTTTCCATGACACCTAACACGCTTGAGCTTTAAAAATGTATGAAACAATTTATTTTTAATCCATTTCAGCGATTGAGTGGGCTGTGAAAAGAAAAAGCTCTTTCCATGATACCTAACACTCTTGAGGTTTAAAAATATAGGAACGAATTTATTTTTAATCCATTTCAGCAATTGAGTGGGCTGGGAAACATTTTCTTAGAGCTCAGGGGGAAAAAAGGCTCTTTTCATGATACCTAACACTCTTGAGCTTTAAAAATGTATGAAACAATTTATTTTTAATCCATTTCAGCGATTGAGTGGGCTCGGAAAATTTTCTTAGAGCTCAGGGAATGTGTCTCCAGGTTGAATGCACAGCACACACGGATGGGTAGTCGAAACTCGAGTAGCTTAAATAAATATACGAAATTTGGGTGATCGAGTGGACTAGGAAAAATTCTCAGAGTTCTGGAAATAATTCTGAGTTCAAGCATGGGACATGAGAACAGAAATGTATTACAATCATCATGTCATCATTGTTTTCGAAAGCCAAAAGAATTCCTCATGAAAGAACATCTTTTTTTCCTGGTTGTGGGATGGAGTAGAGTTGCTGCATCTTGAACAACCCACACTGATCTGAACAGAAATATGAAATGTTTTTATAGATATAAGAAATGAACTGAAAGTGAAAGTAAAAATGAAATTGTATTGGCTGGAAATATTTCTTGGCTGTTGAATGGGAAAAATCTTTCCAGAGCTGCAAAAAAAAAAAAAAAAAAAAAAAAAAAAAAAAAAAAAAAACTTTCTTTTTTTCTATTAAATTGATGTCTTCACTTTGTTTACTGTGGAATGGAGAAACCGAAAGACTATGACTCATTCTTTCTAAAACATAAAACATATAATTCCTAGAATGAGTCATGGTCTATTTTTAGAAACAGTGAGACAACATTCCCACACAAAAGGGGGGTAGGGTTAATTTTTATCATGTCTAGAAGACATGATAAAAATTAACAAAAAGTTTTTTTTTTTTTTTTTTTACATCTCAGATTTTTTTTTCTGAGCTCTGAAATTTTTTTCCCAGTCGGCAACCAAGTGAAAATTTTTCAGCGAAGACGATTTGGCTTTTACTTTCACTTTCATCGCTTTTCTATAAAAGTATTCCACGTTTTCTATTCAGAACCGTGCGGGCTATCCAAGGTGCAGCATGCTTTTTCTCTTTCTCTATCTCACCTGGACCCAGGAACATTCTTCTAGAAAGAGCTTCTATGAACACAAGTTTCTTTCCACTTTTTAATGTCTCACAGAATAGAAATCATTCTTCTGTTTAGGGGAAAATGTTTCCCTTTTGAAAAGTTAGGACCCCTCGTTTGGATTTCATCAGCAACCGTTTATAAGGTTCTAGCGAAATTGGATGATCCATCCATGAATCAGAATTTCCCATCCGTGGTTTGGATGCAACAAGATTTTAACATAGTTTAAGAAAAATCCTATTTGAAAGGAGATGTCATGATATTGAAAGACACCTCAAACCATACCGTTGACGACGTGTGAGACACAAACCATGACATAAATTTCAGTTTCTATGACACCTAACACGCTTGAGCTTTAAAAATATATGAAAGAAGTTATTTTTAATCCATTTCAGCGATTGAGTGGGCTGGGGAAAAAAAAAGGCCCTTTCCATGACAGCTAACACGCTTGAGCTTTAAAAATATATGAAAGAATTTGCTTTTAATCCATTTCAGCGATTGAGTGGACTGGGAAACATTTTCTTAGAGCTCAGGGGAAGAAAAGGCTCTTTCCATGAGAACTAACACTCTTGAGGTTTAAAAATGTATGAAAGAATTTATTTTTAATCCATTTCAGCGATTGAGTCTGCTGGGAAACATTTTCTCAAAGCTCAGGGGGAAAAAAGGCTCTTTCCATGACAGCTAACACTCTTGAGGTTTAAAAATGTATGAAAGAATTTGTTTTTAATCCATTTCAGCGATTGAGTCTGCTGGGAAACATTTTCTTAGAGCTCAGGGAAAAAAAGGCTCTTTCCATGACACCTAATACTCTTGAGGTTTAAAAATGTATGAAAGAATTTATTTTTAATCCATTTCAGCGATTGAGTCTGCTGGGAAACATTTTCTCAGAGCTCAGGGAAAAAAAGGCTCTTTCCATGACAGCTAACACTCTTGATGTTTAAAAATGTATGAAAGAATTTATTTTTAATCCATTTCAGCGATTGAGTGGGCTGTTTTTTTCCTGGTTGTGGGATGGAGTAGAGTTGCTGCGTCTTGAACAACCCACACTGATCTGAACAGAAACATGAAATGTTCTTATAGATATAAGAAATGAATTGAAAGTGAAAGTAAAAATGAAATTGTATTGGCTGGAAATATTTCTTGGCTGTTGAATGGGAAAAATATTTCCAGAGCTGGAAAAAAAAAATAACTCTTTCTTTTTTTCTATTAAATTGATGTCTTCACTTTGTTTACTTTGGAATGAAGAAACCCAAAGACTATGACTCATTTTTTCTAAAACATAAAACATATAATTCCTAGAATGAGTCATGGTCTATTTTTAGAAACAGTGAGACAACATTCCCACACAAAAGGGGGGTAGGGTTAATTTTTATGATGTCTAGAAGACATGATAAAAATTAACAAAAAGTTTTTTTTTTTTTTTTTACATCTCAGAATTTTTTTTCTGAGCTCTGAAAATTTTTTCACAGTCGGTAACCAATTGAAAAATTTCCAATCGGCTTTTACTTTCACTTTCAACTCTTTTCTATAAAAGCATTCCACGTTTTCTGTTCAGAACCGTGCGGGCTCTCCATAGTGCAACATGCTTTTTCTCTCTCTACCTCATCTGCATCTAAGATGTTATTCCTTCTTCAAGAAGTGGAATTTTTTGGGAATACCTTACAATTTCACGAGTAAGCTGTTTCTTATATTTCGAGGAGATTTCAATGAAATTGTTTATAGATGTCACCTATTGCAGATGGGGAAAAAAGTCTATACTGGATCGCTGGAGACATCTCATCCAGATAGGTCACGTTATATTTTTTCCCACACCTAAATAAACTGGACATGAGCCATCCTTTTGTTTTCTCATCCAACAAAGATAGACACTACAGACCGTTTTGGGTTTTCACTCTTCGCGAACCGAGATGAGCCGCAGCCACACTTTGCGTTTTCTATGAGCGCAATAATGGATCACGTGAGCAGCCATTTTGTTTCTTATCTCACCCAGATAGGTCATGTTGTATTTTGTTTCATGCACCTAGCCAATTTTGGACATGAGCCATCCTTTTGTTTTTTTTTGTCTATCGAACCAAGATGGACTCTGGAGACAATTTTGTTTCTCAACGGAAAAGTAAATTTTCTGAATGGGTACCGGTGTTCGAATACTTTTGTGGCCGGCTGTACTTGTGGATCTATTTTATTGTTACCATAGTATCACAAAAGTGAAGTTCAGGCATTGCTAATATCTTTAATTGAATTTATTCAGTTCCCATTTGTTGAGGGTCCTTAATTTTTTTCATTAATGTTCCTTAAGAGTACTCAAGTTCCATGTGCAGAAATGTGTATAACCCTGTCTGCAGTAGACGTTCAGGAATTCGCAATGCTTGGGACCAGAGGTTCTGCGGATTTCAAGACAGAAACAAGAAATCATAATATTAGACTATAAGTGTGTGTTGCGATGTAATGTGAATGAATTCGATATACATGCTCGTTTTAAACACAAAACTTATATTGAATAATTGCACAATACAAGTATAAACAAGAAAATGACATATAAAAGTTATAAATACGAGAACAGAACAAAAATAATGAAAAATAGACAGCATTCCAGCTGCCTTGCGAATGTGTTCGTCTGAGACCGACAGTTCAACTGAATTCAATGTTCTTTGGCATAGTTCCAAATGCGAAAGAGTCAGGTTTTGAGTTGTTCTGTTCCGGTGCACCGGAACAGTGTGAAATAAATAAGACAGATACATTTAATTAAATTATTATATACATTATAATAATACAAGTAGTATACATATACATTATTACATTAATTTATTATATGCATTAAATTATTATTATATACATATACAGTACAAGGTCCGTAATTTGTACGTCCATTATCTGGAATGATCTATAATCCGGACCTCAAAGCCACAAACTTACACATGCACGCTTCTGATAGTGAAGAAAGGACCAGGGAACATTATTGAAGACGAAAAAATTTCGATTGACAAGTTAGTCGGTATTCTCGACACAGCAATTACAGGACTTGAACAGTGGAACTTTGTAACTGAACAAGAAATTATGTCTGTTTATGGAATTAAAGAGAAAGTATTAGCACAAAAAACGAAGATAGAAATGTTTACTAAAGTAAACAAATATTACGCTTTTTTTTTTTTTTTTTTTTTTTTTGTAAATTTTGATACCCTTTAGATAATAATTGCTCTCTATTTCATAAATTACAGTTTCATATTTTTCATTGTATAATATCTGCATGCAGTCTTACCAGATTTAAATTGATGATCTATAATCTGGAATCGCCGAAGTCCCGACGAGTCCGGATTACGGACTTTGTACTGTATTATATTCATTTATATTAGTGATTACAGGGATACTTAAAAGCATTAAAGACTTATACAATAAAACCACATAAAAATAAGGGATATTAATCAGTCATAATATATATATTTTTTTACATGTTTAAAACATTTTTCTGGTAGAGGTTTGTTTTAAAACTTTAAGGTGCTCCAAAGTAAGTTTTTTTTATAAATTATATAGAGTTGGAATCTCTTGCTCTGTTCTAAAACTTTTAGTATTTATCACCATGTTCCATGGCCATACATTGTGCCAGTCATTTACTAATGTTGTTTGGGAAACATAATTCCATGATCCAGCTAACAAATAAATGCAGTCTTTGATGGTGATTTTTTTTTTTAATAATAAGTGAAATAGAATGGTCACTTGAAAGAATTTTTTCAGAAACTCTGACTTATTTTTACTTCGATACAGGATAAAGGGGAAAAAACTTTTACCATGATGTCAATGATTTGGTATTTTCTTTGTGTCATCTATAAATTTAATATTTATATTTTGAGAGGCAACGTTGATTTCAGATCGGCGGATTTTTGGTATTTGACTGTATCATAAATATATGTTATGTATGATGAAACATACAGAGAAAACATTTAAACTTATATAATAGCTAACTGTGGAAGAAGGACGTCAGTTATATTGTTCTTACATTTCTTTTAGAATAAACAGCCATTTTTAAAATTAATACTAGACTAAATAATTACATTACCGGGCAAAGTGCAAAATCATCCACTGCTTGACACATTTTTAAGAATTGCACAAATTCGGTATCCATGTACACATCGACTTATTTTCACTTAAAATCATCCCAGAATTGCACAAAAATGGCATTGCGCACTCTCTTGACTTTATCCATGTAAACATCGACCAATTTTCCCTTAAAAGTCAAAGAAAATTGACAAAAATCCAATTCTTACTCTTGTAAAAAGCACCAAACAAATAAGTGTGCGATTCTGCACTTCACCCCTATTACCTATTTTATTAGTAAATAATTATAGTGGCAGTTCTCAAAAAGAAAGTTACTATTTGAAAGAACATTAGTACTGAAAAAAAAAAAAATTAAAGGCACAATAAAACATAAAGGCTGGCCAGAATTGTAACCAAGTCGAAACTAGATTCAGATATTGGAATGTAACATTCAATATTCTGCTGAAAGTAACTTGTCTAAAAGAAATCCTGGTAATTTTCTGGAGCGGATCCAGTATATAGCTATACAAATTGGAAGGTAAAAAAAAAATAAAAAAAAAGACATTTTTTTTTTTTTTTTCGGAAAATTAAGTGAATTTGTATAGGAATATACTACAAACTGACTTTAATGCCTGTTTTCAGTATATAGCTATACAAATTGGAAGGTAAAAAAAAATAAAAAAAAGATATCTTTTTGGGAAAAAGGAGTGAATTTGTATAGAAATATACTACAAGAACATCAATAAAAGAACATCATGGGTCCAAGAATTGAAACTGAATGTCCAAAAACGAAATGTTAACGACTGGGAAGAAAATTTTTAAAGCTTAAAAAAAAAAAAAAAAAAAAAAAAAAAAAAACTTCCCTTTTTCTTTCTTAATTTGATGTCTTCATTCTTTTGACCTTGTAGAAAGAAAAAAAGTGAAGACATCAAATTAAGAAAGAAAAAAAGGAAGGTTTTTTTTTTTTTTTTTTAAATGTGTTAAAATTTTTCCAGAGCTCTGAGAATTTTTCCCAGTCGGTTTCTAGAAGCAACTCGTTAATGTATTTAAACCACTTGCGTTTCAGTTTCAGATCAGTCTGTGCTGTGCACTCAATGTGGATACACGCTTCTCACTCTCCTGGGAAGAGCTTCTGTGAAGGTATGTGAACATTTTTTTCTTACTCTTTTGTATTTCATAGACTACAAATATTTATTGAGTCACCCATTTTATAGAAATGTATTCTTATTTCCTTTCAATACTTTGAGGTAGGGTAATATTTTTCCCCGTGCTACTGTTTTTGCTTTTCAAGGCTAGAAATGTTTTACTCAATAGCTGTTTTTATAGAAAACATGCTATTATTTCGTATACTGATATATTTTGTGAAACTTTAACAAATCCTTTTCAACAAAGCAAGATCATGTGATCCACAGCTGGCTAGACCCGTCAGTGTAATCGGATCACGATTGTTCCATCATATACTGATATATTTTGTGAAACTTTAACAAATTCCTTTCAAGAAGCCAAGATCTCGTGATCCACAGCTGGCTAGACCCGTCACTGTAATTGGATCACTATTGTTCCATCCTATACTGATATATTTTGTGAAACTTTAACTAATTCCTTTCAAGAAGCCAAGATCTCGTGATCCACAGCTGGCTAGACTCGTCAGTGTAATTGGATCACGATTGTTCCATCATGTACTGATATATTTTGTGAAACTTTAACAAATTCCTTTCAAGAAGCCAAGATCTCGTGATCCACAGCTGACTCCATTAGTCAGGAAAAACGGATCACGATTTTATCAATCGTATACTGATATATTTTGTGAACCTTTAACAAATCCCTTTCAACAGGGCAAGATCTCGTGATCCATAGCTGGCTAGAGCAGTCAGGATCAATGGATCACCATGGTTCCCTCGTATACTGATATATTTTGTGAAACTTTAACAAGGCAAGATCTCCTGATCCACAGCTGGCTAGACTAGTCAGGATTAACGGATCACGATTTTATCAATTGTATACTGATATATTTTGTGAAACTTCTTTAACAAATCCTTTTCAAGAAGGCAAGATCTCGTGATCCACAGCTGGCTAGAGCAGTCAGTATAATCGGATCACGACTGTTCCCTCGTATACTGATATATTTTGTGAAATTTTAACAAATGACTTTCAAGAAGGCAAGATCTCGTGATCCAGAACTGACTCAATCAGTCAGGATTAACGGATCACGATTGTTCCATTCTATACTGATATATTTTGTGAAACTTCTTTAACAAATGACTTTCAAGAAGGCAAGATCTCGTGATCCAGAGCTGACTCAATCAGTCAGGTTTAACGGATCACGATTGTTCCATTGTATACTGATATATTTTGTGAAACTTCTTTAACAAATGACTTTCAAGAAGGCAAGATCTCGTGATCCACAGCTGACTAGACTTGTCAGAATTAACGGATCACGATAGTTCCATTGTATACTGATATATTTTGGGGAACTTTAACAAATTGTTTTCAACAAGGCAAGATCCTGTGATCCACAGCTGACTCCATCAGTCAGGATAACGGATCACGATGGTTCCATCTTATACTGATATATATTTTGTGAAACGTTAACAAATGACTTTCAAGAAGGCAAGATCATGTGATTCAATAGAATTGTTCAATCTTATACTGGTATATTCTGATAAAACAACAGAATGATCAAATTTTAAATACGATCCCGATATGTTTTTATAAAATCCATTTCATATTTTGTAAAACGTGAACGACTGACTTTCCAGCTGGCTGCATGGGTGTTTTTTTTTTCGTGGTTTTTCCCCATGTGTAACGTGAATACGAGCCAGTTTCCCTTCCAAAGTCCTCCACGAAGGCATTTCTTAAGGCAAATACCAACTTCCACGGTGTCATTTGAACGATCGAGTCGGCTGTTGGAAAAAAATGTCTGACAGCTGAAAACAATATCTCCACAAACCTTCACAAAACCTCTTTCCAGGAGGAAGAAGCGTGTATTCAGCTCCAGTGCACAGCACAGACTGATTTAAAGCTGAAACGCGACTGGTTTAAATCGATGAGAACCCTCTATAGAAATAATTTGAATATATCTGGTTTTGTGAATCAAGCCGACTGGGAAAAAATTCTCAGAGCTCAGAAAAAAATTCTGAGATCTAAAAAAAAAAAAAAAATATTTTTGTTAATTTTTATCATGTCTTCTAGACATGATAAAAATTAACTCCCTTCTCTTTTTGTCTGGGAATGTTGTCTCACTCTTTCTAAAAATAGACTATGACTCATTCTTGTGGAATTCTGTTGGGATTTTACTTTCGATTGGCATTTGAATTTGTTTCAATTCCCCAGTTGTCTATAAAAGCATTCCGCGTTTCACTTCAGATCCGTGTGGGCTGTAGAAGAGGCAACACGTCTTTCTCTTTACCCAATCTCATGATATTCTTTAAGAATTTCTTAGCCATTTGTCAAAGAAGGGGACTATAATTGAAGAATTTATGAATTTGGGAACATGTCACCATGGTAAATCTAAAATCTTGGCACTGGATACTGGAAAGCCCCGCTCTGATTATAATTCTGAGTTCTAGCATGGAACATTTTTTAAATCAATAAGCTAAACTATTCCGCGTTTCACTTCAGATTCATGTGGGCTGTGGAAGAGGCAACACGTCTCTCTCTTTGCCCAATCTCATGATATTCTTTAAGAATTTCTTAGCCATTTGTCAAAGAAGGGGACTATAATTGAAGAATTTATGAATTTGGGAACATGTCACCCATGGCAAATCTAAAATCTTGGAAGTGGATACTGGAAAGCCCCGCTCTGATTATAATTCTGAGTTCTAGCATGGGACATTTTTTAAATCAATAAGCTAAACTATTTTTCTAGTCTCATATTGTCTCGTGACTAGGGTTCCAGATTTGGGTAGAGAGAGACATGTTGCCTCATCAACAGCCCGCACTGTTCTGAACAGAAACGTGGAATGCTTTTATAGAAAAGTGAAGAGTTGAAAGTGAAAGTCGAAAAACGAAATGGGATCGGCTAGGAAAATATTTTCAGAGCTCAGAAAAAAATTCTGAGATGTAAAAAAAAAAAAAAAAAAATCTTTTTGTTAATTTTTATCATGTCTTTTAGACATGATAAAAATTAACTCCCTTCTCTTTTTGTCTGGGAATGTTGTCCTCCACACGTGAAAAAATTTTTTTAAGAACCTTTCTACTCTTGAAATTCAATATAAGATACGTATTCAGTCTAATATTTTTAATAAATCACGCATACATGTATTTTACGAGCTTATCTATTATTTCTTACAATGCTTCGTCAATCTTACGTAAAGTAGCTTGGAAGAACCGTATTATTATTTCTTTCTTCTAACCTCTTACAACTATATTGTTTAAAGTTTCTAAGGAATTTCTAATACATTGTATATACAATTTAGCTAAAACCTGTGACAAGATGAATTTAATTCCCCCCCCCTCAAAACAATTTATATACAGTCAGTTTGAGTTAGCTGGATCCGTGTAAATAGTTAGATAATATTTATGTCACGTAAATTATTTGCTAACATAACATATTTTTCCTTCTTATCATGCTATTTCAACCATTTTATTTAGCAATCATCCATCTCAAATAAAAAGGATTTGACGAGACACAATATACTTAAAAGATTGATGAAATAACACTAAAATCTCATGTTGTTGGAATCATTTAAGAAATTTAGAGTTTACAGACTATTTCATCCAATGAAGGTAAAATATTAAAATGAATACGTATGTTGGTAATATATTTCAGAAGCCTAATGTTCTTAAAAAAAAATTTATTTTCCTGGCCGATGGGTTTGGGTATCCATGCGGAAAAGGAATCTCCAAAGGGGTGGGAAAAAAACTTTCCCTTTTCCGAAGAAACATTTTTGGGAGGGAAACAGGCATGGTGTGCCTTTTCACGACACCCGTGTGGCTGAGGCTGAACAACCTATCGGTCACCGGTGATATCTCTGGAAGGACAGAAAAAAAAACTATCCACTGTCGTTGTTGGAGTTGTGTTCACTGGAGGCTATTTCTTTCCCTTTTAATTTTCTCTGAGATCCTTTAGAAATGGGTGAGGATGGGTAGCGTGAAGCGCGGGAAACCTGAATCAGCAGAACGAAAATCCCTTTGAACAACTATTTAAAAAGTAAATGCAAAAGAGGACCAAACTTTCGTGAAAAGCATTTCTGTGTAGACGAAAGTAGGAAGAGATTTCGAAAAAATATTCTATCCTAGAACGATGAAGTCATTCCATTGAAATCTTCTTCTTTGATCCATCAATAGCTTCGAAATACGAAAAAGAATTCCTGAACCTTGTCTAAGGTTCAGGAATTGTAAGAGATTCTTAAAGAATTCTTCTTAAGATCATCATGGGTTCCAGATTTGGGTAAAGAGAGAGGGAGACGTGTTACCTTTTCAACAGCCCACACTGTTCTGAACAAAAACGCGCAATACTTTTATAGAAAAGAGAAGAATTGAAAGTGAAAGTCAAAAAACGAAATGGGATCGGCTGGGAAAAAATTTTTCAGAGCTCAGGAAAAATTATGAGATTGAAAAAAAAAAAAAAAAAAAAACTCTTCCTTTTTCTTTATTAATTTGATGTCTTCACTCTTTTGACCTTGTAGAAAGTCAAAAAGTGAAGACATCAAATTAATAAAGAAAAAGGAAGAGTTTTTTTTTTTTTTTTTTTTTTTTTCTGACTCAGAATTGTTTCTCGGCTCAGAAATTTTCCCAGCCGATCCGATTTCGTTTTTTTATACTTTCACTTTCAATTCTTCTCTTATCTATAAAAGCATTCTACGTTTCTGTTCAGAACAGTGTGGGCTGTTGGAAAGGCAAAACGTCAATGTTTTCCCCCTCGACTCGATGAGTCAAACGAGACCTATCTAAAGGGTTATTAGAACGAATTCATACTTGTGTATTGAAATCACTCCAGTTTCGACTTAACATCAGTCTGTGCTGTGTATTCTGCTTGGATACACACTTTTCCCTCCTAGAAAGAGCTTTTGTGAAGGTAGGCCATCCATTCTTCACAGCTCTTAGACATTTATTTACAGCTGATTTGATCGACGAGACATCACCTTATTTTTAAGCATCCACTCTCTGGGATCTATGAAAGTTTTTATCGTTTTGTTTCTGTTGAGTCTGTGCTGTAGAGCCCCCAAATGTCTACAAGGGTTCTTATTCTAGAACGTGTGCACTGTTTTGACGTTTCATTTCTTAGCTGGGGTGATGGGTGGGTCACCTTCCTTTCAAACTGCACCGTGGAGGTAGAGATGTTAGAAAGTTTCGAGCCTACGTGTTTAATTCATGGGTTAACCACGGGTCGTGAACAAAACAGGAACCTTCGTGGATCGTCCTTAGGAAAAAGCATAGAACTGAAATGGCTACTCGTGTTTTTGTCTATTCGACATTATTCAAAAGGATCTCTACTCTCTTTTTGGTTCGAAGGATGTCTCTACCTGTTGTCTTAGGTGTCTAAAGAAATTAGCTTTTCAGGAAAGGAGTTGTCTTAGGTTTCTAAAGAAATTAGCTTTTCAGGAAAGAAATGTTACTTAAGAAACATGACGAGATATGTTGAAAGAGGTTTCAAAGAGAAAAGAGATATGTCGTTCATTTTTATCATGTCTGAAGACATGATAAAATTGAACAAAAAGTATTTATAATATATATTATATAATATGTATATTATATAATATATATATTTTTTAATTTTTAAAAAATTTTTTTCAAATCTCTCAGAAAATATTTTCCAGCTCATCTCAAAATGAGCCTCCTACTCAGTTTCGAAAGAAAGAGACTGTGCCTTACTACTCTCCATTTTTTCAACTTTCTAAGAAAAAAACTATTTTACCATCTCATCTCTCACCATGAACCACCTTCATGCTTTCTGAAAAACGACACGTTGGTATCGTCTTCATGGGTGTTTCTCTGAGGTCCTTTAAAAATGGTTTCATAATCCACTCGACAGGATTTGTCAAAGTATTCCGAGCTTCACTTCAGAGGGCGTGCACTGCTAAACATACCTCATTTCAGGGAAAAGAGTTCCACGAGTCGTTGGAGGAGATATCCAAAAAAATATAACATGGTTGTGAGTCAAAATAAACGAACTCTTTTCACTTGAGCCATCACGAGATTTCAGTGACCACGAGAGGGTGGAGAAGATATCCAAAACACATCTCGTGGAGATGACTATCTCGTAAGAAAGAAAGCTAACCGTCCCACCACACATACACAAACACACATGTTTTTTTAAAGGATCATGCTTTTGGAAAATCATTTCAACTTTGAATAGGAAAATCATGTTTTTAAGAGAGGGTCTCATCTAAAACGTAGAGTAAAACATATGAATCATGTTGGGTATAGGTAGCCCTAAAACTAGGCATTGAAATTTTTTTAATAGATTCATGATCAACAGAAAATGATACAACGTCTTACTTGCAACTATTTAAAAGAATCCTTTGAACCCATACTTGAAAAAGAAATGAAGAAATATCCAGCTAGCTCTTCTAAAGTTCAGAAAGGTTAAGAGATTCTCAAAGAATTCTTCTTTAGAACATCTTGGATTCCCCATTAATGTAGAGAGGGAGACGTGTTACCTTTTCAACAGCCCACAGTGTTTTGAACAGAAACTCGAAATACTTTTATAGAAAAGAGAAGATTTGAAAGTGAAAGTCGAAAAACGAAATGAGATCGGCTGGGAAAATATTTTCAGAGCTCAGAAAAAAATTCTGAGATGTAAAAAAAAAAAAAAAAAACTTTTTGTTAATTTTTATCATGTCTTCTAGACATGATAAAAATTAACTCACCCCCCTTTTGTATGGGAATGTTGTCTCCCACTTTCTAAAAATAGACCATGACTCATCCAATCTTTTCTTGGAATTCTATTCTTTAGAAAGAATGAGTCATTGTCTATTTTTAGAAAGTGGGAGACAACATTCCCAGACAAAAAGAGAAGGGAGTTAATTTTTATCATGTCTAGAAAACATAATAAAAATTAACAAAAAGATTTTTTTTTTTTTTTTTTTACATCTCAGAATTTTTTTCTGAACTCTGAAAATATTTTCCCAGCCGATCCCATTTCGTTTTTCGACTTTCACTTTCAACTCTTCACTTTTCTATAAAAGCATTCCACGTTTCTGTTCAGAACAGTGCGGGCTGTTGATGAGGCAACATGTCTCTCTCTACCCAAATCTGGAACCCTAGTCACGAGAGAATATGAGACTAGAAAAATAGTTTAGCTTATTGATTTAAAAAATGTCCCATGCTAGAACTCAGAATTATAATCAGAGCGGGGCTTTCCAGTATCCACTTCCAAGATTTTAGATTTGCCATGGGTGACATGTTCCCATATTCATAAATTCTTCAATTATAGTCCCCTTCTTTGACAAATGGCTAAGAAATTCTTAAAGAATATCATGAGATTGGGTAAAGAGAGAGACGTGTTGCCTCTTCCACAGCCCACACGGATCTGAAGTGAAACGCGGAATGCTTTTATAGACAACTGGGGAATTGAAACAAATTCAAATGCCAATCGAAAGTAAAATCCCAACAGAATTCCACAAGAATGAGTCATAGTCTATTTTTAGAAAGAGTGAGACAACATTCCCAGACAAAAAGAGAAGGGAGTTAATTTTTATCATGTCTAGAAGACATGATAAAAATTAACAAAAAGATTTTTTTTTTTTTTTTTTACATCTCAGAATTTTTTTCTGAGCTCTGAGAATTTTTTCCCAGTCGGCTTGATTCACAAAACCAGATATATTCAAATTATTTCTATAGAGGGTTCTCATCGATTTAAACCAGTCGCGTTTCAGCTTTAAATCAGTCTGTGCTGTGCACTGGAGCTGAATACACGCTTCTTCCTCCTGGAAAGAGGTTTTGTGAAGGTTTGTGGAGATATTGTTTTCAGCTGTCAGACATTTTTTTCCAACAGCCGACTCGATCGTTCAAATGACACCGTGGAAGTTGGTATTTGCCTTAAGAAATGCCTTCGTGGAGGACTTTGGAAAGGAAACTGGCTCGTATTCACGTTACACATGGGGAAAAACCACGAAAAAAAAACACCCATGCAGCCAGCTTGAAAGTCAGTCGTTAACGTTTTACAAAATATGAAATGGATTTTATAAAAACATATTGGGATCGTATTCAAAATTGAATCATTCTGTTGTTTTATCAGAATATACCAGTATAAGATTGAACAATTCTATTGAATCACATGATCTTGCCTTCTTGAAAGTCATTTGTTAACGTTTCACAAAATATATATCAGTATAAGATAGAACCATCGTGATCCGTTATCCTGACTGATGGAGTCAGCTGTGGATCACAGGATCTTGCCTTGTTGAAAACAATTTGTTAAAGTTCCCCAAAATATATCAGTATACAATGGAACTATCGTGATCCGTTAATTCTGACAAGTCTAGTCAGCTGTGGATCACGAGATCTTGCCTTCTTGAAAGTCATTTGTTAAAGAAGTTTCACAAAATATATCAGTATACAATGGAACAATCGTGATCCGTTAATCCTGACTGATTGAGTCAGCTCTGGATCACGAGATCTTGCCTTCTTGAAAGTCATTTGTTAAAGAAGTTTCACAAAATATATCAGTATAGAATGGAACAATCGTGATCCGTTAATCCTGACTGATTGAGTCAGTTCTGGATCACGAGATCTTGCCTTCTTGAAAGTCATTTGTTAAAATTTCACAAAATATATCAGTATACGAGGGAACAGTCGTGATCCGATTATACTGACTGCTCTAGCCAGCTGTGGATCACGAGATCTTGCCTTCTTGAAAAGGATTTGTTAAAGAAGTTCCACAAAATATATCAGTATACAATTGATAAAATCGTGATCCGTTAATCCTGACTAGTCTAGCCAGCTGTGGATCACGAGATCTTGCCTTGTTAAAGTTTCACAAAATATATCAGTATACGAGGGAACCATCGTGATCCATTGATCCTGACTGCTCTAGCCAGCTATGGATCGCGAGATCTTGCCCTGTTGAAAGGGATTTGTTAAAGTTTCACAAAATATATCAGTATACGATTGATAAAATCGTGATCCGTTTTTCCTGACTAATGGAGTCAGCTGTGGATCACGAGACTCTTGGCTTCTTGAAAGGAATTTGTTAAAGTTTCACAAAATATATCAGTATAGGATGGAACAATCGTGATCCAATTACACTGACGAGTCCAGCCAGCTGTGGATCACGAGATCTTGGCTTCTTGAAAGGAATTTGTTAAAGTTTCACAAAATATATCAGTATAGGATGGAACAATAGTGATCCAATTACACTGACGGGTCTAGCCAGCTGTGGATCACGAGATCTTGGCTTCTTGAAAGGAATTTGTTAAAATTTCACAAAATATATCAGTATATGATGGAACAATCGTGATCCGATTACACTGACGGGTCTAGCCAGCTGTGGATCACATGATCTTGCTTTGTTGAAAAGGATTTGTTAAAGTTTCACAAAATATATCAGTATACGAAATAATAGCATGTTTTCTATAAAAACAGCTATTGAGTAAAACATTTCTAGCCTTGAAAAGCAAAAACAGTAGCACGGGGAAAAATATTACCCTACCTCAAAGTATTGAAAGGAAATAAGAATACATTTCTATAAAATGGGTGACTCAATAAATATTTGTAGTCTATGAAATACAAAACAGTAAGAAAAAAATGTTCACATACCTTCACAGAAGCTCTTCCCAGGAGAGTGAGAAGCGTGTATCCACGTTGAGTGCACAGCACAGACTGATCTGAAACTGAAACGCAAGTGGTTTAAATACATTAACGAGTTGCTTCTAGAAACCGACTGGGAAAAATTCTCAGAGCTCTGGAAAAATTTTAACACATTAAAAAAAAAAAAAAAACCTTCCTTTTTTTTTTTAATTTGACGTCTTCACTTTTTTTATTTCTACAAGGTCAAAAGAGTGAAGACATCAAATTAATAAAGAAAAAGGAAGAGTTTTTTTTTTTTTTTTTTTTCAATCTCATAATTTTTCCTGAGCTCTGAAAAATTTTTTCCCAGCCGATCCCATTTCGTTTTTTGACTTTCACTTTCAATTCTTCTCTTTTCTATAAAAGTATTGCGCGTCTTTGTTCACAACAGTGTGGGCTGTTGAAAAGGTAACACGTCTCCCTCTCTCTTTACCCAAATCTGGAACCCATGATGATCTTAAGAAGAATTCTTTAAGAATCTCTTACAATTCCTGAACCTTAGACAAGCTGAATGTTTCTTTTTCGTATTTCGAAGCTATTGACGGATCAAAGAAGAAGATTTCAATGGAATGACTTCATCGTTCTAGGATAGAATATTTTTTCGAAATCTCTTCCTACTTTCGTGTACACAGAAATGCTTTTCACGAAAGTTTGGTCCTCTTTTACATTTACTTTTTAAATAGTTGTTCAAAGGGATTTTCGTTCTGCTGATTCAGGTTTCCCGCGCTTCACGCTACCCATCCTCACCCATTTCTAAAGGATCTCAGAGAAAATTAAAAGGGAAAGAAATAGCCTCCAGTGAACACAACTCCAACAACGACAGTGGATAGTTTTTTTCTGTCCTTCCAGAGATATCACCGGTGACCGATAGGTTGTTCAGCCACACGGGTGTCGTGAAAAGGCACACCATGCCTGTTTCCCTCCCAAAAATGTTTCTTCGGAAAAGGGAAAGTTTTTTTCCCACCCCTTTGGAGATTCCTTTTCCGCATCGATACCCAAACCCATCGGCCAGAAAAATAAATTTTTTTTAAGAACATTAGGTTTCTGAAATATATTACCAACATACGTATTCATTTTAATATTTTACCTTCATTGGATGAAATAGTCTGTAAACTCTAAATTTCTTAAATGATTCCAACAACATGAGATTTTAGTGTTATTTCATCAATCTTTTAAGTATATTGTGTCTCGTCAAATCCTTTTTATTTGAGATGGATGATTGCTAAATAAAATGGTTGAAATAGCATGATAAGAAGGAAAAATATGTTATGTTAGCAAATAATTTACGTGACATAAATATTATCTAACTATTTACACGGATCCAGCTAACTCAAACTGACTGTATATAAATTGTTTTGAGGGGGGGGGAATTAAATTCATCTTGTCACAGGTTTTAGCTAAATTGTATATACAATGTATTAGAAATTCCTTAGAAACTTTAAACAATATAGTTGTAAGAGGTTAGAACAAAGAAATAATAATACGGTTCTTCCAAGCTACTTTACGTAAGATTGACGAAGCATTGTAAGAAATAATAGATAAGCTCGTAAAATACATGTATGCGTGATTTATTAAAAATATTAGACTGAATACGTATCTTATATTGAATTTCAAGAGTAGAAAGGTTCTTAAAAAAATTTATTTTCCTGGCCGATGGGTTTGGGTATCGATGCGGAAAAGGAATCTCCGAAGGGGTGGGAAAAAAACTTTCCCTTTTCCGAAGAAACATTTTTGGGAGGGAAACAGGCATGGTGTGCCTTTTCACGACACCCGTGTGGCTGAACAACCTATCGGTCACCGGTGATATCTCTGGAAGGACAGAAAAAAAAACTATCCACTGTCGTTGTTGGAGTTGTGTTCACTGGAGGCTATTTCTTTCCCTTTTAATTTTCTCTGAGATCCTTTAGAAATGGGTGAGGATGGGTAGCGTGAAGCGCGGGAAACCTGAATCAGCAGAATGAAAATCCCTTTGAACAACTATTTAAAAAGTAAATGTAAAAGAGGACCAAACTTTCGTGAAAAGCATTTCTGTGTAGACGAAAGTAGGAAGAGATTTCGAAAAAATATTCTATCCTAGAACGATGAAGTCATTCCATTGAAATCTTCTTCTTTGATCCATCAATAGCTTCGAAATACGAAAAAGAAACATTCAGCTTGTCTAAGGTTCAGGAATTGTAAGAGATTCTTAAAGAATTCTTCTTAAGATCATCATGGGTTCCAGATTTGGGTAAAGAGAGAGGGAGACGTGTTACCTTTTCAACAGCCCACACTGTTGTGAACAAAGACGCGCAATACTTTTATAGAAAAGAGAAGAATTGAAAGTGAAAGTCAAAAAACGAAATGGGATCGGCTGGGAAAAAATTTTTCAGAGCTCAGGAAAAATTATGAGATTGAAAAAAAAAAAAAAAAAAAAAAAACTCTTCCTTTTTCTTTATTAATTTGATGTCTTCACTCTTTTGACCTTGTAGAAAGTCAAAAAGTGAAGACATCAAATTAATAAAGAAAAAGGAAGAGTTTTTTTTTCTGACTCAGAATTTTTTCTCGGCTCAGAGATTTTCCCAGCCGATCCGATTTCGTTTTTTTACTTTCACTTTCAATTCTTCTCTTATCTATAAAAGCATTCTACGTTTCTGTTCAGAACAGTGTGGGCTGTTGGAAAAGCAACACGTCAATGTTTTCCCCCTCGACTCGATGAGTCAAACAAGACCTATCTAAAGGGTTATTAGAACGAATTCATAGTTGTGTATTGAAATCACTCCAGTTTCGACTTAACATCAGTCTGTGCTGTGTATTCTGCTTGGATACATACTTTTCCCTCCTAGAAAGAGCTTTTGTGAAGGTAGGCCATCCATTCTTCACAGCTCTTAGACATTTATTTACAGCTGATTTGATCGACAAGCCATCACCTTATTTTTAAGCATCCAGTCTCTGGGATCTATGAAAGTTTTTATCGTTTTGTTTCTGTTGAGTCTGTGCTGTAGAGCCCCCAAATGTCTACAAGGGTTCTTATTCTAGAACGTGTGCACTGTTTTGACGTTTCATTTCATAGCTGGGGTGATGGGTGGGTCACCTTCCTTTCAAACTGCACCGTGGAGGTAGAGATGTTAGAAAGTTTCGAGCCTACGTGTTTAATTCATGGGTTAACCACGCTTCGTGAACAAAAGAGGACCCTTTCGTGGGTCGTCCCTAGGAAAAAAGCATAGAACTGAAATGGCTACTCATGTTTTGTCTATTCGACATTATTCAAAAGGATCTCTACTCTCTTTTTGGTTCGAAGTATGTCTCTACTTGTTGTCTTAGGTGTCTAAAGAAATTAGCTTTTCAGGAAAGGAATGTTACTTGAGAAACAGGACGAGATAGGTTGAGAGAGGTTTCAAAGAAAAAAAGAGAGACGTCGTTCATTTTTATTATCTCAGAAGACATGATAAAAATGAACAAAAAGTATTTATAATATATATATTATATAATATATATATTATATAATATATATATTTTTTATTTTTAATTTTTTTTTTCAAATCTCTCAGAAAATATTTTCCAGCTCATCTCAAAATGACCCTCCTACTCAGTTTCGAAAAAAGAGACTGTGTCTTACTACTCTCCATTTTTTCAACTTTCTAAGAAAAAAACTATTTTACCATCTCATCTCTCACCATGAACCACCTTCATGCTTTCTGAAAAACGACACGTTGGTATCGTCTTCATGGGTGTTTCTCTGAGGTCCTTTAAAAATGGTTTCATAATCCACTCGACAGGATTTGTCAAAGTATTCCGAGCTTCACTTCAGAGGGCGTGCACTGCTAAACATACCTCATTTCAGGGAAAAGAGTTCCACGAGTCGTTGGAGGAGATATCCAAAAAAATATAACGTGGTTGTGAGTCAAAATAAACGAACCCTTTTCACTTGAGCCATCACGAGAAAGTGAAAGTCGAAAAACGAAACGAGATCGGTTGGGAAAATATTTTCAGAGCTCAGAAAAAAATTCTGAGATGTAAAAAAAAAAAAAAAGTTTTTGTTAATTTTTATCATGTCTTCTAGACATGATAAAAATTAACTCACCCCCCTTTTGTATGGGAATGTTGTCTCCCACTTTCTAAAAATAGACCATGACTCATCCAATCTTTTCTTGGAATTCTATTCTTTAGAAAGAATGAGTCATTGTCTATTTTTAGAAAGTGGGAGACAACATTCCCAGACAAAAAGAGAAGGGAGTTAATTTTTATCATGTCTAGAAAACATAATAAAAATTAACAAAAAGATTTTTTTTTTTTTTTTTTTTACATCTCAGAATTTTTTTCTGAACTCTGAAAATATTTTCCCAGCCGATCCCATTTCGTTTTTCGACTTTCACTTTCAACTCTTCACTTTTCTATAAAAGCATTCCACGTTTCTGTTCAGAACAGTGCGGGCTGTTGATGAGGCAACATGTCTCTCTCTACCCAAATCTGGAACCCTAGTCACGAGAGAATATGAGACTAGAAAAATAGTTTAGCTTATTGATTTAAAAAATGTCCCATGCTAGAACTCAGAATTATAATCAGAGCGGGGCTTTCCAGTATCCACTTCCAAGATTTTAGATTTGCCATGGGTGACATGTTCCCATATTCATAAATTCTTCAATTATAGTCCCCTTCTTTGACAAATGGCTAAGAAATTCTTAAAGAATATCATGTGATTGGGTAAAGAGAGAGACGTGTTGCCTCTTCCACAGCCCACACGAATCTGAAGTGAAACGCGGAATAGTTTAGCTTATTGATTTAAAAAATGTCCCATGCTAGAACTCAGAATTATAATCAGAGCGGGGCTTTCCAGTATCCAGTGCCAAGATATTAGATTTGCCATGGTGACATGTTCCCAAATTCATAAATTCTTCAATTATAGTCCCCTTCTTTGACAAATGGCTAAGAAATTCTTAAAGAATATCATGAGATTGGGTAAAGATAGAGACGTGTTGCCTCTTCCACAGCCCACACGGATCTGAAGTGAAACGCGGAATGCTTTTATAGACAACTGGGGAATTGAAACAAATTCAAATGCCAATCGTAAGTAAAATCCCAACAGAATTCCACAAGAATGAGTCATAGTCTATTTTTAGAAAGAGTGAGACAACATTCCCAGACAAAAAGAGAAGGGAGTTAATTTTTATCATGTCTAGAAGACATGATAAAAATTAACAAAAAGATTTTTTTTTTTTTTACATCTCAGAATTTTTTTCTGAGCTCTGAGAATTTTTTCCCAGTCGGCTTGATTCACAAAACCAGATATATTCAAATTATTTCTATAGAGGGTTCTCATCTATTTAAACCAGTCGCGTTTCAGCTTTAAATCAGTCTGTGCTGTGCACTGGAGTTGAATACACGCTTCTTCCTCCTGGAAAGAGGTTTTGTGAAGGTTTGTGGAGATATTGTTTTCAGCTGTCAGACATTTTTTTCCAACAGCCGACTCGATCGTTCAAATGACACCGTGGGAGTTGGTATTTGCCTTAAGAAATGCCTTCGTGGAGGACTTTGGAAGGGAAACTGGCTCGTATTCACGTTACACATGGGGAAAAACCACGAAAAAAAAAACACCCATGCAGCCAGCTTGAAAGTCAGTCGTTCACGTTTTACAAAATATGAAATGGATTTTATAAAAACATATTGGGATCGTATTCAAAATTGGATCATTCTGTTGTTTTATCAGAATATACCAGTATAAGATTGAACAATTCTATTGAATCACATGATCTTGCCTTCTTGAAAATCATTTGTTAACGTTTCACAAAATATATATCAGTATGAGATGGAACCATCGTGATCCGTTATCCTGACTGATGGAGTCAGCTGTGGATCACAGGATCTTGCCTTGTTGAAAACAATTTGTTAAAGTTCCACAAAATATATCAGTATACAATGGAACTATCGTGATCCGTTAATTCTGACAAGTCTAGTCAGCTGTGGATCACGAGATCTTGCCTTCTTGAAAGTCATTTGTTAAAGAAGTTTCACAAAATATATCAGTATAGAATGGAACAATCGTGATCCGTTAATCCTGACTGATTGAGTCAGTTCTGGATCACGAGATCTTGCCTTCTTGAAAGTCATTTGTTAAAATTTCACAAAATATATCAGTATACGAGGGAACAGTCGTGATCCGATTATACTGACTGCTCTAGCCAGCTGTGGATCACGAGATCTTGCCTTCTTGAAAAGGATTTGTTAAAGAAGTTCCACAAAATATATCAGTATACAATTGATAAAATCGTGATCCGTTAATCCTGACTAGTCTAGCCAGCTGTGGATCACGAGATCTTGCCTTGTTAAAGTTTCACAAAATATATCAGTATACGAGGGAACCATCGTGATCCATTGATCCTGACTGCTCTAGCCAGCTATGGATCGCGAGATCTTGCCCTGTTGAAAGGGATTTGTTAAAGTTTCACAAAATATATCAGTATACGATTGATAAAATCGTGATCCGTTTTTCCTGACTAATGGAGTCAGCTGTGGATTTCGAGATCTTGGCTTCTTGAAAGGAATTTGTTAAAGTTTCACAAAATATATCAGTATAGGATGGAACAATCGTGATCCAATTACACTGACGAGTCTAGCCAGCTGTGGATCACGAGATCTTGGCTTCTTGAAAGGAATTTGTTAAAGTTTCACAAAATATATCAGCATAGGATGGAACAATAGTGATCCAATTACACTGACGGGTCTAGCCAGCTGTGGATCACATGATCTTGCTTTGTTGAAAAGGATTTGTTAAAGTTTCACAAAATATATCAGTATACGAAATAATAGCATGTTTTCTATAAAAACAGCTATTGAGTAAAACATTTCTAGCCTTGAAAAGCAAAAACAGTAGCACGGGGAAAAATATTACCCTACCTCAAAGTATTGAAAGGAAATAAGAATACATTTCTATAAAATGGGTGACTCAATAAATATTTGTAGTCTATGAAATACAAAAGAGTAAGAAAAAAAATGTTCACATACCTTCACAGAAGCTCTTCCCAGGAGAGTGAGAAGCGTGTATCCACGTTGAGTGCACAGCACAGACTGATCTGAAACTGAAACGCAAGTGGTTTAAATACATTAACGAGTTGCTTCTAGAAACCGACTGGGAAAAACTCTCAGAGCTCTGGAAAAATTTTAACACATTAAAAAAAAAAAAAAAAAAAAAAAAAAACTTTTTTTTCTTAATTTGATGTCTTCACTTTTTTCTTTCTACAAGGTCAAAAGAATGAAGACATCAAATTAAGAAAGAAAAAGGGAAGTATTTTTTTTTTTTTTTTTTTTTTTTTAGCTTTGAAAATTTTCTTCCCAGTCGTTAACATTTCGTTTTTGGACTTTCAGTTTCAATTCTTGGACCCATGATGTTCTTTTATTGATGTTCTTGTAGTATATTTCTATACAAATTCACTCCTTTTCCCCAAAAAAGATATCTTTTTTTTATTTTTTTTTACCTTCCAATTTGTATAGCTATATACTGAAAACAGGCATTAAAGTCAGTTTGTAGTATATTCCTATACAAATTCACTTAATTTCCCGAAAAAAAAAAAAAGATGTCTTTTTTTTATTTTTTTTTACCTTCCAATTTGTATAGCTATATACTGAAAACAGGCTTTAAAGTCCGTTTGTAGTATATTCCTATACAAATTCACTGCCTTCCCCCCCCGAAAAAAAAAAGATGTCTTTTTTTTATTTTTTTTTACCTTCCAATTTGTATAGCTATATACTGAAAACAGGCCTTAAATTCCGTTTGTAGTATATTCCTATACAAATTTACTCCCTTTTCCCCCAAAAGATGTCTTTTTTTTAATTTTACCTTCAAATTTGTATAGCTACATACTGAGAACACGCGTTCAAGTCCGTTTGTAGTATATTGGTATACATGGTCTATTTTTAGAAAGGGTGAGACAACATTCCCAGACAAAAGGGGGTAGAGTTAATTTTTATCATGTCTAGAAGACATGATAAAAATTAACAAAAAGATTTTTTTTTTTCATCTCAGAATTTTTTTCCCAGTCGACAGCCAACAGAAATGTTTCCAGCCAACGCGATTTACTTTCACTTTCAACTCTTTTCTATATAAGTATTCCACGTTTTCTGTTCAGAACCGTGCGGGTTGTCCAAGGTGCAACATGACTATAGACGAGCGGTCTAATAGTTCCATGACAAAATATCGCTTTAATCTTTTCAGTAACATTATTGAGGATACTTTTCTTGTAAAAAAGAAAAAAAGTATTGTTTTCTTTCATCTAGGGAAACAATCATACCTTGGATGTTTAGAAGAAGATCCGTTTAAGTAAAAACGATTAGCCCCATCGCACAACATCATCATGGGTTCTCAATCTTATCCCAACAGCCCTGTGATCATTGTTTTTTTCAAAAGTCAGGCCAAAGTATTCCTTTTAAAACATTTTCTGTTCTTCCTGCGTGGGGGATTGCGTACCGAGAATGTATTTTCCACAAACCCCACGGATTAGAACAGAAATATATTACAATCATCACGCCATCGTGGTTTTCGAAAGACAAAACAATTCCTCATGAAACAACATCTTTTCTTCCTGGTTGTGAGATGAGGTAGAGATGTTGTATCGTCCACAACCCACACTGATCTGAACAGAAATGTGGAATGTTTTTATAGATATAAGAAATAAACTGAAAGTGAAAGTAAAAATGAAATCGTGTTGGCTGGAAATATTTCTTGGCTGTCAAATGGAAAAAAATTTCCAAAGCTTAAAAAAAAAAAAAAAGGAAAAAAAACCTCTTCCTTTTTTCTATTAATTTGATGTCTTCCCTTTGTTTACTTTGGAATGAAGAAACCCAAAGACCATGACTCATCCTTTCTTACACATATAATTCCTAGAATGAGTCATGGTCTATTTTTAGAAACAGTGAGACAACATTCCCACACAAAAGGGGGTAGGGTTAATTTTTATCATGTCTAGAAGACATGATAAAATTAATAAAAAGGTTTTTTTTTTTTTTTTTTTTTTTTTACATCTCAAATTTTTTTTCTGAGCTTTGAAAAATTTTTCCCAGTCGGCAACCAAGTGAAAATTCTCCAGCCAAGACGATTGGCCTTTTACTTTCACTTTCAACACTTTTCTATAAAAGTATTCTACGTTTTCTGTTCAGAACTGTGTGGGCTGTCCAAGCTGCAGCATGCTTTTTCTCTCTCTACCTCATCTGGACCCAGGACCACTCTTCTAGAAAGAGCTTCTGTGAACACAAGCTTTTTTCCAATTTTTGACGTCTCACAGAATAGAAATCATTCCTCCGTTTAGTGGAAAATGTTTCCCATTTGAAAAGCTAGGACCCCTCGTTTGGATTTCATCAGGAACCGTTTATCATGGTCTAGCGAAATTGGATGATCCATCCATGGATTAGAATTTCCCATCCGTGGTTTTTATGCATCAAGATTTCAACATAGTTTAAGAAAAATCCTTCAATCCTATTTGAAAAGAGATGACATGATATTGAAAGACATTTTCCCATGACGGACATTGAAAGACATTTTCCCATGACGAAATCTCTCTATCCCACACCTTCTTCTAAAATGAAGTTAAAGAGATTTTTCATACCGGGTTTTCAATTTTCACCTCAAATCATACCGTTGACGACGTGTGACACACAAACCGTGACATAAATTTCAGTTTTCATGACAGCTAACAGTCTTAAGGTTTAAACAAATGTATGAAAGAATTTATTTTTGATCCGTTTCAGCGATTGAGTGGGCTGGGAAAAAAAGGCTCTTTCCATGACAGTTAACACGCTTGAGCTTTAAACATGTATGAAAGAATTTATTTTTAATCGATTTCAGCGATTGAGTGGGCTGGGGGGGAAAAGGCTCTTTCCATAACAGCTAACACGATTGAGTGGGCTGGGAAAAAAAAAGGCTCTTTCCATAACAGCTAACACGCTTGAGCTTTAAAAATGTATGAAAGAATTTGTTTTTAATCGATTTCAGCGATTGAGTGGGCTGTGAAAAGAAAAAGCTCTTTCCATTACACCTAACACTCTTGAGCTTTAAAAATGTATGAAAGGATTTGTTTTTAATCGATTTCAGCGATTGAGTGGGCTGTGAAAAGAAAAAGCTCTTTCCATTACACCTAACACTCTTGAGCTTTAAAAATGTATGAAAGAATTTGTTTTTAATCGATTTCAGTGATTGAGTGGGCTGTGAAAAGAAAAACCTCTTTCCATTACACCTAACACTCTTGAGCTTTAAAAATATAGGAACGAATTTATTTTTAATCCATTTCAGCGATTGAGTGTGCTGGGAAACATTTTCTTAGAGCTCTGGGGAAAAAAGGCTCTTTCCATGACACCTAAAACGCTTGAGCTTTAAAAATGTATGAAACAATGTATTTTTAATCCATTTCAGCGATTGAGTGGGCTGTGAAAAGAAAAAGCTCTTTCCATGATACCTAACACTCTTGAGGTTTAAAAATATAGGAACGAATTTATTTTTAATCCATTTCAGCAATTGAGTGGGCTGGGAAACATTTTCTTAGAGCTCAGGGGAAAAAAGGCTCTTTCCATGACACCTAACACGCTTGAGCTTTAAAAATGTATGAAACAATTTATTTTTAATCCATTTCAGCGATTGAGCGGGCTCGGAAAATTTTCTTAGAGCTCAGGGAATGTGTCTCCAGGTTGAATGCACAGCACACACGGATGGGTAGTCGAAACTCGAGTAGCTTAAATAAATATACGAAATTTGGGTGATCGAGTGGACTAGGAAAAATTCTCAGAGTTCTGGAAATAATTCTGAGTTCAAGCATGGGACATGAGAACAGAAATGTATTACAATCATCATGTCATCATTGTTTTGGAAAGCCAAAAGAATTCCTCATGAAAGAACATTTTTTTTCCTGGTTGTGGGATGGAGTAGAGTTGCTGCATCTTGAACAACCCACACTGATCTGAACAGAAATATGAAATGTTTTTATAGATATAAGAAATGAACTGAAAGTGAAAGTAAAAATGAAATTGTATTGGCTGGAAATATTTCTTGGCTGTTGAATGGGAAAAATATTTCCAGAGCTGAAAAAAAAAAAAAAATAACTCTGTCTTCACTTTGTTTACTTTGGAATGGAGAAACCCAAAGACTATGACTCATTCTTTCTAAAACATAAAACATATAATTCCTAGAATGAGTCATGGTCTATTTTTAGAAACAGTGAGACAACATTCCCACACAAAAGGGGGGTAGGGTTAATTTTTATCATGTCTAGAAGACATGATAAAAATTAACAAAAAGTTTTTTTTTTTTTTTTTTTTTACATCTCAGATTTTTTTTTCTGAGCTCTGAAATTTTTTTCCCAGTCGGCAACCAAGTGAAAATTTTTCAGCGAAGACGATTTGCCTTTTTTTTTCACTTTCATCGCTTTTCTATAAAAGTATTCCACGTTTTCTATTCAGAACCGTGCGGGCTATCCAAGGTGCAGCATGCTTTTTCTCTTTCTCTATCTCATCTGGACCCAGGAACATTCTTCTAGAAAGAGCTTCTGTGAACACAAGTTTCTTTCCACTTTTTAAAGTCTCACAGAATAGAAATCATTCTTCTGTTTAGGGGCAAATGTTTCCCTTTTGAAAAGCTAGGACCCCTCGTTTGGATTTCATTAGCAACCGTTTATCAGGTTCTAGCGAAATTGGATGATCCATCCATGAATCAGAATTTCCCATCCGTGGTTTGGATGCAACAAGATTTTAACATAGTTTAAGAAAAATCCTAATTGAAAGGAGATGTCATGATATTGAAAGACACCTCAAACCATACCGTTGACGACGTGTGAGACACAAACCATGACATAAATTTCAGTTTCTATGACAGCTAACTGCTTGAGCTTTAAAAATGTATGAAAGAAGTTATTTTTAATCCATTGCAGCGATTGAGTGGGCTGGGGAAAAAAAAGGCCCTTTCCATGACAGCTAACACGCTTGAGCTTTAAAAATATATGAAAGAATTTGTTTTTAATCCATTTCAGCGATTGAGTGGACTGGGAAACATTTTCTTAGAGCTCAGGGGAAAAAAAGGCTCTTTCCATGAGAACTAACACTCTTGAGGTTTAAAAATGTATGAAAGAATTTATTTTTAATCCATTTCAGCGATTGAGTCTGCTGGGAATCATTTTCTCAGAGCTCAGGGGAAAAAAAGGCTCTTTCCATGACAGCTAACACGCTTAAGCTTTAAAAATGTATGAAAGAATTTATTTTTAATCCATTTCAGCGATTGAGTCTGCTGGGAAACATTTTCTCAGAGCTCAGGGAAAAAAAGGCTCTTTCCATGACAGCTAACACGCTTAAGCTTTAAAAATGTATGAAAGAATTTATTTTTAATCCATTTCAGCGATTGAGTCTGCTGGGAAACATTTTCTTAGAGCTCAGGGGAAAAAAAGGCTCTTTCCATGAGAACTAACACTCTTGAGGTTTAAAAATGTATGAAAGAATTTATTTTTAATCCATTTCAGCGATTGAGTGGGCTGGGAAACATTTTCTTAGAGCTCAGGGAAAAAAAGGTTCTTTCCATGACAGCTAACACGCTTAAGCTTTAAAAATGTATGAAAGAATTTATTTTTAATCCATTTCAGCGATTGATTCTGCTGGGAAACATTTTCTCAGAGCTCAGGGGAAAAAAAGGCTCTTTCCATGACAGCTAACACGCTTAAGCTTTAAAAATGTATGAAAGAATTTATTTTTAATCCATTTCAGCGATTGAGTCTGCTGGGAAACATTTTCTCAGAGCTCAGGGGAAAAAAAGGCTCTTTCCATGACAGCTAACACGCTTAAGCTTTAAAAATGTATGAAAGAATTTATTTTTAATCCATTTCAGCGATTGAGTGGGCTGGGGAAAAAAAAAGGCCCTTTCCATGACAGCTAACACGCTTGAGCTTTAAAAATATATGAAAGAATTTGTTTTTAATCCATTTCAGCGATTGAGTGGACTGGGAAACATTTTCTTAGAGCTCAGGGGAAAAAAAGGCTCTTTCCATGACAGCTAACACGCTTAAGCTTTAAAAATGTATGAAAGAATTTATTTTTAATCCATTTCAGCGATTGAGTCTGCTGGGAAACATTTTCTCAGAGCTCAGGGGAAAAAAAGGCTCTTTCCATGACAGCTAACACGCTTAAGCTTTAAAAATGTATGAAAGAATTTATTTTTAATCCATTTCAGCGATTGAGTCTGCTGGGAAACATTTTCTTAGAGCTCAGGAGGAAAAAAGGCTCTTTCCATGAGAACTAACACTCTTGAGGTTTAAAAATGTATGAAAGAATTTATTTTTAATCCATTTCAGCGATTGAGTCTCCTGGGAAACATTTTCTCAGAGCTCAGGGGAAAAAAAGGCTCTTTCCATGACAGCTAACACGCTTAAGCTTTAAAAATGTATGAAAGAATTTATTTTTAATCCATTTCAGCGATTGAGTCTGCTGGGAAACATTTTATCAGAGCTCAGGGGGAAAAAAGGCTCTTTCCATGACAGCTAATACTCTTGAGGTTTAAAAATGTATGAAAGAATTTATTTTTAATCCATTTCACCGATTGAGTGGGCTGGGAAACATTTTCTTAGAGCTCAGGGAAAAAAAGGTTCTTTCCATGACAGCTAACACTCTTGAGGTTTAAAAATGTATGAAAGAATTTATTTTTAATCCATTTCAGCGATTGAGTCTACTGGGAAACATTTTCTTAGAGCTCAGGGAAAAAAAAGGCTCTTTCCATGACAGCTAACACTCTTGAGGTTTAAAAATGTATGAAAGAATTTATTTTTAATCCATTTCAGCGATTGAGTCTGCTGGGAAACATTTTATCAGAGCTCAGGGGGAAAAAAGGCTCTTTCCATGACAGCTAATACTCTTGAGGTTTAAAAATGTATGAAAGAATTTATTTTTAATCCATTTCACCGATTGAGTGGGCTGGGAAACATTTTCTTAGAGCTCAAGGAAAAAAAGGTTCTTTCCATGACACCTAACACTCTTGAGGTTTCAAAATGTATGAAAGAATTTACTTTTAATCCATTTCAGTCATTGAGTCTGCTGGGAAACATTTTCTCAGAGCTCAGGGAAAAAAAGGCTCTTTCCATGACAGCTAAAACTCTTGTGGTTTAAAAATGTATGAAAGAATTTATTTTTAATCCATTTCAGGGATTGAGTGGGCTGTTTTTTCCTGGTTCTGGGATGGAGTAGAATTGCTGCGTCTTGGAGTAGAGTTGCAGAAACATGAAATGTTCTTATAGATATAAGAAATGAATTGAAAGTGAAAGTAAAAATGAAATTGTATTGGCTGGAAATATTTGTTGGCTGTTGAATGGGAAAAATATTTATAGAGCTGGAAAAAAAAAACTCTTCCTTTTTTTCTATTAATTTGATGTCTTCACTTTGTTTACTTTGGAATGGAGAAACCCAAAGACTATGACTCATCCTTTCTAAAACATATAATTCCTAGAATGAGTCATGGTCTATTTTTAGAAACAGTGAGACAACATTCCCACACAAAAGGGGGGTAGGGTTAATTTTTATCATGTCTAGAAAACATGATAAAAATTAACAATTTTTTTTTTTTTTTTTTACATCTCAGAATTTTTTTTCTGAGCTCTGAAAATTTTTTCACAGTCGGTAACCAATTGAAAAATTTCCAATCGGCTTTTACTTTCACTTTCAACTCTTTTCTATAAAAGCATTCCACGTTTTCTGTTCAGAACCGTGCGGGCTCTCCATAGTGCAACATGCTTTTTCTCTCTCTTCCTCATCTGCATCTAGGATGTTTTTCCTTCTTCAAGAAGTGGAATTTTTTGGGAATACCTTACAATTTCACGAGTTAGCAGTTTCTTATATTTCGAGGAGATTTCAATGAAATTGTTTATAGATGTCACCTATTGCAGATGAGGAAAATGTCTATACTGGATCGCTGGAGACATCTCATCCAGATAGGTCACGTTACATTTTTTCCCACACCTAAATAAACTGGACATGAGCCATCCTTTTGTTTTCTCATCCAACAAAGATAGACACTACAGACCGTTTTGGGTTTTCACTCTTCGCGAACCGAGATGAGCCGCAGCCACACTTTGCGTTTTCTATGAGCGCAATAATGGATCACGTGAGCAGCCATTTTGTTTCCCATCTCACCCAGATAGGTCATGTTGTATTTTGTTTCATGCACCTAGCCAATTTTGGACATGAGCCATCCTTTTGTTTTTTTTTTGTCTATCGAACCAAGATGGACTCTGGAGACAATTTTGTTTCTCAACGGAAAAGTAAATTTTCTGAATGGGTACCGGTGTTCGAATACTTTTGTGGCCGACTGTCTGATTATACTGTTACAACCACGAAATCTCGAAATGGATGGGTTTTACAGTTGACTACGGTAAGACGCAGGGAGACCTGTCATCCCTAGCTCCTCCTAGGAATTCTGAAGATACTATTACAACCCCCAAATCTCAAAAATGATAGGATTTACAAGTGACATCGAGTCCCGAAACCAATCGAGCTGACCCTAGAGAGATTGGAAAGGAAGATGGATTCGATGAGAGGGAGATTATTCTTCTTTCGGGATGGAAACAATATTCGTACTACTTTTCTTTCAAGAGGGAAAGGGGCATCCAATCCCACAACCTGTTGAGTGGACCCTAGAGAGGTTGAAAAGGCAGACAGATTCGACAGGGGTCGGTTTCGGATTAAAAAGAAGAGCCGTTCCGCTTTTCTTCCAACATGGAAAAGGGTATCTAGTCTCACAAGTTACAAACGCATCTTCCTTCAAAAAGTTAGAAAGGATTTTAAAATAGGTTGGAAACTATTTTCTTCTTCAAAATTCGGAAAAAACAACAACATACGCTTGGGTTCCAAAAAAACAGTTAAAGAAGGCTAAATGAACAGCCCGTCTAAAGTGAAATTCCGAAGAGAATAAATGGGTAAGGACTCATCCATCGAGTTGGCTGGGCAATGGTTTTTTTAGAAATTGAAACGGTCCACAAATAAAAAACGTGGTAAACAATATCAACAAAATGGTAAAGCAAATCTATTGAGCTGGTCTCTCAAATCTCACCCCGCAAAATATTTTAAACGTAAACAAGTCAACAACATAGTAAATACCATCAATAGAATAGGATAATAACATCGGCTAGAAGGGGAAAAACCTGTCAGAGAAGCAAAAACACAAAAGAGTGGAAGAAAAAACGTTAACATACCTTCACAGAACCTTTTTCCAGGAGAGATAGAAGCGTGTATCCACGTTGAGTGCCCCGCACAGACTGATTGGAAGCTGAAACACGAGTGGTTTAAATAGCTAAGTGAGAGTTCTTTCTAGAAACAATTTGGAAGTCTTATTTTGATCATCGAGTGGACTGGGAAAAAATTCTCAGAGCTGAGAAAAAAAATTTCTGAGATGTAAAAAACTTTTTGTTAATTTTTATCATGTCTTCTAGACATGATAAAAATTAACTCCCTTCTCGTTTTGTCTGGGAATGTTGTCTCCCACTTTCTAAAAACAGACCATGACTCATCCTTTCTTAAGAATACAATTCCAAGAAAAGAATGGGTTGGGATCTATTTTTAGAAACGGTTAGACAACATTCCCAGACAAAAAAAGGGGGTAGTTAATTTTTATCATGTCTAGAAAACATGATAAAAATTAACAAAAAGTTTTTTTTTTTTTTTTTTCATCTCAGAATTTTTTTTTTCTCAGCTCTGAGAATTTTTTCCCAGTCCACTCGATGATTAAAACAAGACTTCCAAATTGTTTCTAGAAAGAACTCTCACTTAGCTATTTAAACCACTCCAGTTTCAGCTTCAGATCAGTCTGTGCTGGGCAGTCCACCCGGATATAGGCTTTTGGATTACAAGAATGGTTTTTCTCAACTCGCAGAAATTTGTTTCCAGCCGACTCTTTTTCACTTTCCCATTCAACTCGTCTCTGATCTATAAAAACATTCCGAGTTTCAATTCAGTTCGGAACGGGCTGTTGGAGATGCAACACAAGATCATTCTCGTCCAAACCTGAAAAATACTTACCTATTAGGAAGATAAAGATACGTAAAAGAATAAGCTGTTACGTTATTATTGATTCCATCTCCTTTTTAGCTTCTTCTCGCATTTGTTTCCGATACTTTGCAATTTTCATAGAACGTTTAATGATGGTATAGGAAGGATTAAAGAGTCGATACGGGAAATACTTTCGGAAGAATCGTTTTAACTTTCTTGAGCAACTATCTAATGATCGAGGGAAAAGTGGGCCTGCAATAACCCAAGCCAAAAATTCATACAAATACCGATTACGTTGATCCCATATATTGGACGATGCCATTTTCTTTTCTGCATAATGTCGTCGAAGATCTGTTTCGTTCAGAAGTTTTAAAATTTCGTTTGCTTTTAAGTCAGTTTCAAGAATGACAAGAATAAATAAAGGCATCTCTTCATATTCATAACGATCTATAACTATTTTTCTAAGTTTTTTTAGGTCATTTAATGTAAGAAGAGGACCTTAACACCTTTTAATATGAATTTGTTTCGGGCGCTCCCTTTTTTTACCGAGCAAACGATACAAAAACACGATTTTATTTTTTATTTTATTATACGATTTCCTCTTTTCCTCAGTCAGATACTTTTCATATTGGTCTAATGCTGTTTTATAATAATACTTTATACCGTCACCATGTTTTCGATACCATTCATAGATTCATTAAAATAAAATTCATACTTAGCTCGTGTTCGTTCCGAAACATTCATACGTTTAATAATGTTTTGACATTCCTCCATTGTCGGACATTGTTTGAATACTGTGTTGTCAGGCTTATGTCTATGTTTAGGAAGACCATTATCCCAACATTTCCATCATCTCATTCGTTGGTATTCATTTTCTTTGAATCGGACGTTTGGATCTTTTCGCCTTTCTCGTTTTCTCCATCGATTTGCTTCTTTTACTCGTTACAGTGACCAATAATGTTTCAAATATGCTTTTCTTTTTCTTTTCCTTTCAGATAATGTTGTAGATTCCTCAGTATTCATCTTGATTCCTACCCTTCATTATTAATAATTATCTATTATTTTTCACTTCGTCTTATATTTTTTAATCTAATCCTATTTTGGTACCTAAAAATTAAATTGATTAAAAAAATATAAGAATTCCATAAAACTTTTAAAATTTCCTTGACCGTAAAATAAAAGAAATCCTAAACTCCTTACCTTTTAAATCTAGTGTGTCTCATAGGACAAACCGGTTTGTCCTATGAGACACACTAGATTTAAAAGGTAAGGAATTTAGGATCTTTTTTATTTTACTAAAAATTGATAAAAAAGGTTTATACTAGAAGGTTTCAAAATTGTATTAATGATATTAAATTATTATTAATGATTTTTTGAATGGGTGCCAGGATCAGGAGATATTGATAAAGAAATAACTTAATCAATAATATATATGTCTGAAAGATAAATACCATGAAGGGGGGCATAGTTTTTATAATGGCTAGCTTGCTATGTTTAATAATAAATCATGTAAATGGTCAAGCAAATCACTTATGTAATGACAAATAAATAGTAAAGCTGGACAGTATGAAGGAAAGGCATAAACTTACCCCACTTGTAATCAAAGATTTGAAAAGGATGGAATACGTCATCTTCTTTAAGTTGAAGAGATTCAAACCGTTATGTTCCACCTTGAACAGCACGCATAGATTGGAAATATTGTTATCAATAACAAGGATCTTGTGTTGCATCTCCAACAGCCCGTTCCGAACTGAATTGAAACTCGGAATGTTTTTATAGATCAGAGACGAGTTGAATGGGAAAGTGAAAACGAGTCGGCTGGAAACAAATTTCTGCGAGTTGAGAAAAACCATTCTTGTAATCCAAAAGCCTATATCCAGGTGGACTGCCCAGCACAGACTGATCTGAAGCTGAAACTGGAGTGGTTAAAATAGCTAAGTGAGAGTTCTTTCTAGAAACAATTTGGAAGTCTTGTTTTGATCATCGAGTGGACTGGGAAAAAATTCTCAGAGCTGAGAAAAAAAAATTCTGAGATGAAAAAAAAAAAAAAACTTTTTGTTAATTTTTATCATGTCTTCTAGACATGATAAAAATTAACTACCCCCTTTTTTGTCTGGGAATGTTGTCTCACCGTTTCTAAAAATAGATCCCAACCCATTCTTTTCTTGGAATTGTATTCTTAAGAAAGGATGAGTCATGGTCTATTTTTAGAAAGTGGGAGACAACATTCCCAGACAAAAAGAGAAGGGAGTTAATTTTTATCATGTCTAGAAGACATGATAAAAATTAACAAAAAGTTTTTTTTTTTTTTTTTTTTACATCTCAGAATTTTTTTTTCTCAGCTCTGAGAATTTTTTCCCAGTCCACTCGATGATCAAAATAAGACTTCCAAATTGTTTCTAGAAAGAACTCTCACTTAGCTATTTAAACCACTCGTGTTTCAGCTTCCAATCAGTCTGTGCGGGGCACTCAACGTGGATACACGCTTCTATCTCTCCTGGAAAAAGGTTCTGTGAAGGTATGTTAACATTTTTTCTTCCACTCTTTTGTGTTTTTGCTTCTCTGACAGGTTTTTCCCTTCTAGCCGATGTTATTATCCTATTCTATTGATGGTATTTACTATGTTGTTGACTTGTTTACGTTTAAAATATTTTGCGGGGTGAGATTTGAGAGACCAGCTCAATAGATTTGCTTTACCATTTTGTTGATATTGTTTACCACGTTTTTTATTTGTGGACCGTTTCAATTTCTAAAAAAACCATTGCCCAGCCAACTCGATGGATGAGTCCTTACCCATTTATTCTCTTCGGAATTTCACTTTAGACGGGCTGTTCATTTAGCCTTCTTTAACTGTTTTTTGGAACCCAAGCGTATGTTGTTGTTTTTTCCGAATTTTGAAGAAGAAAATAGTTTCCAACCTATTTTAAAATCCTTTCTAACTTTTTGAAAGAAGATGCGTTTGTAAGTTGTGAGACTAGATACCCTTTTCCATGTTGGAAGAAAAGCGGAACGGCTCTTCTTTTTAATCCGAAACCGACCCCAGTCGAATCTGTCTGCCTTTTCAACCTCTCTAGGGTCCACTCAACAGGTTGTGGGATTGGATGCCCCTTTCCCTCTTGAAAGAAAAGTAGTACGAATATTGTTTCCATCCCGAAAGAAGAATAATCTCCCTCTCATCGAATCCATCTTCCTTTCCAATCTCTCTAGGGTCAGCTCGATTGGTTTCGGGACTCGATGTCAATTGTAAATCCTATCATTTTTGAGATTTGGGGGTTGTAATAGTATCTTCAGAATTCCTAGGAGGAGCTAGGGATGACAGGTCTCCCTGCGTCTTACCGTAGTCAACTGTAAAACCCATCCATTTCGAGATTTCGTGGTTGTAACAGTATAATCAGACAGTCGGCCACAAAAGTATTCGAACACTGGTACCCATTCAGAAAATTTACTTTTCCGTTGAGAAACAAAATTGTCTCCAGAGTCCATCTTGGTTCGATAGACAAAAAAAACAAAAGGATGGCTCATGTCCAAAATTGGCTAGGTGCATGAAACAAAATACAACATGACCTATCTGGGTGAGATGGGAAACAAAATGGCTGCTCACGTGATCCATTATTGCGCTCATAGAAAACGCAAAGTGTGGCTGCGGCTCATCTCGGTTCGCGAAGAGTGAAAACCCAAAACGGTCTGTAGTGTCTATCTTTGTTGGATGAGAAAACAAAAGGATGGCTCATGTCCAGTTTATTTAGGTGTGGGAAAAAATGTAACGTGACCTATCTGGATGAGATGTCTCCAGCGATCCAGTATAGACATTTTCCTCATCTGCAATAGGTGACATCTATAAACAATTTCATTGAAATCTCCTCGAAATATAAGAAACTGCTAACTCGTGAAATTGTAAGGTATTCCCAAAAAATTCCACTTCTTGAAGAAGGAAAAACATCCTAGATGCAGATGAGGTAGAGAGAGAAAAAGCATGTTGCACTATGGAGAGCCCGCACGGTTCTGAACAGAAAACGTGGAATGCTTTTACAGAAAAGAGTTGAAAGTGAAAGTAAAAGCCGATTGGAAATTTTTCAATTGGTTACCGACTGTGAAAAAATTTTCAGAGCTCAGAAAAAAAAATTCTGAGATGTAAAAAAAAAAAAAAAAAAAAACTTTTTGTTAATTTTTATCATGTCTTCTAGACATGATGATAAAAATTAACCCTACCCCCCTTTTGTGTGGGAATGTTGTCTCACTGTTTCTAAAAATAGACCATGACTCATTCTAGGAATTATATGTTTTATGTTTTAGAAAGAATGAGTCATAGTCTTTGGGTTTCTTCATTCCAAAGTAAACAAAGTGAAGACATCAATTTAATAGAAAAAAAGAAAGAGTTATTATTTTTTTTTTTCAGCTCTGGAAATATTTTTCCCATTCAACAGCCAAGAAATATTTCCAGCCAATACAATTTCATTTTTACTTTCACTTTGAGTTCATTTCTTATATCTATAAAAACATTTCATATTTCTGTTCAGATCAGTGTGGGTTGTTCAAGATGCAGCAACTCTACTCCATCCCACAACCAGGAAAAAAAGATGTTCTTTCATGAGGAATTCTTTTGGCTTTCGAAAACAATGATGACATGATGATTGTAATACATTTCTGTTCTCATGTCCCATGCTTGAACTCAGAATTATTTCCAGAACTCTGAGAATTTTTCCTAGTCCACTCGATGACCCAAATTTCGTATATTTATTTAAGCTACTCGAGTTTCGAATACCCATCCGTGTGTGCTGTGCATTCAACCTGGAGACACATTCCCTGAGCTCTAAGAAAATTTTCCGAGCCCACTCAATCGCTGAAATGGATTAAAAATAAATTGTTTCATACATTTTTAAAGCTCAAGCGTGTTAGGTGTCATGGAAAGAGCCTTTTTTCCCCTGAGCTCTAAGAAAATGTTTCCCAGCCCACTCAATTGCTGAAATGGATTAAAAATAAATTCGTTCCTATATTTTTAAACCTCAAGAGTGTTAGGTATCATGGAAAGAGCTTTTTCTTTTCACAGCCCACTCAATCGCTGAAATGGATTAAAAATAAATTGTTTCATACATTTTTAAAGCTCAAGCGTGTTAGGTGTCATGGAAAGAGCCTTTTTTCCCCAGAGCTCTAACAAAATGTTTCCCAGCCCACTCAATCGCTGAAATGGATTAAAAATAAATTCGTTCCTATATTTTTAAAGCTCAAGAGTGTTAGGTGTAATGGAAAGAGCTTTTTCTTTTCACAGCCCACTCAATCACTGAAATTGATTAAAAACAAATTCTTTCATACATTTTTAAAGCTCAAGAGAGTTAGGTGTAATGGAAAGAGCTTTTTCTTTTCACAGCCCACTCAATCGCTGAAATCGATTAAAAACAAATTCTTTCATACATTTTTAAAGCTTAAGAGTGTTAGGTGTAATGGAAAGAGCTTTTTTTTCCACAGCCCACTCAATCGCTGAAATCGATTAAAAACAAATTCTTTCATACATTTTTAAAGCTCAAGAGTGTTAGCTGTTATGGAAAGAGTCTTTTTTTCCCAGCCCACTCAATCGTGTTAGCTGTTATGGAAAGAGCCTTTCCCCCCCAGCCCACTCAATCGGTGAAATGGATTAAAAATAAATTCTTTCATACATGTTTAAAGCTCAAGCGTGTTAACTGTCATGGAAAGAGCCTTTTTTTCCCAGCCCACTAAATCGCTGAAACGGATCAAAAATAAATTCTTTCATACATTTGTTTAAACCTTAAGACTGTTAGCTGTCATGAAAACTGAAATTTTTGTCACGGTTTGTGTGTCACACGTCGTCAACGGTATGATTTGAGGTGAAAATTGAAAACCCGGTATGAAAAATCTCTTTAACTTCACTTTAGAAGAAGGTGTGGGATAGAGAGATTTCGTCATGGGAAAATGTCTTTCAATGTCCGTCATGGGAAAATGTCTTTCAATATCATGTCATCTCTTTTCAAATAGGATTGAAGGATTTTTCTTAAACTATGTTGAAATCTTGATGCATAAAAACCACGGATGGGAAATTCTAATCCATGGATGGATCATCCGATTTCGCTAGACCCTGATAAACGGTTGCTGATGAAATCCAAACGAGGGGTCCTAGCTTTTCAAATGGGAAACATTTTCCACTAAACGGAGGAATGATTTCTATTATGTGAGACGTCAAAAATTGGAAAAAAGCTTGTGTTCACAGAAGCTCTTTCTAGAAGAGTGGTCCTGGGTCCAGATGAGGTAGAGAGAGAAAAAGCATGCTGCACCTTGGACAGCCCACACAGTTCTGAACAGAAAACGTAGAATACTTTTATAGAAAAGTGTTGAAAGTGAAAGTAAAAGGCCAATCGTCTTGGCTGGAGAATTTTCACTTGGTTGCTGCCGACTGGGAAATATTTTTCAAAGCTCAGAAAAAAAATTTGAGATGTAAAAAAAAAAAAAAACTTTTTGTTAATTTTTATCATGTCTAGAAGACATGATAAAAATTAACCCTACCCCCTTTTGTGTGGGAATGTTGTCTCACTGTTTCTAAAAATAGACCATGACTCATTCTAGGAATTATATGTTTTATGTTTTAGAAAGAATGAGTCATAGTCTTTGGGTTTCTTCATTCCAAAGTAAACAAAGTGAAGACATCAATTTAATAGAAAAAAAGAAAGAGTTATTTTTTTTTTTCAGCTCTGGAAATATTTTTCCCATTCAACAGCCAAGAAATATTTCCAGCCAATACAATTTCATTTTTACTTTCACTTTCAGTTCATTTCTTATATCTATAAAAACATTTCATATTTCTGTTCAGATCAGTGTGGGTTGTTCAAGATGCAGCAACTCTACTCCATCCCACAACCAGGAAAAAAAGATGTTCTTTCATGAGGAATTCTTTTGGCTTTCGAAAACAATGATGACATGATGATTGTAATACATTTCTGTTCTCATGTCCCATGCTTGAACTCAGAATTATTTCCAGAACTCTGAGAATTTTTCCTAGTCCACTCGATGACCCAAATTTCGTATATTTATTTAAGCTACTCGAGTTTCGACTACCCATCCGTGTGTGCTGTGCATTCAACCTGGAGACACATTCCCTGAGCTCTAAGAAAATTTTCCGAGCCCACTCAATCGCTGAAATGGATTAAAAATAAATTGTTTCATACATTTTTAAAGCTCAAGCGTGTTAGGTGTCATGGAAAGAGCCTTTTTTCCCCTGAGCTCTAAGAAAATGTTTCCCAGCCCACTCAATTGCTGAAATGGATTAAAAATAAATTCGTTCCTATATTTTTAAACCTCAAGAGTGTTAGGTATCATGGAAAGAGCTTTTTCTTTTCACAGCCCACTCAATCGCTGAAATGGATTAAAAATAAATTGTTTCATACATTTTTAAAGCTCAAGCGTGTTAGGTGTCATGGAAAGAGCCTTTTTTCCCCAGAGCTCTAACAAAATGTTTCCCAGCCCACTCAATCGCTGAAATGGATTAAAAATAAATTCGTTCCTATATTTTTAAAGCTCAAGAGTGTTAGGTGTAATGGAAAGAGCTTTTTCTTTTCACAGCCCACTCAATCACTGAAATTGATTAAAAACAAATTCTTTCATACATTTTTAAAGCTCAAGAGAGTTAGGTGTAATGGAAAGAGCTTTTTCTTTTCACAGCCCACTCAATCGCTGAAATCGATTAAAAACAAATTCTTTCATACATTTTTAAAGCTCAAGAGTGTTAGGTGTAATGGAAAGAGCTTTTTTTTTCACAGCCCACTCAATCGCTGAAATCGATTAAAAACAAATTCTTTCATACATTTTTAAAGCTCAAGAGTGTTAGCTGTTATGGAAAGAGTCTTTTTTTCCCAGCCCACTCAATCGTGTTAGCTGTTATGGAAAGAGCCTTTCCCCCCCCAGCCCACTCAATCGGTGAAATGGATTAAAAATAAATTCTTTCATACATGTTTAAAGCTCAAGCGTGTTAACTGTCATGGAAAGAGCCTTTTTTTCCCAGCCCACTAAATCGCTGAACCGGATCAAAAATAAATTCTTTCATACATTTGTTTAAACCTTAAGACTGTTAGCTGTGTCCGTCATGGGAAAATGTCTTTCAATATCATGTCATCTCTTTTCAAATAGGATTGAAGGATTTTTCTTAAACTATGTTGAAATCTTGATGCATAAAAACCACGGATGGGAAATTCTAATCCATGGATGGATCATCCGATTTCGCTAGACCCTGATAAACGGTTGCTGATGAAATCCAAACGAGGGGTCCTAGCTTTTCAAATGGGAAACATTTTCCACTAAACGGAGGAATGATTTCTATTCTGTGAGACGTCAAAAATTGGAAAAAAGCTTGTGTTCACAGAAGCTCTTTCTAGAAGAGTGGTCCTGGGTCCAGATGAGGTAGAGAGAGAAAAAGCATGCTGCACCTTGGACAGCCCACACAGTTCTGAACAGAAAACGTAGAATACTTTTATAGAAAAGTGTTGAAAGTGAAAGTAAAAGGCCAATCGTCTTGGCTGGAGAATTTTCACTTGGTTGCCGACTGGGAAATATTTTTCAAAGCTCAGAAAAAAAATTTGAGATGTAAAAAAAAAAAAAAAAAACTTTTTGTTAATTTTTATCATGTCTTCTAGACATGATAAAAATTAACCCTACCCCCTTTTGTGTGGGAATGTTGTCTCACTGTTTCTAAAAATAGACCATGACTCATTCTAGGAATTATATGTTTTATGTTTTAGAAAGAATGAGTCATAGTCTTTGGGTTTCTTCATTCCAAAGTAAACAAAGTGAAGACATCAATTTAATAGAAAAAAAGAAAGAGTTATTTTTTTTTTTTTCAGCTCTGGAAATATTTTTCCCATTCAACAGCCAAGAAATATTTCCAGCCAATACAATTTCATTTTTACTTTCACTTTCAGTTCATTTCTTATATCTATAAAAACATTTCATATTTCTGTTCAGATCAGTGTGGGTTGTTCAAGATGCAGCAACTCTACTCCATCCCACAACCAGGAAAAAAAGATGTTCTTTCATGAGGAATTCTTTTGGCTTTCGAAAACAATGATGACATGATGATTGTAATACATTTCTGTTCTCATGTCCCATGCTTGAACTCAGAATTATTTCCAGAACTCTGAGAATTTTTCCTAGTCCACTCGATGACCCAAATTTCGTATATTTATTTAAGCTACTCGAGTTTCGACTACCCATCCGTGTGTGCTGTGCATTCAACCTGGAGACACATTCCCTGAGCTCTAAGAAGATTTTCCGAGCCCATTCAATCGCTGAAATGGATTAAAAATAAATTGTTTCATACATTTTTAAAGCTCAAGCGTGTTAGGTGTCATGGAAAGAGCCTTTTTTCCCCTGAGCTCTAAGAAAATGTTTCCCAGCCCACTCAATTACTGAAATGGATTAAAAATAAATTCGTTCCTATATTTTTAAACCTCAAGAGTGTTAGGTATCATGGAAAGAGCTTTTTCTTTTCACAGCCCACTCAATCGCTGAAATGGATTAAAAATAAATTGTTTCATACATTTTTAAAGCTCAAGCGTGTTAGGTGTCATGGAAAGAGCCTTTTTTCCCCAGAGCTCTAACAAAATGTTTCCCAGCCCACTCAATCGCTGAAATGGATTAAAAATAAATTCGTTCCTATATTTTTAAAGCTCAAGAGTGTTAGGTGTAATGGAAAGAGCTTTTTCTTTTCACAGCCCACTCAATCACTGAAATTGATTAAAAACAAATTCTTTCATACATTTTTAAAGCTCAAGAGAGTTAGGTGTAATGTAAAGAGCTTTTTCTTTTCACAGCCCACTCAATCGCTGAAATCGATTAAAAACAAATTCTTTCATACATTTTTAAAGCTCAAGAGTGTTAGGTGTAATGGAAAGAGCTTTTTTTTTCACAGCCCACTCAATCGCTGAAATCGATTAAAAACAAATTCTTTCATACATTTTTAAAGCTCAAGAGTGTTAGCTGTTATGGAAAGAGTCTTTTTTTCCCAGCCCACTCAATCGTGTTAGCTGTTATGGAAAGAGCCTTTCCCCCCCCAGCCCACTCAATCGGTGAAATGGATTAAAAATAAATTCTTTCATACATGTTTAAAGCTCAAGCGTGTTAACTGTCATGGAAAGAGCCTTTTTTTCCCAGCCCACTAAATCGCTGAACCGGATCAAAAATAAATTCTTTCATACATTTGTTTAAACCTTAAGACTGTTAGCTGTCATGAAAACTGAAATTTTTGTCACGGTTTGTGTGTCACACGTCGTCAACGGTATGATTTGAGGTGAAAATTGAAAACCCGGTATGAAAAATCTCTTTAACTTCACTTTAGAAGAAGGTGTGGGATAGAGAGATTTCGTCATGGGAAAATGTCTTTCAATGTCCGTCATGGGAAAATGTCTTTCAATATCATGTCATCTCTTTTCAAATAGGATTGAAGGATTTTTCTTAAACTATGTTGAAATCTTGATGCATAAAAACCACGGATGGGAAATTCTAATCCATGGATGGATCATCCGATTTCGCTAGACCCTGATAAACGGTTGCTGATGAAATCCAAACGAGGGGTCCTAGCTTTTCAAATGGGAAACATTTTCCACTAAACGGAGGAATGATTTCTATTCTGTGAGACGTCAAAAATTGGAAAAAAGCTTGTGTTCACAGAAGCTCTTTCTAGAAGAGTGGTCCTGGGTCCAGATGAGGTAGAGAGAGAAAAAGCATGCTGCACCTTGGACAGCCCACACAGTTCTGAACAGAAAACGTAGAATACTTTTATAGAAAAGTGTTGAAAGTGAAAGTAAAAGGCCAATCGTCTTGGCTGGAGAATTTTCACTTGGTTGCCGACTGGGAAATATTTTTCAAAGCTCAGAAAAAAAATTTGAGATGTAAAAAAAAAAAAAAAAAACTTTTTGTTAATTTTTATCATGTCTTCTAGACATGATAAAAATTAACCCTACCCCCTTTTGTGTGGGAATGTTGTCTCACTGTTTCTAAAAATAGACCATGACTCATTCTAGGAATTATATGTTTTATGTTTTAGAAAGAATGAGTCATAGTCTTTGGGTTTCTTCATTCCAAAGTAAACAAAGTGAAGACATCAATTTAATAGAAAAAAAGAAAGAGTTATTTTTTTTTTTTTTCAGCTCTGGAAATATTTTTCCCATTCAACAGCCAAGAAATATTTCCAGCCAATACAATTTCATTTTTACTTTCACTTTCAGTTCATTTCTTATATCTATAAAAACATTTCATATTTCTGTTCAGATCAGTGTGGGTTGTTCAAGATGCAGCAACTCTACTCCATCCCACAACCAGGAAAAAAAGATGTTCTTTCATGAGGAATTCTTTTGGCTTTCGAAAACAATGATGACATGATGATTGTAATACATTTCTGTTCTCATGTCCCATGCTTGAACTCAGAATTATTTCCAGAACTCTGAGAATTTTTCCTAGTCCACTCGATGACCCAAATTTCGTATATTTATTTAAGCTACTCGAGTTTCGACTACCCATCCGTGTGTGCTGTGCATTCAACCTGGAGACACATTCCCTGAGCTCTAAGAAAATTTTCCGAGCCCACTCAATCGCTGAAATGGATTAAAAATAAATTGTTTCATACATTTTTAAAGCTCAAGCGTGTTAGGTGTCATGGAAAGAGCCTTTTTTCCCCTGAGCTCTAAGAAAATGTTTCCCAGCCCACTCAATTGCTGAAATGGATTAAAAATAAATTCGTTCCTATATTTTTAAACCTCAAGAGTGTTAGGTATCATGGAAAGAGCTTTTTCTTTTCGCAGCCCACTCAATCGCTGAAATGGATTAAAAATAAATTGTTTCATACATTTTTAAAGCTCAAGCGTGTTAGGTGTCATGGAAAGAGCCTTTTTTCCCCAGAGCTCTAACAAAATGTTTCCCAGCCCACTCAATCGCTGAAATGGATTAAAAATAAATTCGTTCCTATATTGTTAAAGCTCACGAGTGTTAGGTGTAATGGAAAGAGCTTTTTCTTTTCACAGCCCACTCAATCACTGAAATTGATTAAAAACAAATTCTTTCATACATTTTTAAAGCTCAAGAGAGTTAGGTGTAATGGAAAGAGCTTTTTCTTTTCACAGCCCACTCAATCGCTGAAATCGATTAAAAACAAATTCTTTCATACATTTTTAAAGCTCAAGAGTGTTAGGTGTAATGGAAAGAGCTTTTTTTTTCACAGCCCACTCAATCGCTGAAATCGATTAAAAACAAATTCTTTCATACATTTTTAAAGCTCAAGAGTGTTAGCTGTTATGGAAAGAGTCTTTTTTTCCCAGCCCACTCAATCGTGTTAGCTGTTATGGAAAGAGCCTTTCCCCCCCAGCCCACTCAATCGGTGAAATGGATTAAAAATAAATTCTTTCATACATGTTTAAAGCTCAAGCGTGTTAACTGTCATGGAAAGAGCCTTTTTTTCCCAGCCCACTAAATCGCTGAACCGGATCAAAAATAAATTCTTTCATACATTTGTTTAAACCTTAAGACTGTTAGCTGTCATGAAAACTGAAATTTTTGTCACGGTTTGTGTGTCACACGTCGTCAACGGTATGATTTGAGGTGAAAATTGAAAACCCGGTATGAAAAATCTCTTTAACTTCACTTTAGAAGAAGGTGTGGGATAAAGAGATTTCGTCATGGGAAAATGTCTTTCAATGTCCGTCATGGGAAAATGTCTTTCAATATCATGTCATCTCTTTTCAAATAGGATTGAAGGATTTTTCTTAAACTATGTTGAAATCTTGATGCATAAAAACCACGGATGGGAAATTCTAATCCATGGATGGATCATCCGATTTCGCTAGACCCTGATAAACGGTTGCTGATGAAATCCAAACGAGGGGTCCTAGCTTTTCAAATGGGAAACATTTTCCACTAAACGGAGGAATGATTTCTATTCTGTGAGACGTCAAAAATTGGAAAAAAGCTTGTGTTCACAGAAGCTCTTTCTAGAAGAGTGGTCCTGGGTCCAGATGAGGTAGAGAGAGAAAAAGCATGCTGCAGCTTGGACAGCCCACACAGTTCTGAACAGAAAACGTAGAATACTTTTATAGAAAAGTGTTGAAAGTGAAAGTAAAAGGCCAATCGTCTTGGCTGGAGAATTTTCACTTGGTTGCCGACTGGGAAATATTTTTCAAAGCTCAGAAAAAAAATTTGAGATGTAAAAAAAAAAAAAAAAAAAAAACTTTTTGTTAATTTTTATCATGTCTTCTAGACATGATAAAAATTAACCCTACCCCCTTTTGTGTGGGAATGTTGTCTCAGTGTTTCTAAAAATAGACCCTGACACATTCTAGGAATTATATGTGGAAGAAAGGATGAGTCATGGTCTTTGGGTTTCTTCCTTCCAAAGTAAACAAAGTGAAGACATCAAATTAATAGAAAAAAGGAAGAGTTTTTTTTTTTTTTTTTTTTTTTTTTAAAGCTTTGGAAATTTTTTTCCATTCGACAGCCAAGAAATATTTCCAGCCAACACAATTTCATTTTTACTTTCACTTTCAGTTTATTTCTTATATCTATAAAAACATTCCACATTTCTGTTCAGATCAGTGTGGGTTGTGGACGATACAACATCTCTACCTCATCTCACAACCAGGAGGAAAAGATGTTGTTTCATGAGGAATTGTTTTGTCTTTCGAATTGGATCAACATTGGAAGGTAAAAAAAAATAAAAAAAAAGACATCTTTTTTTTTCGGAGGAGGGAAGGCAGTGAATTTGTATAGGAATATACTACAAACGGACTTTAAAGCCTGTTTTCAGCATATAGCTATACAAATTGGAAGGTAAAAAAAAATAAAAAAAAAGACATCTTTTTTTTCGGGGGGGGAAGGCAGTGAATTTGTATAGGAATATACTACAAACGGACTTTAAAGCCTGTTTTCAGCATATAGCTATACAAATTGGAAGGTAAAAAAAATAAATAAATAAAAAAAAATAAAAAAAGACATCTTTTTTTTTTCGGGAAATTAAGTGAATTTGTATAGAAATATACTACAAGAACATCAATAAAAGAACATCATGGGTCCAAGAATTGAAACTGAAAGTCCAAAAACGAAATGTTAACGACTGGGAAGAAAATTTTCAAAGCTTAAAAAAAAAAAATACTTCACTTTTTCTTTCTTAATTTGATGTCTTCATTCTTTTGACCTTGTAGAAAGAAAAAAGTGAAGACATCAAATTAAGAAAGAAAAAAGGAAGGTTTTTTTTTTTTTTTTTTTTTTTTTAAATGTGTTAAAATTTTTCCAGAGCTCTGAGAATTTTTCCCAGTAGGTTTCTAGAAGCAACTCGTTAATGTATTTAAACCACTTGCGTTTCAGTTTCAGATCAGTCTGTGCTGTGCACTCAACGTGGATACACGCTTCTCACTCTCCTGGGAAGAGCTTCTGTGAAGGTATGTGAACATTTTTTTCTTACTCTTTTGTATTTCATAGACTACAAATATTTATTGAGTCACCCATTTTATAGAAATGTATTCTTATTTCCTTTCAATACTTTGAGGTAGGGTAATATTTTCCCCCGTGCTACTGTTTTTGCTTTTCAAGGCTAGAAATGTTTTACTCAATAGCTGTTTTTATAGAAAACATGCTATTATTTCGTATACTGATATATTTTGTGAAACTTTAACAAATCCTTTTCAACAAAGCAAGATCATGTGATCCACAGCTGGCTAGACCCGTCAGTGTAATCGGATCACGATTGTTCCATCATATACTGATATATTTTGTGAAACTTTAACAAATTCCTTTCAAGAAGCCAAGATCTCGTGATCCACAGCTGGCTAGACCCGTCACTGTAATTGGATCACTATTGTTCCATCCTATACTGATATATTTTGTGAAACTTTAACAAATTCCTTTCAAGAAGCCAAGATCTCGTGATCCACAGCTGGCTAGACTCGTCAGTGTAATTGGATCACGATTGTTCCATCCTATACTGATATATTTTGTGAAACTTTAACAAATTCCTTTCAAGAAGCCAAGATCTCGTGATCCACAGCTGACTCCATTAGTCAGGAAAAACGGATCACGATTTTATCAATCGTATACTGATATATTTTGTGAAACTTTAACAAATCCCTTTCAACAGGGCAAGATCTCGTGATCCATAGCTGGCTAGAGCAGTCAGGATCAATGGATCACGATGGTTCCCTCGTATACTGATATATTTTGTGAAACTTTAACAAGGCAAGATCTCGTGATCCACAGCTGGCTAGACTAGTCAGGATTAACGGATCACGATTTTATCAATTGTATACTGATATATTTTGTGAAACTTCTTTAACAAATCCTTTTCAAGAAGGCAAGATCTCGTGATCCACAGCTGGCTAGAGCAGTCAGTATAATCGGATCACGACTGTTCCCTCGTATACTGATATATTTTGTGAAATTTTAACAAATGACTTTCAAGAAGGCAAGATCTCGTGATCCAGAACTGACTCAATCAGTCAGGATTAACGGATCACGATTGTTCCATTCTATACTGATATATTTTGTGAAACTTCTTTAACAAATGACTTTCAAGAAGGCAAGATCTCGTGATCCAGAGCTGACTCAATCAGTCAGGATTAACGGATCACGATTGTTTCATTGTATACTGATATATTTTGTGAAACTTCTTTACCAAATGACTTTCAAGAAGGCAAGATCTCGTGATCCACAGCTGACTAGACTTGTCAGAATTAACGGATCACGATAGTTCCATTGTATACTGATATATTTTGTGTAACTTTAACAAATTGTTTTCAACAAGGCAAGATCCTGTGATCCACAGCTGACTCCATCAGTCAGGATAACGGATCACGATGGTTCTATCTTATACTGATATATATTTTGTGAAACGTTAACAAATGACTTTCAAGAAGGCAAGATCATGTGATTCAATAGAATTGTTCAATCTTATACTGGTATATTCTGATAAAACAACAGAATGATCCAATTTTGAATATGATCCCAATATGTTTTTATAAAATCCATTTCATATTTTGTAAAACGTGAACGACTGACTTTCCAGCTGGCTGCATGGGTGTTTTTTTTTCGTGGTTTTTCCCCATGTGTAACGTGAATACGAGCCAGTTTCCCTTCCAAAGTAATCCACGAAGGCATTTCTTAAGGCAAATACCAACTTCCACGGTGTCATTTGAACGATCGAGTCGGCTGTTGGAAAAAAATGTCTGACAGCTGAAAACAATATCTCCACAAACCTTCACAAAACCTCTTTCCAGGAGGAAGAAGCGTGTATTCAGCTCCAGTGCACAGAACAGACTGATTTAAAGCTGAAACGCGACTGGTTTAAATAGATGAGAACCCTCTATAGAAATAATTTGAATATATCTGGTTTTGTGAATCAAGCCGACTGGGAAAAAATTCTCAGAGCTCAGAAAAAAATTCTGAGATGTAAAAAAAAAAAAAAAAAAAATTTTTTTTGTTAATTTTTATCATGTCTTCTAGACATGATAAAAATTATTAAATTTTTATCATGTCTTCTAGACATGATAAAAATTAACTCCCTTCTCTTTTTGTCTGGGAATGTTGTCTCACTCTTTCTAAAAATAGACTATGACTCATTCTTGTGGAATTCTGTTGGGATTTTAATTTCGATTGGCATTTGAATGTGTTTCAATTCCCCAGTTGTCTATAAAAGCATTCCGCGTTTCACTTCAGATCCGTGTGGGCTGTAGAAGAGGCAACACGTCTCTCTCTTTACCCAATCTCATGATATTCTTTAAGAATTTCTTAGCCATTTGTCAAAGAAGGGGACTATAATTGAAGAATTTATGAATTTGGGAACATGTCACCATGGCAAATCTAAAATCTTGGCACTGGATACTGGAAAGCCCCGCTCTGATTATAATTCTGAGTTCTAGCATGGGACATTTTTTAAATCAATAAGCTAAACTATTTTTCTAGTCTCATATTCTCTCGTGACTAGGGTTCCAGATTTGGGTAGAGAGAGACATGTTGCCTCATCAACAGCCCGCACTGTTCTGAACAGAAACGTGGAATGCTTTTATAGAAAAGTGAAGAGTTGAAAGTGAAAGTCGAAAAACGAAATGGGATCGGCTGGGAAAATATTTTCAGAGCTCAGAAAAAAATTCTGAGATGTAAAAAAAAAAAAAAAAAAAATCTTTTTGTTAATTTTTATCATGTCTTCTAGACATGATAAAAATTAACTCCCTTCTCTTTTTGTCTGGGAATATTGTCTCCCACTTTCTAAAAATAGACAATGACTCATTCTTTCTAAAGAATAGAATTCCAAGAAAAGATTGGATAAGTCATGGTCTAATTTTAGAAAGTGGGAGACAACATTCCCATACAAAAGGGGGGTGAGTTAATTTTTGTCATGTCTAGAAGACATGATAAAAATTAACAAAAAGTTTTTTTTTTTTTTTTTACATCTCAGAATTTTTTTCTGAGCTCTGAAAATATTTTCCCAGCCGATCTCATTTCGTTTTTCGACTTTCAGTTTCAAATCTTCTCTTTTCTATGAAAGTATTTCGAGTTTCTGTTCAAAACACTGTGGGCTGTTGAAAAGGTAACACGTCTCCCTCTCTACATTAATGGGGAATCCAAGATGTTCTAAAGAAGAATTCTTTGAGAATCTCTTAACCTTTCTGAACTTTAGAAGAGCTAGCTGGATATTTCTTCATTTCTTTTTCAAGTATGGGTTCAAAGGATTCTTTTAAATAGTTGCAAGTAAGACGTTGTATCATTTTCTGTTGATCATGAATCTATTAAAAAAATTTCAATGCCTAGTTTTAGGTCTAACTATACCCAACATGATTCATATGTTTTACTCTACGTTTTAGATGAGACCCTCTCTTAAAAACATGATTTTCCTATTCAAAGTTGAAATGATTTTCCAAAAGCATGATCCTTTAAAAAAAAACATGTGTGTTTGTGTATGTGTGGTGGGACGGTTAGCTTTCTTTCTTACGAGATAGTCATCTCCACGAGATGTGTTTTGGATATCTTCTCCACCCTCTCGTGGTCACTGAAATCTCGTGATGGCTCAAGTGAAAAGGGTTCGTTTATTTTGACTCACAACCACGTTATATTTTTTTGGATATCTCCTCCAACGACTCGTGGAACTCTTTTCCCTGAAATGAGGTATGTTTAGCAGTGCACGCCCTCTGAAGTGAAGCTCGGAATACTTTGACAAATCCTGTCGAGTGGATTATGAAACCATTTTTAAAGGACCTCAGAGAAACACCCATGAAGACGATACCAGCGTGTCGTTTTTCAGAAAGCATGAAGGTGGTTCATGGTGAGAGATGAGATAGTAAAATAGTTTTTTTCTTAGAAAGTTGAAAAAATGGAGAGTAGTAAGGCACAGTCTCTTTTTTCGAAACTGAGTAGGAGGGTCATTTTGAGATGAGCTGGAAAATATTTTCTGAGACATTTGAAAAAAAATTTTAAAAATAAAAAATATATATATTATATAATATATATATTATATAATATATATATTATATAATATATATATTATAAATACTTTTTGTTCATTTTTATCATGTCTTCAGACATAATAAAAATGAACGACATCTCTCTTTTTTTCTTTGAAACCTCTCTCAACCTATCTCGTCCTGTTTCTCAAGTAACATTCCTTTCCTGAAAAGCTAATTTCTTTAGAAACCTAAGACAACTCTTTTCCTGAAAAGCTAATTTCTTTAGACACCTAAGACAACAGGTAGAGACATACTTCGAACCAAAAAGAGAGTAGAGATCCTTTTGAATAATGTCGAATAGACAAAACATGAGTAGCCATTTCAGTTCTATGCTTTTTTCCTAGGGACGATCCACGAAAGGGTCCTCTTTTGTTCACGAAGCGTGGTTAACCCATGAATGAAACACGTAGGCTCGAAACTTTCTAACATCTCTACCTCCACGGTGCAGTTTGAAAGGAAGATGACCCACCCATCACCCCAGCTATGAAATGAAACGTCAAAACAGTGCACACGTTCTAGAATAAGAACCCTTGTAGACATTTGGGGGCTCTACAGCACAGACTCAACAGAAACAAAACGATAAAAACTTTCATAGATCCCAGAGACTGGATGCTTAAAAATAAGGTGATGCCTCGTCGATCAAATCAGCTGTAAATAAATGTCTAAGAGCTGTGAAGAATGGATGGCCTACCTTCACAAAAGCTCTTTCTAGGAGGGAAAAGTATGTATCCAAGCAGAATACACAGCACAGACTGATGTTAAGTCGAAACTGGAGTGATTTCAATACACAAGTATGAATTCGTTCTAATAACCCTTTAGATAGGTCTTGTTTGACTCATCGAGTCGAGGGGGAAAACATTGACGTGTTGGTTTTCCAACAGCCCACACTGTTCTGAACAGAAACGTAGAATGCTTTTATAGATAAGAGAAGAATTGAAAGTGAAAGTAAAAAACGAAATCAGATCGGCTGGGAAAATTTCTGAGCCGAGAAAAAATTCTGAGTCAGGAAAAAAAAAAACTCTTCCTTTTTCTTTATTAATTTGATGTCTTCACTTTTTGACTTTCTAAAAGGTCAAAAGAGTGAAGACATCAAATTAATAAAGAAAAAGGAAGAGTTTTTTTTTTTTTTTTTTCAATCTCATAATTTTTCCTGAGCTCTGAAAAATTTTTTCCCAGCCGATCCCATTTCGTTTTTTGACTTTCACTTTCAATTCTTCTCTTTTCTATAAAAGTATTGCGCGTTTTTGTTCAGAACAGTGTGGGCTGTTGAAAACGTAACACGTCTCCCTCTCTCTTTACCCAAATCTGGAACCCATGATGATCTTAAGAAGAATTCTTTAAGAATCTCTTACAATTCCTGAACCTTAGACAAGCTGAATGTTTCTTTTTCGTATTTCGAAGCTATTGATGGATCAAAGAAGAAGATTTCAATGGAATGACTTCATCGTTCTAGGATAGAATATTTTTTCGAAATCTCTTCCTACTTTCGTCTACACAGAAATGCTTTTCACGAAAGTTTGGTCCTCTTTTACATTTACTTTTTAAATAGTTGTTCAAAGGGATTTTCGTTCTGCTGATTCAGGTTTCCCGCGCTTCACGCTACCCATCCTCACCTATTTCTAAAGGATCTCAGAGAAAATTAAAAGGGAAAGAAATAGCCTCCAGTGAACACAACTCCAACAACGACAGTGGATAGTTTTTTTTTCTGTCCTTCCAGAGATATCACCGGTGACCGATAGGTTGTTCAGCCACACGGGTGTCGTGAAAAGGCACACCATGCCTGTTTCCCTCCCAAAAATGTTTCTTCGGAAAAGGGAAAGTTTTTTTCCCACACCTTTGGAGATACCTTTTCCGCATCGATACCCAAACCCATCGGCCAGAAAAATAAATTTTTTTTAAGAACCTTTCTACTCTTGAAACTCAATATAAGATACGTATTCAGTCTAATATTTTTAATAAATCACGCATACATGTATTTTACGAGCTTATCTATTATTTCTTACAATGCTTCGTCAATCTTACGTAAAGTAGCTTGGAAGAACCGTATTATTATTTCTTTCTTCTAACCTCTTACAACTATATTGTTTAAAGTTTCTAAGGAATTTCTAATACATTGTATATACAATTTAGCTAAAACCTGTGACAAGATGAATTTAATTCCCCCCCCTCAAAACAATTTATATACAGTCAGTTTGAGTTAGCTGGATTCGTGTAAATAGTTAGATAATATTTATGTCACGTAAATTATTTGCTAACATAACATATTTTTCCTTCTTATCATGCTATTTCAACCATTTTATTTAGCAATCATCCATCTCAAATAAAAAGGATTTGACGAGACACAATATACTTAAAAGATTGACGAAATAACACTAAAATCTCATGTTGTTGGAATCATTTAAGAAATTTAGAGTTTACAGACTATTTCATCCAATGAAGGTAAAATATTAAAATGAATACGTATGTTGGTAATATATTTCAGAAACCTCATGTCCTTAAAAAAATTTATTTTTCTGGCCGATGGGTTTGGGTATCGATGCGGAAAAGGAATCTCCAAAGGGGTGGGAAAAAAACTTTCCCTTTTCCGAAGAAACATTTTTGGGAGGGAAACAGGCATGGTGTGCCTTTTCACGACACCCGTGTGGCTGAACAACCTATCGGTCACCGGTGATATCTCTGGAAGGACAGAAAAAAAAAACTATCCACTGTCGTTGTTGGAGTTGTGTTCACTGGAGGCTATTTCTTTTCCTTTTAATTTTCTCTGAGATCCTTTAGAAATGGGTGAGGATGGGTAGCGTGAAGCGCGGGAAACCTGAATCAGCAGAACGAAAATCCCTTTGAACAACTATTTAAAAAGGAAATGTAAAAGAGGACCTAACTTTCGTTGAAAGCATTTCTGTGTAGACGAAAGTAGGAAGAGATTTCGAAAAATATTCTATCCTAGAACGATGAAGGCATTCCATTGAAATCTTCTTCTTTGATCCATCAATAGCTTCGAAATACGAAAAAGAAACATTCAGCTTGTCTAAGATTCAGGAATTGTAAGAGATTCTTAAAGAATTCTTCTTAAGATCATCATGGGTTCCAGATTTGGGTAAAGAGAGAGGGAGACATGTTACGTTTTCAACAGCCCACACTGTTCTGAACAAAAACGCGCAATACTTTTATAGAAAAGAGAAGAATTGAAAGTGAAAGTCAAAAAACGAAATGGGATCGGCTGGGAAAAAATTTTTCAGAGCTCAGGAAAAATTATGAGATTGAAAAAAAAAAAAAAAAAAACTCTTCCTTTTTCTTTATTAATTTGATGTCTTCACTCTTTTGACCTTTTAGAAAGTCAAAAAGTGAAGGCATCAAATTAATAAAGAAAAAGGAAGAGTTTTTTTTTTTCCTGACTCAGAATTTTTTCTCGGCTCAGAAATTTTCCCTCCGATCTGATTTCGTTTTTTTACTTTCACTTTCAATTCTTCTCTTATCTATAAAAGCATTCTACGTTTCTGTTCAGAACAGTGTGGGCTGTTGGAAAAGCAACACGTCAATGTTTTCCCCCTGGACTCGATGAGTCAAACAAGACCTATCTAAAGGGTTATTAGAACGAATTCATACTTGTGTATTGAAATCACTCCAGTTTCGACTTAACATCAGTCTGTGCTGTGTATTCTGCTTGGATACATACTTTTCCCTCCTAGAAAGAGCTTTTGTGAAGGTAGGCCATCCATTCTTCACAGCTCTTAGACATTTATTTAGAGCTGATTTGATCGACGAGCCATCACCTTATTTTTAAGCATCCAGTCTCTGGGATCTATGAAAGTTTTTATCGTTTTGTTTCTGTTGAGTCTGTGCTGTAGAGCCCCCAAATGTCTACAAGGGTTCTTATTCTAGAACGTGTGCACTGTTTTGACGTTTCATTTCATAGCTGGGGTGATGGGTGGGTCACCTTCCTTTCAAACTGCACCGTGGAGGTAGAGATGTTAGAAAGTTTCGAGCCTACGTGTTTAATTCATGGGTGAACGACGGGTCGTGAACAAAAGAGGACCCTTCGTGGATCGTCCCTAGGAAAAAGCACAGAACGGAAATGGCTACTCGTGTTTTGTCTATTCGACATTATTCAAAAGGATCTCTACTCTCTTTTTGGTTCGAAGTATGTCTCTACCTGTTGTCTTAGGTGTCTAAAGAAATTAGCTTTTCAGGAAAGGAGTTGTCTTAGGTTTCTAAAGAAATTAGCTTTTCAGGAAAGGAATGTTACTTGAGAAACAGGACGAGATAGGTTGTGAGAGGTTTCAAAGAAAAAAAGAGAGATGTCGTTCATTTTTATTATGTCTGAAGACATGATAAAAATGAACAAAAAGTATTTATAATATATATATTATATAATATATATATTATATAATATATATATTTTTTATTTTTAATTTTTTTTTTTTCAAATCTCTCAGAAAATATTTTCCAGCTCATCTCAAAATGACCCTCCTACTCAGTTTCGAAAAAAAGAGACTGTGTCTTACTACTCTCCATTTTTTCAACTTTCTAAGAAAAAAACTATTTTACCATCTCATCTCTCACCATGAACCACCTTCATGCTTTCTGAAAAACGACACGTTGGTATCGTCTTCATGGGTGTTTCTCTGAGGTCCTTTAAAAATGGTTTCATAATCCACTCGACAGGATTTGTCAAAGTATTCCGAGCTTCACTTCAGAGGGCGTGCACTGCTAAACATACCTCATTTCAGGGAAAAGAGTTCCACGAGTCGTTGGAGGAGATATCCAAAAAAATATAACGTGGTTGTGAGTCAAAATAAACGAACCCTTTTCACTTGAGCCATCACGAGATTTCAGTGACCACGAGAGGGTGGAGAAGATATCCAAAACACATCTCGTGGAGATGACTATCTCGTAAGAAAGAAAGCTAACCGTCCCACCACACATACACAAACACACATGTTTTTTTTTAAAGGATCATGCTTTTGGAAAATCATTTCAACTTTGAATAGGAAAATCATGTTTTTAAGAGAGGGTCTCATCTAAAACGTAGAGTAAAACATATGAATCATGTTGGGTATAGTTAGACCTAAAACTAGGCATTGAAATTTTTTTAATAGATTCATGATCAACAGAAAATGATACAACGTCTTACTTGCAACTATTTAAAAGAATCCTTTGAACCCATACTTGAAAAAGAAATGAAGAAATATCCAGCTAGCTCTTCTAAAGTTCAGAAAGGTTAAGAGATTCTCAAAGAATTCTTCTTTAGAACATCTTGGATTCCCCATTAATGTAGAGAGGGAGACGTGTTACCTTTTCAACAGCCCACAGTGTTTTGAACAGAAACTCGAAATACTTTCATAGAAAAGAGAAGATTTGAAACTGAAAGTCGAAAAACGAAATGAGATCGGCTGGGAAAATATTTTCAGAGCTCAGAAAAAAATTCTGAGATGTAAAAAAAAAAAAAAAAACTTTTTGTTAATTTTTATCATGTCTTCTAGACATGACAAAAATTAACTCACCCCCCTTTTGTATGGGAATGTTGTCTCCCACTTTCTAAAATTAGACCATGACTTATCCAATCTTTTCTTGGAATTCTATTCTTTAGAAAGAATGAGTCATTGTCTATTTTTAGAAAGTGGGAGACAATATTCCCAGACAAAAAGAGAAGGGAGTTAATTTTTATCATGTCTAGAAGACATGATAAAAATTAACAAAAAGATTTTTTTTTTTTTTTTTTACATCTCAGAATTTTTTTCTGAGCTCTGAAAATATTTTCCCAGCCGATCCCATTTCGTTTTTCGACTTTCACTTTCAACTCTTCACTTTTCTATAAAAGCATTCCACGTTTCTGTTCAGAACAGTGCGGGCTGTTGATGAGGCAACATGTCTCTCTCTACCCAAATCTGGAACCCTAGTCACGAGAGAATATGAGACTAGAAAAATAGTTTAGCTTATTGATTTAAAAAATGTCCCATGCTAGAACTCAAAATTATAATCAGAGCGGGGCTTTCCAGTATCCACTTCGAAGATTTTAGATTTGCCATGGGTGACATGTTCCCAAATTCATAAATTCTTCAATTATAGTCCCCTTCTTTGACAAATGGCTAAGAAATTCTTAAAGAATATCATGAGATTGGGTAAAGAGAGAGACGTGTTGCCTCTTCCACAGCCCACACGAATCTGAAGTGAAACGCGGAATAGTTTAGCTTATTGATTTAAAAAATGTCCCATGCTAGAACTCAGAATTATAATCAGAGCGGGGCGTTCCAGTATCCAGTGCCAAAATTTTAGATTTGCTATGGTGACATGTTCCCAAATTCATAAATTCTTCAATTATAGTCCTCTTCTTTGACAAATGGCTAAGAAATTCTTAAAGAATATCATGAGATTGGGTAAAGAGAGAGACGTGTTGCCTCTTCCACAGCCCACACGGATCTGAAGTGAAACGCGGAATGCTTTTATAGACAACTGGGGAATTGAAACAAATTCAAATGCCAATCGAAAGTAAAATCCCAACAGAATTCCACAAGAATGAGTCATAGTCTATTTTTAGAAAGAGTGAGACAACATTCCCAGACAAAAAGAGAAGGGAGTTAATTTTTATCATGTCTAGAAGACATGATAAAAATTAACAAAAAGATTTTTTTTTTTTTTTTTTACATCTCAGAATTTTTTTCTGAGCTCTGAAAATATTTTCCCAGCCGATCCCATTTCGTTTTTCGACTTTCACTTTCAACTCTTCACTTTTCTATAAAAGCATTCCACGTTTCTGTTCAGAACAGTGCGGGCTGTTGATGAGGCAACATGTCTCTCTCTACCCAAATCTGGAACCCTAGTCACGAGAGAATATGAGACTAGAAAAATAGTTTAGCTTATTGATTTAAAAAATGTCCCATGCTAGAACTCAAAATTATAATCAGAGCGGGGCTTTCCAGTATCCACTTCGAAGATTTTAGATTTGCCATGGGTGACATGTTCCCAAATTCATAAATTCTTCAATTATAGTCCCCTTCTTTGACAAATGGCTAAGAAATTCTTAAAGAATATCATGAGATTGGGTAAAGAGAGAGACGTGTTGCCTCTTCCACAGCCCACACGAATCTGAAGTGAAACGCGGAATAGTTTAGCTTATTGATTTAAAAAATGTCCCATGCTAGAACTCAGAATTATAATCAGAGCGGGGCGTTCCAGTATCCAGTGCCAAAATTTTAGATTTGCTATGGTGACATGTTCCCAAATTCATAAATTCTTCAATTATAGTCCTCTTCTTTGACAAATGGCTAAGAAATTCTTAAAGAATATCATGAGATTGGGTAAAGAGAGAGACGTGTTGCCTCTTCCACAGCCCACACGGATCTGAAGTGAAACGCGGAATGCTTTTATAGACAACTGGGGAATTGAAACAAATTCAAATGCCAATCGAAAGTAAAATCCCAACAGAATTCCACAAGAATGAGTCATAGTCTATTTTTAGAAAGAGTGAGACAACATTCCCAGACAAAAAGAGAAGGGAGTTAATTTTTATCATGTCTAGAAGACATGATAAAAATTAACAAAAAGATTTTTTTTTTTTTTTTACATCTCAGAATTTTTTTCTGAGCTCTGAGAATTTTTTCCCAGTCGGCTTGATTCACAAGAAAAGGATTTGTTAAAGAAGTTTCACAAAATATATCAGTATACAATTGATAAAATCGTGATCCGTTAATCCTGACTAGTCTAGCCAGCTGTGCATCAAGAGATCTTGCCTTGTTAAAGTTTCACAAAATATATCAGTATACGAGGGAACCATCGTGATCCATTGATCCTGACTGCTCTAGCCAGCTATGGATCACAAGATCTTGCCCTGTTGAAAGGGATTTGTTAAAGTTTCACAAAATATATCAGTATACGATTGATAAAATCGTGATCCGTTTTTCCTGACTAATGGAGTCAGCTGTGGATCACGAGATCTTGGCTTCTTGAAAGGAATTTGTTAAAGTTTCACAAAATATATCAGTATAGGATGGAACAATCGTGATCCAATTACACTGACGAGTCTAGCCAGCTGTGGATCACGAGATCTTGGCTTCTTGAAAGGAATTTGTTAAAGTTTCACAAAATATATCAGTATAGGATGGAACAATAGTGATCCAATTACACTGACGGGTCTAGCCAGCTGTGGATCACGAGATCTTGGCTTCTTGAAAGTCATTTGTTAAATTTTCACAAAATATATCAGTATATGATGGAACAATCGTGATCCGATTACACTGACGGGTCTAGCCAGCTGTGGATCACATGATCTTGCTTTGTTGAAAAGGATTTGTTAAAGTTTCACAAAATATATCAGTATACGAAATAATAGCATGTTTTCTATAAAAACAGCTATTGAGTAAAACATTTCTAGCCTTGAAAAGCAAAAACAGTAGCACGGGGAAAAATATTACCCTACCTCAAAGTATTGAAAGGAAATAAGAATACATTTCTATAAAATGGGTGACTCAATAAATATTTGTAGTCTATGAAATACAAAACAGTAAGAAAAAAATGTTCACATACCTTCACAGAAGCTCTTCCCAGGAGAGTGAGAAGCGTGTATCCACGTTGAGTGCACAGCACAGACTGATCTGAAACTGAAACGCAAGTGGTTTAAATACATTAACGAGTTGCTTCTAGAAACCGACTGGGAAAAATTCTCAGAGCTCTGGAAAAATTTTAACACATTTAAAAAAAAAAAAAAACCTTCCTTTTTTTTTTAATTTGATGTCTTCACTTTTTTTATTTCTACAAGGTCAAAAGAATGAAGACATCAAATTAAGAAAGAAAAAGGGAAGTTTTTTTTTTTTTTTTTTTTTTTTTTTTTTTTTTTTTTTTTTTTAAGCTTTGAAAATTTTCTTCCCAGTCGTTAACATTTCGTTTTTGGACTTTCAGTTTCAATTCTTGGACCCATGATGTTCTTTTATTGATGTTCTTGTAGTATATTTCTATACAAATTCACTCCTTTTCTCCAAAAAAGATATCTTTTTTTTATTTTTTTTTACCTTCCAATTTGTATAGCTATATACTGAGAACACGCGTTCAAGTTGGTTTGTAGTATATTGGTCTACATGGTCTATTTTTAGAAAGGGTGAGACAACATTCCCAGACAAAAGGGGGTAGAGTTAATTTTTATCATGTCTAGAAGACATGATAAAAATTAACAAAAAGATTTTTTTTTTTTCATTCTCAGAATTCACTTAATTTCCCGGGAAAAAAAATGTCTTTTTTTTATTTTTTTTTACCTTCCAATTTGTATAGCTGTATACTGAAAACAGGCATTAAAGTCAGTTTGTAGTATATTCCTATACAAATTCACTTAATTTTCCGAAAAAAAAAGATCTTTTTTTTTTTTTATTTTATTTTTTTTTACCTTCCAATTTGTATAGCTATATGCTGAAAACAGGCTTTAAAGTCCGTTTGTAGTATATTCCTATACAAATTCACTGCCTTCCCCCCCGAAAAAAAAAAAGATGTCTTTTTTTTTATTTTTTTTTACCTTCCAATTTGTATAGCTATATGCTGAAAACAGGCTTTAAAGTCCGTTTGTAGTATATTCCTATACAAATTCACTGCCTTCCCCCCCGAAAAAAAAAAGATGTCTTTTTTTAAATTTTTTTTTACCTTCCAATTTGTATAGCTATATGCTGAAAACAGGCTTTAAAGTCCGTTTGTAGTATATTCCTATACAAATTCACTGCCTTCCCTCCTCCGAAAAAAAAAAGATGTCTTTTTTTCATTTTTTTTTACCTTCCAATTTGTATAGCTATATACTGAAAACAGGCCTTAAATTCCGTTTGTAGTATATTCCTATACAGATTTACTCCCTTTTCCCCAAAAAGATGTCTTTTTTTTAATTTTACCTTCAAATTTGTATAGCTACATACTGAGAACACGCGTTCAAGTCCGTTTGTAGTATATTGGTATACATGGTCTATTTTTAGAAAGGGTGAGACAACATTCCCAGACAAAAGGGGGTAGAGTTAATTTTTATTATGTCTAGAAGACATGATAAAAATTAACAAAAGATTTTTTTTTTTTTTTTCATCTCAGAATTTTTTTCCCAGTCGACAGCCAACAGAAATGTTTCCAGCCAACGCGATTTACTTTCACTTTCAACTCTTTTCTATATAAGTATTCCACGTTTTCTGTTCAGAACCGTGCGGGTTGTCCAAGGTGCAACATGACTATAGACGAGCGGTCTAATAGTTCCATGACAAAATATCGCTTTAATCTTTTCAGTAACATTATTGAGGATACTTTTCTTGTAAAAAAGAAAAAAAGTATTGTTTTCTTTCACCTAGGGAAACAATCATACCTTGGATGTTTAGAAGAAGATCCGTTTAAGTAAAAACGATTAGCCCCATCGCACAACATCATCATGGGTTCTCAATCTTATCCCAACAGCCCTGTGATCATTGTTTTTTTCAAATGTCAGGCCAAAGTATTCCTTTTAAAACATTTTCTGTTCTTCCTGGGTGGGGGATTGCGTACCGAGAATGTATTTTCCACAAACCCCACGGATTAGAACAGAAATATATTACAATCATCACGCCATCGTGGTTTTCGAAAGACAAAACAATTCCTCATGAAACAACATCTTTTCTTCCTGGTTGTGAGATGAGGTAGAGATGTTGTATCGTCCACAACCCACACTGATCTGAACAGAAATGTGGAATGTTTTTATAGATATAAGAAATAAACTGAAAGTGAAAGTAAAAATGAAATCGTGTTGGCTGGAAATATTTCTTGGCTGTCAAATGGAAAAAAATTTCCAAAGCTTAAAAAAAAAAAAAAAAAGAAAAAAAACCTCTTCCTTTTTTCTATTAATTTGATGTCTTCCCTTTGTTTACTTTGGAATGAAGAAACCCAAAGACCATGACTCATCCTTTCTTACACATATAATTCCTAGAATGAGTCATGGTATATTTTTAGAAACAGTGAGACAACATTCCCACACAAAAGGGGATAGGGTTAATTTTTATCATGTCTAGAAGACATGATAAAAATTAACAAAAAAGTTTTTTTTTTTTTTTCTTTTTACATCTCAAATTTTTTTTCTGAGCTTTGAAAAATTTTTCCCAGTCGGCAACCAAGTGAAAATTCTCCAGCCAAGACGATTGGCCTTTTACTTTCACTTTCAACACTTTTCTATAAAAGTATTCTACGTTTTTTGTTCAGAACTGTGTGGGCTGTCCAAGGTGCAGCATGCTTTTTCTCTCTCTACCTCATCTGGACCCAGGACCACTCTTCTAGAAAGAGCTCCTGTGAACACAAGCTTTTTTCCAATTTTTGACGTCTCACAGAATAGAAATCATTCCTCCGTTTAGTGGAAAATGTTTCCCATTTGAAAAGCTAGGACCCCTCGTTTGGATTTCATCAGCAACCGTTTATCAGGGTCTAGCGAAATTGGATGATCCATCCATGGATTAGAATTTCCCATCCGTGGTTTTTATGCATCAAGATTTCAACATAGTTTAAGAAAAATCCTTCAATCCTATTTGAAAAGAGATGACATGATATTGAAAGACATTTTCCCATGACGGACATTGAAAGACATTTTCCCATGACGAAATCTCTCTATCCCACACCTTCTTCTAAAGTGAAGTTAAAGAGATTTTTCATACCGGGTTTTCAATTTTCACCTCAAATCATACCATTGACGACGTCTGACACACAAACCGTGACATAAATTTCAGTTTTCATGACAGCTAACAGTTAAACAAATGTATGAAAGAATTTATTTTTGATCCGGTTCTGCGATTTAGTGGGCTGGGAAAAAAAGGCTCTTTCCATGACAGTTTACACGCTTGAGCTTTAAACATGTATGAAAGAATTTATTTTTAATCCATTTCAGCGATTGAGTGGGCTGGGGGGGGGAAAGGCTCTTTCCATAACAGCTAACACGATTGAGTGGGCTGGGAAAAAAAAGGCTCTTTCCATAACAGCTAACACGCTTGAGCTTTAAAAATGTATGAAAGAATTTGTTTTTAATCGATTTCAGCGATTGAGTGGGCTGTGAAAAGAAAAAGCTCTTTCCATTACACCTAACACTCTTGAGCTTTAAAAATGTATGAAAGAATTTGTTTTTAATCGATTTCAGCGATTAAGTGGGCTGTGAAAAGAAAAAGCTCTTTCCGTTACACCTAACACTCTTGAGCTTTAAAAATGTATGAAAGAATTTGTTTTTAATCGATTTCAGTGATTGAGTGGCCTGTGAAAAGAAAAAGCTCTTTCCATTACACCTAACACTCTTGAGCTTTAAAAATATAGGAACGAATTTATTTTTAATCCATTTCAGCGATTGAGTGGGCTGGGAAACATTTTGTTAGAGCTCTGGGGAAAAAAGGCTCTTTCCATGACACCTAACACGCTTGAGCTTTAAAAATGTATGAAACAATTTATTTTTAATCCATTTCAGCGATTGAGTGGGCTGTGAAAAGAAAAAGCTCTTTCCATGATACCTAACACTCTTGAGGTTTAAAAATATAGGAACGAATTTATTTTTAATCCATTTCAGCAATTGAGTGGGCTGGGAAACATTTTCTTAGAGCTCAGGGGGAAAAAAGGCTCTTTTCATGATACCTAACACTCTTGAGCTTTAAAAATGTATGAAACAATTTATTTTTAATCCATTTCAGCGATTGAGTGGGCTCGGAAAATTTTCTTAGAGCTCAGGGAATGTGTCTCCAGGTTGAATGCACAGCACACACGGATGGGTAGTCGAAACTCGAGTAGCTTAAATAAATATACGAAATTTGGGTGATCGAGTGGACTAGGAAAAATTCTCAGAGTTCTGGAAATAATTCTGAGTTCAAGCATGGGACATGAGAACAGAAATGTATTACAATCATCATGTCATCATTGTTTTCGAAAGCCAAAAGAATTCCTCATGAAAGAACATCTTTTTTTCCTGGTTGTGGGATGGAGTAGAGTTGCTGCATCTTGAACAACCCACACTGATCTGAACAGAAATATGAAATGTTTTTATAGATATAAGAAATGAACTGAAAGTGAAAGTAAAAATGAAATTGTATTGGCTGGAAATATTTCTTGGCTGTTGAATGGGAAAAATCTTTCCAGAGCTGCAAAAAAAAAAAAAAAAAAAAAAAAAAAAAAAAAAAAAAAAACTTTCTTTTTTTCTATTAAATTGATGTCTTCACTTTGTTTACTGTGGAATGGAGAAACCGAAAGACTATGACTCATTCTTTCTAAAACATAAAACATATAATTCCTAGAATGAGTCATGGTCTATTTTTAGAAACAGTGAGACAACATTCCCACACAAAAGGGGGGTAGGGTTAATTTTTATCATGTCTAGAAGACATGATAAAAATTAACAAAAAGTTTTTTTTTTTTTTTTTTACATCTCAGATTTTTTTTTCTGAGCTCTGAAATTTTTTTCCCAGTCGGCAACCAAGTGGAAATTTTTCAGCGAAGACGATTTGGCTTTTACTTTCACTTTCATCGCTTTTCTATAAAAGTATTCCACGTTTTCTATTCAGAACCGTGCGGGCTATCCAAGGTGCAGCATGCTTTTTCTCTTTCTCTATCTCACCTGGACCCAGGAACATTCTTCTAGAAAGAGCTTCTATGAACACAAGTTTCTTTCCACTTTTTAATGTCTCACAGAATAGAAATCATTCTTCTGTTTAGGGGAAAATGTTTCCCTTTTGAAAAGTTAGGACCCCTCGTTTGGATTTCATCAGCAACCGTTTATAAGGTTCTAGCGAAATTGGATGATCCATCCATGAATCAGAATTTCCCATCCGTGGTTTGGATGCAACAAGATTTTAACATAGTTTAAGAAAAATCCTATTTGAAAGGAGATGTCATGATATTGAAAGACACCTCAAACCATACCGTTGACGACGTGTGAGACACAAACCATGACATAAATTTCAGTTTCTATGACACCTAACACGCTTGAGCTTTAAAAATATATGAAAGAAGTTATTTTTAATCCATTTCAGCGATTGAGTGGGCTGGGGAAAAAAAAAGGCCCTTTCCATGACAGCTAACACGCTTGAGCTTTAAAAATATATGAAAGAATTTGCTTTTAATCCATTTCAGCGATTGTGTGGACTGGGAAACATTTTCTTAGAGCTCAGGGGAAGAAAAGGCTCTTTCCATGAGAACTAACACTCTTGAGGTTTAAAAATGTATGAAAGAATTTATTTTTAATCCATTTCAGCGATTGAGTCTGCTGGGAAACATTTTCTCAAAGCTCAGGGGGAAAAAAGGCTCTTTCCATGACAGCTAACACTCTTGAGGTTTAAAAATGTATGAAAGAATTTGTTTTTAATCCATTTCAGCGATTGAGTCTGCTGGGAAACATTTTCTTAGAGCTCAGGGAAAAAAAGGCTCTTTCCATGACACCTAATACTCTTGAGGTTTAAAAATGTATGAAAGAATTTATTTTTAATCCATTTCAGCGATTGAGTCTGCTGGGAAACATTTTCTCAAAGCTCAGGGGGAAAAAAGGCTCTTTCCATGACAGCTAACACTCTTGAGGTTTAAAAATGTATGAAAGAATTTGTTTTTAATCCATTTCAGCGATTGAGTCTGCTGGGAAACATTTTCTTAGAGCTCAGGGAAAAAAAGGCTCTTTCCATGACACCTAATACTCTTGAGGTTTAAAAATGTATGAAAGAATTTATTTTTAATCCATTTCAGCGATTGAGTCTGCTGGGAAACATTTTCTCAGAGCTCAGGGAAAAAAAGGCTCTTTCCATGACAGCTAACACTCTTGATGTTTAAAAATGTATGAAAGAATTTATTTTTAATCCATTTCAGCGATTGAGTGGGCTGTTTTTTTCCTGGTTGTGGGATGGAGTAGAGTTGCTGCGTCTTGAACAACCCACACTGATCTGAACAGAAACATGAAATGTTCTTATAGATATAAGAAATGAATTGAAAGTGAAAGTAAAAATGAAATTGTATTGGCTGGAAATATTTCTTGGCTGTTGAATGGGAAAAATATTTCCAGAGCTGGAAAAAAAAAATAACTCTTTCTTTTTTTCTATTAAATTGATGTCTTCACTTTGTTTACTTTGGAATGAAGAAACCCAAAGACTATGACTCATTCTTTCTAAAACATAAAACATATAATTCCTAGAATGAGTCATGGTCTATTTTTAGAAACAGTGAGACAACATTCCCACACAAAAGGGGGGTAGGGTTAATTTTTATGATGTCTAGAAGACATGATAAAAATTAACAAAAAGTTTTTTTTTTTTTTTTTACATCTCAGAATTTTTTTTCTGAGCTCTGAAAATTTTTTCACAGTCGGTAACCAATTGAAAAATTTCCAATCGGCTTTTACTTTCACTTTCAACTCTTTTCTATAAAAGCATTCCACGTTTTCTGTTCAGAACCGTGCGGGCTCTCCATAGTGCAACATGCTTTTTCTCTCTCTACCTCATCTGCATCTAAGATGTTATTCCTTCTTCAAGAAGTGGAATTTTTTGGGAATACCTTACAATTTCACGAGTAAGCTGTTTCTTATATTTCGAGGAGATTTCAATGAAATTGTTTATAGATGTCACCTATTGCAGATGGGGAAAAAAGTCTATACTGGATCGCTGGAGACATCTCATCCAGATAGGTCACGTTATATTTTTTCCCACACCTAAATAAACTGGACATGAGCCATCCTTTTGTTTTCTCATCCAACAAAGATAGACACTACAGACCGTTTTGGGTTTTCACTCTTCGCGAACCGAGATGAGCCGCAGCCACACTTTGCGTTTTCTATGAGCGCAATAATGGATCACGTGAGCAGCCATTTTGTTTCTTATCTCACCCAGATAGGTCATGTTGTATTTTGTTTCATGCACCTAGCCAATTTTGGACATGAGCCATCCTTTTGTTTTTTTTTGTCTATCGAACCAAGATGGACTCTGGAGACAATTTTGTTTCTCAACGGAAAAGTAAATTTTCTGAATGGGTACCGGTGTTCGAATACTTTTGTGGCCGGCTGTACTTGTGGATCTATTTTATTGTTACCATAGTATCACAAAAGTGAAGTTCAGGCATTGCTAATATCTTTAATTGAATTTATTCAGTTCCCATTTGTTGAGGGTCCTTAATTTTTTTCATTAATGTTCCTTAAGAGTACTCAAGTTCCATGTGCAGAAATGTGTATAACCCTGTCTGCAGTAGACGTTCAGGAATTCGCAATGCTTGGGACCAGAGGTTCTGCGGATTTCAAGACAGAAACAGGAAATCATAATATTAGACTATAAGTGTGTGTTGCGATGTAATGTGAATGAATTCGATATACATGCTCGTTTTAAACACAAAACTTATATTGAATAATTGCACAATACAAGTATAAACAAGAAAATGACATATAAAAGTTATAAATACGAGAACAGAACAAAAATAATGAAAAATAGACAGCATTCCAGCTGCCTTGCGAATGTGTTCGTCTGAGACCGACAGTTCAACTGAATTCAATGTTCTTTGGCATAGTTCCAAATGCGAAAGAGTCAGGTTTTGAGTTGTTCTGTTCCGGTGCACCGGAACAGTGTGAAATAAATAAGACAGATACATTTAATTAAATTATTATATACATTATAATAATACAAGTAGTATACATATACATTATTACATTAATTTATTATATGCATTAAATTATTATTATATACATATACAGTACAAGGTCCGTAATTTGTACGTCCATTATCTGGAATGATCTATAATCCGGACCTCAAAGCCACAAACTTACACATGCACGCTTCTGATAGTGAAGAAAGGACCAGGGAACATTATTGAAGACGAAAAAATTTCGATTGACAAGTTAGTCGGTATTCTCGACACAGCAATTACAGGACTTGAACAGTGGAACTTTGTAACTGAACAAGAAATTATGTCTGTTTATGGAATTAAAGAGAAAGTATTAGCACAAAAAACGAAGATAGAAATGTTTACTAAAGTAAACAAATATTACGCTTTTTTTTTTTTTTTTTTTTTTTTTGTAAATTTTGATACCCTTTAGATAATAATTGCTCTCTATTTCATAAATTACAGTTTCATATTTTTCATTGTATAATATCTGCATGCAGTCTTACCAGATTTAAATTGATGATCTATAATCTGGAATCGCCGAAGTCCCGACGAGTCCGGATTACGGACTTTGTACTGTATTATATTCATTTATATTAGTGATTACAGGGATACTTAAAAGCATTAAAGACTTATACAATAAAACCACATAAAAATAAGGGATATTAATCAGTCATAATATATATATTTTTTTACATGTTTAAAACATTTTTCTGGTAGAGGTTTGTTTTAAAACTTTAAGGTGCTCCAAAGTAAGTTTTTTTTATAAATTATATAGAGTTGGAATCTCTTGCTCTGTTCTAAAACTTTTAGTATTTATCACCATGTTCCATGGCCATACATTGTGCCAGTCATTTACTAATGTTGTTTGGGAAACATAATTCCATGATCCAGCTAACAAATAAATGCAGTCTTTGATGGTGATTTTTTTTTTTTAATAATAAGTGAAATAGAATGGTCACTTGAAAGAATTTTTTCAGAAACTCTGACTTATTTTTACTTCGATACAGGATAAAGGGGAAAAAACTTTTACCATGATGTCAATGATTTGGTATTTTCTTTGTGTCATCTATAAATTTAATATTTATATTTTGAGAGGCAACGTTGATTTCAGATCGGCGGATTTTTGGTATTTGACTGTATCATAAATATATGTTATGTATGATGAAACATACAGAGAAAACATTTAAACTTATATAATAGCTAACTGTGGAAGAAGGACGTCAGTTATATTGTTCTTACATTTCTTTTAGAATAAACAGCCATTTTTAAAATTAATACTAGACTAAATAATTACATTACCGGGCAAAGTGCAAAATCATCCACTGCTTGACACATTTTTAAGAATTGCACAAATTCGGTATCCATGTACACATCGACTTATTTTCACTTAAAATCATCCCAGAATTGCACAAAAATGGCATTGCGCACTCTCTTGACTTTATCCATGTAAACATCGACCAATTTTCCCTTAAAAGTCAAAGAAAATTGACAAAAATCCAATTCTTACTCTTGTAAAAAGCACCAAACAAATAAGTGTGCGATTCTGCACTTCACCCCTATTACCTATTTTATTAGTAAATAATTATAGTGGCAGTTCTCAAAAAGAAAGTTACTATTTGAAAGAACATTAGTACTGAAAAAAAAAAAAATTAAAGGCACAATAAAACATAAAGGCTGGCCAGAATTGTAACCAAGTCGAAACTAGATTCAGATATTGGAATGTAACATTCAATATTCTGCTGAAAGTAACTTGTCTAAAAGAAATCCTGGTAATTTTCTGGAGCGGATCCAGTATATAGCTATACAAATTGGAAGGTAAAAAAAAAATAAAAAAAAAGACATTTTTTTTTTTTTTTTTTCGGAAAATTAAGTGAATTTGTATAGGAATATACTACAAACTGACTTTAATGCCTGTTTTCAGTATATAGCTATACAAATTGGAAGGTAAAAAAAAATAAAAAAAAGATATCTTTTTGGGAAAAAGGAGTGAATTTGTATAGAAATATACTACAAGAACATCAATAAAAGAACATCATGGGTCCAAGAATTGAAACTGAATGTCCAAAAACGAAATGTTAACGACTGGGAAGAAAATTTTTAAAGCTTAAAAAAAAAAAAAAAAAAAAAAAAAAAAAACTTCCCTTTTTCTTTCTTAATTTGATGTCTTCATTCTTTTGACCTTGTAGAAAGAAAAAAAGTGAAGACATCAAATTAAGAAAGAAAAAAAGGAAGGTTTTTTTTTTTTTTTTTTAAATGTGTTAAAATTTTTCCAGAGCTCTGAGAATTTTTCCCAGTCGGTTTCTAGAAGCAACTCGTTAATGTATTTAAACCACTTGCGTTTCAGTTTCAGATCAGTCTGTGCTGTGCACTCAATGTGGATACACGCTTCTCACTCTCCTGGGAAGAGCTTCTGTGAAGGTATGTGAACATTTTTTTCTTACTCTTTTGTATTTCATAGACTACAAATATTTATTGAGTCACCCATTTTATAGAAATGTATTCTTATTTCCTTTCAATACTTTGAGGTAGGGTAATATTTTTCCCCGTGCTACTGTTTTTGCTTTTCAAGGCTAGAAATGTTTTACTCAATAGCTGTTTTTATAGAAAACATGCTATTATTTCGTATACTGATATATTTTGTGAAACTTTAACAAATCCTTTTCAACAAAGCAAGATCATGTGATCCACAGCTGGCTAGACCCGTCAGTGTAATCGGATCACGATTGTTCCATCATATACTGATATATTTTGTGAAACTTTAACAAATTCCTTTCAAGAAGCCAAGATCTCGTGATCCACAGCTGGCTAGACCCGTCACTGTAATTGGATCACTATTGTTCCATCCTATACTGATATATTTTGTGAAACTTTAACTAATTCCTTTCAAGAAGCCAAGATCTCGTGATCCACAGCTGGCTAGACTCGTCAGTGTAATTGGATCACGATTGTTCCATCATGTACTGATATATTTTGTGAAACTTTAACAAATTCCTTTCAAGAAGCCAAGATCTCGTGATCCACAGCTGACTCCATTAGTCAGGAAAAACGGATCACGATTTTATCAATCGTATACTGATATATTTTGTGAACCTTTAACAAATCCCTTTCAACAGGGCAAGATCTCGTGATCCATAGCTGGCTAGAGCAGTCAGGATCAATGGATCACCATGGTTCCCTCGTATACTGATATATTTTGTGAAACTTTAACAAGGCAAGATCTCCTGATCCACAGCTGGCTAGACTAGTCAGGATTAACGGATCACGATTTTATCAATTGTATACTGATATATTTTGTGAAACTTCTTTAACAAATCCTTTTCAAGAAGGCAAGATCTCGTGATCCACAGCTGGCTAGAGCAGTCAGTATAATCGGATCACGACTGTTCCCTCGTATACTGATATATTTTGTGAAATTTTAACAAATGACTTTCAAGAAGGCAAGATCTCGTGATCCAGAACTGACTCAATCAGTCAGGATTAACGGATCACGATTGTTCCATTCTATACTGATATATTTTGTGAAACTTCTTTAACAAATGACTTTCAAGAAGGCAAGATCTCGTGATCCAGAGCTGACTCAATCAGTCAGGTTTAACGGATCACGATTGTTCCATTGTATACTGATATATTTTGTGAAACTTCTTTAACAAATGACTTTCAAGAAGGCAAGATCTCGTGATCCACAGCTGACTAGACTTGTCAGAATTAACGGATCACGATAGTTCCATTGTATACTGATATATTTTGGGGAACTTTAACAAATTGTTTTCAACAAGGCAAGATCCTGTGATCCACAGCTGACTCCATCAGTCAGGATAACGGATCACGATGGTTCCATCTTATACTGATATATATTTTGTGAAACGTTAACAAATGACTTTCAAGAAGGCAAGATCATGTGATTCAATAGAATTGTTCAATCTTATACTGGTATATTCTGATAAAACAACAGAATGATCAAATTTTAAATACGATCCCGATATGTTTTTATAAAATCCATTTCATATTCTGTAAAACGTGAACGACTGACTTTCCAGCTGGCTGCATGGGTGTTTTTTTTTTCGTGGTTTTTCCCCATGTGTAACGTGAATACGAGCCAGTTTCCCTTCCAAAGTCCTCCACGAAGGCATTTCTTAAGGCAAATACCAACTTCCACGGTGTCATTTGAACGATCGAGTCGGCTGTTGGAAAAAAATGTCTGACAGCTGAAAACAATATCTCCACAAACCTTCACAAAACCTCTTTCCAGGAGGAAGAAGCGTGTATTCAGCTCCAGTGCACAGCACAGACTGATTTAAAGCTGAAACGCGACTGGTTTAAATCGATGAGAACCCTCTATAGAAATAATTTGAATATATCTGGTTTTGTGAATCAAGCCGACTGGGAAAAAATTCTCAGAGCTCAGAAAAAAATTCTGAGATCTAAAAAAAAAAAAAAAATATTTTTGTTAATTTTTATCATGTCTTCTAGACATGATAAAAATTAACTCCCTTCTCTTTTTGTCTGGGAATGTTGTCTCACTCTTTCTAAAAATAGACTATGACTCATTCTTGTGGAATTCTGTTGGGATTTTACTTTCGATTGGCATTTGAATTTGTTTCAATTCCCCAGTTGTCTATAAAAGCATTCCGCGTTTCACTTCAGATCCGTGTGGGCTGTAGAAGAGGCAACACGTCTTTCTCTTTACCCAATCTCATGATATTCTTTAAGAATTTCTTAGCCATTTGTCAAAGAAGGGGACTATAATTGAAGAATTTATGAATTTGGGAACATGTCACCATGGTAAATCTAAAATCTTGGCACTGGATACTGGAAAGCCCCGCTCTGATTATAATTCTGAGTTCTAGCATGGAACATTTTTTAAATCAATAAGCTAAACTATTCCGCGTTTCACTTCAGATTCATGTGGGCTGTGGAAGAGGCAACACGTCTCTCTCTTTGCCCAATCTCATGATATTCTTTAAGAATTTCTTAGCCATTTGTCAAAGAAGGGGACTATAATTGAAGAATTTATGAATTTGGGAACATGTCACCCATGGCAAATCTAAAATCTTGGAAGTGGATACTGGAAAGCCCCGCTCTGATTATAATTCTGAGTTCTAGCATGGGACATTTTTTAAATCAATAAGCTAAACTATTTTTCTAGTCTCATATTGTCTCGTGACTAGGGTTCCAGATTTGGGTAGAGAGAGACATGTTGCCTCATCAACAGCCCGCACTGTTCTGAACAGAAACGTGGAATGCTTTTATAGAAAAGTGAAGAGTTGAAAGTGAAAGTCGAAAAACGAAATGGGATCGGCTAGGAAAATATTTTCAGAGCTCAGAAAAAAATTCTGAGATGTAAAAAAAAAAAAAAAAAAAAATCTTTTTGTTAATTTTTATCATGTCTTTTAGACATGATAAAAATTAACTCCCTTCTCTTTTTGTCTGGGAATGTTGTCCTCCACACGTGAAAAAATTTTTTTAAGAACCTTTCTACTCTTGAAATTCAATATAAGATACGTATTCAGTCTAATATTTTTAATAAATCACGCATACATGTATTTTACGAGCTTATCTATTATTTCTTACAATGCTTCGTCAATCTTACGTAAAGTAGCTTGGAAGAACCGTATTATTATTTCTTTCTTCTAACCTCTTACAACTATATTGTTTAAAGTTTCTAAGGAATTTCTAATACATTGTATATACAATTTAGCTAAAACCTGTGACAAGATGAATTTAATTCCCCCCCCCCTCAAAACAATTTATATACAGTCAGTTTGAGTTAGCTGGATCCGTGTAAATAGTTAGATAATATTTATGTCACGTAAATTATTTGCTAACATAACATATTTTTCCTTCTTATCATGCTATTTCAACCATTTTATTTAGCAATCATCCATCTCAAATAAAAAGGATTTGACGAGACACAATATACTTAAAAGATTGATGAAATAACACTAAAATCTCATGTTGTTGGAATCATTTAAGAAATTTAGAGTTTACAGACTATTTCATCCAATGAAGGTAAAATATTAAAATGAATACGTATGTTGGTAATATATTTCAGAAGCCTAATGTTCTTAAAAAAAAATTTATTTTCCTGGCCGATGGGTTTGGGTATCCATGCGGAAAAGGAATCTCCAAAGGGGTGGGAAAAAAACTTTCCCTTTTCCGAAGAAACATTTTTGGGAGGGAAACAGGCATGGTGTGCCTTTTCACGACACCCGTGTGGCTGAGGCTGAACAACCTATCGGTCACCGGTGATATCTCTGGAAGGACAGAAAAAAAAACTATCCACTGTCGTTGTTGGAGTTGTGTTCACTGGAGGCTATTTCTTTCCCTTTTAATTTTCTCTGAGATCCTTTAGAAATGGGTGAGGATGGGTAGCGTGAAGCGCGGGAAACCTGAATCAGCAGAACGAAAATCCCTTTGAACAACTATTTAAAAAGTAAATGCAAAAGAGGACCAAACTTTCGTGAAAAGCATTTCTGTGTAGACGAAAGTAGGAAGAGATTTCGAAAAAATATTCTATCCTAGAACGATGAAGTCATTCCATTGAAATCTTCTTCTTTGATCCATCAATAGCTTCGAAATACGAAAAAGAATTCCTGAACCTTGTCTAAGGTTCAGGAATTGTAAGAGATTCTTAAAGAATTCTTCTTAAGATCATCATGGGTTCCAGATTTGGGTAAAGAGAGAGGGAGACGTGTTACCTTTTCAACAGCCCACACTGTTCTGAACAAAAACGCGCAATACTTTTATAGAAAAGAGAAGAATTGAAAGTGAAAGTCAAAAAACGAAATGGGATCGGCTGGGAAAAAATTTTTCAGAGCTCAGGAAAAATTATGAGATTGAAAAAAAAAAAAAAAAAAAAACTCTTCCTTTTTCTTTATTAATTTGATGTCTTCACTCTTTTGACCTTGTAGAAAGTCAAAAAGTGAAGACATCAAATTAATAAAGAAAAAGGAAGAGTTTTTTTTTTTTTTTTTTTTTTTTTTTTTTTTTTTTTTTCTGACTCAGAATTGTTTCTCGGCTCAGAAATTTTCCCAGCCGATCCGATTTCGTTTTTTTATACTTTCACTTTCAATTCTTCTCTTATCTATAAAAGCATTCTACGTTTCTGTTCAGAACAGTGTGGGCTGTTGGAAAGGCAAAACGTCAATGTTTTCCCCCTCGACTCGATGAGTCAAACGAGACCTATCTAAAGGGTTATTAGAACGAATTCATACTTGTGTATTGAAATCACTCCAGTTTCGACTTAACATCAGTCTGTGCTGTGTATTCTGCTTGGATACACACTTTTCCCTCCTAGAAAGAGCTTTTGTGAAGGTAGGCCATCCATTCTTCACAGCTCTTAGACATTTATTTACAGCTGATTTGATCGACGAGACATCACCTTATTTTTAAGCATCCACTCTCTGGGATCTATGAAAGTTTTTATCGTTTTGTTTCTGTTGAGTCTGTGCTGTAGAGCCCCCAAATGTCTACAAGGGTTCTTATTCTAGAACGTGTGCACTGTTTTGACGTTTCATTTCTTAGCTGGGGTGATGGGTGGGTCACCTTCCTTTCAAACTGCACCGTGGAGGTAGAGATGTTAGAAAGTTTCGAGCCTACGTGTTTAATTCATGGGTTAACCACGGGTCGTGAACAAAACAGGAACCTTCGTGGATCGTCCTTAGGAAAAAGCATAGAACTGAAATGGCTACTCGTGTTTTTGTCTATTCGACATTATTCAAAAGGATCTCTACTCTCTTTTTGGTTCGAAGGATGTCTCTACCTGTTGTCTTAGGTGTCTAAAGAAATTAGCTTTTCAGGAAAGGAGTTGTCTTAGGTTTCTAAAGAAATTAGCTTTTCAGGAAAGAAATGTTACTTAAGAAACATGACGAGATATGTTGAAAGAGGTTTCAAAGAGAAAAGAGATATGTCGTTCATTTTTATCATGTCTGAAGACATGATAAAATTGAACAAAAAGTATTTATAATATATATTATATAATATGTATATTATATAATATATATATTTTTTAATTTTTAAAAAATTTTTTTCAAATCTCTCAGAAAATATTTTCCAGCTCATCTCAAAATGAGCCTCCTACTCAGTTTCGAAAGAAAGAGACTGTGCCTTACTACTCTCCATTTTTTCAACTTTCTAAGAAAAAAACTATTTTACCATCTCATCTCTCACCATGAACCACCTTCATGCTTTCTGAAAAACGACACGTTGGTATCGTCTTCATGGGTGTTTCTCTGAGGTCCTTTAAAAATGGTTTCATAATCCACTTGACAGGATTTGTCAAAGTATTCCGAGCTTCACTTCAGAGGGCGTGCACTGCTAAACATACCTCATTTCAGGGAAAAGAGTTCCACGAGTCGTTGGAGGAGATATCCAAAAAAATATAACATGGTTGTGAGTCAAAATAAACGAACCCTTTTCACTTGAGCCATCACGAGATTTCAGTGACCACGAGAGGGTGGAGAAGATATCCAAAACACATCTCGTGGAGATGACTATCTCGTAAGAAAGAAAGCTAACCGTCCCACCACACATACACAAACACACATGTTTTTTTAAAGGATCATGCTTTTGGAAAATCATTTCAACTTTGAATAGGAAAATCATGTTTTTAAGAGAGGGTCTCATCTAAAACGTAGAGTAAAACATATGAATCATGTTGGGTATAGGTAGCCCTAAAACTAGGCATTGAAATTTTTTTAATAGATTCATGATCAACAGAAAATGATACAACGTCTTACTTGCAACTATTTAAAAGAATCCTTTGAACCCATACTTGAAAAAGAAATGAAGAAATATCCAGCTAGCTCTTCTAAAGTTCAGAAAGGTTAAGAGATTCTCAAAGAATTCTTCTTTAGAACATCTTGGATTCCCCATTAATGTAGAGAGGGAGACGTGTTACCTTTTCAACAGCCCACAGTGTTTTGAACAGAAACTCGAAATACTTTTATAGAAAAGAGAAGATTTGAAAGTGAAAGTCGAAAAACGAAATGAGATCGGCTGGGAAAATATTTTCAGAGCTCAGAAAAAAATTCTGAGATGTAAAAAAAAAAAAAAAAAACTTTTTGTTAATTTTTATCATGTCTTCTAGACATGATAAAAATTAACTCACCCCCCTTTTGTATGGGAATGTTGTCTCCCACTTTCTAAAAATAGACCATGACTTATCCAATATTTTCTTGGAATTCTATTCTTTAGAAAGAATGAGTCATTGTCTATTTTTAGAAAGTGGGAGACAACATTCCCAGACAAAAAGAGAAGGGAGTTAATTTTTATCATGTCTAGAAAACATGATAAAAATTAACAAATTTTTTTTTTTTTTTTTTTTTTTTTTTACATCTCAGAATTTTTTTTCTGAACTCTGAAAATATTTTCCCAGCCGATCCCATTTCGTTTTTCGACTTTCACTTTCAACTCTTCACTTTTCTATAAAAGCATTCCACGTTTCTGTTCAGAACAGTGCGGGCTGTTGATGAGGCAACATGTCTCTCTCTACCCAAATCTGGAACCCTAGTCACGAGAGAATATGAGACTAGAAAAATAGTTTAGCTTATTGATTTAAAAAATGTCCCATGCTAGAACTCAGAATTATAATCAGAGCGGGGCTTTCCAGTATCCACTTCCAAGATTTTAGATTTGCCATGGGTGACATGTTCCCATATTCATAAATTCTTCAATTATAGTCCCCTTCTTTGACAAATGGCTAAGAAATTCTTAAAGAATATCATGAGATTGGGTAAAGAGAGAGACGTGTTGCCTCTTCCACAGCCCACACGGATCTGAAGTGAAACGCGGAATGCTTTTATAGACAACTGGGGAATTGAAACAAATTCAAATGCCAATCGAAAGTAAAATCCCAACAGAATTCCACAAGAATGAGTCATAGTCTATTTTTAGAAAGAGTGAGACAACATTCCCAGACAAAAAGAGAAGGGAGTTAATTTTTATCATGTCTAGAAGACATGATAAAAATTAACAAAAAGATTTTTTTTTTTTTTTTTACATCTCAGAATTTTTTTCTGAGCTCTGAGAATTTTTTCCCAGTCGGCTTGATTCACAAAACCAGATATATTCAAATTATTTCTATAGAGGGTTCTCATCGATTTAAACCAGTCGCGTTTCAGCTTTAAATCAGTCTGTGCTGTGCACTGGAGCTGAATACACGCTTCTTCCTCCTGGAAAGAGGTTTTGTGAAGGTTTGTGGAGATATTGTTTTCAGCTGTCAGACATTTTTTTCCAACAGCCGACTCGATCGTTCAAATGACACCGTGGAAGTTGGTATTTGCCTTAAGAAATGCCTTCGTGGAGGACTTTGGAAAGGAAACTGGCTCGTATTCACGTTACACATGGGGAAAAACCACGAAAAAAAAACACCCATGCAGCCAGCTTGAAAGTCAGTCGTTAACGTTTTACAAAATATGAAATGGATTTTATAAAAACATATTGGGATCGTATTCAAAATTGAATCATTCTGTTGTTTTATCAGAATATACCAGTATAAGATTGAACAATTCTATTGAATCACATGATCTTGCCTTCTTGAAAGTCATTTGTTAACGTTTCACAAAATATATATCAGTATAAGATAGAACCATCGTGATCCGTTATCCTGACTGATGGAGTCAGCTGTGGATCACAGGATCTTGCCTTGTTGAAAACAATTTGTTAAAGTTCCCCAAAATATATCAGTATACAATGGAACTATCGTGATCCGTTAATTCTGACAAGTCTAGTCAGCTGTGGATCACGAGATCTTGCCTTCTTGAAAGTCATTTGTTAAAGAAGTTTCACAAAATATATCAGTATACAATGGAACAATCGTGATCCGTTAATCCTGACTGATTGAGTCAGCTCTGGATCACGAGATCTTGCCTTCTTGAAAGTCATTTGTTAAAGAAGTTTCACAAAATATATCAGTATAGAATGGAACAATCGTGATCCGTTAATCCTGACTGATTGAGTCAGTTCTGGATCACGAGATCTTGCCTTCTTGAAAGTCATTTGTTAAAATTTCACAAAATATATCAGTATACGAGGGAACAGTCGTGATCCGATTATACTGACTGCTCTAGCCAGCTGTGGATCACGAGATCTTGCCTTCTTGAAAAGGATTTGTTAAAGAAGTTCCACAAAATATATCAGTATACAATTGATAAAATCGTGATCCGTTAATCCTGACTAGTCTAGCCAGCTGTGGATCACGAGATCTTGCCTTGTTAAAGTTTCACAAAATATATCAGTATACGAGGGAACCATCGTGATCCATTGATCCTGACTGCTCTAGCCAGCTATGGATCGCGAGATCTTGCCCTGTTGAAAGGGATTTGTTAAAGTTTCACAAAATATATCAGTATACGATTGATAAAATCGTGATCCGTTTTTCCTGACTAATGGAGTCAGCCGTGGATCACGAGACTCTTGGCTTCTTGAAAGGAATTTGTTAAAGTTTCACAAAATATATCAGTATAGGATGGAACAATCGTGATCCAATTACACTGACGAGTCCAGCCAGCTGTGGATCACGAGATCTTGGCTTCTTGAAAGGAATTTGTTAAAGTTTCACAAAATATATCAGTATAGGATGGAACAATAGTGATCCAATTACACTGACGGGTCTAGCCAGCTGTGGATCACGAGATCTTGGCTTCTTGAAAGGAATTTGTTAAAATTTCACAAAATATATCAGTATATGATGGAACAATCGTGATCCGATTACACTGACGGGTCTAGCCAGCTGTGGATCACATGATCTTGCTTTGTTGAAAAGGATTTGTTAAAGTTTCACAAAATATATCAGTATACGAAATAATAGCATGTTTTCTATAAAAACAGCTATTGAGTAAAACATTTCTAGCCTTGAAAAGCAAAAACAGTAGCACGGGGAAAAATATTACCCTACCTCAAAGTATTGAAAGGAAATAAGAATACATTTCTATAAAATGGGTGACTCAATAAATATTTGTAGTCTATGAAATACAAAACAGTAAGAAAAAAATGTTCACATACCTTCACAGAAGCTCTTCCCAGGAGAGTGAGAAGCGTGTATCCACGTTGAGTGCACAGCACAGACTGATCTGAAACTGAAACGCAAGTGGTTTAAATACATTAACGAGTTGCTTCTAGAAACCGACTGGGAAAAATTCTCAGAGCTCTGGAAAAATTTTAACACATTAAAAAAAAAAAAAAAACCTTCCTTTTTTTTTTTAATTTGACGTCTTCACTTTTTTTATTTCTACAAGGTCAAAAGAATGAAGACATCAAATTAAGAAAGAAAAAGGGAAGTTTTTTTTTTTTTTTTTTTTTTTTTTAAGCTTTGAAAATTTTCTTCCCAGTCGTTAACATTTCGTTTTTGGACTTTCAGTTTCAATTCTTGGACCCATGATGTTCTTTTATTGATGTTCTTGTAGTATATTTCTATACAAATTCACTCCTTTTCTCCAAAAAAGATATCTTTTTTTATATTTTTTTACCTTCGAATTTGTATAGCTATATACTGAGAACACGCGTTCAAGTTGGTTTGTAGTATATTGGTATACATGGTCTATTTTTAGAAAGGGTGAGACAACATTCCCAGACAAAAGGGGGTAGAGTTAATTTTTATCATGTCTAGAAGACATGATAAAAATTAACAAAATGATTTTTTTTTTTTTTTTTTTTTTTTCATCTCAGAATTTTTTTCCCAGTCGACAGCCAACAGAAATGTTTCCAGCCAACGCGATTTACTTTCACTTTCAACTCTTTTCTATATAAGTATTCCACGTTTTCTGTTCAGAACCGTGCGGGTTGTCCAAGGTGCAACATGACTATAGACGAGCGGTCTAATAGTTCCATGACAAAATATCGCTTTAATCTTTTCAGTAACATTATTGAGGATACTTTTCTTGTAAAAAAGAAAAAAAGTATTGTTTTCTTTCACCTAGGGAAACAATCATACCTTGGATGTTTAGAAGAAGATCCGTTTAAGTAAAAACGATTAGCCCCATCGCACAACATCATCATGGGTTCTCAATCTTATCCCAACAGCCCTGTGATCATTGTTTTTTTCAAATGTCAGGCCAAAGTATTCCCTTTAAAATATTTTCTGTTCTTCCTGGGTGGGGGATTGCGTACCGAGAATGTATTTTCCACAAACCCCACGGATTAGAACAGAAATATATTACAATCATCACGCCATCGTGGTTTTCGAAAGATAAAACAATTCCTCATGAAACAACATCTTTTCTTCCTGGTTGTGAGATGAGGTAGAGATGTTGTATCGTCCACAACCCACACTGATCTGAACAGAAATGTGGAATGTTTTTATAGATATAAGAAATAAACTGAAAGTGAAAGTAAAAATGAAATCGTGTTGGCTGGAAATATTTCTTGGCTGTCGAATGGAAAAAAATTTCCAAAGCTAAAAAAAAAAAAAAAAAAAAAAAAAAAAAACTCTTTCTTTTTTCTATTAATTTGATGTCTTCACTTTGTTTACTTTCGAATGAAGAAACCCAAAGACCATGACTCATCCTTTCTTACACATTTAATTCCTAGAATGAGTCATGGTCTATTTTTAGAAACAGTGAGACAACATTCCCACACAAAATGATAAAAATTAACAAAAAGGTTTTTTTTTTTTTTTTTTTTTTTTTTTTACATCTCAAATTTTTTTTCTGAGCTTTGAAAAATTTTTCCCAGTCGGCAACCAAGTGAAAATTCTCCAGCCAAGACGATTGGCCTTTTACTTTCACTTTCAAAACTTTTCTATAAAAGTATTCTACGTTTTCTGTTCAGAACTGTGTGGGCTGCCCAAGGTGCAGCATGCTTTTTCTCTCTCTACCTCATCTGGACCCAGGACCACTCTTCTAGAAAGAGCTTCTGTGAACACAAGCTTTTTTCCAATTTTTGACGTCTCACAGAATAGAAATCATTCCTCCGTTTAGTGGAAAATGTTTCCCATTTGAAAAGCTAGGACCCCTCGTTTGGATTTCATCAGCAACCGTTTATCAGGGTCTAGCGAAATTGGATGATCCATCCATGGATTAGAATTTCCCATCCGTGGTTTTTATGCATTTTCTCATCCATAACAGCTAACACGATTGAGTGGGCTGGGAAAAAAAAAGGCTCTTTCCATAACAGCTAACACGCTTGAGCTTTAAAAACGTATGAAAGAATTTGTTTTTAATCGATTTCAGCGATTGAATGGGCTGTGAAAAGAAAAAGCTCTTTCTATTACACCTAACACTCTTGAGCTTTAAAAATGTATGAAAGAATTTGTTTTTAATCGATTTCAGCGATTGAGTGGGCTGTGAAAAGAAAAAGCTCTTTCCATTACACCTAACACTCTTGAGCTTTAAAAATGTATGAAAGAATTTGTTTTTAATCGATTTCAGTGATATAGTGGCCTGTGAAAAGAAAAAGCTCTTTCCATTACACCTAACACTCTTGAGCTTTAAAAATATAGGAACGAATTTATTTTTAATCCATTTCAGCGATTGAGTGGGCTGGGAAACATTTTCTTAGAGCTCTGGGAAAAAAAGGCTCTTGACACCTAACACGCTTGAGCTTTAAAAATGTATGAAACAATTTATTTTTAATCCATTTCAGCGATTGAGTGGGCTGTGAAAAGAAAAAGCTCTTTCCATGATACCTAACACTCTTGAGGTTTAAAAATATAGGAACGAATTTATTTTTAATCCATTTCAGCAATTGAGTGGGCTGGGAAACATTTTCTTAGAGCTCAGGGGAAAAGAAGGCTCTTTCCATGACACCTAACACGCTTGAGCTTTAAAAATGTATGAAACAATTTATTTTTAATCCATCTCAGCGATTGAGTGGGCTCGGAAAATTTTCTTAGAGCTCAGGGAATGTGTCTCCAGGTTGAATGCACAGCACACACGGATGGGTAGTCGAAACTCGAGTAGCTTAAATAAATATACGAAATTTGGGTCATCGAGTGGACTAGGAAAAATTCTCAGAGTTCTGGAAATAATTCTGAGTTCAAGCATGGGACATGAGAACAGAAATGTATTACAATCATCATGTCATCATTGTTTTCGAAAGCCAAAAGAATTCCTCATGAAAGAACATCTTTTTTTCCTGGTTGTGGGATGGAGTAGAGTTGCTGCATCTTGAACAACCCACACTGATCTGAACAGAAATATGAAATGTTTTTATAGATATAAGAAATGAACTGAAAGTGAAAGTAAAAATGAAATTGTATTGGCTGGAAATATTTCTTGGCTGTTGAATGGGAAAAATATTTCCAGAGCTGAAAAAAAAAAAAAAAGAAAAAAAAAAACTCTTTCTTTTTTTCTATTAAATTGATGTCTTCACTTTGTTTACTGTGGAATGGAGAAACCCAAAGACTATGACTCATTCTTTCTAAAACATAAAACATATAATTCCTAGAATGAGTCATGGTCTATTTTTAGAAAGAGTGAGACAACATTCCCACAGAAAAGGGGGGTAGGGTTAATTTTTATCATGTCTAGAAGACATGATAAAAATTAACAAAATGTGTTTTTTTTTTTTTTTTTTTTTACATCTCAGATTTTTTTTTTTCTGAGCTCTGAAATTTTTTACCCTGTCGGCAACCAAGTGAAAATTTTTCAGCGAAGACGATTTGGCTTTTACTTTCACTTTCATCGCTTTTCTATAAAAGTATTCCACGTTTTCTATTCAGAACCGTGCGGGCTTATCCAAGGTGCAGCATGCTTTTTCTCTTTCTCTATCTCATCTGGACCCAGGAACATTCTTCTAGAAAGAGCTTCTGTGAACACAAGTTTCTTTCCACTTTTTAATGTGTCACAGAATAGAAATCATTCTTCTGTTTAGGGGAAAATGTTTCCCTTTTGAAAAGGTAGGACCCCTCGTTTGGATTTCATCAGCAACCGTTTATCAGGTTCTAGCGAAATTGGATGATCCATCCATGAATCAGAATTTCCCATCCGTGGTTTGGATGCAACAAGATTTTATCATAGTTTAAGAAAAATCCTATTTGAAAGGAGATGTCATGATATTGAAAGACACCTCAAACCATACCGTTGACGACGTGTGAGACACAAACCATGACATAAATTTCAGTTTCTATGACAGCTAACACGCTTGAGCTTTAAAAATGTATGAAAGAAGTTATTTTTAATCCATTTCAGCGATTGAGTGGGCTGGGGGAAAAAAAAGGCCCTTTCCATGACAGCTAACACGCTTGAGCTTTAAAAATATATGAAAGAATTTGCTTTTAATCCATTTCAGCGATTGAGAGAACTGGGAAACATTTTCTTAGAGCTCAGGGGAAAAAAAGGCTCTTTCCATGAGAACTAACACTCTTGAGGTTTAAAAATGTATGAAAGAATTTATTTTTAATCCATTTCAGAGATTGAGTCTGCTGGGAAACATTTTCTCAGAGCTCAGGGGGAAAAAAAGGCTCTTTCCATGACAGCTAACACGCTTAAGCTTTAAAAATGTATGAAAGAATTTATTTTTAATCCATTTCAGCGATTGAGTCTGCTGGGAAACATTTTCTCAGAGCTCAGGGGGAAAAAAGGCTCTTTCCATGACAGCTAACACTCTTGAGGTTTAAAAATGTATGAAAGAATTTATTTTTAATCCATTTCAGCGATTGAGTGGGCTGGGAAACATTTTCTTAGAGCTCAGGGAAAAAAAGGTTCTTTCCATGACAGCTAACACTCTTGAGGTTTAAAAATGTATGAAAGAATTTGTTTTTAATCCATTTCAGCGATTGAGTCTGCTGGGAAACATTTTCTTAGAGCTCAGGGAAAAAAAGGCTCTTTCCATGACACCTAACACTCTTGAGGTTTAAAAATGTATGAAAGAATTTATTTTTAATCCATTTCAGCGATTGAGTGGGCTGTTTTTTTCCTGGTTGTGGGATGGAGTAGAGTTGCTGCGTCTTGAACAACCCACACTGATCTGAACAGAAACATGAAATGTTCTTATAGATATAAGAAATGAATTGAAAGTGAAAGTAAAAATGAAATTGTATTGGCTGGAAATATTTCTTGGCTGTTGAATGGGAAAAATATTTCCAGAGCTGGGAAAAAAAAAAAAAAAAACTCCTCCTTTTTTTCTATTAATTTGATGTCTTCACTTTGTTTACTTTGGAATGGAGAAACCCAAAGACTATGACTCCTCCTTTCTAAAACATATAATTATTAGAATGAGTCATGGTCTATTTTTAGAAACAGTGAGACAACATTCCCACACAAAAGGGGGGTAGGGTTAATTTTTATCATGTCTAGAAGACATGATAAAAATTAACAAAAAGTTTTTTTTTTTTTACATCTCAGAATTTTTTTTCTGAGCTCTGAAAATTTTTTCACAGTCGGTAACCAATTGAAAAATTTCCAATCGGCTTTTACTTTCACTTTCAACTCTTTTCTATAAAAGCATTCCACGTTTTCTGTTCAGAACCGTGCGGGCTCTCCATAGTGCAACATGCTTTTTCTCTCTCTACCTCATCTGCATCTAGGATGTTTTTCCTTCTTCAAGAAGTGGAATTTTTTGGGAATACCTTACAATTTCACGAGTTAGCTGTTTCTTATATTTCGAGGAGATTTCAATGAAATTGTTTATAGATGTCACCTATTGCAGATGGGGAAAAAAGTCTATACTGGATCGCTGGAGACATCTCATCCAGATAGGTCACGTTATATTTTTTCCCACACCTAAATAAACTGGACATGAGCCATCCTTTTGTTTTCTCATCCAACAAAGATAGACACTACAGACCGTTTTGGGTTTTCACTCTTCGCGAACCGAGATGAGCCGCAGCCACACTTTGCGTTTTCTATGAGCGCAATAATGGATCACGTGAGCAGCCATTTTGTTTCTTATCTCACCCAGATAGGTCATGTTGTATTTTGTTTCATGCACCTAGCCAATTTTGGACATGAGCCATCCTTTTGTTTTTTTTTTTTTTTTTTTTTTTTTTTGTCTATCGAACCAAGATGGACTCTGGAGACAATTTTGTTTCTCAACGGAAAAGTAAATTTTCTGAATGGGTACCGGTGTTCGAATACTTTTGTGGCCGACTGTACTTGTGGATCTATTTTATTGTTACCATAGTATCACAAAAGTGAAGTTCAGGCATTGCTAATATCTTTAATTGAATTTATTCAGTTCCCATTTGTTGAGGGTCCTTAATTTTTTTCATTAATGTTCCTTAAGAGTACTCAAGTTCCATGTGCAGAAATGTGTATAACCCTGTCTGCAGTAGACGTTCAGGAATTCGCAATGCTTGGGACCAGAGGTTCTGCGGATTTCAAGACAGAAACAGGAAATCATAATATTAGACTATAAGTGTGTGTTGCGATGTAATGTGAATGAATTCGATATACATGCTCGTTTTAAACACAAAACTTATATTGAATAATTGCACAATACAAGTATAAACAAGAAAATGACATATAAAAGTTATAAATACGAGAACAGAACAAAAATAATGAAAAATAGACAGCATTCCAGCTGCCTTGCGAATGTGTTCGTCTGAGACCGACAGTTCAACTGAATTCAATGTTCTTTGGCATAGTTCCAAATGCGAAACAGTCAGGTTTTGAGTTGTTCTGTTCCGGTGCACCGGAACAGTGTGAAATAAATAAGACAGATACATTTAATTAAATTATTATATACATTATAATAATACAAGTAGTATACATATACATTATTACATTAATTTATTATATGCATTAAATTATTATTATATACATATACAGTACAAGGTCCGTAATTTGTACATCCATTATCTGGAATGATCTATAATCCGGACCTCAAAGCCACAAACTTACACATGCACGCTTCTGATAGTGAAGAAAGGACCAGGGAACATTATTGAAGACGAAAAAATTTCGATTGACAAGTTAGTCGGTATTCTCGACACAGCAATTACAGGACTTGAACAGTGGAACTTTGTACCTGAACAAGAAATTATGTCTGTTTATGGAATTAAAGAGAAAGTATTAGCACAAAAAACGAAGATAGAAATGTTTACTAAAGTAAACAAATATTACGCTTTTTTTTTTTTTTTTTTTTTTGTAAATTTTGATACCCTTTAGATAATAATTGCTCTCTATTTCATAAATTACAGTTTCATATTTTTCATTGCATAATATCTGCATGCAGTCTTACCAGATTTAAATTGATGATCTATAATCTGGAATCGCCGAAGTCCCGACGAGTCCGGATTACGGACTTTGTACTGTATTATATTCATTTATATTAGTGATTACAGGGATACTTAAAAGCATTAAAGACTTATACAATAAAACCACATAAAAATAAGGGATATTAATCAGTCATAATATATATATTTTTTTACATGTTTAAAACATTTTTCTGGTAGAGGTTTGTTTTAAAACTTTAAGGTGCTCCAAAGTAAGTTTTTTTTATAAATTATATAGAGTTGGAATCTCTTGCTCTGTTCTAAAACTTTTAGTATTTATCACCATGTTCCATGGCCATACATTGTGCCAGTCATTTACTAATGTTGTTTGGGAAACATAATTCCATGATCCAGCTAACAAATAAATGCAGTCTTTGATGGTGATTTTTTTTTTTTTAATAATAAGTGAAATAGAATGGTCACTTGAAAGAATTTTTTCAGAAACTCTGACTTATTTTTACTTCGATACAGGATAAAGGGGAAAAAACTTTTACCATGATGTCAATGATTTGGTATTTTCTTTGTGTCATCTATAAATTTAATATTTATATTTTGAGAGGCAACGTTGATTTCAGGTCGGCGGATTTTTGGTATTTGACTGTATCATAAATATATGTTATGTATGATGAAACATACAGAGAAAACATTTAAACTTATATAATAGCTAACTGTGGAAGAAGGACGTCAGTTATATTGTTCTTACATTTCTTTTAGAATAAACAGCCATTTTTAAAATTAATACTAGACTAAATAATTCCATTACCGGGCAAAGTGCAAAATCATCCACTGCTTGACACATTTTTAAGAATTGCACAAATTCGGTATCCATGTACACATCGACTTATTTTCACTTAAAATCATCCCAGAATTGCACAAAAATGGCATTGCGCACTCTCTTGACTTTATCCATGTAAACATTGACCAATTTTCCCTTAAAAAGTCAAAGAAAATTGACAAAAATCCAATTCTTACTCTTGTAAAAAGCACCAAACAAATAAGTGTGCGATTCTGCACTTCACCCCTATTACCTATTTTATTAGTAAATAATTATAGTGGCAGTTCTCAAAAAGAAAGTTACTATTTGAAAGAACATTAGTACTGAAAAAAAAAAAAAAAAAATTAAAGGCACAATAAAACATAAAGGCTGGCCAGAATTGTAACGAAGTCGAAACTAGATTCAGATATTGGAATGTAACATTCAATATTCTGCTGAAAGTAAATTGTCTAAAAGAAATACTGGTAATTTTCTGGACCGGATCCAGAAATATATATGTATTTTGTGCTATACTGCACAACATACATATATATAAAAGCTATATTGTGTGTGTATATATGCACATACATACATACATTTCTGAATCTGGTCCTTAGAACAGTACTAAAATACTTAATGAATAACATTGCAAATCAAAGCTAAACTAGGTCAAAGTAGTAAGGGGAACCTTTTCTAAACTGTTTTAATTGAGAAAAGCTGATGTTCATGGTATCAGAAAGTAGTTTGCGAAGGAGGAAATTGGTGAGAGAAGGCAATGGACGAATCGGCATTGATCTGAAGATGAATAAGAAAGGATAAAGGGCACTGATTTGAGCTGAAGATAAATTATGAATCAGAAAAGGATAAAAATGGCACTAAGCTAGTCTCTCTAGTCCACTGGTTTCTAGTGGGGTTGGTATTGATTCCTCAGAGGTTGATGAAATTATGAAGAGGGTCACTGATGATTAAGGGCTTGATAACTGAATTATGAGTAGTGTTTTGCCCTAGCATTGCATTTGCTTCACGCATGTGCATTGGCAAAACTGATCAGCATAATCAAAATCTCATTGACTACAAAAAATATTAATAAAACTGATATCATTTATTGACAAAAAAGCTATATTGTGTAATGAGGAAAAAATCCTGGAAAACAAATATATACAGAAAATACCGAAAACTATTTCGACATATTTTTAACCCAGGAGCACATGTGCCGGGTATCTCATACCCGGGGGCATATTCTTTGTCCCTTATCTGAATTTGTAGATGTACAGTATGAAAAATGTTCTTCAACATAACAACAACCATTTTCTTTTACTACTACCAGCTATTGCAAAATACTTGAAATCTCCAAAGAACTGAAATCTTATTTTATTTCACAAGAACACCTTGCAGAGATGATAATGATTGTAGTGAAATGTATTTGTGGTTTGCCTGATAGTAAATTTATGCTTCAAGAAGCAGAAAACATTTTAGAATATTAGAAAATAATGAAATTATTAATCGTACAAAACATTTAATGATGCAAAAAAAAAAAAAAAATAAATAAATAAAAATAAAATAAAATAAAATAAATTAAAAACATTTTATAATTAAAAAAATGTACCTATTTATGATAGATGTTTTGCTTACACGGAGCTACGAGACAACAGTTTTGGCGGAGCCGACTCTGTTATTTGTATAAACAACAGTAAATTAACATGGGCTCAAACTGAAGCTTCAGATTTAAAAAAAAATATTTATGAAAATGTTGCAGATTATACAATGAACACGGATGTATTTTTTGAAGAATTAATGATTTCAAAAGCTTTTTGGTCAGCCAATTATAAAATGCATGTTTATGGATACACGTTTTCAGTCATTTCATTGAAAAATGCACTTCATTGTCCAGTCCCATTCAAATAAGCATGCCAAACACATCTTCACCAGTCCAAAGAGTATTCTAAATAATGAACACGCTATGGTTTGCAGAAAGAGGTAAAATGGCTGAACCAAAGGTAAAAGCTTTAGTAAGTTGCAAAATTAATAGTGAACAAAAACTGCAGTGAATTTTTTGATGCCATTAAAAATAACAAAGAATTTTTAAAGAAACTTCACGGTTTAATCCTAGTATCCGGTGCACAAGGGATTTGCCGACTTTATGATGAGCAGTAAACAGGACATATACGATGAGTATTTAAACGGGTCATTTTGGTGTTGGCAATAATTTTCAAAATCGCACCAAGGATGCACCGTATACGAGGATTTTACCAAACTTCACACTAGTGAAAAATACTACTGAATGAGGTATGTTGAATCGCCATAAATTTATTTTAACTCATTGCTGTATTTTGTTAACAACTTCTTTACCTGAAAGTAGTACCTATACTCTTTGGATTACTACTAAGGTAAGATAATGTAACCAATACGAAAAGAAAGGACCACAGTATGTTATTTTGCTGAATGCCTGTTAAAAGATAAACTTTTATGATAAATGAGGATAAATTAATTACACTAAGCTCTCAAGAATTATTTGCCAAGGTCTTTTATGATACCTGTAAATATGAAATAAAAAAAAATTGTAAAATGAGGTTAAATTAATTGATTATGTCAAAAGACTGAAGAGTTATTTGCTTAGAATGAGACATGCCTTTAAGGAAAGCATGAATAATAATAATAAAAAAAATATATGATAACGGTAAATATAAGATGAAATATCAAACAATAATACATTTGGAAATAAATGTAAAATACGGTTAACTGATTATTGCATGTTACAAAAAACTAAAACATTAATTTAAGCAACTCAAAAACATCAACACGAGCGAAAAAAAGATAACGTCTATTTCCTTATACGCTTTTTAAGTCCCCAGTAAGTAAATTCTCATATATTTGAGCACAAAGCTAACCCCATATGCCATTTTAAGCACTTAGCAAATAATTGCTCGCATAATTGGGCAGAAAGTGACCAAATTTCACACATTCCGCAACACTTCACTTATGAATCGCAGAAATCTGAAATCATCGCCAAGACATAGATGTTCTTCGGCCAAGCGACGAAGGTTACCATGCTGAAATATGCCTACTGCGCATGCGTGAAGCAACTTCAATGCTAGGGCTAGACGCTACTATAAAATTTCATACAAACAAGCGTCTAGCCCCTCAGACGCTAGTTTCCTCCCGGTTCCTCCCTGAACATCTGCGCAGATTGCTGCGCATGTCGTCATTTCCCTGAAGGCGCGTCGGATTTACTGTTATTTACTCTTACTGTTTGCACTGCTGTGGTAAAGTGTGATTGATGATACAGTTCTCTTTTTTTATTTTGCTTCGATTATTATATCTTCCGCATAAAATCAAGAAAAACTGCCCATTTCATGGCCAAGTACTTCTGTTTTCCCAGAAGGTATTTTTGATTCTGAATCGAATCAAAATCAGGAAGGTGTAATCCTGTGTGATAATTCTGATTGTGTTGTGAGTGATATGGTTCATTGTGCAAATGATTTTAGTATAGCTGAGAGTGATTTTGTTTGCCGTGATTGTTTAAAACTTTCAACTATAGATACAATTTGAAACGCCATGCATATAAATTTCTGTACAATAATACTACATTAATTAAGTCTCTGAAAACTAAGTTCTAATAGTATGGTTGATTGTGCAAATAATTTTAGTGTGGCTGAGAGTAATTTTGTATGTTCTGATTGCTTAAAAACGTACCATAATAAATTCAGTTTGAAACGCCATACCAACACATTACACTCTAATAATACTACATTAATGATTCTTTAAAAAGTGGTCAATCACCAAGCTACAAATGTGAGGACTGCCATCTGAAATTTAGTGACCTAAAAAATTGGAAATATCATACTTCTAACAGGTAATTATGTATGTCCTGTATGTTATGCTAATTTTTAAAAGCGAGAAATAATATTTCATTTCAATAATGTTCATGATGTTGATTTGAATCATACTGAACTAGAATTTAATTCATTTAATGATTTTTTGGCATGGAAGGCAGAAATTGAAAATAATACGAAGTCAAAATTTCTTATGGAGTAAGCATATTTAATATACATGGTGTAATGCCACTGTTCAGGAAATTTTATATTAGAAAGTAAAGGTTTGTGTCACTTAAAAACCCTTGGTAGCAATAAAATAAATACATATTGTGCAGCTGCATTAAAAGTAACAGAACATACAGATGGCAAATGTGTAGTGTCATATCAGAAAATACATACTGGGCATCGGAATGATTTAGGTCACTTATTTTTAACAACAGATGAAATAAAAAATATAGATAATAAATAAAATAAAGAAAGATAGCAGCAAAAATTTCTCTGGATAGTATTTTAGATGAAATTAGAAATTCTCTATGAGATGCCCGGCTTGAGAGGTTTCCTTTTCTTACAAAACAAGATTTACATAACATCAAAAAATCTTTCAATTTGTCTTCTAATTCTGTTAAACATGAAAATGATTGGGTTTGTGTAGATACACAGGTATCTGAAATTCAAAATTCTGAACATCAATGCATTTCATTTTATAAAACCCAGGGATCAAAATAGCATGAATGAATATTGTACACAATATTAATTTCTAAAAGGAAATGATTTTGTTTTGATAATGATGACAGAAGCATAAAGAGAGATAGTGAAAAAATTTAGTTCTGACTTGTATATGTATTGATGGTACACATGGGGTTAATGCATACAGATTTGAACTCATAACTTTACTTACAATAAATGATTTGCACCAAGGATTCCTGCGTGCATTTTTAATTTCTAATCAATGTGACCAACCTGTGCTATCAATTTTTTTTTTCATGCATTAAAGAAAAAGTTGGGCAAATACAACCACAAATATTTATGTCTGATATGGCTGAATCTTTTTTTAATGCTTGGAAGTCTGAAATGGGTTTACTACAGAAACATCCTTTTTGTGCATGGCATATTGATAGAACCCAGAGAAACAATTTAAAAAAAAATCAATGGTGTTGAAAAACAGGCAAAAACATATAAAATTATTACTGTATTTGATGGCATATAAGACGCACCCTTATTTACATGGCCACACACAAGGAAAAAAAGTTTCAATAGCGTGGTTTCTTTTAGTTCTCACGTTTCATAAAAGCCAAATAAACAATTATTGAATGCAATTACCTTCACGTATAAGACTGTGCCCTTCATGTATAAGATGCAGGTAACTTTTTAGAGACCAAATTTAGGAAAAAAAGTGTGTTTTATATGCCGTCAAATACGGTAGGTCTCACTTAGAAGAACAAGACATTCATACTTTTCATACACTGAAAGAAGCAGCAATAAAATTACTTAAAGAAGATCCAGACATTATTGAATTTGCAAATTACTTTGAAACATATTATTTACAAAATAGATCTAGCTGGGCATACTGTTATAGACTTCACAGTGGTGTTAACACAAACATGCACATGAACGAATGCACCGAACATTAAAATATATTTACCTTCATGGAAGAAATGTTAAGAGATTGGATAACACTATACATGGTATTATGAGATTTGCAAGAGATAAAATGATTCATCGCTTAATTACAGCAAATAAAGGTAAATTAACAAGTAAAATTTGGAATTTAAGAATCAAACATAAAACAAATGAAACACTGTTTATATATAGTTGAGAATGGGTGGTCTGTTTCATCAACACATAATACAGAAATATACACTATACATGAAAGTAACAAAATTTGTACATGTCACATACAGTGCACTGATATGCATTCATTGATATATATGCAGCTGTATTGATTCATCAGTTTGTAGAGGCATTAGGTATTTTTTTTGGAAGCAGGTAAGATGAAAAATATGCAATGCCTTTGCCAGGAATCAAACCACGGACCTCTGGATACACATCACACCATGAAGACATGCCGAGAAGGTGGGAGAAATACTTTATATACTCCTCCTTTTAAAGGGTGACTGAGGTTTTTAGGGGACTTAATCGCCAAATCCTGGGTGTGGAGAACAATCATCTAACACCCTTTTAGTTCGGGCGCCACTGTACAGACATTAGAATTTTACATTCGAAGCAAGAGAGAATGAAGAATTAGCAATGCCTTTGCCGGGAATCAAACTGCGGACCTCTGGAATATGCGCCTAGATCACCACTCCAAGAAGGCGGGAGAAATACCTTATAAGTTATGTAGAGTATGTGCAAGTACACTAGAAATACTGCTACTTATACTACAACTACAATACATAATGAATTATCCACTTATTATAGACGATAAAAATGAATTTTGAATTAAGGAGCCAAGAAAAAAAATCACAGACCCTCTCACTGGAACACAAAGAATGAACTAAATCAAACATGTTTAGAATAAGTAGATTCATTAAAATCTGACAAACAATGTGATGTGTTAGACAGGATTCTAAAATCAGCACCACTACAACTAGATAATATATGATATGTTAAATGCACAAGAAATACAGGTAAAAGTATATTTTAGGGTGCCCCTCGGCGATTTTTGCTGGTACATGGATACCGATTTTGTGCAATTCTTTGACTCGTTAATTTTGGCTTGCGAAGCGGCGATTTTTGCCGAAAATAACAAGACAAACAATTGCAGAAACTCGGTATCCATGTACACATCGACTTATTTTCACTTAAAAAAAAAAATCCTTGAATTGCATAAAAATGGCATTGCACACTCCACTCCTTTGACTTTATCCATATACACGTTGACCTATTTTCACTTAAAAATAATTCCTTGAATTGCTCAAAAATGGCATTGCGCACTCTTTTAACTTTATCCATGTACACATCGACCTATTTTCACTTGATAAAAAATCCCAGAATTGCACAAACTTGCATTGCGCTCTCCCTTTACTTTGTCCATGTACACATCGATATATTTTCACTTAAAAAGTCAAAGGAGTACCAAATTCTACAATATAGGCAAACAAAAAAGACATAATCTCAATAAAATACATTTCAAACCAAACAATAAAATAACATAAAAAAGGAAAAACATGTTACACATTTAAGCACTACCAAAAGCAAATATTCGCTTACCATGATTTTCGAATTCGCTTCGTACACCCAGAGCCACGTAAAAATCAAAATATCAATCATACTCAAATGACTTTTTTCAAACCAAGTACTCTTTCTGATCGAACGCTTCACATAGTGACCATCTGAACCTTTCTTCCTATAAACTCATTCACATCCATCTAAGCGGTGTTTACGTTCGACTAGACGCATATCCTTCCTACAGGGTGATCAGTGAATAAGCCCTGATTTCAAAATTAAATAACTCTACAACAAAGATTGATAGAATTATGCGGTAAACTGTACGTTTATTAGAAAAACTGTAAAAATGGTGTACAAAAGTTTATAAAATTTAGTTATGAAAATCGCTAACAGATGGCGCTGTAATCGCAATGACCTAACAATAGCCTTTAAAATGTGTTTCTAAGTCGAAAGTGATCAGTACAACTGTTGGCTAGTGAAAAGAGGTTAGCGTAGAAAGTGAAATAATGTATTTCATTGAACAATGTGTATTTTGGTTCTGGAATTTCACCCATTAGAACACAGTCCTATGGCAACACGTTGCAGATTTCAAAACCGATTCAATGTTCCAGTTGGACCCAATGCGAAAACCATTCTCATGCTCTTCACGAAATTCGAATGGACTGGCAGCATGGCTGATGATTGAAAGGGAAACGTTGGGCCTAAGCAAACTATAGTCACTCCTGAAAATGCAACCAAAGCTTCTGGATTTGTTCAGCAAAATCCTAGGAAAAGCATCAGAGACAGGTTTGAACGGGCACACAAAAAAAAAAATATTTAAAAATAGCCTACGGCTGTTTCCATACAAAATCCAAAGTCATCAGGCCATACCCATGAAAGCTGTGCAACAAAGGGTTGACTTTGCGAATCAGATTCTAACAATGATCAACAACGACAGATTTGATGGGAGCTGCATCTGGTTCACAGATGAAGCACATTTTCATTTGAATGGAATCGTTAATAAACAAAACTGGAGCTTTTGGTGTACTGAAAATCCTCATTGTGTGAAGAAAAAGCACTGCATTCGCCTGAAGTTATAACATGGGCTGTGGTATGCACCAGAGGCATTATCGGACCCTTTTTCATATGAGAAACGATAACTACTGAATGTTACGTTACAATTTTAGAACAATTTGTCAGCACTCAACTAGTGTTGGAGGGTCGACCAGGTATCGACTGGTTCCTGCAAGATGGGGCTCGACCACATCGAACAAATAAAGCTTTTCACTTTCTTCATGAATACTTTGAGAATAGAGTAATTGCGTTAGATTATCCTCAATTTGCTGACACAGGAATAGCTTGGCCTCCATATTCTCCCGATCTGAGTCCATGTGACTTCTTTCTGTGGGGCGCATTGAAAGCCTGTGGGGCTGTCTATCGAAACAATCCTGCTACTCTAGATGAGCTTGAATCGTTCATTAGTGTTGCATGTTATTCCATTTCCGTCAAGACATTGCAAGACGTGATGTCAAATTTCATTGTTCATTTACGCCACCTCATTGTTTCGAATGGTGAACATTTTGAAAAAATTGTATTTTGATTGCAAGGGCTGCTTTATTTTTTAAATTATTTTGACTCCTTTCAGAAATAATTTTCAATGCAGAGTGCCATCTTTTAACGATTTTTGTAACTAAATTTTCTAAACTTTTGTACACTATTTTTACAGTTTTGCTAATAAATGTACAGTTTACCGCATAATTCTATCGATTTTTGTTGTAGAGATATTTAATTTTGAAATCAGGGCTTATTCGCTGATCACCCTGTACATACAGGACACTTATAATGGCTACTAAGTAAACCTTCATTTACACACCAGTCAATTAAAGCTCTTTTCCCCTTTCGCTCCAAATCGTACAGAAACTTCAAATTAATCTTACTACATTTGGCCATTCTACCGTCTAAACACACACCACAAAAACGCTTACAAAACATCCCATGATTAAAAATTTCCCAGAATCATGCATGCACCCGATTACGTCACAATAGGGTTTCCATAACATTCAACTATTCAGGCTACCATAAATGAAACAACAACTTGGCGATAAATCAAACAACAACTTCGCCAAAATACAAGGGGTACCTTAAAGTCTACTCTACCCGAAATACATTTACATTTCCCAACTGCTAATAAAGATATTCCACCTAATAAAAATATAATACCCAAAAGATTCTCAAATACAAAACGAAAAGGAAACTGACAAAAACTTCTACAATAACTTCACAGAATGAAGACAATAATACAATTCTAAAAATTATTTTGGATCACAAAAATTTTACACATAATTCCACTGAAGAAACTTAACACATCTAGTGAAAAATATATATTTTAACAATAGTCATTAGTACCTATTCACAATTCCTTTTGTTCATTTTTATCATCTAAAACATCTTTCAACTGCCTGTAAGTGTTTTATATGTGTCAGATGATATTTTTTTCTTATTTATATAATACTATCTATCTCTTTCTCTTTCTTTAGAACTTCTCTTTAATAATAAGATAATTCCAACTCTAATCCTTAAAATGATCAGGAACAGGTGTAGAAGGTCAGAACAGGGTTTTGAATCTTTATCTCAGGTCCTCGTGATAGGCTGATATATTCTGTGATTAATGAGTAAGTCTATTTTTGTTTATCCTCCTTGCATTACTTTCTTCCCCCCCCCCAGTCCAACAATACCAAATATTGTCCGTACAATCAATCATTCATTGACTTTTAAAGTGTTCAGTCAATAGATTATTACCAAACATTTTTAATGTAGATAAATATATTTTGGTGAAACTGAGTCAATCCCAAATTTGAACGGTAAGCAATATTTTCTACTATTCAATACTTGCTATTTAATATTTGTCAAGTTTTTTATTTTCTAATTATTCAACCCCATGTACATTCACATGTTGTGCACTGGCCATTTTATTATGTGTAGAATTGTTTAAAACTAATTGAACATGGTAACAAACTCATAACAGTTTTGTGAATTGCCACATGCTGCTACATTTTTATTTTGGGGTTTTAATTATTAATAACATTAAATAATAGAAACCTTAAGTTTTTTTTAATACTAACTAGCTTTACATATCTGGTTTGCACCTTTAATAAGGCTTACTTGTACATTATGTAAACTTGTATTTTATGCCAATCAGTCCCCCTCCCCACACATGTTGATGTCAGCATTTATTTGTATTCCTTACATTTTACAGCAATAATTCATAAGTGTGTCTTATGGATATCTGAGGTATGAAGGAATATGTGAAGAACACGTTCTCCCTCCCCCCTTCATTGCCGAATTTTGAAAACGTTTGAAATTGGTTTTTATGTATTCATATTCCATACATTTTTAAAGCAAGAATCTTATGTACATCTGTTTCTCCCTTATATGAAAAAACATAAAAACATGTTTTGCAAAAATCGCTTCTTAAATAACATCTTCGATACAAAAGTAATAAGCTCCTAAGTTTTGATATCTGTATCTCTAATAGCTTCGGGCGATGATCTGTACGTGAATAAATGAATAAATCAGGAATTCTTCCTTTATGTATAGATTTATAATAAAACATCTGAACAAATAAATATATATACCAATTAAAAAGAAAACTATTTCAGAAAAACTAATAAAATTAATTAATTTACATTCAGTAATGCGCACCAAGTTCGTAACGTTTTAAAAAAATCGGCTTTGACCACGCCCAGCTCCTTGGGGTAAACACGCTGCGCGTGAATCTGCGCAAACGATCAAGGAGACATATTTATACTAATTCTCTATTATTTTGATCTATGAAAACAAAAAAACAATTTTATTTTCTTTAATTAAAAGAACCTCTTTTCAGTGTTATTAGAAATTTAACCTTGTTAAAAAATTCCTTTTACATTAGTAACAAATTCTGAAACGATTGCATTTCATCTAATTTTATTTTGATGTACGAAAACCAATAATTTTGCAGATATTGTGTTAAATTGTAGTTACCGGTCATAGTATCTAGTTAAACAATTTAGCATTTCTTTGTACAGTTTTGTTAACAATATGATTAAAAAATGATAAGGCACCAATAAAAAGTACACATTGTTCGTAAAGTGCATCTTTAAAATGTTTCCTTCCTTATTCACACTAATATGTAGTGGTTCCCTAAAGTGTTCGTACACTTATGTTTCAGTGAAATAGTGCTGTGAGAATTTTTTAATATCTATAAATTTATCTTAGCAAAACTCTATAAAAGTATTATAAGAATACAGTAAAACTTTGGGGGGGAATTAATAATTAAAAAGTAACAAAAAAGTTACCTCACAAAAATCTTGGTGCACTTTAAAGAAATCTGCAGACACTATTACGAAATACCGCAGTTAAATTTCTGTCAGTTTTTGTAGGATATCCTGCAGCATTCAAGCTTGTAATACATAAATTACAAAAATTATCTTCTAAAATATTAGAAAAAAAAATTTTTTTTTAAATTTGGTTTTATTCAAAATCACTTCGAGATATGAGAAAATATTGGGCTTTATAATCAAATTCAATTCCGGGCTACAGCGCATTTTTTACAAATTCTTAAAGTGTATGAACACTTTTGGGAGCAACGGTATCACAAGCACAGTTATCTTGAATATTTACAGAAGAACACTGAACTATTTGTCCATGATGAGGAACGCTTAATGGAAAAAAACAGGCTATTTATTTAAATTATTCCAAATACATGAAATATTTGCTTCTCTATCAAAAATTGAGATATATATATATTATTAATTATCAAAGCTTAGTTTCTTTTAAACTTGAAAATGATTTACCTAATAGGATCCTTAGGAAATCTGAAAAATTTCCTGTCTGGTGTTTTTCGAGATGTTGTCCCACAAACACTACAGCGATACCAGGATTTGGGTTGTTTGCTAAGTAAAAGATAGATTGAGTTAGTCTGTTATTCACTAAACCACATCAAATATTGAGAGAAATCAAAATTATATTTTTATAATAATGAATATAAAATTTTCAAAAATAATCATAAAATACGAAAAATTGTATATAACTATCAATATACTACATTAAAAATAGTCTTCAGTGGCCACTAATATTAACTAAGTTTATAAATTTTCTCAGATAAATTATTTGGTAATTATAGCATAAATTTAAAGCTGAAGCATAATACAATTTATTCATAAAATTAATTTATGCAATTATACATGCCATTAGTTGCCGCATTATTATAAATGGCAAATTTATTCCTGATCGCTCGTTTTGTCGTAATATTATTATTAGTTGACTTTAAAGCTTAAAACTCAGTAAAAAAATTTGGAAAGAAATAGCAATATGCCTGCAAAAACTATAGTATTTGTTTGCCATATGATTAATTATATAAATTGAGATTCATATGCTAAAATGCAAAGTTAATATATTAAGAATGAAAATCTAGCTGCTGTGTGATACAATGAGACAAAATATTTTTGGAGCTTGGGAATCAAAATTAATGTACTATACAAAATCAATTTTTAAAATCTATGATAGGTTTTCGAATTAAAAAAGCAAGCTTACCTCACAGAAAGAGAATCGGGTGAATTCCGGTGATCGTCCTTGCGAAACATCCATCTTATGATCAGCTTAAATAACCAGAGAAAAGAACTGAAAAAAACTTTCAATCAAAGAATCTGTAAGGAAAAGAATGAAAGCTTCCATAGACGCAATGTAAACTTGTTTCGCCTCTGCGCCGCTATATCGAGGAGCCACGGCTATGCAGTGAAACAGCAGCGCAGGGTGGAATTTAAATAGCGCAGTTCGAGGAGATAGTAATTTTTTTTACTTTGAAATTCCTCAAAATGTTTTATTTTCATACATTTCAGATAAATTGTGTAGCTGATCTTTTATCTTCTAATCTTTAATCGTCTAGATGTTTCGCATAGAACATCCTAAAATTCAATCGCAAAATAAATGAATAAATAAATAAATTTTATTATTTTTATATTCCTTATTTTACCCCTTAACTCTTCTTTCTGTAAACTCACAGAATTGTTATTCTTTTGATATAATATCTAGCATTAATTTATAACTAACATCAGAATTAATAGAAAACAAAATTAACTACTGCTGTGATGTTAGATTTCTAACAAATCTGCAATTAATTACATAAATAACGCTATTTTTCTTTTCATATCAAGCATATTATTAAATATTAAAACAAAGAATAACACATTTGAGGTAAAAAAATGATTTTTATTGACATTTCTCAAGTTTTAGAATATACATATGCAAAATAATTTTAAGCATCTTCACAAATAGCAAGAAATTTTTTAGACAATTATTTGGAATGACCATTATGAAAACAATGAGCAAATTTTGTAGCCAAGAACCAAAAGCATTTCACTTAAATTAACAAATACAAAATTACACTTAAAAGGCCTTTTAAAGAATTTCACATAAATTATTAAACTAAGTGATTTCATTACTTTTTCATAAAATATTCAATACTTCTTACATTTATTAATACAAGATTAAATACTTAACTTGAAAATCAAACCTATAGGTATTAAGCCGTTTTGTAAATAATCCACTGAATCAAATAAATATTTTTGCAGCTCATCCTGATGAAGATTATTTCAAATTATGAAATTAGAACTTAATTCTTTTAAGTAGCAATTACAAAAAATGCCTCCTTTCTACCTTCACTATACATATAATAATTCTAAAAATGCTGTATGCTTGGGCTTGGATTTTACATAATTTTAATTTTGCCAAAAATCTATTTAATAAAGAATTATTTGACCAATGAGTACATTTAATTCTGTAAGCTTAAAAAAGAAGAAAACACATACCATGCAACACATAATGAATTTTTATGAATCCATATTTAAAATTTTACAAGCAAAATTTGCATATAACTAACCAAAACAGAAAAAATAATTAAAAACAATTAAAAGTACCCCTAAATAAATTGAAAACACTGAAATACATTACAATTATCTGACCTCAACTTTAAAGAAGAAAAAAAAAAAAAAAAAAAAAGAGAAATTTTAATTATTTGGAATGACCATTATGAAAAAAGAGCAAAGTTTGCAACCAAAAGCCAAAAGCATTTCACTTAAATTAACAAATACAAGATTACATTTAAAAAGTCTTACATAAGTTGCACATAAATTACTAAAATAACTAATTTCATTCTTTTTGTTCATAAAATATTCAATACTTCTCACATTTATTAATATAAGATTAAATACTTAACTTGAAAATCAAACCTATAGGTATTAAGAAGTTTTGTAAATAATCCACTGAATCAAATAAATATTGCTGCAGCTCATCCTGATGAAGATTGTTTCAAATTATGAAATTAGAAATTAATTCTTTTAAATAGCAATTGCAAGAAATGCCTATTTTCCACCTTCACTATACATATAATAATTCTAAAAATGCTGTATGCTTGGATTTTACATAATTTTAATTTTGCCAAAAATCAACAGTCAATATTTCGACTAATAACCGTCAATTTTGTTGTACAGCATTCTTTGAGCATAACATGACAGGTGATCCAAACCATCAATTTTGTTGCACAGTATTCTTTGAGCATAACATGACAGGTGATCCACTATTATTGACGAGTTATTTCTTAGATAGCGCTATTGTTAAGCATATTGAAATAATAACAATAAACAATGTAGATACCTGTTTGTTCAAAATTTTGTCGGCACTGCACAGGAATGTAAATATCGCATCTTTGGTGAACAGTAATCGTGATCTTTGAAATGTGACGAACATATTAGTGCAGTTTTATACAAATCAGTTGGTGATTTATTTAACAAGTCTTGACAGGCGATCCAAACCATCAATTTTGTTGCACAGTATTCTTTGAGCATAACATGACAGGTGATTCACTATTATTGATGAGTTATTTCTTAGATGGCACTATTGTTAAGCATATTGAAATAATAACAGTAAACACTGTAGATACCTGTTTGTTCAAATTTTGTCGGCACTGCACAGGAATGTAAATATCGCATCTTTGGTGAACAGTAATCATGATCTTTGGAGTGTGACGAACATATTAGTGCAGTTTTATACAAATTAGTTGGTGATATATTTAACAAGTCTTGATTACTGCATGCGGGAGCCCATTGTTTTGATCTATAAAAATGAAAACATTAATTTTATATTTTAAATTTCAATAAATCCATTTTCAGTGTTAGTAGAAAAATAGCAAACTAAAAACATTCCTTATACATTAGTCACACAATCTCGAGAAGGGTTATATATTTTTTAAGAACAAACATTAAATTATAATTTAAGGAAAAATTCATGTACATAATATGATTTATTACATTTCTGACATATTTATACTAACTCTCTATTATTTTGATCTATGAAAACAAAAAAACAATTTTATTTTCTTTAATTAAAAGAACCTCTTTTCAGTGTTATTAGAAATTTAACCTTGTTAAAAAATTCCTTTTACATTAGTAACAAATTCTGAAATGATTGCATTTCATCTAATTTTATTTTGATGTACGAAAACCAATAATTTTGCAGATATTGTGTTAAATTGTAGTTACCGGTCATAGTATCTAGTTAAACAATTTTGCATTTCTTTGTACAGTTTTGTTAACAATATGATTAAAAAATGATAAGGCACCAATAAAAAGTACACATTGTTCGTAAAGTGCATCTTTAAAATGTTTCCTTCTTTATTCACACTAATATGTAAGTTCCCTAAAGTGTTCGTACACATGTTTCAGTGAAATAGTGCAGTGAGAATTTTTTAATATCTATAAATTTATCTTAGCAAAACTCTATAAAAGTATTATAAGAATACAGTAAAACTTTGGGGGGGGGGGAATTAATAATTAAAAAGTAACAAAAAAGTTACCTCACAAAAATCTTCGTGCACTTTAAAGAAATCTGCAGACATTATTACGAAATATTGCAGTTAAATTTCTGTCAGTTTTTGTAGGATATCCTGCAGCATTCAAGCTTGTAATACATAAATTACAAAAATTATCTTCTAAAATATTAGAAGAAAGAAATTTTTAAAAAATTTGGTTTTATTCAAAATCACTTCGAGATATGAGAAAATATTGGGCTTTATAATCAAATTCAATTCCGGGCTACAGCGCATTTTTTACAAATTCTTAAAGTGTATGAACACTTTTGGGAGCAACGGTATCACAAGCACAGTTATCTTGAATATTTACAGAAGAACACTGAACTATTTGTCCATGATGAGGAACGCTTAATGGAAAAAAACAGGCTATTTATTTAAATTATTCCAAATACATGAAATATTTGCTTCTCTATCAAAAATTGAGATATATATATATTATTAATTATCAAAGCTTAGTTTCTTTTAAACTTGAAAATGATTTACCTAATAGGATCCTTAGGAAATCTGAAAAATTTCCTGTCTGGTGTTTTTCGAGATGTTGTCCCACAAACACTACAGCGATACCAGGATTTGGGTTGTTTGCTAAGTAAAAGATAGATTGAGTTAGTCTGTTATTCACTAAACCACATCAAATATTGAGAGAAATCAAAATTATATTTTTATAATAATGAATATAAAATTTTCAAAAATAATCATAAAATACGAAAAATTGTATATAACTATCAATATACTACATTAAAAATAGTCTTCAGTGGCCACTAATATTAACTAAGTTTATAAATTTTCTCAGATAAATTATTTGGTAATTATAGCATAAATTTAAAGCTGAAGCATAATACAATTTATTCATAAAATTAATTTATGCAATCATACATGCCATTAGTTGCCGCATTATTATAAATGGCAAATTTATTCCTGATCGCTCGTTTTGTCGTAATATTATTATTAGTTGACTTTAAAGCTTAAAACTCAGTAAAAAAATTTGGAAAGAAATAGCAATATGCCTGCAAAAACTATAGTATTTGTTTGCCATATGATTAATTATATAAATTGAGATTCATATGCTAAAATGCAAAGTTAATATATTAAGAATGAAAATCTAGCTGCTGTGTGATACAATGAGACAAAATATTTTTGGAGCTTGGGAATCAAAATTAATGTACTATACAAAATCAATTTTTAAAATCTATGATAGGTTTTCGAATTAAAAAAGCAAGCTTACCTCACAGAAAGAGAATCGGGTGAATTCCGGTGATCGTCCTTGCGAAACATACATCTTATGATCAGCTTAAATAACCAGAGAAAAGAACTGAAAATAACTTTCAATGAACCTCTTCGAACAACGTGGTAAAAGATTGCTAATATGGCTGACGACATGCCGATTTCTTGCCTGCTATTTCGCACATGCTCAGAAAGGTACGGAGGGTGGATGGATTGCCCCTTTAAAATAAGCTTCAGGGACATACACAGTGTCTCTTCAGTCTGACGGAGCCACATTTGCCTCGGAAAACCTTTACTTCTTCTCCTTACATTCTTTGTCTGAGGGGCTAGACGCCATGGAGGTAGGAAGTAAGAAGGAGTCGCCCTAAACAAGTTTCTCCGTACCCTGGTCTGAAGCACCGGCGATCCCTACGTGGTGACCAAAACATTGGGTCATTTACCATTGAGTTCTATGGGATTTGACGCGTTCGGGTGTAAATATTTTGTAATTAAGTCGCAAATATACATATAAATGTATATATTTTCTTTTTCTACAACACTTCAGAGTCCTAAGTATGTGAAAACAACATATTTTTAAACAACATTTCATTCTGAACGGAATTAAATGCTATACTTTTCACAGGACAGTTTTCTCAGAATGGTTTAATTTGAATGAAATATTTTCACAAGTTTTCGTTAATTAAATTAGAAAAAAAAATTATGGTAATTTGATTTTATTCGGTTAAGGTACAAAAATTAAGATCAAAGTTTATTGTATTATTAATATTAAAATTATGCATTATTTCTTTTCTATTTATAGAGCTTCTTCCTAAAATACTTTCTTAAATATGACATGATTTTTTGGCTTCTTTTAAATCGAAAAATGTAAGTCAATTTATAATTAATGCTCTATTCGGTTCATTTTAAATTAGAGAATTATTAGGAATTAGCGAAATACTTTAAAGAAGTATTTCGCTAATTCCTAATAATTAAATAGGTATTAAATAGTATTTGACTTTCTCTGAACATTTCTGAAAGGGAATAAAATAAGTTTTTTTTTTTTTTTTTTTTTTTTTTTAAGTATTATTTAAAACTTGTAACTGAGTTCTTATAAAATGTAAAGGGAATAATTCTTTTAATTATACTTATCAGATTTTTTTTTAACCCTTCATTTCAACAATACATATTCCAAAACTCTTTATTACGTTCTTAAGTGCGCATCTCATAGCATTTGCTTTACAATACCTTTTAACAGATTGCTTTCCAATACGAACAATTCTTGCTTAAATAGTTTTATAACGTATTTGTCAACAGGATTTCAATTTATGTTTACAATTCAATATTAAGGTTATTATATATTTAGATAACATTTATAATCATTATAAATTAGATACATTTAATCATTAGATTTCTTCACAGTACTTTCACAGTTGTTTATAAGTGAATAAATTCTTCATTTCAAATACATTTATAAATAATTTAATGAATATTTAAGTATTTTGTCAAAGACAGATACATGCTTTTTGCAAGCACATGCATAAATACCCATACATATTTCCTATTTATCATTTACGGCATGTGCAAATCTTTAATTTCTGTGCATTCACTATATTTTTCGTGTAAAGTAATTTACACTAATTTAGCATACACCCGAAATTTTTACATAAAAAATATATATGAATATAATTTGAGTGAAAATTATAAGTATTATTTTTAATACCCACTCAAAGGTCAGTTTTTCTTCAAAATTCCTCCACGATGGCATCTCTCTCTTTAGGCAAATAGTCCTTGCATGCGTTACTCTATTTAATAAAAACTTAATCTGACCTATGTGCCTAATTACAAATATTTTAACATACATAATTATATATTTACATTTAGCTATCAAGTTTCAATATTTTCAAATCTTGGAGAAAATAAATTTTGGCAGATCTCTTTTAGCAATTTTCTTAAAATCTATATTTTTTAGTGCAACAGCTTAGAATTTTATAAAACAAATTCATAATCAAAATCGCTGTTGTTAGTTATCGAAAAATAACCAAGATTTTTGCGTAAATGTCAGTAAACTATACAAACTGCTATTATCCATCACACTATGAATGTTTTTTTCATGCGAGAGTGTCCCTTTTTCGATTTCTATGGAACTGTCGTGTGTCGAAATACTATCAGAATCTTGTCAAGCGAGCTTCTGAATGTAAACAAAGAACACCCCGTCTGGTGACCCAAGCGTCAAAGCAGTGCTTCACTTCTAGCGCGGAATGGCCCCTCCTCCCTTTCCTACCTCCATGCTAGACGCTTGTTTCGTACCAAGGTTCTTTAATATACTAAGGTTAGGCCAGGAACGGAAAAAGCGTGCCATTGGTTGCTGGTAGTGACGTCACCCTGGCGACAAGAAACATCGACCGACGCGTCTGCTACATGATTCTGGTAATGGAAAAAATGTAAACTAAAGCAAAATGATCATTTTATATGTGGTAGATACACCGGAAATACCGGGTATATACTTTCCGATTAAGTATTTTGTTAAAGAAAATGTTTATTTTATGCACAGAATTCGTACGAATGCTGAAAATAATTGTAAACATTAAATTCTTTTCGTAAAGGAAAGCATTAGAAAATGAAAAACGATATTTAAGTTAATTAAGGGAAATAAATATTGTAAAACAAGGTATTTTTCAATATTTTTTCGTAGTATTGTTTGCACTAAATAAATCTTGTTGAACAGAACACATGATGGCATAACTGCTAAGACCATGGTAAAAACATAATCAAAAAGTATTATTCTATTTATTTTCATTGCTCATGCACTTTTTTTAATACAAATGAACTTTGACATTCCATAAGAAATATATGATCGTGATTTTCAGTTTAAATTACATATCTCAAGCAAAAGTATATATAAAAAGATTTGACTTAACAAATTCATATTTAAATACCATAAAATTCTACAAATTTCTTAATATCCGTCATTTATACATTTAAATAGTATGCTTATCGCATTCTTTATAAAGTGAAAAGTCACTTCATACTGATTCACTTCAGATTTTAGCAGAAGTGCGTATATTTTCAGTATAATCTAGAAGTACTCTTATAATCCCTTACACTGCCAAGATTTCTATATAACATTTATCCTGACGTGATTATTTGCTATAGTAAATAATCTTCGATATTGGCATCCTATTCTTCCTTCCATACATTAAAAATGGAACAATTAAAATACCTTTTCTTACACATATACGCACAATAATAATAATAATAAACTTGCCCTACATCTTAGTTTCGGCCCACCAGCGGCCGAGCGGTAAAGTCGCTGAACACTGGTAGTTCGGTCCGAATCCCGCGAACGGGCTGGCTGCATGTGTGTTTTCGTGGTTTTCCTCATGCGTAACATGTATACGAGCCAGTTTCCCTGACAAAGTCCTCCACGAAGACATCACACCTATTACGCAGATCACCCTAGTGTGCTTTGCCATAATTAAATACACCACCACATCTTAATTTCAATTCAGCCTGTACACAAACTAAATATTTTTAATTACTAATGTATTTTTATCAGGTTGTTTCTTAAAATACTTTTGTTATACTCGAAATATGTGTTCAATATTGAATTATTTTTCTTTCTCTTATAATTAAAAACAAGTTATATGGAATCAAAATTAAAACATATGCAGCAGTTAAATAACACTAAACAGAATATCTTACTCTTTCGCTATTTGTATTCTAGCATTATACACAGATTTGTTTTCCTTCAGGTTCAAGCATGTGTAAGTTATATCAATTAAATTACATCACACATACCTGTATGCATCAGTTAAATAACACTGAAGGAAATATGTCACTCACTCATTCGATGTTTGCATCATAGTGTGGTCGAGAAATTGTTCTTTCCTCACGGTGAGGCATGTATCAGTTTACTTAGTTCGCAAAGCTTAACTCAGACGCTGCTTCAATACATAGAATTACGTTTGGGATGTAAAGAAAGTAACCAAAACATGTGAATGAAGTTGGGTACGCGAATTTATTAACTAATCATTCAGGTACTCAGTATTGGTAAACATGACATTGAGTTTAAATATCTCACTACGATGTAAGTCTCATACACAAAATGAAGATTATGATAAAAAATGATTTAAAATGAGAAATTTTTCAATTTAAATGTAAAATAGCAGTAAAATGAAAAATAAATGTAAAATTACATCACAGTTATGTATGAAAACTACATAAATTCATTAAAAAAATAGTTATTTTATCTGGTTGTAAAGAGTGTTTTCCGCCAAATAACGTATTAACGTGTATAATTCTGACACAACGCTATAGCACAATTTGCCACTTCCGCCTAAATATAATAGCAAATTAACAACGGAAATCAAATCAAACTGTTGATGCAACGAAAGTAAACAAACGCCAAGAACTAACGCTGTCACCCACATGACGTCATGCGTATGTGGCATAACTTTCTCCCTGCACTGCGCATCGCTCTTGGGCCCCCCCCCTGGTTTCGTACAAAGACATAGACGTTCTTTAGCAGAGACACAGGCGCGTAGCAGGTGTGAAGGTTGTGCATTTTGTCTGTCCGTTTCTTGGTTTGCAGTTGTAATTTGTTGTTGACGCTGGAAGTCATATTTCTGCGAAATTCAATCTGTATTGCATTTTAGTGTGCTTTTTTCAAAGTTTGGTTAATGTAAGGAATGTGAAGTGTTTCCCTGTAGAAGACCCTTGAGATTATATGAAATAAATGAAAAGTAAGTTATGTAAGTTTATAGAATTAAACAATCATCTTCGATGGAGTCTACTTAACTGCATCGAAAACATTACTTCATTAGTTTACTTAACAATATAACAATCTGTTTTGTCACATGAATCATTCTGTTGAACACAATTAAGTTCAGTCTTTAGCCAACAACCCGCAACAGAATTTTTAAGGTTGCCTTTCAATTTAGGAATTCATAATTAAATAATTTTTTTTTTTTTTAGTTTGCCATTAGTCATTCAAATAATATATAAATTATTGGAATATATCTTCAGATTGTGCTGCAAGTTATTGCTGTTCATGAATATAAATAATTGAATTTCCATTCTGAGATCTGTTTAAGAATATGTAGATTATTATTACCTGAATAAATCCTCTGTCCAATAAACTCTATATCGTAATATACTAATAGCAGTAGTAATATAATGTCTTGCTAAAAAAGTCATAGTACCTAAAAAAAAGATTTACGTTTATAAATAAACAGCAACATTTTATAAGCAGGTGTGGTTTCAAATAATTAAATAAATGCTTCCAATGCAAATATTGAAGTTTAATATTTCAAAATAAATTGATAATATTGAAATTTAATATTTCAAAATTTATTACTATTAGTGAATCTCATTGATATTATGTCAAAGAAGCACTAAAATTTTTAATTATTTAATAACTAACTAATACTTTAGTTATTATTTTGTAAAAAATAATGGATCTGCATTAAAAACATAGTGCTATTTTATATTTTAATTCCAACCCATGACATCCATATTTTGTTCAAAATAAAGGTAAAATAGTTTATATATTAACAGTTAATTCCAAATGATAACAAAAATAATTTATATGAGTTGAATAATCTGTAAAAAAGTTTTAAAAAAATGATGTGAATTTTACTTAATGGATTATCATTACGTATTCCAATGTTTTATTTTAAAAATTAGCTTATATTTTGCTGTAGAGAAATCGACAGGATTTTTCTTGGATGTGTATACTTATTGATTGATGAAAAAGTATGTGCTAGAGAAACAGTGTATGAAAAGTATGATCTAATACATTAAATTTTTTTTTTCAGAAAATATATAGTTTATATATTTTCAGAATAAAACAATATTCTTATTTTTTGAATATGACTTCAAAAATTGTTTGAGCTCATCACATGGTAAAATCCTAGTATACGGTGCAGCCTTGGTGCGACTTTAAAAATTATTGCCAACACCAAAAATGATCCAAAGAACATCTATGTATATACTACTATGTTTAACTGTATATTTTCTTTGAATAACCCGTTAACTACTCATCGTATATGTCCCGTTTTTACTGCTCATCATAAAGTCCACCAAATCCTGTGTGCACTGGATACTAAAATTAAACCCATCACATGTCTTGGTGAAAATAAATTTTGGAAAGTCTGAAATATGAAATTGAGATCTTCCAGCAGAGTAAATGTGCCATAATAGTTATGATAAGTATGATGCTGATTTAAGTGTGTGCTACCATATTCTTCATTTAAATAAGCAAAAATTAATGATGAAAATACATGTAGAGCCATGACCAAATTGAACTGTTACCTGTCAAGGCCAACCTGAAAAAGGCACCAACTTATTTTCCCACCCCTTTTATTACTTCTCTACTCGCAGAATATGTAGTGTTCAATAAAGCTAGCTAATGGGCTACAAATTGAAGGAAACTTGTATATCATAGAATCAACATCCTGATTTCATGTTGATTGTACCTGAAATTTATAACAAACAATCTATTTTCTGTACATATTTATATTTCTTTTATTGTCTTAGATAGTATGACATAATTTATCCCTTGTCTCTTACCATCAGAATTTCTGCCTTCATTATCAAAAGTTATGAAAGTTTGTTGGTAAAAAAAGAGAGATCCTGTTTACTGTGGGAATTTTTTTTTTTTTTTTTTGGTTCAAAATTAGGATGGAATGAGCAATATTATACTACTACTATGCATGTCTAAGGTCTCTAATAAAAGTACATTATTATGTATATTTATGGGTATCCCTTGGTGAAAATTGGCGATTTTGGGGCCAAAAATCACTACTACACAAAGCCAAAATAACATAAGACGAAGAATTGCACAAACTCGGTATCCATGTACACATCGACCTATTTTCACTTAAAAAAAAATCCTAGAATTGCACAAACTTGCATTCCACACTCCCTTGACTTTATCCATATACACATCGATATATTTTCGCTTAAAAAATCGAAGGAGCACCCAATTCTACAGTAGAGTCATAGAGGCAAACATAAAATACATAATCTCAATAAACTACATTTTAAACCAAACAATAAAATAACATAAAAAAGAAAAAAAAAACCTCTTATGCATTTAAGCTATACGCAAAGCAAATATCCGCTTACCTTATTTAGAAATTTCTTCCTTCAGTCTCTGGCATACAAAGTTCCTTAACAGCATCCAAAAACTAAAATTATTCTGAACTGAAATTATTATCCATATACTGTTATGACTCTTATGGCTATACTCTTCTATCCATTACAGCATCTTCAAGTATATAGGTAATTATTACGTGACAAATATATTATATTAATGGCAGTTATCTTAATATTATTAATAATTATATTATAAATTGTATTAATAATATAATTATGGATATATTGCATTAAATCATCGTATTTGTAATTATTACCTTACAGACATATTAAATTGCATTACTCAATATTTTTGTTTTTTGCCTCAAGTGCTTTAACCATTGTTAGATGAATTTTAAAAAGGAAATATAAATAACAAAAATAGAGTAATGCTAGTAAAAGTAGTTCTAGTATTTTACTTTCATTTCTGATGTACACACTCGCATACAAACAAGTATTAAAAAAATTTTGAAATTCATCTTATTGTGGTTTCATAATACAACTATAAATATAAATATATAAAATCAATGTTTATGTTCTATATAATTATATAGTAAATATATTGAATTAAATACATAAAAGTTGTAAATGCATTTTTTTTTTTTTTATTTTGGACATAAAATTAAATTGCAAATAAAAATAAAAGAAGGCAAACATTTTTCTGGCCTTTTATTTTGGTTCGACAGTCAAAATGTTCCCAAATTCCCCTTTCCATGGCTGTAAACTGGTAAATATATCAATAAATTTGTCAAATTATATTTTTTTTATAATGAATACATATTGATGCCAAAGAATTTCTGCGCTCTTCCATCATAGTAGCTCTATTATAATTTTGTAACGTTTTCAAAGCACTTGCAGAAAGTTCACAGTCACAAGATGTTATCGACAGTGTAGCGTCTATGTGCAAAAGCACATCAATATTTTGGGGAAAAGATTTTATTCGAAACTTTTAAAGCCAAAACTGGTGTGTCTGGGAGCTGATTATACACATAAGCATCTGGTTTGGTTGAGCACACAATGGGCACTAGGGCTTCAGTTATATCAAAAAAGCTTTGATAAAAATGATGGTATGCCTTTTATGCCACATGGCCCATCTTGTCCGGCAAAAGTCTAATATTATATTCGCCAACCTAAATCATATGGAGAAGCCCGATCATATGCTTTAATGTAACCAAAATTGCAAATTTTTTAGCCTTCAAAACGTAAGACACTATAAGGAACAAATAGACTTGTTTTAAACTTAGCATTTAATAATATTACACAGAAGAGCAAATATATTCATAGCAGCATAAGAAGAATACTGAACACACTGTTTAAAACTTATTGTATGATAGATTCATTTCACAACTTTTATCTCAATGTAAGTTATAATATTTTTAATTTAAAACAAAAATTTGAATTCAAATAAAAATCAATTTCAGGCAATGCAAGCTAAGAGTAAAGACTGCTAAGCTACAGAATGCGATTTTGTGCTTTTTATGTTCTAGAAAGTATCCTGAGCGATTTACAATTTTTCTCTTACCAATCTTCATTTAAGTGATTGATTGGAATTTATTATTTTAATATAAAATTTAATTATTTTATCTGTATTATTTTATCTTTGTGAAATTTGAATGCATTAAATACTGCAAGTCCTCTTTTTTTTTTTTTTTAATGGCAATCTTTTATTGCAGACAATTTTTATCTGCTAAGTAAATAGTCGCCGTTCTCAGAAATTCCGATCACTTTTATAGATGGTTTTCTAAGGAAGATGGTCACCATAAGAGGAATCCATGTATTTAATTTGTTTTTAAAGCTGAAAAATTGAACATATATTTTTCTCTTGATTAGTAGTATTCGAATATGTAGATATATAGCTGGAAACAATAATAATATCTTTAAAAAATGAATCTCTTTTATTAATTTACTTTTATGCCACTGGGATTATCATTTAAGTCTAAAATTATTTTTAAACTTTTATTTTAATTCTGAATTTATTAGTTTATGGATTAGGACTTTATGAAAGCTTCAATAACACTTTAGATATGCTCAATCACATTTAAACTTTTTCATAAGTAATAAATCAAATTACATATTGACTCGGTCTTTTTTAATTGACAAAAGCAGCACAGGTTAACTTCTTTATTACAGCTGATTTCTCAGTGTAAAAGAGTTAGAAAGAGGGCTTTTTAACTTTTTCTCCCATCAGTAAATCAATGATTCTCACATTTCTTAGAATTTTTAATAGAGCATAAGAGATTAAATAATTCACTTCTTGGATATAGGAGGAAGGAATACGTCATAGCATATGTATGACATTTTTCTTTTACAGCTCTATAAAATTGGTGAAGTTGAGACATTATTAGTATATTTTAATCAAGTCATTCCTTTGCGATTAGTGTTGCTCTTCGATAAAAAACTTCTAATAGGAATTAAAATAACTGTCTCCACATTAATATCATACATTAAAGAAATAATTTTATTATGAAAATCATTTCATCTAACTGTGCAACGTGGAAGCATCAACTATATCTATATGATAATATCTCTGAATAGTATAGTTAAATAAAATTAGGATTATTGCAAATGAAACCATGGAGGTCAAACCTCCGCGAATGAAATTTATGTTTCGAGTACAATTATAACCGCAGGTAATTAATAATTGAACACTTAAACCATTTACTAAAATTTTCAGTTTAGATAAGTACACAATAGCACATACTGCATGAATTTTGAATGCATTAAAAATTTATTTTATTCATTATAATTATATCTGTTATTATAATAGCTATAACTGTATAATAGTCAGAATTTTCAAATGGGGGGGGGGAGATTGCTTACTTTTTTCCATACCAGAAATGCTTCCGATAAAGTTCACTTCGTTACAAAATGTACAAATTTCTGGAGAAAATAAACTTAATTTTTTTAAACTTTTTTCTAATTTATGATTTCTTTTTTCAGGGTGTCCCATATTAAGTGATTTATATTAACACAAGTTAAAGCATTATTTCTATTAACATAACATGCAGCAAAATTTGTAGGAAAAACATAGTAACTTTTGAAGGTGTTAGATGGGATTCGTTACCTTTCACTTTCTCATGATCAAATTTGCCGAATCCCTCACAGTTTATCTCTAAGGACTAATTGGACCTCCTTATAGTGATTCCCGCAATTTAGTAAAATGCCTTGGTTCTATTCGGCCACATACCTTTATTCTTAAACAGAGGAAAGGAGCAAAGAGTATTTGCCTATGTTTTGTGTTATTTTTATATGTTTACTTTTTTGCTTAAAAAGGAACAGAAGCTTTAAAACTGGGGAAAAAAAAAAGTTTTAAGAATTTTGCAAAAATTGATGTTCTACACTATAGAATTTAAAAATGAATAACTATTATTTTAAAATTTTAGGCCATGAATCTAAACTATTATATAATGTAAATGAACTAAAAAAAGATGAATAATATTTTTGCATTCTCATACGAGAACAATGGTGATACCCTTTAATATTAATACTAATTTTTTTTCGGTTTTACATTATGATTAAATAGTAAAATGCACTTTTTTATAAGCATGTTAGGACTTTTGCGCAGTACATCGATTTTTGCAAAATAAAGCCCATGCCAATAAAATTATTTCCCTCGAAAAGGGATGTTGTTGATTCGTGGTTTCGGCTTGATGTTGATGACGTATATGATCTTGCAATTACATTAAACTTTTATCATTATAATTAGTGTTTCATATATGTTTGCTACTATTTGTTTAAAGCATACAAGGGTTTTCTATCTATGGGAAGGAATACCATCCTCTTTGTGGAAGGCTTTCTATAGGAAACTGGTTTGTAATTACCTTATACATAATAATTGTCCTCCATCTTATTTGACATTACACGGACTGGTCCCAAATGAAAGGCCTCTATATCAGGTAGGGGGTAGGTTACCAGTCATAGTTCCTCAAGAGGATAAATCCGTGGATCCAGTTCGAGGTGGCAGACTTGTAAAGGTTTCTCTATAACCTCCTGGGCACATTGGGTCACCACTCCTGGTGCCCAGTTTTCATAGCAGCGGGAAACTTGTACTACATCTGGAGATCTGACTGGTCGTTTAAATGCTCCGGCCAGTACTACGTGGGCTCGGACCTTTTTCCCTGTGGGCAAACACACACCAGGTGGAGTACAGAGTTCTTACATTTCTTCTCACCAGAGAGACTTCCTCCCTCCTGTAGGTCAACTGTGGCAAGTGAGTGCAGAGTAATTACCTCTCCTCACAGAACATACAAATGTATCACAGATCACAGGGTCTCTCTCCTCACAGAGAAAAAAATTATCCCTCAGCCCGCTGTGTCTTTGCCAACCCCCCCCCTCAGTCTGATCGTATGAAACAATCTTCCTTTGGGGTTCTGGAACCGTCAGGCTCAGGATTTTATAACCCGTCCATGAGGGAGACTGCTTAGGTACAGATCCTTATACATAAGGAAAACCATAAAAGCTTGTTTGCTGGTATTCTAACCTATGTCTAAACCTATGTCAGCAATCTTATATATTTTGCCCATTAATGGGCTATTTTCCCATTCTATTTAAATTCTATTGTTTTTTTACTTCCTTTTAATTTGTAATTGACTGATTATTTGTCTCAAACACAGAGGCTCACAAAGTAAATAAATAAATAAATCTGAGAGCTTTCAAATTTTATATTACCCCCAAAGGGCACTTTTTTTTTTAACATTTTGTGTGTTGCATTTATTTATTAAATATTATGTTCTTCATACTTAAACCATAAAATTCAATTCAACAGCAATATAAAAAAAAAAAAATAATTAAAATTACCTTTAGATTTTTCAGTACATAGTTCCGCACGCTGGAGATAATTTTTTTTTGTATAGTGTTGCCATTGCTTGCTTTGAAATGGTGTGTTTGTTAATCAAAAATTCGTTAAAGTTTTACAGAGCATGGAATAGATAATAAAACAAATTCCAAACTCCAAATTTGGGCTTCCAGATGCCCATATTCGAGTGAAAGACTACTTTATTCAAAATTTGATGTCTCTAGGTACTGTCGTTTTTCACATTGCGAGAAACATGCATACATTCATGCATATTCTTCATTATTTAATTTATTTAAATATAATGCAGAGCTCTAATATTTGGTGACAACAATTTAAAAAGTGAAATGCCGTTTATAGTGAACCAACACAAAATGCTAAAACAAAATTAATAGCTTTTCTGGGCAATTTGCGCCTTTAGGCTAATAATAAAATAAAATAAAATGCTTGGCAGTGAATAAACTATCTGTGTATTTAATAACTACCCTATTAAATCATTTTAAATAACAAGAATTTAAATTGTTAGATGACTAAGAAAATAAAATTTATTGTGTTGAAAACATCGAAGTTGACATGCTCTCTATATTATTTCAGAAAATTTTTTAAATATTTTTGCTGTATTATCTTAAATTCAAAATTAATGCAAAAAACAATCACTCAAAATTATTTTACTATGTTTCTGTTTTGTGCAATATTTAGGTAATAAGTAGCAAATCCTAAAATTAAATTCCCCAACTTAATTTTTTTCTTCTCTTTATTTTCTTCTTTTTTTTTTCTAATATTTATTTTAACCATTATGCTTTTAGATCTTTGGTCCGAAACAAAAGGGCTTTTTCGTTTTCAGTGACATTAAGCTGGATAATTAGACAAAAAATATTACCGGATATGTACGGGGGAAGATATATATACGGAGGATTATTCAAAACTGTAAAAGAACAAAAGCTTTACGACCTCAGAGTGTCACATAACCTTCTAAGTACTTTACCGCCGCTTGTTTGTTGTGGAAGGATGACTTTTTTTGATTTCACTTCTAATTGGAAAATTGTAGACTTTCCGTTCATTCTTTGTTAATCACATGAATTTTTTGGGAGGCTGGAAAGCAATATTTTTAAAAAAAACTTAAGTCTTATCTATTGAAAATTATTTAACACTTTTTTAAGTATAGGTAGTAGTGAAGCGGGAGGGTGCCCGGGTGCCCAGGGCACCCCCCTGGCTACATGCCTGCTATTACTATAGCTTATTGCTGATAATTAAGATAAGTAATAATGATAGTAAATTCAGGTCAGATGGGATACATTTTGTTATACTGTCTACAATGGATTTTAAATTGGTTTTTAAAGCAGGCATACTTTAAACCTGTCTATAATTATTCATATGGTTGTCTTTAACATGTGGCTGAACTAGAGATACAGCTGCAACTTCTTTTATTTTTATGCTTCATTGTAAATAAAAATTCAGTTCTGGACAAATTGCTGTAGGGTAAGTGAACCTACCATTTCATAACATAGAAGAAAAGTAGCTAATAAAAACATAAATTCACATAGGTATTCTTATTATGTTATGCAGTTTGCTGTTATATTAGTCATCATGAAATTTTTTACTAGTAAAGTATTTTGTTTCTTTTTAAAACTTTAAAAATATATTTCATTAAGCTAATTTAACATTGCATTCTCATGAACTGCCTGGGTTGTATTTTTAATGAAAAGTGTGATATTCAGATGTCATCATGAAATTTTTTACTAGTAAAGTATTTTGTTTCTTTTTAAAACTTTAAAAATATATTTCATTAAGCTAATTTAACATTGCATTCTCATGAACTGCCTGGGTTGTATTTTTAATGAAAAGTGTGATATTCAGATGGCTTAAATAATATTTGACCTTTATTTATCCTTTGTTTTTTAAAATAGTCAGTGTAGACTAGTGAAGGGAGTTTCACTATTATAAAAGATATCATTAGAAAGTCCTTTCCGATATAAAAACAACATCCATTATTTCTATTTCAAAATACATCTTTAAAGGCACAAAAATACAGGGTGTTTAAAAAATCCCGGACCCATTTTGATGTTTAATAACTCATAAAATAATAAAGATAGATTAAAATAAATAACATAAATGGTTAGATAGACTCAAAATGTTTCATGACTGTTGTCAATGAACTTCCATGAGTGCCCCCTTCGTCGCACGGAGAATATCAAGTCAATATTCAATTTCACGCCATGTACCTGCCAGCATGTCGGCATCTACAGAGGCTATTGCGGATGTAATTCTGGCTTTTAGGTCATCAATGTTCGACACTCTCCTCCTGTAAATGTTGTCCTTTACAAATCCCCAAAGGAAAAGGTCTAGCGGCGTTATATCAGGTGATCTGGGTGGCCAAGGAATTGGACCTCTTCGCCCAGTCCATCTTCCTGTAAAATGGTCATTCAAAGAACTATGAACAATGGTACCCCAATGAGGTGGTGCACTATCTTGTTGCAAAAAGACGTGGCTGAAGCTCTTCTAGTTGTGGAAATACGAAGTTTTCCAACATGTCTAAGTATACGACTGATGAGACCAGACCATGCAGGCGATATTTAGAAAAGTACAGATATTTAGACTGGAAAATGAAATTATCTGAAATTAACCACATGCGCAGACGATATTTACAAAAGTAAAGATATTCAAACCTGAAAAGGAAAATATATAAGTTATTCCATCAATAAATGCCATAAGTTTGTTTATATCTACATTATTTTATGAATTATTAAACATCAAAATAGATCCGGGACTTTATAAACACCCTGTATATGTTATAAATAGCTAATGTTAGATAGCAGTTTTTGCATAAAAACTGCATATTAGAGATGCAAGATTTCTACTCAATTAACAGGTGTAGAATAGTTGTATATAAACTATTGGTACTTTTCCGTTTTGCCAGTGCAAGCGATAAACTCGCCAATAACGGTGCAACTGGTGCCAAACGAAATATCCTCGCTGGTAACCTTTTACACCTCATTTTCAAAACAAATCGCAGCCATTTCTTATCAGATTGATTGTTTCTTTCAATACTGGCATACAATTACATAGAATTTTTAACCAGATAATTCAATTTTATGCCCTAAATCCATTCGTGGTAATTAAGTTAATTAGGATGCAATCACACCGCTCACCCGAAAGAGAAAATATAGAGAAGGCAAAGTTAAGAAATAAATTCATCAATTCTAATAAGCACTGTGGTCTTACATAATTTCTGAGTAAGCTATTCGTACGAATTGAAATAATTCTTGCATTTACACTTGTATTCCGAGTTAAGATTTAACTTAAAATTAATGTAATTACTGAGAGAATTAGATTTTTGTAGTGTAGTTTACGTGAGATGAGATCACTTGCGGTCTCTTGACATGAACCGGCGAATCAGGATGTTGACCATGAAAGCATAGCACATTCTTAAATTAATGTCTTTTTGCAAAATTTTAAACGATATTAAAATGTTTATGCCTTCAAAATAAAAAAAATCCTTAGAAGTAACCTTTTTTATGTGTATACTCTATGTTGTCGCCAATAAAGTCTGTTTGGCAATATTTGTGCCAGCTAAACGCAAAAGTACCAAACTATTTTATTTTTTAAATATAGTGATTTAATTGTATACATCCAGAGCAAATAAGTGTGTGTCTGCTCAGATTTATAAGAATCAAATGTATGCAATATTTGGATACTGTGAATCATTTGCTTTCTTCTAAAATTCTATGCAAATTGTTTTGTGGTTCCAAAATTAGGCTTTTGATTGTGCACAGTTTGAAAAGTTACCTCTAATTTAAACTGTTTTTAATGGGTTGGAATTTGTTTTACAGATGGCTTCTCATGAAAATTTGAGGACTATACCATTGACTGGAAATGTTTCAGAATCTGAAGAAGATGGGGAAATTGAAAAAGAAACCTCTAAAATAGAGATAATTCCTACTAATGAAGAAGATGTGGATAGGTAATGTTAATATGTTATTAGTCAATACATTTTGTTTCTATAATAATTGTTAAATGAAATATTTTTCTCTATGGTAGTTAAATAGTTTAACCCCCTAACCTACGATTAAGATTCGAATATGTTGGGCCGAAATTGTATACGAGCTCCCGCAGCATTCGGGACATTTGCTCCACTTGTGTAACACGCTAATCCGGGCAATCATAAACATGACGAATTATGTAATTTTCAAAGAAAGTATAGGTGAATAATTATTGATGATACATCCGATGACGATCAACTACCAGAGTCCTGGCTTTTGAAAGAAATGAGAAACAGTCCTAAAATCTGGCACTATACGACAACTCCTGGCATAAGACAGGAAGCCTTATGTCAATTAGGAGGAACTAGAGGAGAATTTGATATATTTAATGTAATATTTGATAACATATTTTGGAACAATATTGTAACCGAAACGAATCACAGTATGCAGATCATCAAGTACAAGAAAATCCACATAGAACATGAGTGTAAAAAAGTGTAAAGTTCCGTTACATGTACCAGAATACTTTGAAATGTATCATATCGTTACAGATCACTAATTTTGTATTTTGGAGTTTTGTATAAATAAATGTTTTGTAATACTTGCATCTACAACAATTATTGCATCAGACTGTAATTGCGTATCAAATATTCCATGTAATATTCACTTCTGGATCGATCACCATACGCGGGCTATGCCCGTGAAAGTTAGGTTTGGCCCGACCATCGTACGCGGGCTATGCCCGTCATTGTAGATTAAGGGGTTAAAACAAATGTTACTTTTAGACTTGCCTTCTGAAACATAACCAATATTGAAAGAATTATTCTACCTGAAATTCATTGGGCATTAAATTCTTATAAGACATAAATAATGTTACTTTTATTCTGATAGAAATAATTTAGTAAAACTATTACTTCATGAATGCTATGCAAGATGTTTTCATTTATTTTGCTAACACTTTTTCTTTAATAAGGCACTGTTGATATTAGAAATATGTTATTAAAGATTATAATTAAACATTTTGGCACTCTTCTGCTATCGGAAACAGATTGGGAAATGTGTGTATGTATGTATGTATGTATACACACATATGCAGTGAAATAAGTTTAATGTGAAAACGCTTAAGAGGAAATATCGGTTAATACGAAATAATACAACGGTCCTGACAAACTACTATATATGAGGCGTATTCGGAAACTAAGTACCGGTTTGAAAAAAAAAAAAAAAAAAAAAAAAAAAATGGTAAAACAATTTTTTCGAATCCAATTTTATTTTTACATAAAAATACATGTCTTAAACTATTTTTCAACATAGTTTCCGCCAATGATCAAACACTTGTCATAGCGAGTGACCAGTTTTTGTATACCATCGTCAAAGAAACTTCCCGCCAGTTTCGATAACCACGACTCCACAGCATTTTTCGTGTCATCGTCAGATCCAAAGCGCTTGCCACCAAGCTCGCGCTTCATGTGCAGGAACAAGTGATAGTCGAACGGCGCCAAGTCCGGGCTGTACGGCGGATGATCGAACTGCTCCCAATGAAACTGTCGAATTAACGATTGAGTGACACCAGCAGTATGGGGCCGAGCATTGTCATGGAGCAACACAATTCCTTTACTGAGCATTCCTCTTCCTTTGTTTTGAATGGCAAGCCTTAGTTTTGTTAAAGTCTCACAATATCGTGCCGCATTAATGGTTTCACCTCTGGGAAGAAATTCAGTAAGCAAAACGCCTTTCCTATCCCAGAAGACAGTGCACATGATTTTTTGTGATGACATTGTCACTTTGAACTTTTGTTTTTTTGGAGAATGAGTGTGTTTCCACGCCATCGATTGTTGTTTCGATTCTGGTGTGAAATGACACACCCAAGTTTCATCACCTGTCATGGTTTGGTTTAAAAAGTTTTCTCCTTCATCACTGTACCGCGTGAGAAATGTCAGGGCACTACCAAGATGCTTTGTTTTGTGAACATCAGCGAGCATTTTTTGAACCCATCTGGAACACAGTTTGCGATAATTCAAGCGGTCAGACACAATTTCGAACAAAACAGTACGTGAAATTTGTGGAAATGCCTCTGAAAGAGTTGTCATTGTGAAGCATCTGTTCTCATGAATTGCTTCATCAACTTTCTTTACCAAATCATCGGTGACAACAGAAGGCCGACCACTCCGAGCCTCGGCGTGTACATTTGTTCGACCTGCATTAAACATTCTTACCCACTTTCTCACCATTCCATCACTTATCGCGTATTCACCATAAACTTCTGTCACTTGACGATAAATTTCGGCTGGTTTAACATTCCTCGCGTTCAAAAATTTAATCACGGCACGAATCTCGCAGTCAGCGGGAGAACTAATTGTCTTAAACATTTTGAATGTGCACAGCAAACTGAAAACACAACATAGAGCAACCAAAATGACGACAATTGAAAGTCGGTGAACAAGAAAGAGTAGTGCTCATGCACGGGACGCCTACCACAGCGCTGCGACGGCGCTAGAATGAAACGGTACTTAGTTTCTGAATACGCTACGTATTTTCATACATTTTGTTTCTCTTAACACACACACACACACACACACAAAAAAAAAAAAAAAAAAAAAATGCTTAACACAGAAAGATATTCTTTCTGGGAATGAGCAAAATATGAAAAATACCAGCATCACAGACGAGATTTAGGAGGGATGTCAAATGAAAAAGAGGTGGGTTCACATGTTTCCATAGAAAGGAGGCTGACTTGGCTTTGAAATACCCTCGGAATAACCTCTGGTTGTGAGCCAGTTTTGTTTATCTAGGCTAGTTTCACCTTCCACCCCTACAAACATCTCATCTCTCATCAGTTGGCTTTGGAATTCGGTGACGAGTATCACAGTGTGAGTAAAAATCTGTGAGTTTGGTTCATATGTTGCACTTTGCATGTCTCTCTCTTCTTACGTTGCCCTCTGCATGGAATTAAGTGACTCCAAGGATGAATTAAAATTGTTTTCGTCATGCATGATTCTCAAAAGTATCAGATTCTTTGGCACGAAAATAAATGGAGAAGGAGGATATTGAAACTGAGCGGACACTTAATGAAATGTTTGAGAAGGTTTCTGTATTATTGGACTGTCCTACTGTATTATCAGAAAAATTTGTTGCAGTAGTTGATGATAATGTGTTTACAGCCCTAATTATGGCAGACAAAGACATTTTGGAGCTTGTTCAAAGCTAAAAAAATATCATTGATGCAGATTCTGACGACGAAAATTAAATGATAATGCAGTTCCTGTTCCCACATCGTCCGAAATGAGGACCATTATGAAATCAATGTGCAGTTATTTATAAACACATTCCAATGATGAAATGTCCCTCAGGGGGCTCACTTTTGTGAGTACGGGTGTGGCAATCCCGAGGTACCCTAGCCCTTCAAAGGATCATCTTCTTGGTGAGACGGGTGTCACGATCCTGGAGCCCCAGTGATCTATCCTCTTTTCCGTCTCCTGTCCTCTTGGCTGGATCTTTTTCCCTTCCCTTCTCCCTTGTGGTTTCTCTCTACGGAGTTTGGGGCTCGTCACGAGAGGCTGGAACAGACCTTGTTTCTAGTTTTCAAGTGGCGAGAAAACTGCCCACGTGTTTGCCGTGCGTGGAGACCCGTGTCGCTGGAAAGGAGGGTCCTGGTAGTTGAGGGGCGAGGTACTGTCCCCAACACACTGCTTTGGCCTCTGCTTCAGCTAAACGGGAGGCACCTTAGTCGTCCTCACGGGTGTCAATCGGCTGGTCACTAGTCCTTGTGTCAGTGGCTTGGGGTCAAGCTCTCGGGAGTACCTGCTTTCGGGAAAGCCGACTGTGGGGCTTCAGTTTGCGTATAGGTCCGGCTAGCCCTAACACAGGAATCTGTGTTCCCTTGTTGGGCTCCGTGGTGGGCGGGGCCGTCGGACCCGAATCTTTTCTATTTTCAATATGGCAAATACACATATTTTTTTATTAAAAAACTTTGAAGTCACTCCAGTCTCTCAACCTAGTTCTGAAACCTCTACTACTAAACCAATCATTCAACCTAGTTCTGAAACATCTCCTACTAAACCAGTCACTCAACCTAGTTCTGAAACATCTACTAATAAACCAATCATTCAACCTAGTTCTGAAACGTCTCCTACTAAACCAGTCACTCAACCTGTCGCTCAACCTACTTCTGAAAATTCTGCAAAAGAATTACGGACAGATGCAAATAAAAAAAATCATAACAATAGTCCCCGTTTCCTAGTAATCTCTAGTCCTTCTGGCGAAATGCATAAGATGTCTCCTTTCGTAATAAACAAATACATCCAGTCTTGTATTGGTGAGCCGAGAAACATAAAGCGTCTCCGCTCCGGAGACTTGCTTATTGATACACACTCAGCCACCCAGTCTGCTTCTTTACTTCAGATTACTAAACTTGGGCAAGCGAATGTCACTGTAACACCCCATAAGTCACTGAACTATTGTCGTGGTGTAATCTCAGAATTCGACCTTCTGTATGTTTCTGAAGAAGAGATCGCTTCTGAGTTATCCGAACAAAATGTCTGCGGTGTAAGGCGGATCAAGATGCGTAAAGAAGGTAAGTTGATAGACACGAAACACGTGATCCTTACCTTCAACACGCCTGATCTGCCTAAGAATATTAAGGCCGGATATCTAAATATTCCTGTAAGACCTTATATTCCAAACCCTATGCGATGTTTCCAATGCCAGCGTTTCGGCCATTCTAAGACGTCTTGTCGTGGCAGCCTCACATGCGCCCGATGCTCACAGATTGGCCATGATTCTGATAATTGTACCGCTGCGCCTTTATGTATAAATTGCAAGGGTGACCACCCAGCATTTTCTCACTTGTGCCCAAAATGGAAATCGGAAAAAGAAATCCAGACTGCAAAAGTTACTAGGAACATCTCTTACGCCGAAGCCAGAAGACTAGTCCAGAGCACACAGCTTCGACCAAATTCATCATACGCCAGTGCTGTTAAATCATATCGTACAGTCGCCACCCAAACATCAATAGGCACACAGACCCTACCAAATAAAACCCAACCGTCTACATCCAACAAGAAAAAAGAAAATGCAACTCATATAGTACAAAAGAAAGAAACAATTATTCAAAGTAAGCCGAAAACTGCCACACAAAAAATATCAAATAAAAATAGAAGTCGCAGCAATAGCTCTCTTGATGACATGATTTCTGAATCTGCGGATTCAGACTTTATGGAAGTGGAAGAGGGTCTGGAATTTCCCAGGCATCTACTTCCACGAAAAACAAAAGAACAGCACAGGAAAAACAAAAACCATTCATAATGGCCACCCTCGTGTCATGGAACTGTCGCGGTTTCCACCGAAATTTGCTTGACATCAAATCTATAATAAATGTGTACCACCCTGTGTGCTTCGCAATACAGGAAACAAATCTGAAACCAGAACACCATGCAAAACTTCGGAGGTTTTCTTTCGTCAGGAAGGATAACCTTGCAGGTGAGCGTGCCAGTGGAGGAGTAGGTCTCCTCTCCTCACTGGATTATCCCTCAAATGTACTTCCTTTGACGACATCCCTCCAAGTTGTCGCTACTCAAATAAATTTTGATATTGTTGTTTCATTTGTATCTTTGTATTTGCCTCCAAATGAGCACATTTATCAGCAAGATTTAAATAATCTAATAGAGCAGCTGCCTGAGCATTATATTATAATAGGAGATTTTAACGGCCATAGTCCACTCTGGGGTAGCAAAGATACAAATTGCCGAGGAAGACAAATTGAGCAGATGATCGAAGATCACAGCCTTTGTCTCCTAAATAATGGGCAAGATACATACTTCCATGAGCCTTCAAGGACATTCCACGCTCTCGATCTTGCCATCTGTTCACCATCTCTGTTGACATTTTGCACTTTTAGTGTTGGAAATGACCTGTACAACAGCGATCATTATCCTATTTTTGTGTCTCTTGCACGAAGAGATCCCCTCGATTCATACTGGACAGGGCAGACTGGGAACTCTTCTCTTCCATTGCAGAGCTCACAGATGAAATGGTAGAAGATGCGCATATCGATGACGCTGTTGAAGCTGTTACTAATACTATTATTCAGGCAGCTATGCTCTCCATTCCTAGAACATCAGGAAAACTACTAAAATATTCAAAACCATGGTGGAATCACGACTGTCATGAAGCACTGAAAAAACAGAAAAAAGCATGGGGTATTTTTCGTAGATATCCTACTCTGCGAAACCTCATAGCTTTTAAAAGATCCAAAGCAAATGCACGGAAAGTAAGAAGGCAGAGCCAGAGGGATTCCTGGATTTCATATGTGTCCTCAATAACATCCTCTACGCCTAGTAAGCGGGTTTGGGAAAGAGTTCGAAAAGCATGCGGAATGTATAAAGACCACTCACTTTCCTTTCTGGAAAAAGATGGCCGAGTGATTAGCTCCATAGAAGAAATTGCAAATACAATTGGTGAGACATTTGCTGCCGTTTCTTCCAGCCGAAATTACTCACCTGCATTTCTTTCTATCAAGCAACGCTCTGAGAAAAATCCCATCGCTTTCAACTCTTCCAACTTTGAGCCGTACAATAGAGACTTTACTATGGTTGAATTAAAGAGAGCTTTGTTGCAGACACATAGGTCTTGTCCGGGTCTGGATGGCATGTATTATGAAATGCTAAAGCATCTGTCCTATAAGTCACTGAGTGCCCTTCTCACACTTTACAATAGAGTGTGGAAGGAGCGTACATTTCCCAGTGCATGGAGGAGAGCTGTTGTCATTCCTATTGCGAAGCCAGGGAAAGACCCGAGGAATCCCTCGAACTATCGGCCAATTGCCCTTACCAGTTGTGTTTGCAAACTGTTTGAAAAGATGGTAAACAGCCGCCTAGTCTACTTCTTGGAAAAGAATAATATTATATCGCCTTATCAGAGCGGTTTTCGACAGGGGAGAACGACCGTAGACAATATGCTTCTATTAGAGACATCTATTCGGAAAGCCTTTGTCAGAAGAAGTCACCTTGTCTCAATATTCTTCGACATTGAGAAAGCTTATGATAAGGCATGGAGATACGGTATACTCCGGGATCTTCACGAGAGTGGCTTGCGCGGCAACCTACCAATTTTCATACAGAATTTCTTGAACGCTAGAACTTTTCAAGTAAGGATTGGCTCTGTTTTTTCGGATGTTTTTCAACAGGAAGAGGGTGTGCCTCAAGGCTGTGTGCTTAGTGTAACGCTGTTCAGTTTAAAAATAAATTCTGTATTAAAAGAACTTCCTCACACCATCTTAGGATCACTATATGTAGATGATTTACAGATTAGCTGTCGAGGAGCAGACATGAGATACATAGAGAGGCAATTGCAGATGGCTCTGAATAAGATCCAAGAATGGTCAGACAAACAGGGATTTACTTTTTCGAAACAGAAAACTGTGTGCGTGCACTTTTGTAGGAAGCGAGGTCTCCATCCTGAACCTGAGTTATATCTAAATGGTACAATTATTCCAGTTGCGCCCGAAGTAAAATTTTTAGGAGTAACGTTCGACCAGAAATTGACTTTCCTTTCTCATGTTTTAAACCTGAGAAAGAAGTGTCTCAAAACACTAAATACGTTAAAAGTGTTGGCGAACACCTCCTGGGGTGCAGAGCGTTGCTCCATGCTTCGCATTTACAGAGCGCTTATCCGCTCTAGACTGGACTATGGCTCAGTTGTTTATGGATCCGCCCGGTCATCTGTTTTGTTAAAACTGGATCCTGTTCACCATCAAGGTTTGAGGATATGTTCAGGAGCCTTCAGGACTTCTCCTGTCCAGAGCCTGTATGTTGACTGTAATGAACCATCACTTTATCTGAGGCGTGAACAATTGTCCCTTTTGCAATATTTTAATATACTATCCCAACCTGAACATCCCAATAAGCTGTGCTTACTTGATGATGTGAGTAACGCGTTATTTGAAACACGTCCATCTTGTGTTCCTACATTTCTTTTAAGAGTTCGCCCTGTCATTGAGGAACTTTCCCTCTCTGATATGCACCCCCAAGCAGTACAGAATTTTGAAATCCCACCTTGGGAAAATGCACGGATTCAGCTTCTTGATGTTTTTAAGTATCATGTGAAGGCAAGCACTAACGAGATTATATACAGACAACTCTTCGCTGAGCACAGGAACAAATATAGCAGTTATCTTCCAGTTTATACAGATGGGTCCAAGTCAAAAGATCATGTGGGGATGGCATATGTAATTAAAGACCACATGGAGGGCAGACGCTTGCACAATGCTTTCTCTGTCTTAACATCCGAATTAACTGCGATATATTATAGTCTTTTATACATCTCAAGGCTCTGCTACAAAAAGTTTATAATTTATACAGATTCGTATAGTGCTCTTAAATCAATAGAAGCTTTTCCTAATACTCAAAATCCAGTAATAGTGGATATTCTCAAAATACATATAAACTTAATGAATCGTGGGTATGATATCCTGTACTGCTGGGTTCCCGGGCATGTGGGAATAAAAGGGAATGAGCTGGCAGATATCACAGCAAAATGTGCTGTTGAACTGTCCAGTCGTCTCATCCCTTTTGCAGACATTTGTTGTGTTGTGAAACAAAAGATCCGAAAAAAATGGCAACAACTTTGGGATGTTCAGCTTCAAAATAAATTAAGACATGTAAAACCTAGAATTGAGCACTGGGAATTAACCAAAAATCGTAAGGAGGAAGTTCTTTTGACTCGCCTCAGAATTGGTCACACTAGAGTGACACATAACTACCTTTTAAAAGCTGAAAATGAGCCTGTTTGTTTTAACTGTAATGTTTGTTTATCTGTTCGTCATATTTTAATTGAGTGTCCATGTTTTAATAGTCTTCGCCAGAAATATTTTAATAGCTGTGACTTACCTCTCGACCGTTTAATCGGAAGAGAGGTCAATTCTAATTTATTTTATTATTTAAAAGATATTGGCTTTTATTACCAAATGTAATTTGTTTTGAAGACTGTCTCTTGAATTTTAATATGTGCTTTTAACCTGTGTTTATATGACTTCATCCTCTGGATTTGGTACATTTATCTACTTGTTTTTATTTATTGAATTTTAATGTCATCAATTGTAATCATCTTATCTTTTGTTTGGCGCGTCATAATCATCTCTGGTTTTGCGCCATAATCACTCACTCACTCACTCACCCCAATGATGAAATGAATAACAAAATGGTCAACATTGAACAATTTGTTAACAATTTGATGCTAAAAAGGACAGTGCAAAGAAAAATATCAGATTATTTTTCAAAAATTCGATAAATGTTTCGTTTCTCAGAAAAAAAGTTGTAAATTTTGTATGAAATTTTATTAAGTTCTCGTGGATGTTTTTATTTCATTGATTTTTATTAAATACATGCATATCTATGTAAATAAAATGCGTTCTGTTAAACCTAAGTTTGTGGAATATATGTTTTTTTCCCAACATCCTTTCACACGAAATTCTTTTAACACAAAAAGTTATTTCGTTTCGCTCAGTTTCGTGTTAAAGGGTTTTCACTGTATATACATACGCACATATATATCGGTCGCAGACACTTAGCCAACGGGACACTTAACCGACACCAGCTAGTCGACATGGACACTTAGTCAACAGGACATTTAGCCGACAAGACATTGAACCGACACGGACACTTAGCCGACAGGTCATTTAGTCGACATGGACACTTAAACGACAAGACACTTAGCTGACAGAACATTTAGAAGACAGAACATTTGGCCGACACAGAGAGTTAGTGGCTACGGGACACTTAATTGTCAACACATTTAGTCGACAGTTACATTTAGTTAACACGTACCCAATAATAATTCAAACTTGCTATCAATTACAAAATTTCTCGACTTCTCCATAAGTTCAATATTTAAGTTATTTTTTTCACTATCAGTAAAATTCACTTTTCGATTCTTAAAGATCTCATTTGTTCTTTAAATTATTGCGTTAATTTAGCATTGTTTGATATTTATCGTGCCGTTTCGTGTACAGTGGTGGCCAAAATTGTGGAAATTTTTGGAAATTTTTATGTTTTTGAACTTTGTATGCTTATAGAAAACATTACGTTTCACAAAATGCAAACTTGTATATATCATTTTAAAGAGAATTTATTACTGAATTCAATACAAAACACAAAATTCAATTATTTGCAATACAAAAAAAGTTAAACAATAATAGTTATCGATATACATTAGATAGTGATGATTGCAGTGAGTTATCAGTACTTAGTAGGGTACCCTTTATTTTTGATTACAGCTTCACATTGAGGTTTCAATGAGTTGACAAGAATTTTAAGCTCTTCTTTCGTTATTACATGATGCCGAGAAACAATTATAGCCTCAGTTAGTTCCCTTTTATTTAATGGGCGCCTCATTCGGACAAGAGTTTTCAAATGGTGCCACAAATTTTCGATAGGATTGAGGTCAGGACTGTTTCCTGGTCATGACAACAATTTAATGCTCTTTGTACGAAACCACTCTTTTGATATTTTGGCCATGTGGCAAGGAGCAGAATCCTGCTGAAAAATAAACGAAACATTGTTGGGAAAGAGATCTCTGATGGAAGGTAGAAGTTTTGGTTCTAGAATAGTGTTAATGTATTTTCTGGCATTCGGTGTCCCATCGATGACATGAAGGCGACCAATAACATCTGCTGACATGCATGACCAAATCATAACACTAACTGGGTTCTTCACAGTTGCTTGAATGCAGTCAGGATATAGCTTTTCTCCTATTCTACGTCTTACATATTTTCGCACATCACTACCGAATAACGATATCTTAGTTTCATCAATCCATATAACTTGTGACCACTGATCATCTGTCTAATTAATGTGTTCCTTTGCCCACTGTAGTCTTTAGTTTCATTGCTGAAAATTAAGATGAGGCTTCTTTCGTGGAATTCTACCTCTCAATCCAACATCTGTTAATCTTCTCCTGATTGTTCTTGAACTGACAGAAACACCAGGATCATTCAGATCACTTCTGATGGCCGCTGATGACATTTTTCTATCTTGGAGACATAGTCTTTTTATTCTTCTGTCATCAAAAGATGTGGTGCACCTTTTCCGGCCTTTTCCTTCTTTGCTTTTTATTGAATTTGTCTCCTGATATCGTAAACAAAACTTTCGGACTCCAGATGTAGTCACTGAACCACCCATCTATCTTGCAATTTCAGCATAGGAAAGACCACTTTCTCATAACAAAATAATATTACATCTCTTTCTAGGTGTCCAATCTACTCTTTTATTTGATGTCATTGCTTCTTGACTAAATATTAAAAATTTTTACAAAAATTCCTACTTGTAATTGCACTGTATAAGAAACAGGTCCTCCTTCTACAGAACAAAGCAAAATAATGAATTGTTTCATTATTTAATTATTGTGTAAACATGATGTCAGCTTCTACTGGCAGTTACTACCATTTGATTGGTTCTCAGAACAAGAACAGTGATTGGCTAGGAAAGCTAGATATTACAAACCACTTCATAACTGTGTTTTTTATTTATATTAAAGTACATATAACTTTTTTGTATTGCAAATAATTGAATTTTGTGTTTTGTATTGAATTCAGTAATAAATTCTCTTTAAAATGATATATGCAAGTTTGCATTTTGCAAAACGTAACATTTTCTATAAGCATACAAAGTTAAAAAACATAAAAATTTCCTGAAGTGTCCACAATTTTGGCCACCACTGTATATTGTCCAAATTGAAAAAGCGCTGAAATTTCTCGTCAGGGAATATGAATTAAATTTTGAAAGGAAAAAAGAATTTTTTTTAGCTGAGTACGGAGGTTACTTAATTACATTTTAATGATCTTCAAAAATTATCCATAAAGCTTCATCATTTAATCAACAGGGTTCTTTTGAACACTTTCACATCATTAGTAATTTTTATTGTTTACTTAATGATATTAATTTTCCAATCTCGCTCCTTCAGATGCTTTCAAATTTCCAATACTTTTAAGTTTCATTACTATTTTAGTCATCTCATCACATCATGTTACATTCTTTCCCTTACAAAATCGTTTGGCTCCTCCCATAATGAAATTTTTCTCTGTCATGAAAAATCTGAATAATGCAATAAAAATCGTTATTCTTGAATTATACTGTTTTATAGAAACATATATTGGTGAGGGTTATTTTAGCAAATATGCTTTATATTGTTGTTAAAAACAATTTAAAAAAAGAGAACTTTTAAGACAAGCAAAGGTATAAATTATTTGTGACCTCTACATCTAGCTTAAAATACTTACTTAGGTTAATGTTTACAGCACTAAATTGGGGCATAATGTTTAATTTAGAAGTAAAATATTCTATAGGTTTTGTTTTATTCATACCTGAAGCTGCAGAATGAGAGGGCGACAAACCAAGTTTGCAGCCACCTAACAGAAGTAAGTTATTGTTTATGTAATTATGGCAAAGTCAAAGGGCACGATGGCATCCCTCCCTTTGGCCGTCTGGCCAAAGGGAGGGATGCCATCGTGGAGGACTTTCTAATGAAAACTGGCTCATATACATGTTACACATGAGGAAAACCACGAAAACACCCATGCAGCCTGTCTGTTCGCGGGATTCGAAATTCGGACCAAACCACCAGGATTCATGACTTTAAAGCTCAGTCTCTGCCGAGCCTAACAGAAACAGGCTGACTGTTTTACGTGATATATAACGAGTCTTTTCCAATGAAAATTGCTATTTTAGGTTAGAACTTTATAAATGCATTCAGAAAAATGGGCACCAAAAATTTTCCCATTACCTAAACTGAAAATGAGAGAGAGAAGGAATGAAAGAGGAAAAAATAAAATTAATTAAAAATGAAATGAAAATCTATACATTTTTAACAGATATTGCGAAAAGTTATATTTTATAAGAACAACATTAATATAAGATATTACATTGAAAATTACACATCGCGACTTTCAAAATATAGTACATAATATTATGTATTTACGTGACTAATCTAGTTAAATCCAGCATCGATAGATGGCACCACGTTACAGTGACATTTCAGGATGTGACGCTTTGCTCCGCCTACTTGGTTTGTGGCCCCCTCCTTCTGCAGCTTCAGTTATGAATGAAACAAAACCTAAAGAATATTTTACTTCTAAATTAAACATTATGCACAAATTTAGTGCTGTAAACATTAACCTAAGTAAGTATTTTAAGTGAGAGGTGTGGCCAATAAAAGGTTACAGGATTTCTATCTCAAGAATGGAGACATGAACTGCAAATTATGGAGGTCACAAATAATTTATACATTTGCTTGTCTTAAAAATTCTCTTTTTAAAATTGTTTTTCATAACAAAATAAAATATATTTGCTAAACTAACCCTTACCACCATATGTTTCTATAAAAAAGTATAACTCAAGAATATCAATTTTTATTGCATTATTCAGATTTTTCATGACAGGGAAAGGAAATTTCATTAGTGGGAGAAGCCAAATGCTTTTGTAAAGGAAAGAATGTAATATGATGTGATGAGTTAAATAGTAATGAAATGTAAAGGTTGGTTTGGTTTATTAGATTACAGCAAAGCAGTCGAGGGCTATCTGCCTTAAGGGAAGGATGCCTTCGTGGAGGACCTTTAAAGGGAAACTGTCTCGTATACACGTTACACGTGGGGAAAACCACGGAATCACCCATGCAGCCAGCCCGTTCGCGGGTTTTGAACCTCGGACTGAACTACCAGTGTTCAGCGATGTTACCGCTCGGCTGCTGGTGGGCCTGAAACGTAAAGGTATTAGAAATTTGAAAGCATTTAGAAGAGCGAGATTGGAAAATTAATGTCATTAAGTAAACAAGAAAAATTATTAATGATGTGAAGGTGTTCAAATGAACTCAGTAGATTAAATGAAGCTTTACGTATAATTTTTGAAGATCATATTAAAATGTAATTAAGTGGCCGCCGCACTTAGCTAAAAAAATGTCTGTTTTCCTTTCAAAATATAATTCATATTCCCTGACGAGAAATTTCAGCGCTTTTTCAATTTGGCCAATATGCACCAAAACAGCATGATACATATCAAATAATGCTAAATTACACAAGAATTTAAAGCACATATGAGACCTTTAAGAAACGAAAAATGACTTTTGCTGATAAGTGAAAAAACAATAACTTAAATATTGAACTTACGGATAAGTCGAAAAATTTTGTAACTGATAGTAAATTTAAATAATTATTGGGTACGTGTCAGCTAAACGTCACTGTCGGCTTAGTGTCCTGTTGACTAAATAAATGTCTTGACAGTTAAATGTCCCGTAACTAAATGTCCTGACGGTAACTCTTTGTGTTGGCTAAGTGTCGTTGTCGGCTAACTGTCCTGTCAGCTCTAACTGTCTATGTCGGCTAACTGTCAGTGTCGGTTAAATGGCCTGTTGGCGAAGTGCCCTTGTCGGCTAAATGTCCTGTCGGCTAACTGTCCGTGTCGGCTGAATGTCTTGTCGGCTAACTGTCTTATTGGTTAACTGTCCGTGTTGGCTAAATGTCCGTTGGCTAAGTGTTCATGTCGGCTAAATGTCCTGTCGGCTAACTGGTGTCAGTTAAGTGCCCCGTTGGCTAAGTGTCACGAACCCCATATATATGCATACATACATATATTTCTGAATCTGGTCCTGCTAACAGAAGAGTACCAACATTTTAATTACTTTGTATGCGTCTTTCACCTGGTTGGGCCAAGTTCAATGGATTGCTATTGTTACCTTAAAGCAGTTTATCTTTCTAATTTCACTAATTTTGGTACTCGTATATTGTCCCATCAACCATGAAATTTGGCTATCATCAAACCATGAAAGTTGAAGGAGATCCTGCCAAAGTTGGGATAGTTGTTCATGTGGAATTCTGAGCTGCACTTCTGCCTGCAACTCTTACAATAAAACATTTGTCAGCTACTGCACAATCCACCAAATTGCCACTGCTTTGGAAGTATCCAACCTGTTTCATTTTTATGCTTCATGAAAAGGCTTTCACCAATTTCTGTTATTTTATTAGTCTCATTCATTTAACTGGAAGCTCTCTTTAGAATGCTTTTTTGAGTGTAAACTCTTTGCAAGTGATTATTTCAATTATTTCTGTTTTGTCAGCCACATCCACCTGTCTTTTTTCCCTATGCAACAGATGCTAATTCTTTCGGCGAGCTGTAAACGAATTGGAGTGCAGTCATAAGTGTAATTCTAAAGCCTTCAAATATTTTTATGCAAAATTTAAGGAAAAATACAACAGTAACATCTGATTTATATGCTTGGTTATCAAAAGGTGGCTTCTTAAGAAGCATTTGAAGTTACATCAAAAGAAAACACAGATATCCTTAGTGTGTTGTTAGACATCATGTTTATCCATAATTGGCGCTGAATCATGCCGCTTGGCTGCAGTTTCACTGTCGACGGGACAGTAAGTACCTTAATTTTCTCAAAACTTAACTCTGCCTTTCTTTGTGTTAGAACACAGGTTAAGGAAAACTGGTTTTATAGTTGGCTTATAAGAATAATTTGCAAAAATGTTTTAAATCTGATCCATAGCATTCTGAAGAACCTTTCCTTTTTGATATAAGATTATCAGATATTAGATTTCATATAAGCTTATCAGTAATTATGATTTTAAATAATTGAAAAAATGTTCGCAATAAATAGTATTAACCTGGGGAAGGAGGAAGACAATAAAATATTTAAAAATTAGTAAAATCAAATAAGATTTTACAATAATAATAATAATAAATAGAAATAAAAAAAGTTTCATTTAAGAAATTCATTTGAGCATTTCATAATAGTTTTCCTGCTTAGTAGGTAGTTCACTTAAATGAACAGTGTTTCTCTAACCCTTAAAAATTTTGCTATATGATATTTAATTGGATAAATTTATTATGATTTTAAATTGTATAAATTTTTAAATTTTCTATTTATATCATCAATGAAATTGAAATTTCAGTGAAAGCTCGAAAGAAGATCGGGATGATTCTTTAGATATAAAACCACCTCAAGCATTGCTGAAATCTAAAAATATGAGCTCTCGTCATGATGATAAGAAAAGGAGCAAGCATTCAAGAAAACATGAGTGTAAGTTCATTATTATTCACTGTTTTTATTGTTTTTTCTTGTTATATTGTTACAAATTTTGTATTACTGTTCTGTCTTCAGGACCGGATTCAGAAACATATGTATGCATCCTTTCATATTCTTCATTAAAAGATAAGTTACTCTTAAACCTATTCTTTAAACTGATTAGTCTTCATTTTGCAATGTTAAAATTGTCATCTTAATTTTGGTTTAATTTTAAATGGTTATCTAATTTCATATTTTGTACCACTAAATTTTATTTCTGTTTCAGATAGTTTCATAACATCAGAGTAATTAAACGAATTATGTTCAAACTGAGATTCAACACCTAAGCTATCAGTTTGCCGAAACCTCTTTGATTCTTTATTTGACAGTTTGTGAACCTATCATTAATACTCTCATTTATTTTCTTATCCATGCGCAAAGGCTTTTGGCGCTGTTGCTATTATATTAAACAGCATTTCAATATGGCGAACATTATATGTTCGACATTAAACACATATTTTGAACACATATATCTTTACAGCTGTTATATTATTGCTCCTCCCCCTACATTCACCTGAATTGATTTCCTAAAAGTATTCTGCACCTATCAAAATTTCAAGTGATTTCATAATGCGGCAAAATATAGATCGGATTCATCATAACGGCAATTTAACATTTTCTGAACTACATTAAAAAAAAAAAAAAAAAAAAAAAATTAAGTTTATTTTCTGTATAATATGCACCTTTTTCTTTACAAAGAAACCTGAAAGATGCATGTGTGATGCTGTTATTTTTCAAAGCATTCAAGCATTTATCCCTGGCTTCTAAATGATAGTATACTGAACTGTCAAGTCATAAGGGGAACAAGATGTGTGGGGGGTAAATAGTAATTCTGCAAAGAAGGTGGGTTGTATTCAATGCAATCGGGCTTAAGAATGTTATTTTAATGTTTTGAGAAAAGGGAGACGTGATTTGGGATAAGAATGTATGTAGCGTATTCGGAAACTAAGTACCGTTTCATTCTAGCGTTGTAACAGCGCTGTGGTAGGCGTCCCGCGCATGCGCACTAGTCTTTTTTTGTTCACTGACTTTCAATTGTCGCCATTTTGGTTGCTCTATATTGTGTTTTCAGTTTGCTGTGCACATTCAAAATGTTTAAGACAATTAGTTCTCCCGCTGACTGTGACATTCGTGCCGTGATTAAATTTTTGAATGCAAGGAATGTTAAACTGGCCGAAATTTATCGTCAAGTGACAGAAGTTTATGGTGAATACGCGATAAGTGAAGGAATGGTGAGAAAGTGGGTAAGAATGTTTAATGCAGGTCGAACAAATGTCCACGCCGAGGCTCGGAGTGGTCGGCCTTCTGTTGTCACCGATGATTTGATAAGGAAAGTTGATGAAGCAATTCATGAGAACAGACGCTTCACAATGAGAACTCTTTCAGAGGCATTTCCACAAATTTCACGTACTGTTTTGTTCGAAATTGTGTCTGACCGCTTTAATTATCGCAAACTGTGTACCCGATGGGTTCCAAAAATGCTCACTGATGTTCACAAAACAAAGCGACTTGGTAGTGCCCTGACATTTCTCACGCGGTGCAGTGATGAGGGAGAAAACTTTTTAAACCAAATTGTGACAGGTGATGAAACTTGGGTGTGTCATTTTACACCAGAATCGAAATAACAATCAATGAAGTGGAGACACACTCATTCTCCGAAAAAACAAAAGTTCAAAGTGACAGTGTCATCACAAAAAATCATGTGCACTGTCTTCTGGGATAGGAAAGGCATTTTGCTTACTGAATTTCTTCCCAGAGGTGAAACCATTAATGCGGCACGATATTGTGAGACTTGACAAAACTAAGGCGTGCCATTCAAAACAAACGAAGAGGAATGCTCAGTAAAGGAATTGTGTTGCTCCATGACAATGCTCGGCCCCATACTGGTGGTGTCACTCTATCATTAATTTGACAGTTTCATTGGGAGCAATTCGATCATCCACCGTACAACCCGGACTTGGCGCCTTCCGACTATCACTTGTTCCTGCACATGAAGCGCGAGCTTGGTGGCAATCGCTTTGGATCTGTCGATGACACGAAAAATGCTGTGGAGTCGTGGTTATCGAAACTGGCGGGAAGTTTCTTTGACGATGGTATACAAAAACTGGTCACCCGCTATGACAAGTGTTTGATCATTGGCAGGAAACTATGTTGAAAAATAGTTTAAGACATGTATTTTCATGTAAAAGTAAAATTGGATTCGAAAAAATTGTTTTACTATTTTTTTTTTTTTTTTTTTTCAAAACGGTACTTAGTTTCCGAATACGCCTCGTATTTATGACCAGAAAGAATTCGTGGAATTAAAAGTTGGATGTATTCTCTTTATGAAGTCATTTGAAACCACGATTTTGAAGTTAACATCAGAGGCTGCAATTAATCACATTTGCTTTTTAGCTGAAATACACACACTACTGATTTCAAATGCAAAGTCATTAAATTTGTGAAAGAAAATGGAAGTCGTGCTGCAGCAAGGATGTTTGGTGTAAGTGAAAGCTTCATATGCGAGTAGAAGAAAACAGATCACAATAATTAGTATAACAAAATAAATGTACATTGCATAAAGGAGTAATGAAGTGGCATATTTTAGAAGAAAATGTTGCGAACTGGGTTCAACAATGATTTAATTGTAGCAAGAAATAGCATATGCTTATTTGCTTTAAAGCAAGCAAAAAAAGAATACAAATGAAAGTGAAGACTTTAAAGAGCACTAAGTTAGTGTAGTCAGTTTACGACATGGAAAAATTTAGCTCTGTTAGAAAAAACAAAAGTTTCGCTAAAGCTTCCGAAAGATTTGATTGAACAAATTGATAAGTTTTCAGAACTATGTTATTGACTTATGAAGGCAAAAAAATATTTACTCTCACGTATTGGAAATATAGATGAAACTCAGTAATGTTCGATTATGATAAAAATAAAATAATTGATGTGATGGAACAAAAACAGTTCACAAAAAAACACAGGTCTTGAAAAATCTCATGTTACCTTAGTGCTTTCCTGCTTAGTGGATGGTACAAAATGAAAACGCATGGTTAATTTCAAAAGAAAGATGATGCTGAAATGTAATCTTCTAAATGGCATTTTCATTCATATTCATAAGAAAGGATGCATGGACAACACCAGCATGAAATTGTGAATAAGAGATGTTTGGCAAAATATTCCTTGTCATGTGTTGATAAACATGCAGTGATGAAAGCAAAATAGAGTACAAAGTTCGAAATCTAGATATCCATTATCCGGAATGCTCTAAAATCCGGCCGGAATGCTCTAAAATCCGGACCTCAAAACCAAAATTCTTCTCATATGCTTTACACATGCGCATTTGATCCCCCTTCACGTATATATTTTATTATCTGGAGAGTCCCGATTCTTAATTTCACTTCGACACTAAATAAAATACCTTGTTATTGAAGAAACAATCATTTTAGCATAAATTTGTATGATCAGTAATTTGGCTTTGTTGCTGTATATTTGCTTGGCACAATTCTCAATCCCAAACATTCCACATAGATACATTGTTGATCTGATGCCAACCTGGCGAATCATTGTTTATTATACTTTCCTTTCATCACTGCATGTTTATCAAAACATGACTGACATCTTCTATGATGACTCGTGTAGCAATGCCTGAACAATTTTTTTTAATGTTAGTAATTGATTAATAAAGGAATATGGTAACCTTTTATGTTGACATTATGCTTGGCGTTGATTACAGATTTAAGTTAAAAGCGCTAAAAAATGTTGACAAGGAAAAATTTACCAAAACTTTCTTTCCATATTCAAAAAATAGATTTTGTTGATGATACTCATAGACCCACAGATTACATTTAGGGCTATTTGAATTAAGAATAACTAATTTGTTATTTGCATAAACCCAGAAACAGCGCCAGGGCTAGTATGGACGCACTCAGTTGCAGAATTTAGGACCCACAGAGACTGGCATCAGGCGATAAGATATCTAGCACCGGCTTTCAATAAGGCTTAGTATATGTGTAAATTTATTCAGAAATCTGATAAGCCTTAAGCATGTGCAAGAAATAGACATAAGTATAATAAATAACTAAACTAATACATTTCAGGCTTAATTCTCTCTGTGCGATAGAAGCAAGATAAAATTTGACGGAACAACTTGTCATTAGTTGCCAAGCTCATGATGCATAGCCAAATATGTATAGTGAAGGATAGCTAAATTTGATGATGATAGCCGCCAATTTTAAAGGTTTTCAGGTATCGCAAAACAAAGGTGAAATTTTCCAATTAACGGATTTTGTAAATAAATGTTGAGAAGCGGTATTAAATGAAGAGGATATACAAAAATTTTTCAGTGCAATGACAATGCTTCTCAATCATCAATCAATTAATGAATGGCAACATCTGTAGTATGGTTCTAGATGCGGAAAATACCGCTTCTGATAGTAAAGAAATTGACAGAGAAGTTACTGAAAACGAGAAAATTTTGATTGACAATTTAGTCAGAATTCTCGAAACAGCAGTTACAGGACTTCAACAATGTAACTCACAAGAGATTATGTCTGTTTACAGAATTAAAGAGAAAGTATTAGTGCAAAAATGATGTAACTTAAACAACTTACATTGAAAGAAATGTTTAATAAGGTAAATAAATAAATATTAAGCTTTTGTTTTGTAAATTTTGATACCCTTTAGATAAAAATACTTCATTATTTCATAAATCCCGATTTCATATTTTTAATTTTATAATTTCTACATGCCATCTTACTAGATTTAAATTGATAATAGTCCAGACAAGTCTGGATTTTGGACTTTGTACTGTATAATAAATAATGATTCACCAGGTTGGCATTAAGGGTATATAATATTGGTAGGTGTAAAATCTACAATGTTTCTATGTAGAATATTTCGGTTTGAGATGTATGCCAAGCAGATATGCAGTTACGGAGTCAAGTTATTGATCACACCAATTTATACTAAAGTGATTGTTTCTTCAATAACGAGGTGTTTTATTTAGCGGCAAAGTGAAATTAAGAATCGGGACTCTCCACATGTTTTGTTAGGGGGGAATGAAGTGTGCATGCTTAAGGGCATACAGAAAAAAAGATTGGTGGCTTTGAGATTTTAAATCATTCCGAATCTCAGACTTTGTATTGTATATATTTTTTCTTTCTTTCTTTCTTTTTTTTTTTTCTTTTTTTTTTTTTTTTACACTTTTAAATGTGTATCATTAGCAAATTTTTAGAATAAATATTTATTCTCTGAAATAACTAGTTAGTGAGGAATTATTTATTACTTGCATTAACTGTTTTGATCAGTTACTTCATGAAACAAACAGACAATTTATGAAGTAACTGCATATGTATATATGCTGTCTTCATACCTCCAATAGCTGAGCATCTTGCCTTTTACATAGAGGAGATATTTACGTCTTTTCCTTAGGTAAAAAAATATGTAGGCACGGCTCTACTATCCTTTTCTTAGAATTCTGCTCATCTTCCCCCCCCCAAGCAATGAAATTTTCTAGGAAAAAAATCTGATTCTTCTAGAAAAATCCAGCATAGCTTGTAGGATTACCACAGCACACAAAAATAAAGGTCTTCAGCTGTATTATCAGTGTATTGGCAGGTGCAAGCTGATGTCCAAATGTCGTATTTTTTAATAGTTGAAAGTTATTTAGTTTTTGAAAAACTTGGCTTTTAAATAAAAAGTTTGTTCTGCTTGTTCTTACTTGTTAAATAAGACATTTATTTAATATTTTTAGCACGACGAAAAGATCACCACAGAAGTCATGACAGAAACCCACGTCGAGAAAGCAGAACTTCATGGGCCAGTGACTCAAATAGGAAAGGTGCTCGAGATATGGATACTAGAACTGTTCGTTACAGAGATGACCCTATAAGAGAAAGAGAAGTTAGGAAGAATGTTGAAATTAGGGATATTCCTGATATTAGAGATGTTCGTGATATAAGAACGAAAAAAGATTCCCGTGAGCCTCGAGACAGGAGCATAGAGTTGAAAATTAAAGATGACAGGCATTTGTAAGCAAAACCTTCTTTGTATTGTATAAGATTTTTTTATGTATAATAATATAATATAATATGCAAATGACTATTTGTATAATTCACAATGCCTTCCCTTTTTTAAAAAAATTTGATAATGAAATATGTGCAAATCACTTACCCAAATTATATATTTAAAGATTTTAGCTGATCTTATCTCTGCTTTAAAATATATTAGAATATTTAATACCATCTCCTAACTAATATATATATTTATAATAGAAGAAAAAATGTGGCACAGCTGAATAAATTTATATATCGTAGTGCTAAAAAGTTATCATTAATTCACAAAATACTCATATGTTTAGTCATTTATAATCATTTATTGCATAAACCAGTTAACACTGCTTTTCTTAATAATTGATCTCTTTGTTTTCTTTAAAATTTTCTGTGGGAATGCAAATTGTAGTTATCTTTTATTTAATTTTTTCAATAATTACTGTGTAGAATAATTAATTTTTCACCTTATTTGACAATATGCTAATCATTAAAATTGCTCACATAATAAACCTGAAATATGTGTCAAAGTTACAATGTGCTGGGATGTGCAGATGAGTAGCATTTCATAAAATGCACATTATAGGTAATAAGAGTAATGGTGCCTTAAAACGCCGAGAACGCTGTGACGCGCAGTGAATTGGAAATTGATCTGTCAGCACTATCCTTATCTTCAGGGCAGATGTTTTTATTTTATTTGGCTTATAATTCCTTACTAAATGTAGTATTTCATCTCGATGTACTTCGTCTTTGATATGATTTAAATCAAATTCCTCGTCATTATAATTCGCTTCCGATAGTGAAGAAAGTGACACAGAAGTTATTGAAAACGAAAAAATTTCGATTGACAAATTAGTCGGTGTTCTCGACACAGCAATTATAGGACTTGAACAGCGGAACTTTGTAACTGAACAAGATATTATATATGTTTATAGAATTAAAGAGAAAGTGTTATCACATAAAATGAAGCAACTTAAACAACTTCCATTGAAAGAAATGTTTAATAAAGTAAACAAATAAATATTAAGCTTTTTTTTTTTTTTTTTTTTTTTTTTGTAAATTTTGATACCCTTTAGATCATAATTGACATAATTTCATAAATTACGGTTTCATATTTTTAATTTTATAATTTCTGCATGCCATCTTACCAGATTTAAACTGATGATCTATGATCCGGAATCGCCAAAGTCCCGACGAGTCCAGATTAACGACTTTTGACTGTATAAATTGGGACTTCCCCAACTTGGCTTGGGTAGAGGTGTGGCTGTCATGTTGTTCTGAGTCTTTATGCAGGTTGGGCGGAGGCGTGGACAAACCAGTAACTTACATTCCATTACCTAGACTTCAAATTTAGGGCAAGTCAATTAGAGTTAGTAGACTATTGTGTTATATTCATGGTAATACAGTAGATTGAAATGTCAGCTTTTCATTTGAATATTGTGTCTGCTCATTGTTTTTTGCATTGGAGGTTCATGTAAGTGTGCTTCATGTAAGAAAAAGGATTTTGTATCTCCATGTCTTTTCAGCAATGGGAAAATTAAAGCTTACTTTGACTGTGGATTATTGTACTATGCAATTGCTGCTCGCATAAGATCCAATTACTATTATGCAGATTTGCAACTGACAGATCCAGGAAGGTCATAAAGAATGTTTTGTGGGATCTTAATGGCCTCCACTTACTAATTCTTGAGTTGACAGGTACCTTGTCCCCGTCATTACTGGATGATAGGGATGAGATGACTGTTGTACAGCCACATCACATGCCCTGGTTCAGGAAATTGGTGTTTTGTTGGATTGGAATGTCAGATATCCATACATATGGTGCAAAAATGTCTGAAATACCATAGATTGTCAGCAAGGCTATATTGCATTGGCTTTCCTTGATGCTGCAGTACTGAAAATCAGTACCTACAATGTTGTATTCAGTGACATTTATGAACACATTAGTAGACTAATGTTGTCTTTTTCAATGAATCCTCTCCCCCCCCTTGCAGGTGCAGGTTAAAACAAAACCTGTACTTGTGCATTCCTGTGGGCAATGTTCCCTTTAATTTTTTCACTGGTACAAAAGTATATGGGAGAAAAAATGTTTAAAACGTATATAAGAGTGTGCAAATGGGAAGAGGGTTTCTGTGCCTGTATTTGAAGTCAAATTTTTTACAAAAACAGCTGTGCAACTTTCAAAAAATTGTTTTTGTAACAAAAGCATACATTGCCTCTCTTAAATAAAAAAGCGGGACTGATAAAAAATAAGACTAATATTTATTTCATAAATCAAATTAAAACAACAAGGCTGCAACAGTAGCCTTTGCGTTTAAACCAAAGAGAAAAGAAAAACCAGTGAATCCCATTGCGTTCACAGTTCCAGCATATAAATACACAACATCAGCCAATCAGTGGCAACCACATTTGTTTATCACCGATTGGCCTCTGATATAATTTCCGTGAGGAAAATCCAAAAACATAATATTAAGTTGACAAAAAATAGTGCAAGGCAATGCACCTCCACGGCTTAGAAGAAGTAGGTATATGTTAGGTATTGCTTTGCCTTGTTAACTGTTAAGCTTCTCCTCCAATTTTGAGGGAGGACACTCCGGAAGGTTACCTAAGAGTCTCCCACCCTTCTCTGCTGCCAACAGCTTAAGTGGAGTTTCAGCTTACTGTGTGTTTTGAGTGCTCCTTTGCTGCTCAGACACAACAACCATGTCTTCTTCTAGATTCGAACCTGGGCCAATCAGTATTGTAATCAGCGTCACTAACACTATACCATCTTGGCAGCAACTTTTACTTATAGCATCATGACTGCCACATTCATGTGTGGAGACACTGAGATGAGCGAATGTTTGTTTGAAGCTTGCATTCTTTGTCATCATATTCGCTCAACACCCGGACAGCTATTTTATGCCCTTAGAGTCTGCTTTAGTTTGTTGGCTACCGGATCTCACTATTAGTGAAAACCAGCTTTATCCAACACTGCATACTCTGTAAGTATGGAATGGTAGAAAATATAGGAAAAGCATTTGCCATATCATCAAACAGGTTTGTGCAGTTGGAGGTAGGAAGTTGATCTGCCTGCTGATTTGTTCTTATTTAAAAGAGCATAGTCACAGATCTTTAATCAATATTGAATTGACGATGCTTTCATGCTTTCTGAAAATATCTTTATTGCATACTTCAGACAGCCAATATTTATTATCATAATATTTTTTGACTTGAGAGAGTATTTGGAGCCACATTCAGAAATAGGAATGTACTGGAAGAAAGAGAGGCTTTCGACTTTTTCTAAAATGAAATTATATTTTTCCAATTTTCCGTATTTTATGGACTTAATTTTTATACTAAAAAGATTAAGTTAAAATATATCAGTGGAATACCTTACGAACAATATAGTTCACACAATAAGTAATGTCTTTCAATATTAAGTGAAATTTACTCTACTGTAACTTATACATAGATAAAGTAAGATATTTAGAACTAATTTTTCAAAAAGACCAAAAAGTGAAATTCATAAGTAGTAAATTTCATATAATCCTATACAGTCAAAAGTCGTTAATTCGGTCACCCATAATCCGGACCTCAAAGCTAAAATCTTTCTGCGCATGCGCCACATTGACACATGCGCATAGGCGTTTATGCATGTGCGTAAGACCTTTATGACTGCGCATATGCGTGTGCGCAAGTGCAGAATACGTTTTCGCGTGCGCGTTTAATGTATAACGGACGGTATAAGCTAAAATTATCTAATTATTTATTTCAGTTAATGTTGATGATAGCGTTGCTCCTTAATCTTCGAACTGGATCCGGCTTATTACTTTTTTCACACTGTAAGAGCAATTTTATAAAAGTAAACTTGAACTTTCGATTATGTCAAATAGAATTTCCGATGCTGAAGCTCCCAAAGGATCTACAAAACGAAAGTATGTTTCGATGTCCATCAAACAAAAAGGGGAATTGCTGCAAAAATGGATAAAATCATGAAGAAGGTGACAGAGAGATTAGTGAAAACGAAAAAATTTCGTTTGACAAGTTAGTCGGTATTCTCGGCACAGCAATTACGGGACTTGAACAGCGGAACTTTGTAACTGAACAAGAAATTATGTCTGTTTATAGAATTAAAGAGAAAGTATTATCACATAAAACGAAGCAACTTAAACAACTTACATTGAAAGAAATGTTTAATAAAGTAAACAAATAAATATTAAGCTTTTTTTTTTTTGTAAATTTTGATACCCTTTAGATCATAATTGTTCTTTATTTCATAAATTACGGTTTCATATTTTTAATTTTAGAATTTCTGCATGCCATTTTACGAGATTTAAACTGATGATCTATAATCTGGAATCGCCAAAGTCCCGACGAGTCTGGATTAACGACTTTTGACTGTAAATGCAATGAAGAATTTAATAAATAAAAACAAAAACTCTTCAAACAAACAAAACCCCAATTAAAAATAAATCAATGAAATTTAAATAAAAATGAACATAATAGAAGAGGAATTCAAACGACGTCAGTGCCACTTCGTGCGGAGGAGGAACATAAAAATCAATTGAAATCTCTCTTCCACAAAAATCCTTGCTTTTCTGTATCCAGAGTTAGCTGATGAACCATTTCAATGTATTTTAATTATAGTAGTTCACTTGAAAATTCTAGCCCCTCCCCAAAGCAAGGAAAACACAAAGTAAATTCTAGTTAAAATCTTGTATATTAAATAAAGATAATTCTATATGGTGAATTGAATACGTGAGTGAAATAATAAAATATTTCAGTGAAAAACTCAAATCAAAATTTTACTTTTAAACAAAGGGCACATAATCCAAAGAATTTAAAATGTAAGTGAAATTATAAAACTTTGCTCAAAAGACTTGATTAAAACCCACAAGTAATTATAAACTTTGAGCACTTTCATTTACAACGCAACGAAAACTATGAATAAGATCCTTACAGTAGTGATGGTTAGGTCTGCCAATTTGTCTTCATTGGCGAAACTAAAATACTGTGGCAAGAAAGTAATTGCTCAGAAGCTAAAAATTGGAGCAAAAGATATATTTTGAAACCAAAAGAGAAATTTTTAAATACTTCTATTAAAATTTTAATTTTGAAAAAGATTACTAATTAAAATAAAATTTAAGTAAATTCTGACTGATTTAAAACAAAAATGGGAATAAAGGATATGTGTAATACCGTGTATCCATAATTAACTGATGGTGCTCACAGTAGCGCGATCTATTTGCGATAATGATGGCTCATTTTGGCACATTAAACAAGGAAATTAAACTTGTTTAATGATGGCACATTAAACAAGACGGGGAACGAAGGATTCCGCAAAAAAACAAATTAGTTCCAAAAGTCACCGCTAAGGGAATATTTGGCACTGTGTAATAGAAAATAGAGTGTTAACAAATGCAAATTAATACGGAATAAAATTACCTTTTATTATGCACATTTTCTGATTTAGTTCAAGTGCAATATGGCAACACTTTTAAAAAAGTGTAAAATCTACATAAACACTGATAAAGTCTCGTGATCTGCAATATCACGTACGCTGAGCAGAAGAAGAAGTTCTTTATTCAAATTTCACGTTGCATCCATTCGCACAGTGCCAGCTGCTTGGGTTTTAAAAGGCAATGTGTTAGGTTTCGAATCAATCGGACTGAAAGTTTATGTGCGATGTCGAGCACAATTTTAGTCGAGTGTGCGTTACTGGTCAAATTCTTTTACCTCAACCAGTGCAACGCATCAGCCACTCTTCATGCTTTTAGAACACAAAAAAAAAAAAAAAATGCATAAAGGTGACAGTCCTGTGTCAATTAATGGGCTAAAAGCAATGGTTGCGACGTTTGAGAAAACAGGTTCTCTGAAGGTTCAGTCGGGCAGAGGACGAAAACCTGTACCACAGGAAACCCAAAATTTAGCAGCAGCAAAAATCTAATTTAATGACTCACTAACAGCAAAAAGTTCTAAACAAATTTACAACGCTGATGAAACTAGTCTTTTCTAAAAATATGTGCCGCGAAATACCTTGGCAAACTCTTCAGAAAAGGCTGCAACTGGTGTCAAAGATTCCAAAGCAAGACTAACAATTTTAGCATGTGGAAATGCTGCAGAAATGCATAAGTGTAAATTTTTTGTAATCTGAAAAAATATACTACTTCGAGCATTTAAAGGAGTAAAGATTTTCCCCGCTATATGTATATCCTGCAAATAAAAGAGCATGGATGACACAAGCATTAATGGCTGATTGATTTGAAAATCATTTCATACCCAAGGCTCGGCAACATTTGCATTTGATTCTTTTACCTGATGACGCAAAAATTATCCTAATTGTAGGCAATGGTACACCTCATACTTTAAAGTTTTAGTGGAAGATAATGTATCTGTATTATTCTTTCCTCCATATTGTACATCCATCATTCAGCCTATAGATATTGGAATAGTGTGCGACCTGAAATGAAAATATAAAGTAGCATTTTTAAAGTCCATGTGAAATTTCTTGAATAATGGTAAGACTAATCAAGGATGTTTGAAATATTTTAGCATATAATCTGCTGTGTAGAGCATTACAAGATTGTGGGAGGATGTTACTTCAGATACTTTAAAAAGTGCTTGATATAATTTATACCATATTTCACGGTGAAGATGATAATTGCGAATCTGAAGGTTTTCGAATATTGCAAACCAAAGGTGAAATTTTCCAATTAATGAATTTTGTAAAGAAATGTGAAGATGATATAAAAGAAATTTTTCATTGCAATGACTATGCCCCAATCATCAATCAAATAATGTATGGCGAAATATGTAGTATTGTTCTAGATCCGGAAAATACCACTATCAATAGTGAAGAAAGTGACAAAGAGGTTATTGAAAACAAAAAAAATTTGATTGACGTGTTAGTTGGAATTCTCGACACAGCAATTACAGGACTTAAACAATGGAAGCTATTTTTGTAAATATTGATTCCCTTTAGATCATAAATGCTTCATTATTTCATAAATCATGATTTCATATGTTTAAATTTATAATTTCTACGTGCCATCTTAGTAGATTTAAAATGATGATCAAATATCCAGAAAAATCCCAAATCCGGGATCGCCGACCTCAGACTTTGTACTGTATTAAACATATAAATTGGAACTCAAACATATCTAAAACAGTTATTACAAATACTATTATTAATCAAATTAGCAAAATTAAGAAAAGTTTGCACTGAAATAGAAAAACAAAAAGAAAAAATTCTATATCTAACTAAAATTTTAAAAGAAAATGAAATTCCTATAAATTCATTAATAGTCTTTTAAGAAAATCTGCAGTAATCTACACCCTGTAATGCTTTTTAAAAGTATGGATTTTTTATCTGAAACCTCCAAAAGAGAAGGATGCTTTAAAGGGTTTATTAGATTTATTTTATTTCATTACTATTATTAGAACAAGGGCTTTCTATGTTCAAAGTCGTCATGATAAGCCCAAAGATGTGAAGACTTTTTACTTTTCTAACAATAGTTCCTTTAGTTCCTTTTTCAAGCTTTCTTTTACAGTTTTCTGTAATTTTAAATAAAAAAATCTAAAATTCAACTTTATGGATTCTTCTACTCATTTCTACAAAACAATTATTAAAAAATTTTTGGGCACTCTTTTTGAGCCTACTATTTCTTAAAGAATAATTGATTCTAAAATTTATTTAAAGTACCAGGTGGCCATAATTAAACTGACAGTGCTCTGTAGCGCGATCTATTTGCGAGAATGACGCCACATTTTGTAGGAAGATTAAACAAGATGGGGGACGAAGGATTCCGTGAAAAAACAAATTAATTCCAAAAGTCACCGCTAGAGGAATATTTGGTGCTGTGTAATAGAAAATATAATGTTAACAAATGCAAATCAATACGGAAATTACCTTTTATTTTGAATTCAAATGAGGTTCAATGTGGCTGCCGTTGTTGTGGACTGCATATTGCATTCTGTGCACAGTATGCACAACAGCAGAAAGTAACATGTCTGCAGGAATCTCCCGTACAGTCCGTGATATGTTATCCTTCAACGTAGCCAGGTCCTGGACCACTCCTTGATAGACCTTGGACTTAAGGTAACCCCATAGCCAGAAGTCGCATGGGGTAAGATCAGGCGACCGAGGTGGCCATGCAGTTGGAAAGTAGCGGCTAATGACTCTTTCTCTTTTGAATTTCTGTCGTAGCGAATTTCTATCACGAGACTTTATCGGTGTTTATGTAGGTTTTACACTTTTTTAAAAGTTTTGCCATATCGCACTTGAACTAAATCAGAAAATGTGCATAATAAAAGGTAATTTTATTCCGTATTAATTTGCATTTGTTAACACTCTATTTTCTATTACACAGTGCCAAATATTCCCTTAGCGGTGACTTTTGGAACTAATTTGTTTTTTTGCGGAATCCTTCGTCCCCCGTCTTGTTTAATCTTCCTACAAAAGGTGCCGTCATTCTCACAAATAGATCGCGCTACAGAACACTGTGAGCACCGTGAGTTAATTATGGATACACGGTATTACACATATCCTTTATTCTCGTTTTTGTTTTAAAACAGTCAGAATTTAGTTAAATTTCATTTTAATTAGTAATCTTTTTCGAAATTAAAATTTTAATAGAAGTATTTAAAAATTTCTCTTTTGGTTTCAAAATTCTATCTTTTGTTCCAATTTTTAGCCTTTTGAACGATTACTTTCTTGCCACAGTATTTTAGTTTTACTATTGAAGCCAAAATGGCAGACCTAAACATTACTACTGTAGCGATCTTATTTATAGCTTTGAGTGTGTTCTAAATGAAAGTCCTCAAAGGTTTTAATTACTTCTTGTAAGTTTTAATTAAGTGTTTTCACTAAAATTTTATAATTTTACTTGCATTTTAAATCCTTTGGATTATGTGCCTTTTGTTTAAAGGTAAAACTTTGATTTGAATTTTTTACTGAAATATGTTATTATTTCAGTTACATTTTCAATTCTTTAAATAGAATTCTCTTTATTTAAGGTATGAAATTCTAATTAGAATTTTCTTTGTTTTTTCCCTTGCTTTGGGGAGGGTCATATTTTTCGGGTGAACTATTATAATTAAAATACATTGAAATGGTTTATCGGCTAATTCTGGATACAGAAAAGCAAGGATTTTTGTGAAAGAGAGATTTCTATTGATTTCAATGTTCCTCTTCCTGACAAAGTGGCACAGAAGGTGATTGAATGCCTCTTCTCTTATATTAGTTTTTCATTAAATTTCCTTGATTTTTTTAGTTGGAGTTATTGCTTGTTTGAAGAGTTTTGGTTTTTACATTTATTAAATTCTTTATTGCATTTATAGGATTATATGTCATTTATTACTTATGAATTTCAATTTTTGTTTTTTTGTGAAAAATTAGTTCTAAATTTCTTACTTTATGTCTTTACTGATAATTTTTGACTAGCTAAATGTATGAAAATACTAAGCATGATTATATTTTATTTAAAAATTTTTTTTTTGATATTATACATGATTATTACAATTTTGCATTATATTTTTAGATGTATACATACACACATGCTTATTTATACATTTTAATATGTCAAAATGATAAAATGCTGTTTTCTCATTTATCCTGTTTTATAATAAGTGCTGATTATCCTGTACATTGTAATATGATATGACAATCATATACGAAAATATGTGATTATATATGTTGATGCCTTCCTATTCATATGCATAGCCAGAGAAAAATTAGTAGAATTTTGCAACAATTACTGGTTAGCTAATATTTTTGCTTTGAAAATAATGTGGCTTAATTTTTCGCCTATTCATAACTTCATAAAGATTATTCAGAAACATATGTGGTCATATAAAGGAATAATCATAAAAATGTTGTTTTAATTAAATATAATTATTTGATAATAAATAATACAAATAGGAAACAAGATTCAGCCATTCCCTTGTCAGGACTCGAACTGCAGATCTTTCAGTTACCAGTTGTGTATGTTAACCATTTAAGTCTCAAGAGCGGGAATAGAGGAATTTGACAATTCTTTATATTTTCCCTACTTAAATGGTGACTGGGAAAAGCCATTAGCACTTTTCAGCCAAATCTGATGCATATTTTAGTTTGATTCCTACCATTAAGTTATATTTTTTATCATATCCATAATATAAGAAATCAGTGGACTTATGCTGGAATTAAAACCACTTACAGTTGCCAGCTGGATATGATGATTACTTATACCATATATAGAGAGATGCAATAATTCCTTGGAACTATTATTATATAGATCACATGAACAATATGTCTTACAAATAATTTCCTGGAAGTAACTTGTGTATAATAACCAATTCCATACATTATAAATTTAAAATCATTATAAAGGTATGATACTTATTACTGTGAGGATGAGTGTAGTAGAATAAATGCTTATGATAGTTTAGTGCTTACGCTGTGTTTGAATACTAAATTTTACTTTTATAGTCTTAAATACAATATAGTCTAAATACATAGTAGATCCTTTTATAATTAATACTTGGTAGATCCTTTACGCTTATAGATACATCAGGCAGTACCAGATATCTTAATATCATAATTGTTAATTTTATATACTGTTTCATAAGTAATGCATAATTATCATAATTTCAGGTTCTTTGTTCTTTTTTTTTTACTTTACTTTGTGCAGGTACGGTTATTTGCTTGTGGATCATATCAGTAATCTATAGCTATTGAATTTTGACTGCCAGTCAGTCAGCTTACTGCTAACAGAGCAGTTTCTCATGTAAAAATGTGGGTCTTTTGAATTTTTTGCAGTTTATTCTAAAATACTATTTCCAGAATAAAGTTCCAAATATTGTTATAGTATTGCAAATGTTTCTCATAATTACCCTTAAGAGCTGCTGTTTGTGAGAAGAGTTTTCTAAATAATCTATCATGTAGAAAGTATTTTAGAATTATAAATGCTTATTCATTTAAGAAATTTTTCTTTCTTTCTGTCTACAGTACAAAAACTAGAGTCATGAAGTAGACTTCTATGATGTCATTGAGGGTTTTGAGAACAAAAAATAAAGGGGGGCAAAATAATACTATATTTTAAGAATGTTGTACTTAAAATTTTTCTTCAAAAATAAACATAAATTTATTTCCCTATATGTCATTTTGATGTTTTTTTATTTATTTGTTTATGTGTTAAGAGGGGCAGTTAAATTCAGGGTCTTTCTAGGTAGCAAAAGCTCTAGTTATGCCACTGACCTGTCTACAGTGAAACGATGAGAGAAAAATATTCCTAGAATTTTGACCGCCACATACTTAAACTGTGTCGTTTATCTGTACTATGAGTGGTCTAAAGCTTCTTGAAGTCTTGGCTCCTCGTTGTTTAATCAAGTGGACCTGACCACTTGCAAACCGACAAGCACAGAATGGTTTTCATAGTAAGCTGGATACGAAGGAAAATTCCCGTTTTCTTTTTTGAGTCGGTATTGTTTGTGCTAAAGTAGATGATATTCAGTTATCAAATCTTGTACTAATGCTATAGGATACCACTGGGATATGTATCCCAATTATCTCTAGTCTATATATCTGGTACTTTGCTAGCCATGTTTACATTACTGAGATTTTAATCCTAGTTGATGTGCCAGATTCTGAGCTTATATTTCCCACATTTCAACCGGATAATGTGAGATGCCCATGCTGTCCTGCATTTCCTGAATACACAGGATCTTTGATCAGCCATGGCTTATGCATTCTTTAAATCTCCCACCAGCTGAAAATGTCTGGTGAGTGGTTACAAAAGGAGTGACATGACATTTCCTCCGGCTGGTGTAACAGATGTATTCTGTCTCAAAAATGAAGCCATAAGGGTTTCGCTACCTATAAATATCATCTAAAGTCTGTTTGACTCCATACCTTCTACCAAAATGCTCATAATACTACTTTCTAATGTTATGTGCTTAAAAATTCCCTGAAATTTCAATCATTTTGTCCTTCCATTACAATATATTTGTAAAGTAAATATGACTCTTTACCTGCATTCTTCCATGATATGTCAATTTTAGTTGCCATCAATGTGTTATGGTATTTCATCTAGAAGAGGAAAAAATGTCAAGTAAGAAGCTTTTTCTTCTTCAGTGACTCAACAGCTCATGTATGTCCACAGCATTTTTCAGAATTTCATTTCAGGCTGTTTTACTCTTGGCCTTGGTCTTCAATTAATGACCTTTTAAGTTAGACCAGTGTCTTTCCAGACAGTCTAGCCATCTGAGTTTCAGTCTCGAGTGCTTATTGCCTTTTATATGAATATTGTTTTGGTAGTTACATATCCAAGCATTCTGGTTATGTGACTATCCTATCTTAATCTTTGGGTGCTGATAAAATTTATGATATCTGGAAGCTTATCTAACCTGTAGATTTCTGCATTAGTTATTTTCCAGAAGCCATCTATCTGAATACTTCCAGCCATACTGCTCACAATCTTTATTTCAAAGACTGCGAGTATTTCTTTACCCTTTTCAGTCAGTGTCCAGGTTCCAGCTCCATATGTTAAAACAGGTCTAATTAAACATCTCAGTTTAGCTGTTTTGACCAAGTTTGATTTCAGATACTTCTTTAAGCACTGGTTAGCAAGTGTTACTATGTTGTAAATTTCAGTAGAGATATTGTTCTCTACATTAATTACAGAGCCAAGATATGTGAATCATTTAACAACTTCAAATTTATAGTTATCAGTTTCTAAGAAAGAATGATTAAATTTTGACTAAGTGCATGGTGTATATTTAGTTTTGCTTGGTAGATTCTAAGGTGCATTTTAGCTGTTTCAGCCTGCAGTGAGAGAAAGGCCCATTTCTGTGCTTCAGGAATTCCAGCAATGATGCAAGTATCATCTGCAAGTGCTAAGACTTGAACTGATTTGTTAAAAAAAATTTTATAGTGTTTATTCTGAGTCATTAATATTTTTTAAGAGCTAAATTGAAGAGTAGACAAGGTAAAGCATTTTTCGCTCTCAATCCATTTGTAAAAAGAACATATTCTGAAAAATTATTTTGTATCTTTACTCATAGTTTGTTTTGTGTTGAGGAAAGTCAACAAGTTTAACAAGCTGTTCAGGGATGCTAAATTCCCTCATAGAATCAATAAAAATTCTATAAACTGAATCATAAGCAGTTTAAAAATATCTGAATAAATGAGGATTGTTAGTGTCAAGCTCTCTGGTCTTTTCCATTGTTTGCCTTATATTGAAGTTCTGCCCATCAGTAGACTCTCCTTTAGGGAAGCCACACTAATTGCTTTTGAATTGTACTTTATGTATGAAATTTGCAGCACAGTTAAGTGAGTGATTCCCAACCATTTTTGATTAAAAATATGCTTAACTGGATGTCCATAATCTTAAGGTGCTGTGATTTGGAATTTTAATCATGTTATGCGAATGCTTCCATGGTAATATGTCTTATTTTATATGCTATGGTAACAAGAGGAATCTGACTACCAATCAGCAACAGTATGCAAGTGAAGTGATTTTGCTTAAAGGCTGCTTTAATTTTACTTCAGACCTTGATTAATATCAGTAAGGCAAAACTGAATAAACTTCATAAAAGAGAAGCCCCCCCCCCTATGAATTAAAATGAAAGTGTTGGCATTTTTTATGCCAGAGCCCTCACTGTGAACTGTTTTGTTTTGATGATCATTGGCAAACCCACATATCTGTGCTTGGCACTTTTTCGATGGAGTATACACGCAGAAATATTGATTTTGTAAATCTGAAATTGGAAATTTTTAACTTCTGAAATGAAAGAAGTATAGGAATTGTTACAGACCGTAAAATAATTAATATCAATATTTATTAAATTTAACAATATATACTTACCTATGATTTTCAGTTTGTTTTGGTTCTATTTTTTCCCTATTGTGGAATGGCAATCAGTTGTTTTTCTAATACTGATAGAATATATTGCTATACTTACTTGGTGTTTTATTAGCAATGCTAGTTTTAAGCTGCATTAACCTGTACAAGTAGTTGTTAATTTTTAATATTATCTGTTCATTCATCTGGAGAACTTGTAGTGATTTGAGTGATTTAAAAACCATTTGTAACTTCTTGTTCTGCTGCTGTTACTTCCATTTTACTGGCACTGAGTGACAAGAATTTACTTCTGATTTGGAACAATATTTCAAGCATCAGAAGGATTTAAGAAAGAGAAATTTATGTTGCTGAAGAAAAAGATTCGACATTACCTCAAAAGATCACATTAATAGAACTGAAAGAAATTATTTTACAAAGTAAACAATGTTTGGAAGATCCACAGTTTTTTACAGATTTTTTGACAATAGCTGTTAGTGAACATAGACAAAAACAAATAGAATATGAAGAACAGGAAAAGAAAAGGCAACACGACCTGGCACTGGCATGAATTCATGCAAAATCTCAGACAGGTGAGTCTCGAACTCCATTACTCTCTTCAGTTCTAAAAAGAAAATTAATCTTTCGAAATTCGAGTTTAGACAGTTTAAGGGTGACATTAAAGATTTGCTACCCTTCTGGAGTCGGTTCCAACAGTTTCATAATGATGAAGATATTGCAACTGAATTAAATTTCAGTGCCTTGTTCAAGCTACTGTAAGCGGATCCAGAGCATGAGAAGTTCCTGCCATCAGGAGCCAACTATGTTGAAGCAGTTAATAGTCTAAAAACTCTGTTTAGAATATACGGACTTTTGTAGTTCTATGTTAGGGAGTTGTTAAAAACTAATAATTTCAGTTCAGAAACGGAAAAAAATCTCTATGACATTTTTGTATGATAAACTCGAATTGTATCTTAGAGCATTAGAGACACTGGGAGTGATGACTGATAAATGTGCTTCGATTCTATGGTTGAATCTTGTTTTCCAAGAGTTCCTGAAAGCATGGAACAGAAGTGCTTCTTCCACACTCTCAACTGAGGGTAAGGTTAATTAATTTGATTTCCTTTCTTAAAGCTGAAACTGAAGGGGAAGAAAGAGTAAATTTAGCCATGGCTGATCAAGTGAAATTTTCTGATCTTTTAAGAAAGGATGAGGGCATTTGACCAAAGGAAGAGTGCTTGCAGCTAACAGTTTACTCACTACAGCCTCAAAGGGTGTGAAGAAAACATGTGTTTTTTGTTCTGAGAAACACCCGAGTACAGACTGTTTTTCTGCCTAAAAGATGTGTTTAGCTGAAAAGCAGGCTATTTTAAGAGATAAATAGCACTGCTTTGCATGGTTGAAGATCCAGTTCATAAGTGCTAAGTGTTTTTGAAATGTGTAGTATGTGGTAAAAAAACATGTGTGAGACTCTAGATGCTCAAAATAAGAAATTGTACAAGAATGATAAAAAATGTGCAAGTTCTGAAATTAGCATGTCTAACATCACTTATAGCCCAAAGGCGTTCCTTCAGACTTTGGAAATCAAGCTAGTTGCCAGGTAGTCGAGAAGTCTTTTTTTAGAGCAATCCTAGATTCAGGATCCCAAAAAAACATATATTTTAAAAAATTTAGGGGAAGAAATAAGATATAGTCCAGTAAGAAAAGAAACTGTTATACACTGTTTATTTGTAGGGCTTACTTCTGAAAAGTGTGAACAGATACAGTATAGAATCAAATTAAGAAACCCAGAAAATAATATAACTTGTAACATGGAAACTTTGCACCGGTCCTCTGTATCCGATGATATTACATCTCAGGATCATGGATCAAAGAGCTTCAAGAAATGAAGATAGCATTGTCAGATGTGGGAAGTGAATCGCAGCCTGTTCAAGTACTCCTTGGAGCTGACGCAGTAGGAAAACTTATGGCCAGCGTAAAATATTGATGTGGACTTGTAGCCATCGAAACTTTACTTAGTTGGACTTTGCTGGGAAAGGTACCTAATAGAGAGCTATTTTTAACCAGTGCTATGCTGATAACTTCTTTTTGATAAAAGAAATGTATATTTCTTGAACGTGGAGATTGGATTAATTAGAGATACAAGATCATTCAAAACAGAAAACTAAAGATGAAATTTTTGAGACCTCAATGGAACATTTTTTAAGGAATGTCTGAGTGATGAATGTTTTCTCATTAGTCTACCATGGCTTGACGTTCATTTACCATTGCCAGACAATTTAAATTTGGAACTGAATGGGTTACATATGACCACAAGTAAGCTCTAACTTGGGGATCTATGTGAAGAGTATGGAGAAGTTTTCAAAGAATGGGAGTGAGGAGGCCTCATCAAAGGAGTTTGTGAAGAAGAACTTAAGGCTTCTTGTCGTTATTTGCCTCATTGATATGTGGTAAAGGAGAAATGTATGAAACAGCTTCACCTAAACAAAACAGAGTTCCCAGTCTCAATGATTGTGTTTAAAACAGACTGAATTTGATCTAATTAATTCCTTCTATAATAACAAGGTTTCGACTGTATAAATTTAGTATAATGGCTGATGTATGCAAAGCATTTTTGCAAATAAGTATATTAAGAAGGAGATTTCCTTTGATATCTATGGTACAGTGAAGATGGAAAGCTCAAATATTATTGTCATCGCAGAGTTGTCTTTGGTGTTTCATGTAGTCTGTTCTTGCTTGGGTCTACCATCCGATGCCATTTAGAAAGGAAATTAGATGAAACAATACAAGGAAATGAAAAATATCATGAAGATATTATCTGACAACTGATGCTCAGCTTCTGTATTGATAATTGCTTGACTAGTGTCAGAACTGAATCAGAGTTGAAACAGTTTATTGAAGTTGCCGCTGAAATTATGGCTGAAAGAAAATCTGATTTCCGAGGGTAGAATACTCTTCCATAAATGTGATATGATGATGTGAAATCCATGATGTGAAAGAGGTAACAAACATATTAATCACAAAAACAATTATTTTAGCTGTTTCACACAAAGTTTTTGATCCTCTAGGGATAACTGGTCCGGTGATACTGCCTCTGAAACTGGCTACAAAATTTTTGGATATATAAAATTAGTTGGGATGAAGAAGTTGATATAAAAACATGCCAAGATTTTCTAAAATGGCTAAATGAGCTTGAATATTTGCAACATGTGAAGGTGCCAAGGTGGTTCCACTGGGATGAAGGACTCGAATACATTTCGTTAAATTTTTTTCAGTGATGCAAGCAAATTTTCTTATTGGACTGTAGCCTTTCTGCGAGTTGGTAATGCAAGCACTGCTCATGTACTAGTATAGAGTAAAATTAGAATTGGTAAAATGAATTAGGTAAAAAAGCAAATGGCGATTTTCTACGATTACTTATAATTGATTACGACGATTGCATGCTATTTCAGCTCGCCTTTCGTCAGAAATCTTGAAAGAGTTTCAAACATACAATATTTATTTTTGGACTGAGCTGAAAAGAAGACTCGTGTGGTGTATTTGTTCAGAATCATGTTACAGAAATTAGAAATTTGACACCTGTCCAAGCTTGGAGACACGTGCCTGGATCTTTGAATCCTGCAGACCTGCCAAGCAGGGATTGTTCACCACAGTGGGTTGAAAATGGTTGGAGGGTCCTAGCTAGTTGTATCTTCCACCTCTTGAATGACCAGTTAGCAATACAGAACTAGATGTCAATGAAAAAGTTTTTAAAGAGAAGAGAAATTGTGTCCTTCTTAGTGAATATTCAAGTAACAGTAGAAGTACTGGCATGGATTTTATGTTTCTCCATAGCATTTTACATGAAAGCAAGTTAAAAGGTAACTTGACTCAGACAAGAGTCTTTGAGGTATCTGATAAGGATTATGCTGGTCTTATTCACCTAAAGTCGAAAGGTAAAAGCTTAGATTGTTTTATTTACCTGCGCTGTCTATCAAGTGGTCCATTTCAAATTAGTCCAGTCACAGATGCTTACATTCAAGCCTTAAGATGATTCATTGTGAGCAGAGGAAGGATTTCAGTTCTTTACTCTAATAGCAACACGAACTTTATAGGACAGTCAGTGCATTTGAAATATTATATTTGGACAAAATAGCTATGTACTTAAGTGCTCAGAATATCACTTGGAAATTTATTCCACCCACAGCAGCATGATGGGTGGGTGGGCAGTAAGAATGCTCAAGAAACTTTTATGTCAAATGTTAGAAAAATTTTCCATACATTACGAAGAACTCGGCATGATCTTATATGATTGCAAGTCGGTAATAAATGGTAGACCACCGCAGCAGCAAAATTCCAGATCTTAATATAGTGTAGACTGATCTTGCTTGATAAAATGCATAAAGTGCTTGCAGAAGTTGTGGGAATATCTTGGAAAAAGCTTTAGAAAAATATCTTGCTCTTTTAGTCCCCAAGGGAATAAGAAGAAATGATGCTTGAAACATTGATGATGATGTTCTAATTGGCCATAATCATATCCAGTGCATCAATTGGATTCTTGGATTAATTTTAGGGGTATGTACTGGAAAAGATGGTGTTTCAAGTGTTGTGAGAGTAAGAACTTCCAAGGGTGAGAGGATACATTTTTTTCAAAGACTTTATCCAGTAGAAGTGTCGTCAAAAACTGATATTGCTGTCCTGAAGCCTGAAGGCTTCTAAAAAAAAGTGACATACTATTGGAGATATTCCTGACTCTTCCGTTGAGAACACTGACGTGGAGCACCCTCCCAAAAGTTCATCAAGTGCTGAATGGGCAAATGGCTGCCATTGTTTTTTTTTTTTTTTTTTTTTTTTTTTTTTTTTTTTTTTTTCAAGTTGCTCTGAAAGAACCATAAGAATTCCTCTTCAAATATACTTGTGAACTTTTTCTTTATTAACTTGTATAATTGATTATGATTTAAGTTTTACATTCACAAATTTAAAAACTCTCCTTGCTCTAAATTTGAATTTGCAAAGTTCAATTTTTAAATTTCACTTTGCAATTTGGGAGTATGTTACAGATTGTAAAATAATATCAGTATGTAAACTTAACTATTACTTCATCCATGATTTTCAAGTTATGTTTTTGTTTATTTTTTTCCTGCGGTAGCATGGTAACACTGGTGGTTGTTTTTCTAGTGTTGATAGAATATAATGCTATAATACTTACTTGGTGTTTTTGTTAGCAGTGCTAATTTTAAGCTGCATTTAACTGAAAAAATAGTTGTTAATTTTTAATATTATTATGTTCATTCATCAAGAGAACTTGTTTGTTTAGGTGGTTTAAAAGGCATCTGTAACTTTTTACTTTGCTGTTGTTATTTACAGGAAATAGTACAGAAAGTGTACAAATATGTAGCAAAGCACTGAAATCTAAGTTTGACCATGCTTCCCAAGGGGGGATCATAATTTTAGTGGACTGTAATTTCAATACATATAAAATGAGTCAGTATGTGTAATTCTAATGAATTCTTTGATTTTTCAAATTGAAATGAACAGAAACTGCAATGTATGTATGCATGTAATTGAAATCGCTTGATGAAAGAAATATTTTATTTAAACTAAAGCTTCTTTTATAAATTTACCTAAAATAAAAAAAAAAGGCAACTTTGTACATTAAAATTAGTGTTTTATCTGCTAGGTATTCTAGGTTGTAACTTTAGACTGAGGATATGAAAAAGTTTAAACATTAACACAATCTATTTAATTTTTATCTAGTTGATGAATTTCTCATTATAAAGATTTTTTTCTTTAAAATCAAGTTTCTTTATTGATTTTTTATTTTAAATTATTGGATTGTTTTCCTCAGTGCATTATTTTCATTTTTGTATTAGAGTATTATAGCTTATTAACTGTTTATAAATTTTTAAACCATGCTAGTTATGTAATGTATATTTCTGTGTTTTTCAGTGACCGATTGGAAGAAAAGAAAATGGAATGGCGGAAAAAGCGTTTGCTTTTTATAAAACGAAAGCGAGAACAAGATAGAGGTCAAATGGATCGTTTATCATCCAATCTGCCTCTCTGGCCTCATAGAGAAGGTGCTTTTCTTCCTTTTTTTACCTCGTGTGAATGATGTAGTGTTTATTAACCCATAGAAATAGTTTGTAAGGAGATTACAAATACGGTATGTTTCAATCCATAAATGTTAAATAATGTTTATATTTAATGCTAGAAAGACAAGATTTTTCCCTTACTAAAAGGCCTAAAGCCATCATTTTGATAGGTCAACTTAAAATTAAGAATTTTTTAACTGACAGTACTTCAATATTTTTAATTAAAAATAATTTCTCATCAACAAATATTACACTATGATATATTTGGATATAACATTTTTATGAGCATTTATATTGAAATTCAAAAAGACATTTTAGTAAAAATAAAGTAATATTGGTATAATTAGTTATAAGCTAACTTATTTTATGAAAATATGTTTATGAAATTATGCATTAATCTGGACAAAGCAATTTTTGTACATCAATTTGAAATGATGTATACTGCCACTGAGAAAAAAAGATTTAATTTTCCGTTTTTTATTGATGAAATTTTAATAACTGATATTTTTGCTTTTGCATATTGCAGTCAATGCAAATTGTAGCATGCATATACTCTTTTATATTCCACCATGATAGTACTTCAGAATTGTGATGGGGGCTTGGGAAATTTGCATTGTCACTTAAAATATGTCCAAAGTCTTAATTAGTGAGGTGCTATTTTCCTTCTCTTTTTCCATAATAAAATTAGTGGGCTTAATCCAGAATATGATCCGTGTTCAAACGGATTAGAAGTAACAACATGAGGGTTAAAGCATTTGTCAGATAATTTCCATGAACCTTGCAAAAATAAATGTTTTATAGCAAATTTTATACAGTATCTTCAGAATTTTTTAGTTTATATATATATATATATATATAAATGTTAATGTTTTTTTTTTTTTTTTTTTTTTTTTTTTTTTAAATGTGTGTGTGCTTTATTTTTAGTTAAAACCTGCTAAAGAATATTGTGATTGTACCTCTTATCTGGCAACCATTGCCAAACCACAGAAAATGTCAGAAGCTAGGAATGAACCTTTGAGGATACTTTTTATGTACCTATAAGCATATACCTTTATATTGTCATATTATTAAAATTAAAAGAGAAAAGAATAGCATTCATTAATGTTTTCAACGAAGACTTTTGCTTCATGTATAATATTGTAATGTACAACCAAAAATAATACTGTAGTAGATGCCTGTACTATGCCTCTATTTCAAATTACAGCTGAATATTTCAGAGTCACTATGGGCAGTAGTGTCCTATATAACACAAGCTCATCTAGTTCTCTATCATCAACTGTTCCTATATAAGTATAGGTACTTGTACTGCAGTGGCAGAGGAAGGGCAAGGGAGAGAATATTGCATGAGTTTGCCATAAAAATGATGAATTTTGTAAACTTTAGAACATAAAAACATAAAAATAAATCAAGAGATTATGTAATTAGTTTTGCAATTAATGTAATGTAAAGGGTCTTTAAAATGCCACTGTTATATTTATTTTTGCTTTGCAGATGATTTTTTTAAATGTGTTAAATAGTTGTATTGATGTCTTCTTTATTGTGTGCTGAAAGTTTCTAAGATTATTGTGTAAGGTAGCTGTATTTTTAACATGTTATGTATCAAGCTTTGATGATGTGATGTTATTATGCTTGTCAACTATAGTCTGAGAATGATTAAACTTCTATGTTTTTTGTAGTCTTTGTCATTCACCTGTATGTTTTAATATCATTAACCATTGAGTACAGAATAGAACATAAAAACATGTGTTATGCAAGTTAATGCTATTTGCATTAACACAAGTTAATTAAGAAATCTTAACATATTTTTAGTCTTTGTGAGCAAGTTGTTGGAAAGCCTTTGCGGCTTAATATGGAGTGGAGGAGGTATCATAAGTAACAGTTTTTAAATGATGTTCTTCCAATTTATCATGCGGAGACTGCCTCCACACTATTCTTTGTAAATCAGCATCAGAATTAAATAGTAGCACATTTTTGCAATATCTGCATACATGGTATAGTTGTAACAATGGTAGTAAATCAAAATGTCAAAGATATCGTCTTCTAATTTAGGGTCAACCATTAATTTATCATTCAGTGATGCGCTTGATGATATTAATACAGAACTATCAAAAACATATCTAAGAGCAGTATTTTTTTTAGATGCTCAAACTACAAGCAGAGATTTACGTGAAAAGTTACGAGAAAAAGAAAGATTGCAGCAGGAAAAAGAAAGACGACTTGAACGTTTTCGCAGTCCTCCTAAAGACAGAGGGGAAATTGCAGTTGAGTCTGAAGAAAAGAAAGAGAAAGAGCTTCATATTTCTCCAGGTATTTTTCTGTTTGTTGGTGCATGGCTCAGTTTGTGCATATTTTATTTCAACAAAAATGTTTTTCATGATTTTTTTTCCCAACGTTCATGTTTTCAGTGTGCTTTTGTTCTTAGTACCTAACAATTGGAGAATCGATAACCATTGCTACTAGTGCAGTGTGTATACATTACATTGTTGAGGAGGGAGGAGAAACCTTCCCAACACATACTAAAACAGCTGACTATTTCTACTACACTGCAGTGTGTCTGTATGTTTGAAAATCATTTTCATTAATTGCCAGCAGGTATCCCTGCTTGAGATATTTGAATTTGATTTATGTAGACTTTTAACCTGGTTATGAATCTGAAAGTAATGGAGAAGCATGTTAGTCATAACACTAGTAAGTTTGTAATGCAGATTTTAAATCTCTGGGATCTCTTAGAAGCTTATTTAAAAACAAATTTTAAATATTTTCTCTGCATTTCTTGTAGCCTTAAATGTTTGTGGATAATATATGATTAAAACTGATTAATTAATATATGATTATTCTTTTAATGTAAAACAAAAAAGTTAATCACACCAGTAGCTTGAAAATAGCTGATACAATAAATATACAGAACAAATGTAACAAAAGATTCTGATAGTTGCTCAATTTTTGTTATGCTTTCCATGATATATGATTGATTGTTGCACAAGACTGTATATTTTGAGATAAAAATGAGAGTATGTAAAATTTCAGTGTCAATTTCTTAAACCTAAAAAATATGCTGTAATTTCACGATAAAAGGGAGACTATGTAACATAAAAGTTTTTCATGAAATTCAGCAGTCTGAAATCTAGATTTTGTATTAGTTTCATTTATGTTGTAAAATGCGCCATGCATAGTTATTTTATCTGAGATGATTGTGGTCTGGGTATAGCTGGAATACTAAATATTTTACTTCCTCAAGTCTAGAATTTCTGGATTAAGTACCCTTATTATCATTAATTAAGGAAAACTCACAAAAATGATGAATATTCAAAAAGGTACCTGTAGAATTTAATGAAACTGACTCACAGTATGCAACACATAGTAAGGTATAAAATAACATGAAAAGAAATTACCAGACAATTTTGGTTTTTACAAAGCATATGTATAAAATGAACAAATCGGATGTGTCAGTTTGTTTTAGGAAAACTACCTTCAATATGGATATGATCTCTCCTAGAAGCAGTATTGCACATACAGCAACGTGTGATGCTGTCAATTATGTGGTCTATCAGATCCATAAGAAGTGAAGCCATTGCTATTTTAAAGCAGTTGCAAGCATGGCAAGGGTCTTACGAAGCAGATTGAAAGCAGCCATACATCTTCCGAAATCATCCCAAACATTCCCAGTAGAATTCGGGTCTATTGATCAAGCTGGCCACTTTATGCACTGAATTGTTTGCTGCTGAAGATAGTCATTCATGATTAATGAATCTGTGCAGTCTGTCTAACATTGTCATCCTGTAGTAGGAAATTATCATCTATTGCACCAACTTAAGGGTACACATAAGCATCAAGGATGTCATCTCTATAGGCTTGAGCATTTGTGGTTCTATGTGGAAAGACATGGAGGTCTGTGCATCCACCCAAAGAGATACCCCCTAAGCACAGACACTGCCTCCTCCATATGCATCTCTTTCACATACTTTTGATGGACGATGACAAGCATCAGGTTCTCTCCAAATAAAATAATGCCTACTATCACTTTAGAGGCTAAACATGGACACTCATTTGTAAGGAGAAGAGCTCTCTATTAATCAGTCATCCAGTGGACATGTTAATGTGCCCACCTCAAATGTTCCCTTATATGATGTAGGGTGAGCTGCACACAAATAGCTGTTCACCTCGCATACAGACATTCTTTATGAAGCCTTATACGTATGGTTTATGTTGGCATCAACCCTCTGGTGGCTGCAGCAAGGAAAGATCTGAGTTGAGTCCCAGTTGTGGTTGTATTTCTTCTGTACATAACAAATATAGTCAAATACCGAAAATCCACCAACCTGAAATCTGCCAACTCTTGAAATCTGCGTTGCTTTTCAAAATACATAGACTCCAACTACTATGGATTCTCCTTAGTTTCTACGGAAATTCATGATAAACTACGAGCTACGAAAAGTATGGAAAAAACTACGGATTTTACAGAAACAGAGTAGGAGAACCAGTACGCAAAACGGAACCAACTAATTCATCCGATGATTGGCTGAATATTCGTGTCATCATATATCACGTATTGAGTGCATTGCTGGTTTTGAAAAATAGCCAATCGCAGATCAGTAACTCCAACTGTTAATGACTAGTCGATAGTCCCCCCCCCCACAACATCTTATCTCCCAGGTTCGTTGCAACTGCGTGATTAGCTTGCCTTCGGCTCCATTGCTTGTATTATGGCGAAAGCTTAGCGTGTGTCTTGTGAATTGGGATTCAGGTGGAAGTTTTTTAATAATGCTACCTCGAACGAAAAAGCCAAAATTATCAAAGCAGAAATTTAAAGATTCATATTCTTCAGAATTTCCATGCATTAAAGCATTCGTAATTTCTGTGAATCATGCACACTGCAGTGTATGCAACAAAGACTTCTCAGTTACACATGGCAGAAAAGATGACTGTAAACGGCATGTTTTTTCTCAAAAACATATAGAACTTGGCACTGTAAAATCTAAAAAAATAACGAATTTTTTAATAGATGACGACGAAACAGTTCCTATAGAAGCCGAATCCTATTTTGTTCGAGTTTTAATTGAACACAATCTACCGCTTTCTGTTTCGGATCATTCCAAAGAGCTTTTCAAAGCAATGTTTCCGGATTCTGCCCTAGCAAAAAAATTAAACTGCGGTCATACAAAAACTGCCGCTCTTGAGAAAACGCTTGCAGAAAGTACTGTTGCCGATATTATAAAATCAGTGTGCAATACATCGTTTTCTCTAAGTACTGATAAAAAACTGTATCCATTGGTTATAACATATTACAGTAAAGAAAAGGGAGTGATAATTACGTCATTGATTTCTATTTTAGAGTGCACGAATAATACTGGAGAAGGTATTTTTAATTGTATAAATGAAAATTTTAAAAGCAAAGGTTTAGAATGGAAAAATTGTGTATCATTTTCTTCAGATAATGCTAGTAATATGATTGAAAAGTTTAAAGGTGTAGCATCGTTTATCAAAATGCATCAACCAAGTATAATCATCCGAGGTTGTTCATGCCACCTCTTGCATATAGCTGCAAAAAAGGCTACTGAAAAATTGGCTCAGAAATCGAAATGTTCTTAATAGATATATATTTTTATTTGGAGAAAAGTTCAAAACGGAAGCATAGCTTCAAAGTTGCTCAACAAATTTTGTGACAGAACGCAAAATCTCATAAAATTTTGAAATATTGCAGTACGACATGGTTGTCTGTTTTAGAATAGTGGGATGCAGTGATAAATTTTTTTGGAGATCAACCAGATAACAGTGAGAATGAAGGAAAGAGATTGCAGAACATTAAAAAAATGTTACAATCACCTACCACCAAATTGTACTTGTTATTCATGCTTGGATAGGGAAATCTAGCTCACATTCAAGGTATGTACTGTGTGTACAAGCAAGCTAATTCCACCAAAATGGTATCTATAATAATTTGGACAAGTCTTACAAAGCAGGTTTTTTCCTTAATGCATATAGTTGATTTGTCCAGTTATAAAAATAATACATTGTTTTTTTAGTAACATTCCAAGAAACAATTTGAGAAAAATGTGTTTAAAAATCTGGATGGTATTACAAATACTGGGTAATTTTTTACATAATTAAAGAACATTGTGTAATGCAAGAAGTTGTTTGCAGATGTTGATGTGCTTTGCCTTTTGTTGTGGTGTGAGCGCTTAAGTCACCCATTTTGAACACACCTTTGTTATCTCCAAATCACCATGCACAATCACCTGTAATGTTCCTCATGCTGTCTCTTCCTGCATCTTGTTGAACGTTATGCGCGTTTTCATCATGATCAAATCCGAAACGGTTGCCACATTTGCTGCTGTATGCAATGTGGCAGGTCGTCCTGCGCTGACACCTTTGGCTGCAGTCTCCACTCCACTGCTGAACTTGGCCAACCAACAGTATACGGTACACCTTAAGGGTGTTTTTTTCCTGCACACCGATACCATACAACGATGGATCTCACTATCCTGTATCACTTCCTTCCATAGGAACCACACTGTGCAACACTGACCATGATAGTCACCTTCCATCATTGCTGTTCACGCTCTCAATGACAATGGCAAAAGGGTCGGCTGGTGACTGATACCATTTGCTTGTGGCCAGTGGCATCTATGCATTCTGAGTAGCTCACTCCCCTTTGTGTCTATTTCACTTGTTTTCCCTGTCGTATCATGTAATAGTTTCATTGTGAGAGCCGTTGTATCAATCGTTTCTGTACGATCCATGTAATTATACGAAAACTGATTAGAGTATTATTTTTTTGTTAAAAGATGCAAATAATAAAATTGTATTTTTATTTTTAAGTATTTTTATAGTGTTTGCATTTACGAATTAGTAACAGGACTTTCAATTATTAATTAGTCAGTATTTAATATTATTCAAAAACATATTTTTTTATCATTTAAAAATGTTTTTGTTGTTGAGAAAATCTCATGAGTTCTTAAAAAAATATCATTTTTGAGTGTCATAGCTTAGCAAGTATGCTGTAAATTCAGAAGCAGAAACAAACTGAACTGCAGAATTGCTGTGAAATGATTCAGTTTTACTGGTTTTGCAGATATGGAAAGACAAGTATTCTACTAAGAAATGTAATATGTAGTTCCTCTGTAGAAAGGAAAATATCACTCTTTCCCTCCTAAATCCCTTTTCTAATTCATGCTTGGATAGGGATTGCTTTATGTGAGTTAACCCAATGCTTGGTTTGTTTGAGTCAAGATCCAAGCATGAATTTTCTAAGCATTGTTTTTTTAGGGGTGGGGAAGTTGTTGTTATTTATCATTTATTTTGCTTCCTGCATATTCATATTTATGCATATTTGCCATTTACTTTTTACAGTTTATGTAATTTTAATTACTAATTTTTTTATCAGCAAGATAAATTCATCTTTCTCTTAATTCATTATTTGTGTTCAGTTCTCCCTGTAGAATTCATAATAAGTATTCAATGGATTGTGATTTCTTGTTATAGAAATAATTTATAATGAGATTGAGATAACAGTAACAGCATATGAGGTTTTAATTTATAAATTAAAGCATGTTGATGAAAATAATTTCTGTATTATACTGTAAGAATATTTTATTAATCTTAAATTAAATGCATCCCTGCAGATTAATATATATGAAAGGTGATGTGTGATAATAAAATAATCTTAAGATTAGAGAGAAGAAAAGTATTTTTTCATAGCAGAAAAGCTACAACGGTTTGCTATAATGTGATTTTACTTCCTGTTATCTTGTTATTGTATTGTTTCTAAAAAGCACCATAATTAGCTAGTGACATTTGGTAGTGAAATTGTTAACATGTCACTGTGATATAGGATTGTATTCTATATTGGATGTATTCTGATAAGATATATATTGATGGTATTCTTTATAATGGAGTCTCAATACCATTAATCTATTTCATATTCAGTTATATCTCAAGCAGTTCATTTTTTTAAATTTCCTCCCAGACCCTTTAATTATTTATTTCTCAAAATTTTAAATTATTAAAATATAGTTTTTTATTTAAATTTTGAAAGTATAATTTTGTTATACAAGACATCTTGACTTTGTTAAACAAATCTTAGCATCGTGCTATTAATTTAAATGGCTTTTGAAACTCATAATGTTACTATATATCAAAGAGCTTGAAATAAACATTTTATAATTACAGAGCTCTCTCTCTCTTTGTAATTCATAAAATGCAAATTAGAATGAATAGGAATTTTTAACAGAACAAGGATGATTAGAAATTTATTAATATTTAGATATTTTAAATAAAGCATTACTAAAAAATACTTTCAGCATATTTGAGTCTAAAAAAGTATTATTTCATACATGGTGTGGTAGATTATTTAATTAGTTCTGAATAAATTTTGAAGTAAAATTAGACGCTTCAGAAAATACTGATAGCTATGATCCTTGACAGACATTATATATTAATTTCAGCACTATTAATACATTTTCAGAATTTCATAGTTTTTTGGGGTGGGTGGGTGGAGGAATTACTTTGTAAATAAAATTCAAATGTTCTAACTGCATTATATGTGCTATATATTTTGAAAGTAGTTTTGTTTCAAATCATAAAAAGTGAACTAAAATTCACTCATAAAGTGTCAGCAATGAAACTTAATATGTTATAGAACCTTTCATAGAAGAAGAACCAATGGATTATGAGGAGGATAAAGAGCAGGAGGAGGAGGAGGAGGAGGAAAGTGATCAACCAAGTGATGATAAAGATGATACAGAAAGTGAATCAGAGAGCAGTGATAGTGACACAGAAGGTATATACCAGTGCATTTCTTAATTTCACATTATCTTTGACTATTACAGAGTCAATTATAATTGAATAAACTGTGTCTATTGCAATCTGAATAGAATTATGGAGGGAAAAGTAAACTTATGAGTATATATCCTTAAATGCTAACTTTTTCTTGGCGATTTCTTGCTTTCTTTCATTTAATTAAAATGATAGAATTTTATATTTAAAAAAAGTCCGTAGTTCATATTCTTAAATTTAAATTTTATTAGTATTTTTGTAATTTTTTTACAAAATTATTATATTTTATTTAGATGTCTAATCTAAATAAAGTATAATAATTTTGTAATGTAATTTGTTTTGTATTTAGATATCTAATCTAAATAAATAATATAATCTAATAAAATATTAACCTTTTAATCTCTTTCTCCATATAAACTGGAAAGTATCATCTTCAGGGGGGAGGCAGAAAGTTTGTAGCTTAAATTTAACTAATAAAATCCATTTTCTGTAAATTATAAAAAGTAATTTAGATGTGTTAGTATTTTTCTGAGCATTAATAGACATTTGGCAGAATGTCATTTTTTTCGTAACTTTCTTACACATTTTCCCCCAGAAAATCGGCAACTCATTAAAGATTTTGTGAATTAATGAAAAAGCATTTATTTGGCTATCGTTTGGTTTGTAGGCTCTATTGTATTCATAAATAATTATTAAAAGAAGTAGTTTATTAGAAACAAGACATTTTTTTGACAGAAAAAAAATTGTAAGGCCAATATGTACATTTTTTCCGCCCCCCCCCCTTTTTTCCCATTTAAGGACTAAAAAAAATTTTTTTTTGAAACGGTCTTTTCATTTGCTAGATCTTCTGCAAAATGCATTCAGTATGATGGTTAAGAGGCGATATCATGCAGTTCCTTTCCGCGTCTTGTTTCTCCACTTGAATATTCCTATGCAATCTGTTTATAGATGCTACTTTTCCCTATGCAACATGCAACGTGTGTATAAATGCTACTCTTTGGTTCCACAAAATTATACTTGTGTTGAATTTCCAGTGTTTGATTTGGATTCTGGCAATTCATGGATGTTGCATCTCCTTCATTTATCAGAAAAAATGGTTATTTCTTCTTTGATAAGCTTTTGAATTTCTGCCATCAGTATTACTACACTTCTGTCTGGTTAGTCACCAGAAATAGGAAGTGACTTTTTAAACCTTTTCCCACCCTATATTCTAACATTTTTCTTGCAGTTCCTTGCACTTCCATTAAATTTCGTCTTTTTAGAAGTATAGCCTCACAGAATGTGAATTTTCACATTTCTGTTGTAAGGCAGAATTTATGATGTATTTATGAAGAAATCCAGTGCTTTCTTTCTCAGCCGATATCTCCTCGTTTGTGAGAATTTGTTATGGCTCCCACAGCATTGGGAATGCTGATCAGTGAAATGGCAGTTAAATATAAATCACTTGAATCCACTTGTAGGGACTTAAATGCATGGGTTGGCTGTTGTCACATGTATATTCGAGAATGTGCTAAAATCGTAGTATTTCAATCGAATGCTAGAGTGCCGAGGTTTGGATACTTAGAAAATACCCAAATGTTTGAAAACTTAATTTAATTTTAAAATTAAATTTTTAAGACTTAATGTCTTAAAAATTTGGAATAAGGCTGAAATTTCTTTATTAACTTTATAGTTTTTCTGATTTTAAAAGCCTTTTTAACTTTAACTTTCGTAAAGCAGAAGACAGGGTTGCCACGCTACCTGGAAAACCGGGAGAACCGGGAAAAGTCAGGGAATTCGAAAATTGACCAAAATATTCAGGGAAAAGTCAGGGAATTTAAGTATTTTTGTCAAAATCTGGAAAAGTCAGGGAAGTTCATACAACGATCCCGCCAAAAAAAGCGATTTTTGCGCCGACGTCGGAAGAGGTAACTTTTTTGGCGAATTATGTATCACGTGAGTGTCATTTGGGTAGCTGGCATAGAGCCAATTTTCGCAGCTCCAATTTGATTGTCTTTTAGAAAGGCAAAGCAACTTTCCCGCAACTTTTGGTTTCCAATATTCTCGAGAATCGCATGTGCAGTGCATGAAGTAAAGAAAGTACCTGTTCTCGTATAAAACAAAATGGGTTTAATCCTAGTATACGGTACCGTGGAGGTTAGAATCAAAGAATATGTATTGTAAAGAAGGAAAACCTCTCTGCAACAGACGTGGCTGTGGCTCCGTTCCATCATAGAGGGAAAACAGCTGTGATATGTCTGATATATCTGTTGCCAAAGCTCGAGACCGGTGTCGAAGTTCGAAGGTCACGTTATCAAGAGTTCATAAAATGAATATCGTTTAAAATTTCTTCAACCACTTGCGTTAAAAAGACGTGCCACGCACGTCAAGATGCTTTTGTCTCAAACCGCGAGCGACGTGAACACCACGTCGATAAGCATTTATCGCAAAAATGAAAATAACGTGGTGCACACGTCGCCTAACAACGAGATTGTTTATTTCTCGAGTTACAGCTCTGGATTGCACTCGCAGATGCGGAGCGGCGTAAATGAGACACTTTACCGCTTGTTATATTGTAGCACACGGCACCGCAACCGTGAAGTTTAGTCTTAGCGCAAGTGGTTAAACTCTAAAGGAAAAGAAAATATTTTTTGGCGCAAGTAAATTAATTCATGGATTAGTTATTTTCAGGGAAAAAAAAAAAAAAATTACGAAAATCCGTTTTTAAAATTATTGCGAAAAATCCAAGAAGAAACGTCCTTTGATAAAACGTTTCTTCTTGAATTTTTCGCAATAATTTAAAAACAGATTTTCGTAGTTTTCTTTTTGTCAAAAAGCATTTCTTCTTAACACGTGTTTCTCAATTTCCTGTACACATCGCGGAGAGGGAAATTCTGGCCGCTAGGTTCCGTCGCCAAATCCCTTGGCAAATTTTCCCTCCGCATTCTAGCGGCGTAATAGCATTTTACTGGTATGGAACCTTTTCTTCTTTACATAGACATTCTTTGGTTAGAATAATAATGGGATTTGGCGACATCTTGATGCGCAGTAAACGGGTCATTTTGGTCTTGGTGACAATTTTCAAAATTGTGCCAAAGCCTTACCGTATACTAGAATTTTACCGCAAAATCTTTTTAAACCTTTTTTTTTCTTTTTAATAAATACCTTACCGTTTTTCAGTAAAATAAAAAAATAGTAATCAGTCATCTAGGCTAGCCATGTAATATAACTATATTCGCTAAAATATCGTTGATTATTCTAATTCAATTTTTAAGTAATTATTTTTATGTTATTCATATAATTTAATGTCGCTTCTTCCCTCTAAATTTATTTATTATTAGTAAATAATATTTCCAAATTTCAGGAAATTTTCTCTGGCATAATCCTGAAATTAATTATAGCAGTATGATGACATACCAAATTTAATACAAATTTAATGCACACATTTTTTCCTTATGTATGCTGCGAAATAAATATAAAATACCTCAATTTATTAAAATAGATTTCTTTCTTTCGCTTAGCTGCAGAATGTCTGCAAAAAAAGCCTTATTTTATTCCAGATTGGAAAGATTCTAATCTCAATCTTCAGTGGAGAAAACAACAACTATTATAATTATATTTGTGTTTTCAAGTGTTAAGGTGCCTTTTAAGAACATACCTCACGCAAATTAAATTTACCTAAAATCTAACCTAACTATTTAGCATTGCGTTGTGATTTATAAGGATCGGATTATCCTCGTGTTGAACTGGTGATGATCATGAGTAATAATTAAATAAAACATACATTTGTTATTCAATATATATATATCTTAAATTTTATTAAGTTTCTTAAGTGGAAAACTAAACAAAATTATCAAACAAAGTATACCAAGAATAATTAAGAATAAATGTCCTCTGGGATTTATTGAATAATTAAGAAAATTTGCTACACAATACAAGTAATAAGATAATTAATTTACCTCTTAGCACAGCCAACGTACATTACGCGGATAGACTGGAATTTTCTTGAAACACACCTGGAAAACCTGGAAAAGTCAGGGAATTTCATTCTCCTGTTTGAGTGGCAACCCTGAGAAGAGGTTTTTTTTTTTTTTTAAGTTTCTTATAGGGCAGAGAACTTATAGGATAGCCAAGTGTTTAGAAGCTGAAGTAGGCAGTAGGTTGTAAATCACAACACTACCTGATCCTCGTAAAATTTGATCAGTTTGTATTTACTTTGGTATTATGGCTTTGCATAATTTATCAGAGAAGTCTCCCCCTTTCTGTTATATATAATATTCTATAAATATTGTGATGATTGAGTGATAACTACAGTGGATTAGGCAATACTATGTTGTTAGAATGATAACTCATTGTATTAATTTGGCAAAAGATGGTAATGTCATATTCCCACAATTTTGTATAGTTTAGCAAATTTTTAGATAGTGGACTAAGCAGAGCACCAAACGATGTGTATTAGCAGTAGTAAGGTCCAAGTGAGAAAAAGAGGGGAAGTAAGTGCACATTCAGAAAAATAGTCAAAAGGTCCCTTAATCTAATTGGATAAAAGCTGTTACATTGCAGGACTACATTTGCAAGCATCAAATGTATTAATTTTGAAAAGACAGTTCAGTAAAAATATTATAAACAATTTCTACTTTTAAAACTGAAAGGAGAAATATACAAATTAAAATGAAGAATTACGGAGCTATTGTTAATTTAAGATGTAATTTTGAATTACATATTTTAGAGTTTATACACACACACAGATATATATTATATATATATATTTATTTATTCCATATTCAACTTGCACTGTTACTGAGGGAAATTTTAATTTATCTGGCAAACATGTAAACGGAAGTAGAAGGGTCTGAAATAAGCAAATTTGGTAATGGATTGTGTGTACAGAAATGCCATGGTAAGCTAGTACAAGATTCTGTTTAGCAGTTGGTAAAAGCATTATTTTTATGTTAATTGTCATTCTCCTTGCAAATTCCAAATGGTTGGATCAGTTTATGTAAGCAGAGTTGATTGATTTCATTTAATCTGTGGGGCTGCTCAAAGGAGATATTTGGGAATTATGCTCTGTATCTGCTTTGAGTAGCTGCTTCATTTTAGCTGTAGCTCCATAAAAAAAATGCATTAATTATCTTGCAAGTGTTGGGGGGTATATATATTTAAAGATAAAGACAGAGTGGAGAGGTTTTTAAAGTTTTAAAACTTCTTTAATATAATTTTTCATGTATTTATTAAAAAATGAAACTTAATGTCTCTTATTATGCAATAGCCAAATTTCATATTGTATAAGTTATAGTATGTGTATAAAGTGCCTCAAAACTCTTTGTGCAGACTTTGGAAGGTAGAAACATTGATATGAACCATAGTCACATAGAAAAACATGATCAGATATACCACCAGGTAAATGTCTTTATTCTGCAATAGCCAAATTTCATGCTGTGTCGCAAAACTATGTACAGACTTTGAGGGGAGATAAAGGACATTGATATGAACCATAGTCACATAAACAAACATGACTTGATCTGCCACCTGCTGGAGACACACAGTCAAAAACAGTACAGGAAACTGTATAAAGTGCTTTATTAGGCAAAATGTAACAGTTTACCTACTGGTAGACACAGGATATGGTTTCACATGAGGGGTTCAATTTCTGACCATTTGCAATGATGCATGCCTGACACCGATGCAGCATAGATGGCTGAACATTTTCAGATACCTTTAGTTTCATGCATATTAGCAATGGTAATAGCAGTTCTGGCCATAATGGTTAATGTGTACACAATAATCTTGAAGGTCCCTGCATGGAAAGAAGAGCTGTGCAAATGAATTGGGCAATATATCTACCATCTATCAATTCAATTCTGAATCAAATATTCTTATACCTGACTGGCATAATTAGCTGGAATCCAGTCATGTTGGAACTACTACTGCTAACTCACAGACATTGGAATATCATTTGGTATCAGGTAGAACTTTTCCCAGTAATGTCCAATACTTCCAAGGCATCTTGTCAGACTGTTAATATATGTAATCCAACTAAATAGTCATCTTCTCACTACCTTACTGTGCATTAGGTTAGGTTTGGTTATTTTAATTACGGCAAAGCCTCGAGGGCTATCTGCCTAAGGGGAGGGATGCCTTCGTGGAGGACTTTCTAAGGGGAACTGGCTCGTATACACGTTACACATGGGGAAACCCACGAAAACACCCATGCAGCCAGCCCATTCGCGGGATTCAAACCTCGGACCAAACTACCAGTGTTCAGCGACTTTACCGCTTTGCCGCTGGTGGGCTACTGTACATTAATAATGAAGTAATGTTATGTTGCTCACAATCATATGATGCGAAGGTTTGTGTGTGCTTACATGCAGGCATTGTGGAAACCAAGGGCATTTTTATAAGAAAAGGTCTTACCCCCATTAACATAACACAATATGGGAATTCCAGATTACCCTAACTTTGCTACAGAAACCACTATGTAAATGCCACATGACACAAATAACTTAACTTAGCAATCCATATAAATCAAAATAAAGCTTATTTAGATCTAGATGGATTGGCTATGTCAATGCCCTATCAGAATAAAAACACTTCTATTATTTTTTCAAAATTGGAATAAATTTCTTCTATGCTTTAATTAGTATAAATATACCTGTTTTATTTGATAATATATCTGTAACTATTTCTAAAGGAGGTTAAGTGATAGTTTTGAAATATATGATCAAAGTAAATTTAATATTTGAGTAAATTCATTTTAAATGTATTTTAGTGATGTATTAATAAAAATGTTTTAATTTTTGTATTAAATGTTACCAGCTTAAAAAAAATATATAACATTTGCTGTAGTAAAAAAATGAAAATTATTTTTGTCTTTCCTGAGAATTTCAGCATAGTTCTCCTAAATATGCTTGTTTCTGTAGGTTCTAGTCATAATTCAAAAGTAGATGAAGAGGAGGATGAAGAGGTTGCCGAAGAAGAATCCTCAGGTAAATTTTATGCACATATTATTTAAATAAAACTATACTCTTTGAATATTATAATAAATCAAAATCATTTTTATTTTTCAAATGCCAGTTACATTGGCGGTTTGGCCATTAAACTCCTTGCTTGCCAATAGACAAGAAAAATTTGCCAGTGCTTCACATTCGTCCAAATGTTCCGCCATCATTGGCCGTCCTAATGTTCCGCCATCATTGGCCGTCCACTATTACATGAAACACACAATAACAAATCAGCTAGTCCGATCCAAAATAAATGATTCTGTAGACAGTCATGTCCCGTCAATAGTCTAAAAGATGCAACCGCAATTGTTCGCGGATGGTCGGGAACAAAAGCTGGGTTAGTTGAGAGAACATTCCAAGGCTTGCCCTCACAAGCCCGAGTGGCAAAATCTCTAAAAGACTTTAGATAGGTTAGCGATGTCAGAAGCTTAATAGAATGGAGGCTTGCACTTGTTTTTGGCTTTTATAACCCCCTTTTTCGCAAGCATATCAGCCATCTCATTCCCATAAATACCGCAGTGTGAAGGTGCCCATTGAAAAGATATCTTATGGGAAAGTTCTTTTATGACTTCCTGACACTGTTGAACACATATGTTCTTACACTCTTGGTAAGAGGAGATGGCCTGTATTGCTGAAGTCGAATCAGACAGTACAACAGCTCTCCTGAACGAGCTCTGTCTCAATGATAATTGTTGGAAAGCTACATGAATGGCTTTCAGTTCTTCATCAAAGTAAATGAAGTAAGCCCCTACAGGTATGTAGAAACTGAAAAGCCTGCTGAAAACTTCAGCCCCAGCCCCCTGGATCCTATCAGTCAAAGAGCCATCCATATATATATGTATCCATTCCTCAGCTGGAAAACATTGCTCAATTGTTTCCAAAACTATAGTTCTTATTTGCTCTGGACTCATTTCCTTCTTATCTACTTTTATTTCCAGGTCCAACCGCACATCAAGGAAGCTATAATCCAAAGGATTTAGCAAAAAACAGCAGCGCCGGTTTCAGTGTTCTTATATGATTGTATTGTTCTAGACAAGAAATATACCGCAGAAAGCCATTTTGTGCCATCAGATTTCATTGTTTATTATAATCTGAATCAAAATCAAGCTATATAGTTTAATGTATTGTGGTGTAGTGGTCGAATCTGCTGCCCAAAGCCCCTGTTGAGTTCAGACGAACTTCCAACTTAAGTTATGAACAGTAACATGAATTGTAAGAAGTTTTAGTTCTAGTGGGTCAATGCCTGCAGTGCCAGCAGGAAAGTCCTACCAGCCAGTGCTCTCCTTAATAAACAACATCCTCTCTTGCTGCAAAAACTTTGCTCTCTCATGGTGTCATTACCGCCGCTGAATCCGGGGGGGGGGGGATTCCTCCACTGGTAGATAGGAAAGGGCGACCACATTCTGACCCCAATGTGATTTCTTTATCCCTGGAACCACTGGAGTGAGCTTGACTTGGCGGGTGAAAGCAGTATAATTAACAATTGGACCTCACTGCAACAGGATTTTTTTCTCTGGTGTGAAAGAGGCACAGTTGCATTTGGAATTGAATCCTCCTGGGCGAAACCAGACAAAGAACATCTATATGACCTTGTCACAACTCCTCCCCTCATAGAAGAATTTTCCTAGGCCATGGAAAGGAAAATTCTGTGTTTTTTCACTGTCTCCAGAACAAAAGTGATAACCATTCAAGTAATAATAGAGAAGCCACTTTACCTCCACTTATTCCTAGATCACACCCCCTTAAGACAGTTAACATAAAAGCAAAAATACAAAAAAAAAAAAAAAAAAAAAAAAAAAAAAAGGTATTTAAACTGCTGCTATTGTGTGCCTGACACAAAATACATTACTCAGTTTTGGAGAGGAATTCCCAGTTCCCAATTCAAAACTGAGCCTTCCCCAAATTTTCTAAAATTTACTAAATTTGGATAAGAGCAATTGATTTTAACAATTTAAAAAAAAAAAAACACATGATGCCAACAATTTTGAATTTTAAAAAATATAATGATAGTTTTCCTCAATTTTCAGTGCACTAGGAAATTTTTTACTGTGACATTCGGTTGGCTGCTAAACTGAAGCACAACTCAACCCATCTGCATTACCATGTAATTTGCCTGGCATATGAATAATTTCAAAATTGCTCTGCTGGAGACACAAGTCAAAAAAAGAATTTGATCCCGTTATAAGAAAGTTAACGGACTATGATACATCTGGATCTTAAATTTTTGTCTGTCTAAATAATGGTTTAGTTTCTTTAGTCCCAATCAATGTCCACTAGCTGCCTTTTAACAGTGCTCAGTCTTAGAAAAAATTTTATTAAGATAGAGTGCAGGGTGTTCTTCCTCATCCTGAACGTGAGACAGCATGATATAAGCTAACATCGGTCTGCACAGGAAATTCATTAAAGTACTCTGGTGCAAATAAAACCTAACTTTATACTAATTTGGTCTTAAGTCTGTTTAAAGCCTCATCGCACTCTTATTACCTGTATCCAAATTACCTTTTCCTTTTTATTTTTGCCCTTCAAAGCGTCTGCCAGAGCCCCCTGAATATGCACATAGTCTTTTAAATACCTTGCATAGTAGCCCGCAATACCGAGGTAGCTACTTATCTGCGTTTTAATAATAGGGCTTAGAAAATCTCTGAGTGTCTGAATTTTGACGTTTTTCCAGACCCTACCTCATGATCCAGAAATTTTGCGTGATCTTGGGCAAATCTTTATTTAGAGGGCTTAACTTTCAGTTTAGCCTCCTGAAGGTGACATAAGACAACATCTAAATCTTTCATATGTCTTTCCTAACTCGGCAAAAAGATTGCAATGCCATTAATATATGATCTAACCCTTCTAAAATAAGAGCAATCAGTATACAAAAAAAGAAGGGCACATTTAAGAGCCCAAACATTTTCTTTGGGATGAAAGAACCAAAAGGTTATAAATGCAGCATACCTATGTGCACCTTCTGTGAGTGGTATCTGGAAATACCCTTTGGTTAGATCTGTGATGGTGATAAACAGGGCTGCGCTGACCTTTACTACAACTTCTTCTATATTGAAAACAGAGCAAAATTCTGTCAGATTTTGCTTCGTATAATCTATACAAGTGCAGAGATCTTTGTCTGGAACCCCTAGTAAGATAATAGGTGAAGCATAATTAGATTACCCAACATCCCTAATCCATAACTCAAGCAACTGCTTAATTTCCTTCTTTAAGATGTCGGTTTGTCTCGCCAACATTCAGTAAGGCCCAGCTCTAACTGGTGTCTCATTCAATAATTTGCCCATTTCAACCAAAGGCATATAGCAGGGGTCAAATGAAGACATTACCCCATACTTCTCTATAATTTCCTGGAATTTTCCTGTTTTCTCTGTCGAAGCTCTTTTCTTCAACTAACGATCTCCAACTATTTTCCAAAAATCTATCTTTATTGGATCAGCCGAAGGAACAAGGAATATGAGCCTGTCCCTCAATATCCCCCACGCCCTCCTCCATCGTCAGATTCACAAACTCAGGGTGCTGATTATCCTCTCAACAGCCAGCTTTTGGCTTCTGATACTCTTTTAGTTTATTTATTAAGTCTAAAACATACTCGAACATTGTGGGTCTGAACTTTCTTCCTGTAGTCAATTTTTTATACACGATTGTTTTCGGTGTTCTCAAATTCTCCTGTGTGCCAGCTCACAGGGACTAAAACAACCTGTGCTCTTGTGGCTGACAGTTCTGAGGGCGAACAAAGAACAGGGCAAGCATTCTTCCCCAGTCCTTACCGTTTTCCAAAGCCTTCAATACACTTTTCAGGGTGGAATACAACCTTTCAACAGAATTGCTTTGACACGCGGAAGAGTGGTACACCTTAATCCCGAACTTATTAAAAAAACTCCGATGTAAGTTCACTAACAAACGATCTTCTCAAATCACATTGAATCTCTTTAGGGTAACAAGATCTACAAAAGATTTCTATTAAAGCTTGAATTACAGTAGTGGCCAAAATTGTGGACACTTTTGGAAATTTTTATGTTTTTGAACTTTGTATGCTTATAGAAAAATGTTACGTTTCGCAAAATGCAAACTTGTATATATCATTTTAAAGAGAATTTATTACTGAATTCAATACAAAACACAAAATTCAATTATTTGCAATAAAAAAAAAGTTATATGTACTTTAATATAAATAAAAAACACAGTTATGACGTGGTTTGTAATTTCTAGCTTTCCAAGCCAATCACTGTTCTTCTTCTGAGAACCAATCAAACGTTAGTAATTGCCAGTAGAAGCTGACATCACTTTTATACTTGAAACAATTCATTATTTTACTTTGTTCTCTAGAAGGAAGACCTGTTTCTTATACACTGCAATTACAAGTAGGAATTTCTGTAAAAATTTTTAATATTTAGTCAAGAAGCAATGACATCGAATAAAGAGTAGATTGGACACCTAGAAAGAGATGCAATATTATTGTGCTACGAGAAAGTGGTCTTTCCTATGCTGAAATTGCAAGACAGGTGGGTGGTTCACTGACTACATCTGGAGTCCGAAAGTTTTGTTTACGAAATCAGGAGACAAATTCAATAAAAAACAAAGAAGGAAAAGGACGAAAAAGGTGCACCACATCTATTGATGACAGAAGAATAAAAAGACTATGTCTCCAAGATAGAAAAATGTCATCGGCGGCCATCAGAAGTAATCTGAATGATGCTGGTGTTTTTGTCAGTTAAAGAACAATCAGGAGAAGATTAGCAGATGTTGGACTGAGAGGTAGAATTCCACGAAAAAAGCCTTATCTTAATTTTCAGCAACGAAAAAAAAAAAAAAAAAGACTACATTGTGCAAAGGAACACATTAATTAGACAGATGATCAGTGGTCACAAGTTATATGGAGTGATGAAACTAAGATATCGTTAGTTGGTAGTGATGGGCGAAAATATGTAAGACTTAGAATAGGAGAAGAGCTACATCCTGACTGCATTCAAGCAACTGTGAAGAACCCAGTTAGTGTTATGATTTGGTCATGCATGTCAGCAGATGGTATTGGTCGCCTTTATGTGGTCGATGGGACACTGAATGCCAGAAAATACATTAACACTATTCTAGAACCAAAACTTCTACCTTCCATCAGAGATCTCTTTCCCAACAATGCTTCGTTTATTTTTCAGCAGGATTCTGCTCCTTGCCACATGGCCAAAATATCGAAAGAGTGGTTTCGTACAAAGAGCATTAAATTGTTGTCATGGCCTGGAAACTCCTGACCTTAATCCTATCGAAAATTTGTGGCAACGTTTGAAAACTCTTGTCCGAATGAGGTGCCCATCATATAAAAGGGAACGAATTGAGGCTATAATTGTTTCCTGGCATTATGTAATAACGAAGAAGAGCTTAAAACTCTTCTCAGCTCAATGAAACGTCGATGTGAAGCTGTAATAAAAAATAAAGGGTACCCTACTAAGTACTGATAACTCACTGTAATCATCACTATCTAATGTATATCGATAACTATTATCGTTTAACTTTTTTTGTATTAGGCAAATAATTGAATTTTGTGTTTTGTATTAAATTCAGTAATAAATTCTCTTTAAAATGATATATACAAGTTTGCAATTTGTGAAACGTAACATTTTCTATAAGCATACAAAGTTCAAAAACATAAAAATTTCCAAAAGTGTCCACAATTTTGGCCACCACTGTACATGCTTAGAGCTTAAATTCTGCACAGAAATGGAATCTGGATATTTAGAAGCAACACAAATTGACATAATTGGGTATTTATTTTTATGTGAACTAGGAATCAGAGGTCCTACTGCACCGATATTTAATCTGCTATAAACTTCTGATATGATGGGTGTAATCTTCATTGGAACTTTCTTTTTATCCATATTGTAATCTGTACCCTGACAAATATCACATGTCCTCCCTCACAAATTCTTCAATTTCTTTGTAACAATTAGGCCAGAAATAGTATGTCAAAACTCTGTCCTTGGTTTTTGTTACCCTTAAATGACTGGCTATTTCCTTGTGGCATTATGTCAAGATCCCTTCCCTAAAAACTACAGGCACGTAGAGCTGAAGCTTATCATCCCCTTTCTTAGAACCTGCCTCTCTGACTAGCATCCCCTTTACAATTCTCAACTCCTTTTCCTTTTTGCTTTCCCCTTTCTTCCACAGGGCTGCTAAACTGGTGCATCCCTTTTGGTCATGCGCAAATTCTGCTGGCGAAATATCTACAAAAATAGACTTTTCTGTTGAACTGATGATTGAAATTTCAGTGAATTCCTCTTTATTACTTGTTTACTTCCCTTCTTCCGAAATTTCAATCCTAAACTTACTTTCAGAAATCATCCTAAATGCTGTGTGGTGGTAGAAGAAGAGAGGTGGGAGATGCTTGAACCTGTCCCTCGGGGTGCTGTCTCTCAAAATTGGAGGGGAGGAATAAGCTAAGTCATGCTGTCACCTATATGGTGCTCAGGGGTCTTGCCAACGTCAGGTGTATTTGACTCCTTGCCGCAATGAATGCTGTAAGCTTGTGCTGACCATTGTAGGACAAGCCAGAGTGATGATAACAACATAACAAGACACAGTTTTTATATGTATTTTATTTCATGAATATAGTATTAGTGACATATTACCATTTTGTACAAGACTATAATACAAATTTTAAATTACTGCTTAATAATTAAAATTTACATATTGTCTTTATTATTATTACTTATTTAAATCATGCTTTATTTGGATTTTTAAAACACAAATTGGTTGTATTATTGTTACCTATATTGACCATGACAGTTGCATTTTAAAACAGAGGAAGAAGTGGAAGAAGCTAAACCAGATGTTAAAGTTCCTGTGGAGAATCTTTCCAAGAAGGGCACATCACCAGTTAAGCAACCAGTTTCTGATCCTGCACCTAAACTTCCTACTTATCTACCAGCTATACAAGGTTGCCGCAGTGTTGAAGAATTTCATTGTCTGAATAGAATAGAAGAAGGAACTTATGGGGTTGTATATAGAGCACGAGATAAACGAACTGGTAACAAAATCATTCGGATTATTTATTTATTGGCAAATATGAGAAAGATGTTAAGCGATACTTTTTAGCTAAGTGTTTTACGTGCAAGATTTGTACTGTCCTTAAAATTTGTTAGTTTATAACTTTTAGAGATCCTTACAATATAATCATCTTGTAGTTAAAAAACTAAATTATAATTTGTTATCAAATTCAGAATACAAAAATATTTGGTGCCTCCTGGTTCACTTCTTCACCTTCTGAATATTCAATATAATTGCCATGTTTTTTTTAAATATATTTTTGAGTTTACGTGCAAGAATAGCAAGTACATATTATGCATCTGTTTGAGTGCATGTAAATTTATATGTTTAGCTGTTTTTCGCTGAATATTATCCACTGGATGTAAAAGCATAAATAACCAGCATTAAAAATATTCCGGTTAATCTTTGGATTATGGTAACTTGGCGATTTTTTGGCAAAAATTTGCCGACCAATCCTGCTACAGCAATCTGCTAGTTTTTTTTTTTTTTTTTTTTGAGCCATTTTGTTTTCACGAAGTAAAGGCATGGGTTTTTTTTTTTTTTTAACTCAACATTTTTTTTCAACAATCTGCTAGCCGAATCATGCTTATGCTAAAACTTTTATGGAACAAAAGTGCTTAATCATGACGAAGATTTAGTGCGAAATCGGGAGAAAGTGCAGAATCGCCCACTGCTTGCCGCATTTTTAAGAATTGCACATACACAGTATCCATGTACACGTCGACCTATTTTCACTTAAAAGAACATCCCGGAATTGCACAAAAATGGCATTGCGCACACTCTTGACTTTATCCATGTACACTGCTAAAGTCCTAGCTAGTAACCTCTATCGCCTTACCAAAATGTCGCCAAACTACCTGTTACCATATTCCAAAGATTAGCCAATATTTCTTATTCTCTTAATTTTTTTTTCATTAAAAATGTTTCTTTTTATTATTATGTATGAACATAACAATATCTACCTATGCTTTGTCAACTCTATATGGATTGGAAATAATCAAGAAGTGCCAAACATTTTAAAAGCATTGAAAGCCTCCCCCCAAAAGTAAATATTTTAGGGAGAAATAGGTTATTGTTTGATTCGTTATCATATGTGCACCTATTCCTAGTTGGAAGAATATTTTTAGCTATTCACAGATACTATTTATAACCACAAATACTATTTACATATTGTTATCATGTGATGAGTATTTAATAAAAATAAATTTTTGACCTTTATTTCATTTTTTGTTCTTGTCTTTTAAATTGCTAAATTCTTAACAGTGTTGGAGTAAAACTTAATACAGTGCAAAGTCCGAAATCCAGACTCATCGATACCTCGGAGATTCTGGATTTGAGATTTTTCCAGATATTAGATCATCAGTTTAAATCTAGTAAGATGGCATGTAGAAATTATAAAATTAAAAATATGAAATTGGGATTTATGAAATAATGAAGTATTTTTATCTAAAGGGTATCAAAATTTACAAAAAAAAAAAAAAAAAAAAAAAAAAAAGTTAATATTTATATTAAACATTTCTTTCAGAGTAAGTTGTTTAAGTTGCTTCGTTTTTTGTGCTAATACTTTCTCTTTAATTTTGTAGACAGACATAATCTCTTGTTTAGTTACATTGTTGAAGTCCTGTAACTGCTGTTTGGAGAATTCCGACTAACTTTTCAATTGAAATTTTCTCGTTTTCAGTAACTTCTCTGTCACTTTCTTCACTATCGGTAGCGGTATTTTCTGGATCTAGAACAGATTTCGCCATTCGTTAATTTGACTGATGATTGAGAAGTATTGTCATCACAATAAAAATCTTCTTTTATATCATCTTCATTTATTACTGCTTCTCCACATTTCTTTACAAAATCCGTTAATTGGAAAATTTCACCTTTGTTTAGCGATATATGAAAACCTTTAAAATTCGCGGCTATCATCATCAGATTTATTGGCTATACATCATGAGCTTGGTGACTAACGACAAGTTGTTCCATTAAATTTTATCTTGCTTCTATCCTGCACTGAGACAATTAAGCCTGAATTGTATTATTTTAGTTATTTATTATACTTATGTCTATTTCTTGCACATGCTGAAGGCTTATCAGAGTTCTGAACAAATAAATTCCCACATATATTGAGGGCCGGCACTAGATATCTTACAGCCTGATGCAGTCTCTGTGGGTCCTAAATTCTGCGACTGAGTGCAACCATACGAGCCCTTGCGCTGGTTCTGGGTTTATGTGAATAACAAATCAGTTATTCTTAATTCAAATAGCCCTAAATGTAATCTTTGGGCGTATGAGTATCCTCAACAAAATGTATTTTTAGTATATGGAAAGAAATTTTTGGTAAATTTTTCCTCGCCAACATTTTAGCCCATTTAACTTAAATCTGTAATCTTCGCCAAGCGATAAAAACGCTCATCGTCAACATAAAAGTTTACTATACTGCTTTAAATACTAACAATTAAATACTGCAATTACTAACATAAAAAAAAAAAAAATTGTTTAGGCATCACTATATGAGTCATTACTCAAATTGTCATGTTTTGCGGTGATGAAAGGAAAGTATAATAATGATTCGCCAATTTGGTGTCAGATCAACAATGTGGAATGTTTCAGTTTGAGATGTGTGCCAAGTACGGGCACAGCAATGGAGCCAAATCCCTGATGGTACAAATTTATGCTAAAATGATTGTTTCTTCAATAACAAGGTATTTTATTTAGTGTTGAAGTGAAATCAAGAATTCGGACTCTCCAGATATTTTATTATGCTCAGAGGGGGAAATCAAATGCGCATGCCTAAAGCCTACGAGAAAAACTTTGTCGGTGGCTTTGAGGTCTGAATTTTAGATCATTCCGGATAATGGATGTCCAGATTTTGGACTTTGTACTTTACAATCTGTTGCAAAAAGAATATGTGCGCCCGCAAAGAACTGATTGACAACTACAAAACTCAGCATTAGTGTAGTATTCGAGTATATAAACAAATTATTGAAAACTGGGGTGAAAAAATCATTTTATTACGAGTAACTGATACTCGGACGTGGAGTATCATGAAAGGTAAATGAAATTCCGTATCTCAATTTTTTGTGAATTTTTTCAGTTTTCCGAAATCTGTGTAAATTATTCTTCTGTTTTCAGTTACTGAGTGCCACAAATCTAGATTACTTTATCCTATTTATTTTTGCTTGAAATAATATACACTTCCTCTACATTACTCATAGTTTAAATTTAAAATTCTGCCCAACCCCATTCACATTATAAATTTTTCAAATTATCCATTTGAAGAGCTATTCTTAAGTTTCATTATTTTTATCTCTTATATCGTAATTAAAAGTGATAAATTTGTTTATTTTCCTTTCTTAATTTTTATAAAGCATTTTTCTATAAATATATTAGTATATGTATGTAGACAAAATGCATATGTGAAGTTATATAAACATTATACAAATTAATTCAATGAAGCAATATATTAATTCTCAAAGCTTCTTTAAAAAACACCAGAGTACACTGTTAAAGAATACCTATACAGCATGTTTAAAGGTAAGGTAGAGTAATAGTATTTTTCCCCAGTTCTTGCTTGTGTATTAATTTACAAGATATTGATAGCTGAATCATAAATTGTCAATGTGAAGGTTTTATTTAAAGATAATACATTATTAATTAATAGAAAAAAAACAGTTTTTGTGTATCTATTTGAATTAAATATTGCAGATCTAAAAAATAATTTTAAAAAAATTTAAATTAAAAAAAAAAAAAAAAAAACTTGGAGGGATTTCTGATGTTAATTTATATTCAGGATTTCTCTCTCAGTTCTAAGTCTTCAGAAAATGCTTAAATTAGTTCTTTAAGCTGTCCTTTTGTAGAGAGACTTGTGACTAATCAGTGTTTGTCACATGAACTTTCTATCTTCATTGTAGTTTTTGCCTTAATTACAATGATTATGTTGGTAATTACAAATGTGATTGTAAATTCACAATGTTTCTTCATTTTCCTTGGAAATCAGTTCTGAATTACATATATAATTTTTACTTTTGTTGATCTGGATTATCTGACATCTGCATTAATATATCTGGTTCAATGCAATTAACTACAGTACAAAGTCTGTAATCCAGACATCCATTATCCAGAATGATCTATAATCCAGACTCAAAGCCACAAACTTACGCATGCACATAAAGCGTTTACACATGCGCGTTTAATGCGTGTAGCGTTTATCCATGCGCGCTTCTGATAGTAAAGAAAGTGAAAGAGGTTATTGAAAATGAAAAAATTTCAATTGACAAGTTAGTCGGTATTCTCGGCACAGCAATTACGGTAGAATTGAACAGTAGAACTTTGTAACTGAACAAGAAATTATGTCTTTTTATAGAATTAAAGAGAAAGTGTTAGCACAAAAAATGAAGCAACTTAAACAACTTACATTGAAAGAAATGTTTAATAAAGTAAACAAATAAATATTAAGTTTTTTTTTTTTTTTTTTTTGTAAATTTTGATACCCTTTAGATCATAATTTCTCTTTATTTCATAAATTACGGTTTCATATTTTTAATTGTATAATTTCTGCATGCCATCTTACTAGATTTAAATTGATGATCTATAATCCAGAAAAACTCTTAATCTGGACTCAAAGTCCCGACGAGTTCGAATTACGGACTTTTTACTGTATTATATTACTAGGAATAAAAAATACTCTCTTTAAGAATATACCATCATCCATTGTTGATTTAATAAAAGTATGTACATATTTTTCCCCCAGATGAAATTGTTGCTTTAAAAAGATTAAAAATGGAGAAAGAAAAGGAAGGATTTCCAATTACTTCATTGAGAGAAATAAACACGTTGCTGAAAGCTCAACATCCAAATATTGTTACTGTTCGGGTGAGTAAAGAAGGAATGTTTGTAAATATATTTATATTAATACCATTTTGGCTATTAAATGTAAAGAAATGTTAATATGTTACTTATGTGTTTATTTTATAACATATGAAGTTTATAAATAGTATCCATGCAATTTTTTAATTAATTTAATTGAAAACTATTGTGTTGTAAAATTCATTATATTGAGACATTTTTGGTTTGCACTTTTTACGCTAATATTATAATAAAAGTTGCTCTTTTTAAAATATATTCATTTCCTGTAATAGCATCATAAGCTATCAGGACTGACCAAGGGCCAATGATTTACATTTATGGTACTCATTTGTATATTGCATTGGTTTTATATTTTTTTACAATGGCAATGGTGAAGAATAAAGGGTTACTCCTGTGTATATATTATTAAATGCAAACATTTTAAATGTACATGTGTTGTCAGTATAATTTTTTTTAACTTGCCAATAAATATTTTGTGACATTATCCTGCCCTGCATAATAAATGAAGCTGCATTGTATTTGTAAGTTCAAAAAATGAAAAATGTATAAATCTTTTTCATAATGAAGCATTAAGAATGAAAAATTTTTGGTTAATTTTATAATCAGTTAATAAATTTTGATTGCATGGTGTGAAGCTAAAAGTTAATTATTTTTCCTATTTTTAAATTTATAATTGAGATTTTAGTTTTGTTGTGAATTTATGGTGCTTTAGTAGATTTTTTCGGTATTTTCTGATTATCTGTCTAAGCTTCCTAAAAAGTCATTCAGTTATTGGCAACTAAATTGTCACCAACTTAAAATGTGAAAGACAACAGCCATTTTTTTTTTTTTTTAAATGGTGGTACACGGTAATTACATAGAACAGCAACCAATTAACACCTCCCCGGCACAACTAACTGAATTAATGACCTGCTAATGACCGAAACGCCTTCGCATGGACCTCCGACCTAAGGTTCAACACCAATCAGAGTTATGCCCATGCAACGGAAAAGAATCTATCATCCACTAACGGTAGCATTCACTGAATCATTGATAGTAATATTACAATGCTAAATTGACTATGTCATCTATACAATAATTGTTACATAATAATCCATATGAAAAATAAATATACAATCAATAAATCATAATCATTACTTTCTCATGGATAGGATCTATGTTATGGAGAGTGGAACTTGTATATTAACCAATTTCTATGTCTTCTTCAGTACATCATAACTTTATGTTCTTATCAGTTATACACCTAATGATGTGTGTCCGTAATATTGTTGCAGTTATCCATAGAGTAGGCCAGTCACATCAGTTCAGGCAGTTGATAGTTCCATAGCCCAAAGTATATGATGTTGTGTAGACTATTCTATGTTCATATAAACTGGATTCTAAGTTAACTTTTGATAAATTCGAATTACACTTTTGTTAAGTTCATTGTTCACGTAAATACTACTTGTCCACTTCGATACGTAATAGCTTTGTGTCCTTAACAGTTTGCACACCTCATTATGTGTGTCCATAGCAATATGTACAGTATTTTACTATTATCGACAGAAGCAAATGTTTTGTAAATAATAACTTGGCTCCCAAATGATTAAAGAAAAAGAGGGAAGAAAACTAATTCTTAAATGTTGTCAATACAATTCTAAATTGTGCAAAACTACATATCTATTTATAATGATTCTTATCTATCTAAATCAATTCTTATCTAGGTAATAATTTATCTTAATTATAGAATAAATGCCCTCCAGTGGTTAGTAACCCTGACTGCCGTAGTAATGGGCCAGGGTTTGAATCCCGGAGAAGGCATGGTTGTAACTCTCCATCCTTTCATAGGAGGCAACATTATGGCCATCTGTTTAGGTGCCTCCATAATGAAATGGCCACCACTTCCAACCCTTGTAATGGCACAAGACTAATGGCATTAAAATAAAGCACCCAGCCATTATATTAAAAATAATAATAATAATAATTAACAAATAAATGTAAGGTTCAGTACCTAATAAATTAAATATGAAGATACTCCAAACATAAAATTTATGATATAAATGTGCAAATTCAAGTTTTGTTTTAAATGCTTGATTTTTCCCTTTGCAGTAATTTATTGGTTAATTGTTAATATCCTTTTAAATTATATATATACATATATTTGACTAAATGAATTTTATTTAATTTAGTGTTATGTATTGTATTGAGAATGTATAGCAGTCCTACAGCAATTGCATAGGTAGAGCCTGTAATTCAACCCTATGTGTACTCAATAAAAGGGTTAGATGCATCAAGATTTGAAAATTTATTTTTATGTATATTATTAATATAAGATAGTTTCTCTTTGAAAATCTGCCACAAAACACTGCATCAAGTCAGGTATCCATAATACAGTCAAAAGTCGTTAATTCGGACACCCATAATCCATAATGATCTATAATCTGGACCTCAAAGCTAAAAACTTTCTGCGCATGCGCCTCATTGACACATGCGCTTTACGCGTTCACGTAAGACCTTTACGACTGCGCATATGCGTGTGCGCAAGCGCAGAATACGTTTTCGCGTGCACGTTTTATGTATAACAGACAGTATAAGCTAAAATTATCTAATTATCTATTTCAGTTAATGTTGATGATTGCATTGTTCCTTAATCTTCGAATTGGATCCGCCTTATTACTTTTTGCAGACTGTAAGAGCAATTTTATAAAAGTAAACTTGAACTTTCGATTATGTCAAACAGAGTTTCCGATGCTGGAGCTCCCAAAGGATCTACAAAACGAAAGTATGTTTCGATGTCCATCAAACAAAAAGTGGAATTGCTGCAAAAAATCGATAAAGACATGAAGAAGGTGACAGAAAGGTTAGTGAAAACGAAAAAATTTTGGTTGACAAGTTAGTCGGTATTCTCAGCACAGCAATTACGGGACTTGGCACAGTGGAACTTTGTAACTGAACAAGAAATGATGTCTGTTTATAGAATTAAAGAGAAAGTATTATCACATAAAACGAAGCAACTTAAACAACTTACATTGAAAGAAATATTTAATAAAGTAAACAAATAAATATTAAGCTTTTTTTTTTTTTTTTTTTTTTTTTTTTTGTAAATTTTGATACCCTATAGATCATAATTTTTCTTTATTTCATAAATTACGGTTTCATATTTTTAATTTTAGAATTTCTGCATGCCATCTTACGAGATTTAAACTTATGATCTATAATCCGAAAAAATCGATAATCCGGAATCGTCGAAGTCCCGACGAGTCCAGATTAATGACTTTTGACTGTATTCTGACTATAATTAATCAACCACAACAATATTTCATGTTTGTACATTGATTTAAACTTTATGGAAAAAAAAAGTCAGCAAGTAAACTGAAATCCTGTAAATTGCATTTTATAGAAATCTTTTTTATATATTTTTCTGAAATTCATCTATTTGGATATCAATTTGTCAGAGTACCAAAGATAAAAAATTCTAAGTTATAAAAATTAGAATTTTATATTAATTTATCATTTCCTGTTATAATTTGAATTTCCATAATTTGGGTAATGTTCTGTGGTCTAGGTTTGAGAATATTGTGTGTAGTCATTTATAAACTACGTTATTCATGCCACTAAAAATAATCTTTTAAAGTCATTCTTCTCTTTCAAAATAAATGTATTTAAAATTTGAAAAAAGCATAAATACAAAGTAAAAAACAGTTCAAAACCTAATCCAGTTGCATGCTGAAAGCAGCAACAATTGATGGTAAATGTAAAAATGTATATGCATAGTAAATCAAGATTTTAAATACTCATTACAAACAGGTTTGTATTTAAAATGGTAAAGATTTACTTTTTCAATATGTGAAATATTATTTTAAATGATGTATTTTAAGTTTTGTTCTACATCTAATAATCATCACAAGCAAATGTTCTAAGAAAGCATTTATGTATACTTTAAATTAAGCTTACCACAATACATTGCATAAAAGTAAGAATATTTTGTTTGCTTTAAATTGTTAAAAATTTCTTAATTAAATTTAAATTATTTATAGGAAATTGTTGTTGGAAGTAATATGGACAAAATATACATTGTTATGGATTATGTAGAACATGACTTGAAAAGTTTGATGGAAACAATGAAGCAGCCGTTTTTGATTGGTAAGCTATCTAAAATCAAGTTTGGTATGTTTACATTAGAAAATTTTGTAACATTTTTTAAAATATTGAAAAAGTGGTAGTGTTCATTTAAATGTATTTTAGAAGGAAAAAAAAAATGGAAGTACAAAAATATAAACTTATAGGAATGTAACAAAACCTGCAAATTATTGTTACTTGTCTCTACTATAGTCTGCTACTTTAAGATAGGAATTTCAAGGTTATTTTTGGCAGCCTGATTTGACTCATGACAATGAGAACAGCTGTGTAAGAAAGGTCAACTGGCTTAATCCCCCCCTCTCCATGTCTGTTTAGCATGTCATGTTTTTTGCTTTGTAAAAAGCATGTGAATGAACTTGCTGACTTGGAAAAAATACATGCTGTGCAGTGATGATGATGTGAGTTGCATTCACAAATGGGGAATGGCAACAGCCTTGAAGTGCCTGTTTGAAAGTAACAGTCTGTTATAGGTTTCCATTAATGTATTAGATCATTATTAATTAAATGGGTTGGAAATAATGTATGAGAAGAAAATTTCAATATAGTATAAGTATAGTGAAATGAATAATGTGTATTTCAGAATTTTCTATTATGTGTTTCTTAAATAGTGTGCATCTAGAAAAAAGATTTTTAATACATTGTATTGGAAATTTTCCTCCTAGATATTTCATATTGAATTAGGAGTCTGTTTACAATTTTTGAAAAAGTGAAATTTGTGTTTTATGTGATTCATTAGGTGAAGTTAAAACACTTATGCTTCAACTGCTTTGTGCTGTCTCTCATTTGCATGACAACTGGATACTTCACCGAGACTTAAAAACATCAAATTTATTGCTTAGTCATAAAGGCATATTAAAGGTAATCACTGCTTTATGAATTTCAAAGCAATTTTAAAAAGTATTTTAAATTTTCTATTCTAATTCTGTATTTTATTTATTTATTTATTTATTTATTTATTGGTTGTGTCTGTGTTTTTTTATAATTTATTTTAGTTTCCCTGATATCCCTTAAAAAGTATTTGAATAATCTTCAGTTTGAGGTTTAAGTTTAGTCTGCAAAATATTATCTGATGATAGTAATCATAAAAGAGTATAATCAATAAAATATTGTAGCTTATATCAATACTAAAAAGAAAACTTGCTCCCAAGATATCCAGTTGTAAACAGTAGCCTTCTCAGAAGGGTACTTGAAAGAAGGGCATCTATCTCGTAGAAGAATTACTTTTTTGTTATAGTTTTGTATCGTTAGAAGTAAAATAAATAAAACTTGTAGTGTGAAAAACCTCACTTTGTAGTCTAACTCCTCAAAATTAAGTTTATTATATTTAAAAAAAAACTAATGAAAAATATGATCTTTTTTATTTGTGTGGGGGAAAAAAAATAAAACCTTTTTGCTAGTCATAAAACTGAATCTTTACTGTTGAATAAAATTCAAATTGAAAAAGGTATTCCAGCCTTGAATTCTCATGTTTTCTTTAAAAAAATTACTTATATATATAAAATTTTTCATCTAGAATTACATAATGCATAGCTGCCAACTTTACTGGTTTTTCATTAATCTCCTAATTTTTAATTTTTAGCTTTATTATGGAAAATGTTTCCCAACAATAAATTAAATTGATTTTCTTTTATTTTTGAATTTATTGAATTTAATTAAATTAGTGAAATTTAAATTAGGCAAATTCCATTCTCCCCATGTGTAGTGCTTTTCAGAATAATTTTCTTGTTAAATTTTATTTCATCTGAAATGGGATTTTTCTTACAGTTTACAGATATTATTTAATTTTTCTCAGATTCAAGCAATGTTTAATCAGTGAGTATTTGTATTTAATTTTATTTTCATTGTTCACCCAACAATGTATTTTATGCTCAGTCATTAAATACATTTTTCTGTGTTGCCAGCTGTTTGTATGCATCTATTTCTAATCATTTGAATGTTTAAGCTGCACCCCTGAATTTCATATGCTTTTTTCTGGGGAAAAAAGGGGGCTTACACTCAAAAGAATACAGTACAAAGTAAACAATAACTTTTAGGAATTTTTGTGGATAATTCTGCAAACCGTTATGTTTATATCACATGAGTAATTCAAATTAAACTCTGCTCTGCTTTGAGATGTCATAGATGTAAGTCTCATCCACATCTGTTGTCAGAAATAAGTACTTTTAATGATTTTTCATTTGCTGACAGATTATGACAATTCTTCACTCACTGGCAGACATGCATGTTAAGGCACCAAAAAGAGTTTAATTTCAATATAAACTGTCATTTCTGTTTACCACCAATATCTCAAAAGTAATTTCACATTGACAAACTTTAGGTACCCAAGTCTTCAAATACAACAGAATTATAAACATTCATACCTAATCCAGGAATTTCTACCAGAGAAATAGCATGAATTTAATGATCAGAATTCCATTCAAATGATACTAATAGAGTGGATAATAATAACAAATACTATTCATAAAATTATAACCCGTGTTATGAATTATGTGTGCTATTCAGCTTCATTAAAAGTAAATTCCTTTCATGGAGAATGTAATTAAAAAACAGAACAGAACATGATCAGGAGACAAATCTGTCCAGACTGTTGTTTTAAGGATATTTCACTACATTTTTTCCTTCTTGGACTGAGAGCATTTTCTCAAAAGAGTAATTTTTTTATTACTTATACAAAGTTTACACCATTGAATTGACTATTGTGACTATTCTTAAATAAGTGGGGGAAAAAAAAATTTTTCTTTAAGTAATATTTTTCTGTCCCTCCCAAAAAAAAAACAGATTCTTGATATTTATTTGATGTTTCAGTAAAATAAATTCATGAAGTTTGTTTGGAAAGAAAATCAGCATTTGAAGCAAATAGCAATATAATATTTCCAGCTTTTTCAATAATTTTGTTCTTAAATACAAAAATAATTAAACAGGAAGAAAATGATAGTAATAATTTATGCAAAAGTTATAAACAGAAAGAAAGTAATAATAATAATAATTTACACAGAAAAAATAAATTTTTTGCCAGCATGCATTTTTTAAATAATTTTCATAATAAAATGAAAAATAATTAATGGGATCATTCACAGCATGCATGATCCTGAGCTTAACTTTCGCTTTACGCGTTTCATCCACATTTTTCAGTTTATTGTGCAAACTCATTAAAAAAATTCATGTCATCATCATAGATTTCTTGCGAGATCAACTCATTATTTCGTTCGGATATGATTACAGCTCTTTCGGATGTGATGTGCTCCATATTAAAAAAAAAAAAAAAAAAAAAAAAAACACCTTCGATGTGACAGTGAAGTTGTCTGCAGAAAGCCGCTTTGTTTTAGCTTCGCTCTGATTGGTCAATGCTTATCCTAAACTATGGCTTAAAGTTGAAAACTTGGAATCTTAAGCCACGAGCCCTAAACCAGATTTTGTGACGTAGCACAGACTGGTTGCCTTGGCAACGGAGCTCGACTTTGACCACTTATGCCCCCATCTGAATGCAGTCTAAGAGTTCTGGTAACAGTATGGAGCCTGAACTAGGAAGTGTTCATCAGTTTGGCAGCAAATACCACCAAATATCCATCTGAAAGAATTCAACCAGCATTGCTCTTTTATTTGGTGAACAAGCTTTTGTTGATTTAAATGATCATTTCTGGACCACTGATTTTTTTTTAGTTCACATTTCACTAATATTTCAATACAAACTTTTCCCAAATAGTTGTTCCAATCTACAGTCGTTGAATGATTCATCTCCAGTTGTTTTTCATACCATTTGATTGATATCATTTCTTCACCCCAAACATAAATAAATCTTAAAGATGTTAGAAAACTTAATCTGGATGTTTCGAAACACATTTCTTTACGAATACTCTTCTTACTGCGGCAGGTAGAAACATTGCAGCGGCATCTAAATCCATCAGAAAAATAAAGTTTTATTTCAAGATTTTGATTACGTGTTGAATTTGTTGCCATTGTGCCTCTTTTGGGGGGGAAGGGGAAGAGAAAGCCTCTTTTTCACTTCACTGGAAATCCCATGTTTTTTCAACATTTTTGAATACCAAATTTTTTAATAATAAAAATAGATGTTGTGTGTTTTAAATTAATATTGGAAATGACGGTGAATGATTCCCATCAGGTTTGTAAGCTAGTTGGCGTAGTCTAAATTATTTCGCAACTTTCTACTTGCACCCGGCTAACCGAAAATACCATTTCTTTGATGAATAAAAGCTTTCCTTCCTGGGATTTTCTCCATATAAAAATGTGAGAAAATTTTAAAGCGAGTTAGCCAAAAAACATAAAATTTAGAATACCTTGGTAATAATATATTTTACATCAGAATTTTAGTACAAATAGTTAAATAGCATGAATCATGCATTATAACTGAATTAAAACCAATTTAGAGTTCTTTTGAAATGATGTCTCTGTGCAAAGTGAAACCCACCTAGTTTCTTCCAGATTTCTTACAAAAATATGCCGGTTTTCAAGATTTCAAGTGTGGCAGCTATGATAATGGTATTAAAAAAAAAAGGTTTTAATATGTAAACAAACTCTCAAAAAATATCAAATATGGAGATTCTGATCACCGTCGGTGAACTTTCTGATGAAATGTGGCAGAATGTTAGGGTTTCATAAAATTTCCCAAGCAATATTGCATCACCAAAGATTTTTATATTTTCAATTTCCTTTTTACATTGGTTTAGTTTTTTTGATCATAATATTGAATGAAAGCATTTATATAAATCAAGTTGATCAAGAAATTTTTAAATAAGAAGACAGAGAAGAAATTTTTACAAGTTCTGGGTTCAAACATCAAATACGAAGAGTATGTTTCATGGAGATGCAAGAATATAAATAACATTTTGCTTTAGACAAAACTCACATAGAAACTTGCAAATAGTTGCAGAAATATAGTACGTTTCTGTTAAAGCTATTCAATAGTATACTTTTTTATTATGGCATAGTTCTTTGGTACCAGCTGTTGCTAGTTTAGTTTTTGTTTCCTGGTAATAATTGTTTTTACAGCTATTGCTCCTGGAACCATATTTTTCATCTAATCTTTTTCTCCCTATTTTACTGCAATGGATTTCAGAATTTGAGATTAGTCAAGAGACAAACAAGTGGCTATCCTATTTTTTCAAGATATAATTCTCCACGAAGTTTGTGTTCAAATAATTGCATCATGACATTAAAATATGATGTGAAGTCGGAATGATCATGCAACATTTGTTTCTGCAAAGAAAGGATAGGTGTTTAAACACAAACATAATTTGTTGAATCTCAGTTCCTTTCATAATTCCTGTGTAGTTCATTTACTTACAGGTGGTAGAAGTTAATATCTTTAGGATTTTCCTAATCAAAGCTTGCTTTGAATGAATTGTAACACAGTGGTTGATTGGGAAAATTACGTAAGAGATTCCTTATTATTATCGCCTAATTATAAAATCATTGGATGCTATAAAATTGTAGAAATTTATGAAAGTTTACTTGCAGAAAGAAAATAATGACTTATGCCATATTCTTCCACTACAGTAGGTTTCTGGAGGATTTTGTTAAGAAATTAGAGAATATTTCCTTGTTATTGCTGTTCCCATTCATTCGACTTTTCCTGGTATTGAGCCCAACACATACAGAAATATATAATCCAAAATGGTGTAGTATGACTGAAAATGCAGGGTTAGGATTCAATAGCAGAGTTTTCGAAATTATTTTACCAGGCAGAATTACTTAAGCAGAATATTTCAATTAAAATAAATTTCATAATTTATAATGTGTGTATATGCACATTTGCTGAGTTTTAGCAAAATTATAGATGACTTTTACTGTATTAAGATAATTGTTGCTATTTTTGTGTAATAATGAAATATGCTTTAAACTATTTCATTTAGTGGCAAGGATGTGTCTTTTCATTATTCTTGAATTCATTAGGTTGGAGATTTTGGTCTAGCAAGAGAGTATGGTTCACCCTTGAAACCTTACACTCCTGTTGTTGTGACATTATGGTATAGAGCACCTGAACTACTGCTTGGTGCTAAAGTAAGTCTGTTTATCTTTATTTCTTTTTTTTCCCCTTTCCTTCAAATCCGTAGAATTTTAATGACTGTCACTATTCCAGGATTAGTATGAGTAATTATCAGTTTTTACTTTAAGAAATAGCAATCTTAATTTTCTTAATTATTTTAAATTTGTTTTCTTTAAAGAAATTGGCAAATTATTTTTGTTTTGTATTTGAAATGAGTTGTTTTCAAAAATGCAAACATTGAGTTTGTATGCAGAATAGGTCTTCTTTCTTGTGGCTCACCATGTATGCAATGTATGTTTGAATTTTTCCTTCCTCTTCCTGTATGAAATGTATTTTCCTTCCTCTTCCTGTGAATTTTTCCTTCCTCTTCCCTATCCTTTTTCCCCCCTTCCTCTTCCTATTCCTTGCCTCTTCTTCCTGTATCTTTCTCTGCATATGGAATCAATGGCATAAAGAATGAATGGAGTGACATGAAGGCTGACAAAGACTTTCACAGACTATCTTGTGCAAATGGCCTATAAGAAAAACAGAGCAACATCATACATCCTGATGAAGAAAGTACAGTATTTAGCATACTAAAAAATGTGTGCAAGTGCAATGAAATCTCGGTGTGAAGGTCATGGATTACGTACATTTAATGGTACGGCACAGGCTGATGCAACTTAAAATTACATCTAAAATAATTTTTTTAGAATCAGATATCGTAAAGATTGATATCGTATGCACTTATCTCTAGTCCTTATCTTTATAATTAGAAATTATAGAAATACCCCTTTCTGTATGCTAAAATTTAGGCAGTACTAAAGATTTATTTATGAATATGCAAAGGAAGTTCTTCCTTTGAAAATTTGAAGTCAAAAAATAAATTTCATTAATGAATAATTTAAGAATGTACCATCCATTTATTCACATGTATGGATGTAATACATAATTTAAACAAAGGACCTATTAAGTTCAAAACCCAAATATTCACTGCAAGCTGCAATATTCCATAATTTAATGGCGCTTTTTTTGTTAAATTTGAAACATAATCAAAGCAAATTCCAAATCATATTCACTATTGTAATAATGAATACCCCTCTCCAAATGCAAAAAACTATTGTAAAAAATAACTAGTAAATGAGACCTGTTTCATTATTGCATGAAAAGAAAATTCATACAAAAAAATGCCACAGTAGAAAAATGCAAAAAATAACGGAGGCAAATGGATTTTACATCTTCACCATGCGGTAAGTGTAACAAGAGAAGTAAAAATCTGTGTCTTGTTAGCAGTGGCGATAAAGGCAAAGCATATTTTGCTTCCCTTCAATAAAGCTAAGACTAATCTAAATAAAATTCATGCTTTATTCCATAAATTAAAATAAAATAAGCTAACACTGTAGCCTTTACATTTAAAATCATTGAGTGAATGAAAACTAGCATAATGCTAACCCTTAATACCAAGACATTTGCCGATACCAGCGTACATATATATAATACTCGGCCAACCCGCCAATCTTGACGTTATCGGCCAATCAGCGGCAACCACGTTAGCTTACCGCCAATTGACCTCCGATCAAAATTTGCATGAGGAAAACTAAAGCCAACAAACGGCCCTCTTTTCGTCATGCAAAGACAAAAACAAAACTTGCACAGAATTACAGAAGTTCATAGTTCAATTCTATGATATGAAAACACTTATTGACTTTTAACACTGAAAACATCTAAACAAAACTTTCTTAAATTAACAACAGTCGCTTTTGAAAATAAGTCTGCAGTATTTAATTTACTGGTGATAAATTCAAGGTCAAACACTCCATCATTTACTAGTCTTCTAATAAAGTAATATTTTATGTCTATGTGCTTAGTTCGGCGATTTTCTATTGGCGATCTAGAAAAATCAATGGCATCACAAAATAGTTTAGAAAATAGTTTAGATTCCCTTAAATTAAACTTTAAAATTTCATCTTGTAAGACATTTTTCGTCCTCATTAATTCCTTTGCTGCCTCCGATAAGGCGATATACTCCGCTTCCATGGTTGATAAGTTACACATTTTTGTTTAACAGTTTTCCAGATTACCAGTACTTCATATAAATATAATATAAATCCTCCCATGGACACACGGTCATCCCTATTACTTGCATAATCAGCATCTGAATAACAATATAAATTAAGATGTTTAATCTTCGATAAGTTTAACTTATCATAAGTTTAATCTTCGATGTTTAATCTTCGATAAGTTTAACTTATATAATTTAGTACTATTGAGGCAATTTCAACAATGCTGCCCAATGCCTAATTCCAGGATTCTCCTGAAATTGTGATAAAATATTCACTGCATATGTAATATCAGGCCTTGTCCTGTTAGCTACAAAAACTAAACATCCCAACAGATTTCTAAAGGGTAATGTATGCATTTCCGCAATTTCTGCACTTGTAGATGGGCAATCTAATTTTGTAAGAATAGTGCCTTTAGCTGTGGGAAGTAAAGTTATTGGTATCTTGAAATGTTTAAATTTTTCAAAAATTTCTTTGATATATTTTTGCTGATGTATAAAAACCCTATTCTCATTTTCTAAGATTTTAATTCCAAGTAACATTTTAGTTTTGCCTAATACTTTAAGATAAAAAAACTTACTCAGCTGTGAAATTACTTTATCTATACTATATTGATCTTTACTAAAAATCACAATATCATCTACATATAACATTTGAACTCTTATAAACACAATTACAAATTCACAAAACCATTCACGGCCGCTTTGATGTAGACCGTAAATGGCCTTGTGTAATAAACACACTTTATTTTCCTCTTCGATAAATCCCTCTGGTTGGGTCATATATATTTTCTCATTTAGGCTTGCATATAAATATGCGTTCTTTACATCTAACTGACAATTAGTCCATCCATATAAACATACCAGGATAGTGAAAAATATTCTTATGGTTGAAAAATTTACTACAGGACTGTAAACGTCATCAAAATCTTCACCTCTTTTCTGCCTGAATCCCTGTGTTACTAAACGTGCTTTGTATCTAACCACTTGTTCTTTTCATTTCTTTTTAGCATATAGACCCATTTGTTTACTAGCATAGTTTTATTTTCTGGGTTTTTGACTAATTCCCAAACCTTTCTTTTCTTCATTGTGTCAATTTCTTCTTTCATTGCTTTATCCCATTCTTCGGCATTTACTGATTTTAAAATTTTGTGGGATAACAATTTCTACAGAATTTGCCTCTTCAGACACGGAGCTAGTCTCCTGTTCTACAAAATTATCTTTCCCTGAGTATTCATTTTTTCCACTAAAATCAAACTATCTTTTTCAAATTTAATATTTCTTGCCTCACAATACTTTTCGATATCATTATAGGATCTAAAATGGGTGTCTGTTCCCTCTACATAATAATATATCTCTGTACGTGTTCTGTCTGGCCTTTTAACTGCTTTTCTTTGCCAGTTTAAGTCTGATACTTCTTTCGGAGTAGATTTGTCATCTAACAACTTTATTTCTTCTCTAGAAGTTTCCTGTTCTTCATCTGATTCTGCTAATAGCTGAGATTGCTCTAGTCTTTTAAACTTAGTTTTTGATTTCTGTTCCAGTGTGCCGTTTGCTGCATTCAGTTTTTCATCGAACTTCACATTACAGGTTTCTATTAATCTGCATTCTTCTGATAGCCGTATCCTATAACCCCTAGTTTCCTTCGCATATCCTACCATGATTCCTTCTTTGCACCTCATTTGTAATTTATTTCTGTTTTGACACGCCAACATAGGCTTTACAACCAAATATTTTAAAATAAACAACACTGGGTTTTTTATTTAGGAACATTTCATAAGGGGTTCGGTTGCTTTTATTACATACTCTGTTCCACATATGTACGAAACAGCCAAGAGCTTCTGCCCACCATTCTTTTCCCATTTTATCATCATTAAGCATAGCTTTAACTGTGTCTAATGCCATTTGGTTAAAACGTTCACACACACCATTCTCTTCTAGGGTGTATGCGTTTGTGCGTTCAACATTAATTCCATTTTCAACTAAGTACCCTTTGAATTGCCTGTTACAGAATTCCCCACCGTTATCGGTGCATATACTTGTTAATTTTCTATATGTCAGTCTTTCCATTTGCCTATGATAATTCTTAAAGTTGTAGAATGATTCATTTTAATTTTTCATACAATACACTGTTACTAATCTACTATAGTCATCCACAATAGCAAAGAAATATTTACTCCCACCTTTAGATGGAACTGGTAGTGGGCCACAAACGTCTAAATAAACCAACTCCAATGGTTTATCCGATCTCTTTGGAACAGTTTTAAAAGTTATTCTACTAGATTTAGCAATAATTACACGGTTCACACCTCTCCATTGGTTTTAAAATTTCTGGTAACCTTTTCATGCTTTGATTCTTACTAGTTTCTTAATATAATCAAAATTTACGTGGCTAAATTTCCGATGCCATAGCATCACATCGTCTACTTTATTTAACTTTAAAATTTCTGTAACGTAACCCGCTTCCTTTATATCTGTTGCATATCTAAATGGTTTTACGTGATAAAGCCCGTCATATCGTTTAGCGTAGCATAAACTATCCCAATTATTAAAGTATATCCACATCTTCCCTTTTGAAATCACAAAATGAGCACCTGCCTTTTCTAACCTTGCTCCTGATAGTAAATTTCTTCTTAGATTTGGATTATATAAGACATTATCTAACTCAATCCAATTTATTCGATTGCCTACTTTTACTGCAAATTTGACAGTACCCTTTCCTAGTACTTTACTTTCACAATTTCCTACAGCTAAAGACATACGTATATCGTTTATTTCTTCAAAATTTGTCATTAAATTTCTATTATTACAGAAATGAGTTGTAGCTGCAGTATCTACGACCCAATTAAATTTATCTGTGTTACCTCCTTTATCTGTAGTTGTTACATAATTTTCTACTAACTTTAATTCTTTATCTTTAAACTGTACATTTTTATCGTCTATTTTAAACTTCTGATTTTTACTTATATTTTCTTTACATTGAACGATTAAGTGCCCAAATTTATGACATCTGAAACAAGGTCCCATTCTCATATTCCCCATTTTTTACTTAGATTTAGTTTTATTTTCAACTCTGTCTTTCCTTGCATTTGAACTAATAGTATTAAACACATTTACCTTGCTGTCTTCTAAATCAGCATTTACCTGGCGAAGTCAGCTTTTTTCCCTTACCAGTTCTTCAGCAATTCTTTCCAGCGTAAATTCTTCGTCCTTCCATTTATAAATCAACTGTACAATGCTGGAGTATACCTGGGATAATCTCCTTATTGCCTGAAATCCTTTAAAAAGATCTGCCAAGTTGTGACCAGCTTCAGCCAACTTCTTTGCAGTCATTCTTATCCTTGCAATGAATAATCCTATTTAGTCATTTGTCATATATCTAATACTAAAAAATTCATCTAGTAACTGAATTATCCTTGCTCTTGTTTTGGGTTCGAATTGCTTCTGTTGAACTTCCCATGCTTCTTTACCACTTGAACATTCTTGTATTAGCGGCCTGAACTCAGTTTTAATTCCATAATATAATGTAGTGAAGGCTCTATTCTCTCTCAGTGTGAATTCCTGCTTTTCACGTCTTGTTGCACTTTTATCTAATTCTTCTTTTTTGTCTTCTATAAAGCTCCAACAATTTCTATCCAGTAACGGCATTTTCATATTGACTTTCCATCGATCCCAGTTGTCATGGTTTAACAGCTCAAAACCTTCAGGTAGTAATGACATCTTCAATTAAGTGTAAGTACAACAACTTGAACAAACTTCTAAGACAGGTTAGCTTCTTTTCATGGATAACGGCCCTCTTCACTTACATTCCTTCAATGCTGAGTTGAACTGGATTACTGATCAGTTGTTGGTGCTGGGCCCATAACCCTGTTGGCAGTGGCGATAAAGGCAAAGCATATTTTGCTTCCCTTCAATAAAGCTAAGACTAATCTAACTAAAATTCATGCTTTATTCCATAAATTAAAATAAAATAAGCTAACACTGTAGCCTTTACATTTAAAATCATTGAGTGAAAGAAAACTAGCATAATGCTAACTCTTAATACCAAGACATTCGCAGATACCGGCGTACATATATATAATATTTGGCCAACCTGCTGATCTTAACATCAGCGGTAACCACGTTAGCTTACCGCCAATTGATCTCTGATCAAAATTTGCATGAGGAAAACTAAAGCCAACATGTCTGATCTGACAAATGCACAGTTTTATGAAATTAATTTTGGTACTTTTCAATTTCGCCAGCGCAAATCTCGCCAAGCAGACTTTGTTGGCGACAGCATACAGTATACACATAAAAAATTTTAACAATTAATAGTTCTAAGAATTTTTTGTTTTGAAGGCATTTTAATATGGTTTAAAATTTTTGTAAAAAGCCAATAATTTTGTAAAAAGACATTAAGAATGTGCTATGCTTTCATGGTCAACATCCTGATTCACTGGTTCATGTAATGGAACCCCAAGTGATCTCATCTCACGTAAACTACACTATGAAAATCTAATTCTCTCAGTAATTACATTAATTTTAAGTTAAATCTTAATTCGGAATACAAGTGTAAATGCAAGAATTATTTCAATTCGTACGAATAGCTTACTCAGAAATTATGTAAGACCGCAGTGATGACTTATTAGAATAAGGACAATAAATTTGTAAAAGGGCATTAATTTAAGAATTTACTATGCTTTCATGGTTCAACATTCTGATTCGCAGGTTCATATCACGTGGTCCCAAGTGATCTTATCTCATATAAACTATGCTACAAAAATCTAATTCTCTCAGTAATTATCTACAATGATTTCAAATTAAATCTTATGGAATACAAGTTTAAATGCAAGAATTATTTCAATTCGTATGAATAGCTTACTCAATTATGTAAAACCGCAGTGCTTTACTTTGCTACTGCATTCTCATTAGATTTGATGAATTTAACCCTTGATTTTGCTTTTTCTATATTTTCACCGTCGAGTGAGTGGTGTGATTGCATCCTAATTAAATACCGCAAATGGTCTTTGGGCATAAAATTTAACTAAAAAAAATTCTATGTAATTGTATGCCAATATTGAAAGAAACAATCAATCTTATAAGAAATGGCTGCGACTTGTTTTGAAAATGAAGGGTAAAAGGTTACCAGCGAAGATATTGCGTTTAGCATCAGTTGTACCATTATTGGCGACTTAATCATTTGTGTCGGCAAAACGGAAATGTGCCTTAATTTTAAATCAGGAAGCATAAATTAAATCATTAAATTGAATTAAATCAATATGTGCATCCATCGGTCCAATCCTTAGACTGGAGATTATATATATTTGTGTGTGTAATATGTAAGCCATTTGTTCCAAAAGTTTTATTGAAACCTTTTTTTCCAGCAATATTCTACTGCTATTGATATGTGGTCAGTGGGTTGCATATTTGGAGAGTTACTTACAATGAAGCCTCTCTTTCCTGGAAAATCAGATATAGATCAATTAAATAGGATATTCAAAGTAAGATTTCTTGCTGTGTTATATTAATTTGTGGTGCATTTACTGCTGTATTTGATTTAATTTGTAAATCATTCGCACACGTTTGTTTTTTTGGCCCGCTTTCTCTTGTGTGTAGATTTTTTACTTCCTTGTACGAAGCAAAGGAAGTATTGTAATCACGAAAAATTCCGGGTATTATATTTCAACGAAAATATCCATTTTAATTGCTATTGAATGCTTTTGTGTGACATCTCTCAGAATAAAAGATTCTTTTTCCCAAATGAATTATAAAACTGATTTAAAATGGATTCTGAAGAGATTTTTTCATGGCCTCTGTACGTATGTGTGTATGTATCTCGCATATTTCAAAAATGAATAGCCTCAGAACCTTGAAATGTTGTATGTGGGATTGCTATAGCATGTAGATGTGCATCTCCCTTTTTGGTTGCAATCGGCTGCACCAAAAGTATATAAATATATCTATCCACTCTGTTATTCAGCTTAGTGAGTTGTTTCTTTATTCTTATATGTTTGTAAATTGTGCATTTTTCGCTTTACAAATAATTGAATTATGTTGTTCTTATCTTCCAGTTTAGGTTATTATGACTTTAATTAACCTGCATGTTATAGTTGTAGAATTATCAACAATTTTAAAGTTGTTTAAGTGTGGCTAGGCCTAATATTTTTGCCATAGCTTAGATCAGGTAAAGAATGTATTATTATTAAAAGATTTCATCATTGATTCATCCTATCAATGTTGTCTAAGGAGAAAACATTTATATTATCCAAAATATGTATAGTTGCAAAGCAAACGTGCAGTAACTTTTATAAAGAATATCCTACAAATTTGGTAAAAAACCTAAAGAAACATGTGAAATTATGCATTCAGAAAAATAAAGTTGGACTATGTTGTACAAACTCAAAGCAAACCAATAAGGAAAGAAAAAAAAAAAAAAATTCTTAAAAGATGATTCATCTACACACCTGATCATAAAAAAACTATTCCCCATTTTCTTTTTTGGAGGACCCACCAGTGGCCGAGCGGTAAAGTTGCTGAGGCAGGCTGCATGGGTGTTTTCATGGTTTTTCTCCATGTGTAAAGTGTATACGAGCCAGTTTCCCTTTGAAAGTCCTCCACGAAGGCATCCCTCCTCTTAGGCAGATAGCCCTCAAGGCTTTGCCATAATTACACAAACCATTTTTGCGGAATAATGAAAATTCCATAACTTCTATGATAACACTGGCCTTGAGTACAGCTCTGTGTAAGAATTTAAATAAAATAGGAGAATACAGTTTATCTGTCTCAATATTTTGGACAGCATATAATGTCTTAAAAAAATGTACTTACCATATATTCCGGTGTACACCATGCACTTCTAATACAAAAATTAAAACCAAAATTTTTGGTTGCCTGTTATACCCCGGCTATAGAAATGATAAATTTTTAAATAAGGAAAAGATAAGCTCAAAAAAAATTATATTTCTCCATGTACCTAAATGCTGTTATTTAAAAAAAAGGACATACCTTATGAAATTAAAAATTCTCATTATAGAATAACATGAAAATTCGTCATATTTGTCTTTCATTATATCTTCAGGCACATCATTGAATTTTGTTTCATCTTAATCATCACTGTTACTTAAATTCGTAAATAAGTAATCATCTTCCATTCAATCTAGATTGTTAGATATGCTTCATTTTTAAAATGATTTGAACTATATCAGGTTTAATTTCATTCCATGCTTTTATTACCCACTCTATTTCTAGACTGGTATGATGCATTTTCCTCCTTTTATAAATGACTTTCACTTTCTAACACCCACGTATTTCACTGTTGTCTTAAATTTTCTGTGAATGTTTTATTGATACACACATCTAAAAGCTGAACTAATGACATTAATCTTAACATTTTTTCCAACAATTTCTTTGTACAGTCAAAAGTCTTTAATCCAGACGTCCATAATCCGGATCTCAAGGCTACAAACTTTCTGTGCATGCGTAAACGCATAATACGTTTACGTATGTGCATAATACCTTTACATATGCGCGTTTAATGTATAACGGATGGTATAAGCTAAGCTAAAATTATCTAATTATCTATTTCAGTTAATGTTGCAGATTGCGTTGTTTCTTAATCTTCTAATTGGATGCGGCTTATTATTTTTTGCAGACTGTTAGAGCAATTTTATAAAAGTAAGCTTGAACTTTCGATTATGTCAAAAAGAATTTCCGATTCTGGAGCTGCCAAAGGATCTACAAAGCGAAAGCATGTTTCGATGTCCATCAAACAAAAAGTGGAATTGCTGCAAAAAATGGATAAAGGCATATCCTTTGTTTCTCTAACCATTCCGAAATCTGTTTATGAATTTCACGCTGCTCTGCGGTGGGGGGGGGGGCGCTGCGGCTCGCCATAAACTGGAAGTTGATCTATCAGCATTATCCTTATCTTCAGAGCAGATGTTTTTATTTTATTTGGCTTATAATTCCTTACTAAATGTAGTATTTCATCTCGATGTACTCCGTCTTTGATATGATTTAAATCAAATTCCTCGTCATTATAAATATCACGAATAAACATCAAATAGTTTTCTGGTTGCAATTTTCTAATTTCGAATATGCGTAATGTATGCTTTACGCATGCGCGCGTTGAAAGAAATGTTTAATAAAGTAAACAAATAAAAATTGAGCTTTTTTTTTTTGTAAATTTTGATACCCTTTAGATCGTAATTGCTCTTTATTTCATAAATTATGGTTTCATATTTTTAATTTTATAATTTCTGCATGCCATCTTACCAGATTTAAATTGATGATCTATAATCCGGAAATCTGATAACCCGGAATCACCGAAGACCCATAAACTGGAAGTTGATCTATCAGCACTATCCTTATCTTCAGAGCAGATGTTTTTATTTTATTTGGCTTATAATTCCTTACTAAATGTAGTATTTCATCTCGATGTACTCCGTCTTTGATATGATTTAAATCAAATTCCTCGTCATTATAAATATCACGAATAAACATCAAATAGTTTTCTGGTTGCAATTTTCTAATTTCGAATATGCGTAATGTATGCTTTACGCATGCGCGCGTTGAAAGAAATGTTTAATAAAGTAAACAAATAAAAATTGAGCTTTTTTTTTTGTAAATTTTGATACCCTTTAGATCGTAATTGCTCTTTATTTCATAAATTATGGTTTCATATTTTTAATTTTATAATTTCTGCATGCCATCTTACCAGATTTAAATTGATGATCTATAATCCGGAAATCTGATAACCCGGAATCACCGAAGACCCGACGAGTCTGGATTAAAGACTTTTGACTGTATTATGCATTCGATGGGATCTGAACATTTCCCCAAACTAAAAGACTTTCTGGATTCTTTAAGGAAATAGTACACCTTTGCTTAACATTTCTTATCTATCTGCAGTCTGGTGCCAAATTTGTCCATCCATCATTTCTTGTGAAGATGAATGGAAACACATTTGGAAAATGGCCAGAACTGTTCTACTCTTTCGTAGCATGAGACATTTTTGGAATAGCTGCTACATTTTTAGAGTTCTCAGTGCCTTGATGATCATATTGATGGAAAACTCTAATGAATCTCTTAATGAAAGCATGAAATTACATAATGATATGTATGTACAAGTGGGAAAGGATCACATTTCTTATTAATGTCAAAAGCCTGCATTAGTTACTAAGAAATTCATTTTATCCTAAAACTCCATTGTAATATATTATTTCCATTTTATATGTGTTATGTTTCATAATTTTGTGTTATATGCATTCATATTCAAATTAAATTTCTATTTAATGTGCATTATGATATGTATTATCTCAAATTCATTCAATTTTAATAAGTAGATTTTTAAGAAATCCAGTGTTTTTATACAGGCAAAGATAATTTTGGACACCATTGTCATTTTTAGAATGTATATATACTTTAAAAATTATATATATAGTGGCAGATCTGTTATAAATTATAATTGAGCATTCATTAATTAAGGAAAAAATTCTAGATTTTTAAAGGAAATATTGCTAAAAGTAGCTTGTTTAATAAATATGGGAACTAAACATATAAATATTGGAATCTGGAAATCTACATGCAAAATTTCTCTTTGTAAACAAATGAAATGCCAGGAAAATTGTATGAATTTGTCTAACCAAGACTGATTGAAATATGCTTATTGTGGCTTTTCATTTATCATTTTGTTTTTCAGACACATTTTATTTAACTACATTACTTTTATACTGTTAACCATGTCTGTAACTGGAATACACTAATATTTTGGGTAGAGAGATAATATAGAGAAAATACACTTTTGTTAAAATTAACTGTTTTTATTATTGTAATTTTATATGTATATCCACGATTTAAGCAATTCTGTATTTTATGTGCCAAATTACGTATTTAAAACAGCTACCATTTTTGTAAAATCATCATTTTAAAAAAGTAATTTTATTTCACATACTGCTCTAATTTTCATGCTTTCCTATAATAGCATAGAAATGTTTTCCTTTTTGAAAATGCTGGTTGTAGTTGCATCATTTCATAAACTGTTTTGAATTGTAACATGTTGAACTTATAATTTTAGGATCTTGGAACTCCCAGTGAAAAAATTTGGCCTGGTTATAGTGATCTCCCTCTGGTTAAAAAAGTTACATTTACGGAATATCCATATAACAATTTAAAAAACCGTTTTGGGCATAATTTTACAGCTTTAGGCTTTGACCTTCTTAATAGGTATGTATGTCAAAAGCAAAGTGAACAGATTATAGGTTTTGAAATATATTCTTAAAAGAATTAGAAAATCAGTATTTAATAAGTAAATTTTAAGTTTCTATTATAGAAATAAATCACTACTAAGATTCTTCTTTCTTGAAATTTGTAAATATTTATATAGAAATCTGGTTTTCAAAATACCACATTTAGTTTTCATGTTTAATTTTACTGTTTATTATTACTATCACATTTTAACATATCTTATCCTAGTTTAATTGTTATGTAATTTTTTGGGTATGTTTGGTCTATTTGATTTGAAGTTCTTTTGTTAGAGAAGGGATTAATGTATATATTGGTATGTAACTTTAATTTTGGATGACAGGTGAAAAATAGAGTGAATTTTAAATAGGAGTGTTGAAATAGACATTATTCATTTAACAAAGATTGTTTAAAATCACATTTAAGCCAGATATGTTTAGAGCTCGAAGTTTTATTTAAATCAAATATAATAGAACATTTTATTAAAAGAATTATGTGCTGTGTTGTTGAAAACACTGAGCCAAGCATAATCATAATCACAGTTGGAAGTAGAGGAAATTGTTACTTTTATGTTACTGCATGGCCAGCTTCAGAAAAATAGGTAACTGAAGAAATATCCTATGCGTAATGTAAGCACGAGTTTTTTTTTTTTTTTCCTCCCAAGGGATTTAGAATAAATAACATGGGGAAGAAAACCTTTTCAGGCAATTGTTCACTAAGCCAGCAGTGGTTTTCTCTAAAGGGGATTAGGTGAAAACTATAATACACCAAGAAAAAACTGTAATCCACTCTAAGATGACCACTCATGGTTCTAGATTATTTTGGTCTTCAAAAGTACTCATTTTAGAAGAATAATGTTCAGTAGCAGTTTTTTTTTTTTTTTTTTTTTTTTAATGCTGTTTGAAATGTCGGTCATTTTCAGAAGTGTTATGAGAGGGAGGTAGTTTCTATAGTTTAATATACACTGGTCATCAAAATTAAAGTATAATGATAGAAATAAGATATAACTGAATAAAGAATTATTAATAGAAATTTGTGCAAAAGCATTAGTTAAGCTAATTTACAATATTTGGCAATTGATTACTTGAAAAATATTGAAGTTAAAACCAAATTCATGGAAATTGGTAAATGATGGGAAAAATTAAGCCACCTTTTGTGGAAACATTTTCATTTAATGTAGTATATGGTCACCTTGGACAGATATGCATGCCTCAAATCTTGATTTCATAGACTTTACCAAACTGTTGATCAAGTCTTGTAGAATTGCATGTGTCTCTTCTATAAGTGCACTTTTGAACTCTCGGAGGTTTCGGGGAGGAATTAAGTGTAGTGAAATTCGGTACTCTAAGGCATCCCACACATGCTGAATCGAGTTCAAGTTGGGTGAGTAAAGTGGCCAAACCATTCAAGTGATATCGTCTGTTTGCAAGTATTATAACACCACATAAGCTGGATGAGGCCAAACATTCTCATCCATTAGTAAAAAATCTGGGCCAATAGCATCCCTAACTTGAGGTACCAATACATCGTCCACATATCTCCGAGTGGTTACAGAATCTTCTAAAAAGATATACAGCTCAGTGCGGCGATTTGTAATGATTCCTCCCCAAACCATTGAATTGTGGTTGTAGAAATGGGATAGTTCACAGAAAAGGAAAGCTAAGTTGCATATTCTTTCCCCTCTCCAGATCAAAGCACATCAAGAATCACTATTCAGGCTATATCTGGACTTGCCAGTAAACAATATTCAGGCCCAGTCATCGTGGCTTCATTGAACCTGACAACGGCACCAGTTTAAATGAGCCACTCTGAAAGCTGTACTTGGAGGGACACAAACCATTGGCTTTCTCTCATAGCTTAGCTTAGGTTAGGTTATTTAATTATGGCAAAGCCTCAAGGGCTATCTGCCTAAGTTGAGAGATGCCTTCTTGGAGAACTTTCTAGGGGAAACTGGCTCATATACACGTTAAACACGGGGAAAACCACGAAAACACCCATGCAGCCAGCCCATTCATGGGATTCGAATCTCAGATCGAACTACCAGTGTTCAGCGACTTTACCACTTGGCTGCTGGTGGGCCCTTTCTCTCATAGAGTCCAACATTTTTAAGCTTTGTACAGCAGTTGAACGGCTAATTAGAGTTCCTTTGGCAGCCTGAAAGTCTAAAACCAAATCTCTTGTAGTCGCTTCGTGGTTCCTTCAAGCTAGCAATGACAGAAAACGGTCTTCTGATGCAATTGTTGCTCTTAATTGCCCTTGACCAGACTGTCTATCAACTGATCCAGTGCTTAAAAAGTGGCTCCAAACTCTTAATATGGCACTTTGAGGGATATTCAAATGTGTTCAATGTATTGTTTTATGTTTGTTCAGACGAAAACATATAGGATAGATTTAACTTTTGTAATTTTTTCTTTTGAAAATATTATGTTCACTGGTCATTAAAGTTAAAGGATAATGAGAAAAATGTGCTTGCTCTAATGTTGCAACCAGTACCAATGCTGTAATTATTTATGTTAATTAAATACAAATGAACTGTTGCATCAGGTTCAACAAAAAGTAATATAGAACTCTCTTACCTCATGCATCTTCATCGTTCATGACAAGTGCTCCAATGAAATTTCTCTTCTTAGTAAGAGACAAACTTGGCTTTAATGTTTTATTCATAAGGAAAAACAAAATTGCATTATTTACAAAATTAGTACTAAATATTTTAAGGCAGATATTTCATTCTCAGATCTCAATCAGAGAAAGAAAAAGGAAGAATGCCTGCCATCTAATGGGAAGAATGGAAATCTTTCTCAACTCAAAATAATAATAATAATAATAATAATAATTAGTATATCAAGTTAAATATATATAACAGATTTTACAGTTTTACGTCTGTATCTATTTTGATAGTTCATATCGTTGTCACAGTCATTGGGAGAGTTCTTTTTATTCATAATTAAGTCACTAAACTAAACTCAGTGGCGCAACAGCCCTAGTGGGCCACGGCCTGCAGTGCCCCGAAATTTGCTTTCCTGACCTTGGGCTCCAGAGTGGATCAGCATATAACCCTGAGCAAGGTCAGCTTATTGCAGGCTCCTGGTCTTTAGTCCCTAAACAAATTTGGTATTCATTTTATCGGCCCATTCAAGGGATGAAAGGCTGAGCCAAACTTGCCCAGCCCGGAGATCGAATGTGGTGCAGCTGCATGATGCGCTAGCCACTTCGCACTGGATGGTTCACTAAACAATTAGGTCTATCAAATTTGAGAGGATAAATGCATTTCACAGGTCTTAAGAATTAACCCATTGCAGTTTTCACTTAGACAACACGTACTTCATTGTCTTTCCCCGGATGTATTTCTACAGTACCACCTATTGGCCAATCTATTCTATTGTTGTCGCTTCTGAAAAACACCAAGCCATTTTTGTTGATAGTCTTGGTATATTGTTTAGGGCAGTGATTCTCAACCTTTTTAAAGCTGCCGCCCCCTAAGGAGCAACAACTTTTTCAAAGCCCCCTATGTTAAACTTCTGTAATTTAGGGTATGGGAAAGGGGGTGTTCCTGAATTATAAAAGGCAAAAATTTTAAGTAATTTTTTTCGGTAGACTTACACAACAAATTTGATTGTTTAACTCGATAGTTTTGCTCTAGAAGGTAATTACATTCCTTTGGTTAAAACTGAAATGACTAATTAAAAAAATTAAAGGGAACAGCAAAAAATGCACTAAACGAGTAATATCAATGAAAAAATCAAGTATGATAAGTGCTTGTTTGTTTCAGAGCCAGTTTCTAAAAATTTGATTTAATATTTTTAGAGATTAAGTCTCAAGTCCTCTCTTTCCCCGATTTGAAGTTGACTTTTCTTTTTTGTAATTAGATGAGTCACAGCACTAAATCCTTGCTCAACAAGGTAGGAGGAAGGGAAGGCAATTAAAAACTTTTTGATGATAGTCCACAATCCTGGGTAGAGGGGACTGATACTACTTTGAAGCCAAAATACTGTGAGACGATCACCATTCTGGAAACTGGCTTTCAAAGTTTCATTGTTGAAAGTTTGACTAGTTCATCCTGAATCTGAACCTCTGCTTTCTCAGTATTCATAAAAGGGTTCATGATCCATTGAGAGACTTCCAGAAATAAAATATCCTCAAAATGCTCAGGAAAGTCCTTCTGCAAAGACTCAATGTGTTGACAGTAAACTTGTGCTTGATCGAACGGGATTTCATTCCTCTTATGTAGATCCAACAAGATCGCAAGCTGGCTGAATTTCTTGCAACCAAAATTCTTTTTCCACGAAGTGAGTTTTTTTTTAGAAAGGCAGAAATAACAAATTTTGTTGTGATGAAGTTGAGCTCTTCACCTTAAAGCTGAAAATTAATTCCGTTGAATTTTGCGAATAAGTCGGGTCATGTAAACAACATCAATCTTAAATTGTAGCAATCTGTCTTTCAGAACTATATCTTTCTCTCTGAGGAACTCAAGTATGGAGTTGAAAAATTCCAGAAGTACTGAGGCAGGTACCTTTGGAGAGCCAGCGAACCTCTGTGTGTAAAAGAAGCATTTGAATTCTTCATCTTTGTCGTTACACGATTGCCCGAATCCATTGATTGGTGCAGACATAATGTTCACAAGAGGAATATTTTCTCTTTAAAATAATCTTTGACAGTATTAAAAATAGATTCACTTTTTGTATCTGCAATCAAGCATTTTGCAAAAAGCATCACTTTAATAATTTTTCCTTCCTTCACAAACTGGATGTATGCTAACAGTAAAGTCTCATTAGTACTTGACAAGGTTGCTTCATCAACCTGAAGACAAAATTCGGTGAGTTTCAAAAAATTGCCCAAGGAAGCTTCAACATCTTCAGACATCTCATCAGTTTGTCACACTGGAAAATTGCTTAATGGGACATTTTTTATAACATTGTATGGTCTAAAATCATTTCTAAACTTTCTTGATAGCAGTGTCAACTTTTTGCTGATGGTATGAGCTTTCCCGATTTAGCAATTAATTTTGATATATTATAAGAGGCTATCAAACCAGCGTCGCATTGGTTTGATGCTTTCAGGAACTTGTCCCTGATGTTCGTGAAAAATGACAAATCTTTATTTTGTTTGTAAGGATGAATTTTTTGCAGATGCTTCTACAAATGAGACAGTTTCATTGCCTCAACACTTTGCTATAAAGTAAACACATGGGTAGTTGCAACAGCGAAGGAACGAATCCAAACTTCAAGTACATGGTATTGATGACATTGCTTCTTATCAAACAACATCATTGGGACAGCAAAATAGAATGAGGGAAAGATAACTATTTCTCAAAATTAATAATTCATAATCACGATAAAAAACTAAGTACAATTACCTAGGTGACTGGCCAAATAAACAATGAAAGTAAATTGAAACTGTGGGGGGGGGAGGGAACAGATATGAAGTGAGAGAAAAGCAACTCAAGAAATGCGGGTCAAATCCAACATTCATATTGAAAGGATGCTCAATACATGCACTGCAATTAATGGCACATGGAAATAGCTGACGCATGCGCTGTGCTGGTTGGGATCACAGAAAAAATATAGTGTCATATTTTTCAAGGTCATCCTACTTAGAATATAAATTTGCCAATTTGCCTATCTAATATAGTTATTTACATGCTCAAACATTGAATTAATGTGTTTCTCTACCATAGAAGACTTTAACTATACCTCTGATTTCCTAGCACAATTAAGGATCCGAACTGGCAATGGTTCTAATTCGAGCATGAATTCTATCCATAGTGCATGATAATCTACTTTCTCTTCATTTTGTACATAACATGTGTAACCTTCTTCTTATTAATTTTATTGGAAATTTCATATTCTAAAACTTTCAGTAGCTCGGCAAGAGTCATGACTGTTGCCCCACCCTTGATTGGACAGTGCTAGTCTTCTGTCATCACATCCTCACCTGCCAGTGAAATTTCAGAGACAATGCTTCTAAATTTTTTCTTATTTTTATTTTATCTTACTGCATGCATCTTTATGGTGAAACAATTTGATGAACCCTTATGTGTGAGGCCTCTCGTGGGATTCCATGATAAGCTCTGGGAAGAGTGGAATCAATTCCCCTCCCCCTTGTAAACCGAATACGCAATGAGAGCATCAAGGAGCAATTGCATAAGTTTGTTTTATTGCTGGTACAAATGGTGTAAATTGGACTATCGATTTAATAAATTTTTGGGGAGTTTTAAAATTAAGTTTGAATGCCAAAACATGCTCATCACCCCCTATCGCCCAGAACATGCCCATGGACCAAAACAAGTTTACTGTCCCCATTGAGAACCAATGGTTTGGGGGGGGGTCTTTGAACTAGGATAGCTAAATATTCACCAAGAAATCTTTTGCAAAAATGTTTTCATAAGAACTTGTATATTTTTGTCAGATTGATGGTATCTTTGTGGTGTAAGTCTGTACTCCAATATCATGCACATCTTCTAGAAACATTTAGGGAATGAGTGCTGTGAGATCATTTGGACCTTCTGAAAAGTATGGGAGGGGTCTTGAGTTAATCACGGATTCAACATCACAAAGTGTAGTTAACATTTCCTCGTAAAAGAGACAGGACTTTCCAAGAACATTTCTCAACATTTTCTTCACTGTTTGTATCACCCTGTCCTACGAACTGCTCAACTGTGAAGCATTTGGGAAATTAAACCTCCACTGTAGTAGTTGAATGACATTTTATTTCTTTTCAATTTATCGATCTTAATAGATTTTCAGTTCCGAAGAAATTTCTGCCATTGTCACTGTAAATTATTCTTGGACTACCTCTTCTAGCAATAAATCTTCTTAATCCCAAGATGAACCCATTTGTTGATGAACTTTCTCATGTATCATGCAATAAATTGCACAAGAGCAAGATCCATGCCTTTTTTTTTCTTTCTTTCTTTCTTTCTTTCTTTCTTTCTTCAAATAAAGAGGACCAGATACATCGACTCTGGTTGTTTCAGGCACCAGAGCATCTCTAACACAATCTTCAGGAAGAGACACTGGAACAGTTTCTGTACTCTTTGTGTTATATCTTCTATTATCAGAACTGTAAGTACTGTTTTTCTTCCTCTCTGGATCCAGGATCTTAATTGAATATTGGCTAGTATGAATTGCACATCAGCATGGAATAATCGCAACCTGTAGCATTTATGCTGCACATGGTTTGGCCATACTGTGGCATATGCACATGGAGTTTTAGCAGTGCATGTGAAAGCTTATTTGAAAAATAATAATGTCGCTTTTAGAAACATTGTCAAAATCTGAAAAAATCCTACTCATACACTGTTGTATACAACAGTGCTGAAAAGTGGCACTGCTTGACACTAGTACAATGATGTGGTAACAGGGCATGGTTATGGAACAAGCTCAAAGTTTTGGGTTCCCTTGCCTTTGCCAAAGAACGTGAATGTAAAGAAGGAAAGTTTCCATAGACATAATGTAAACCAGTTCACTATTACACTGCTGGAAAGAGGAGGGAAAATTCGTCAATGGATTTGGCAAGAAATTCCCCTTCCGCGATGTGTACAGGAAATTGAGGAGCACATTTTAAGAAGAAATGTTCTTTGACTTTTCACAATAATTTAAACTCAAATTTTCGCCCCCCCTTTTTTTTTTGCTGAAGATAACTAATTCATTAATTAATTTACTTGTGCGAAAAAATATTTTCTTTTCCTTTAAAGTTTAAAGAAATTTAAAACGATATCCATTTTATGAACTTTTGTTAAACATTACCTTCGAACTTCGATGCCAGCTTCAAGCTTTGGTGACAGATATTTCACGCATGCGCAGCTGTTACCCTATACGTTGGGACAGAGCCACTCCTGTTTTGGAGAAGTTTTCCTTCTTAACAATTCATATTCTTTGCTTTGGCACCTTCATATGCTTGCTATGATTGTCAGTTTTCAAACAAGTGCAACACTCTGGCTGTCTGGTGTTGTTGATTTTTAACTGCTAAGCAAAACATCAAGCGTGTTTTTTTTTTTTTTTTTAAATTGTTTTTAGATTTTGTTG